>NC_091264.1:43534385-44159385 GCF_042477335.2 Ovis canadensis | reverse complement strand
TCCACTGGTGAATGTTTGCTGCGATGATTAGCTTGAACACATGAGTTTATAATTTATATTATTGCCTTCTTTTCTTTTACTACTTAGTGCAGTTATGATTTCATTATCTACCCACGAGAATAGAACTATTTTTAATAGTTTGCACAAATAAAAGGGTGCTGTTACTGGTGCATATTAGCCAAGTATCACCCTTGCCTAACACCATTTTAGAAGAATATGAGGAATGTGACATATTTTGCAAAAAGAACATCTAACATGAACTGAGGAAGTGGGAGACAAGAATGAGTTATTAAAGAAACCTCTATATACCTAACCTAATGGTTAAATATCAATAACCTCAGATATGTAGATGACACCACCCTTATGGCAGAAAGTGAAGAGGAACGAAAAAGCCTCTTGATGAAAGTGAAAGTGGAGAGTGAAAAAGTTGGCTTAAAGCTCAACATTCAGAGAACGAAGATTATGGCATCCGGTCCCATCACTTCATGGGAAATAGATGAGGAAACAGCGGAAACAGTGTCAGACTTTATCTTTTGGGCTCCAAAATCACTGCAGATGGTGACTGCAGCCATGAAATGAAAAGATGTTTACTCCTTGAAAGGAATGTTATGACCAACCTAGACAGCATATTCAAAAGCAGAGACATTACTTTGCCAACAAAGTTCCGTCTAGTCAAGTCTATGGTTTTTCCAGTGGTCATGTATGGATGTGAGAGTTGGACTGTGAAGAAAGCTGAGCGCTGAAGAACTGATGCCTTTGAACTGTGATGTTGGAGAAGACTCTTGCGAGTCCCTTGGACTGCAAGGAGATCCAACCAGTCCATTCTAAAGGAGATCAATCCTGGGTGTTCACTGGAAGGACTGATGCTAAAGCTGAAACTCCAATACTTTGACCATCTCATGTGAAGAGTTGACTCACTGGAAAAGACTCTGATTCTGGGAGGGATTGGCGGCAGGAGGAGAAGGGGATGACAGAAGATGAGATGGCTGGATGGCATCACTGACTCGATGGACGTGAGTCTGAGTGAACTCCAGGAGTTGGTGATGGACAGGGAGGCCTGGCATGCTGCGTTTCATGGGGTCGCAAAGAGTCGGACGCGACTGAGTGACTGAACTGAACTGAACTCTCACTTGGAAGTGAAAATGCTCCTCATGAGATTGCCCAATGCCCCCTTTACATCTTTATTCCTCAGAGTGTAGATGAAAGGGTTGAGTGTAGGAGTCACTACTCCATAGAAGAGAGCCATGAACTTGGGTTGGTCCCTTGAGATGGAGGAGAGGGGCTGAAGGTACATACTAATGGCTGGACCATAAAACAAAAAAACTACAATGAGATGGGAGGAACACGTCCCAAAGGCTTTTTTCCTTCCCCCCAAAGATTTAATCTTAAATACAGCATGTCCAATGCAAGCATAGGAAACAAGAATTAAACATAGTGGTACAGCTAACAAAAAAAAGCATACCACAGAGAGTGTGAGCTCATTAGCACTCTTTTTGCCACAGGCAGTCTTTATGAAAACAGGAATCTCACAAAGCAAGTGGTCCAGGGTATTGCGACCACACAGTGGTAACTGTAATGTAAGAGTGGCCTCTGAGACAGCATAGATCATTCCACTTAGCCACACGGTGACCACTAATAAGACACAGATGCGCCGATTCATGATGAGGGTGTAGTGTAGAGGCTTGCAGATGGCCACGTAGCGATCAAAAGACATAGCAGCCAAAAGCAGACATTCTGTGCCCCCCATCATGTGGAAGAAATAAAGCTGAAATGCACACCCCATATAGCTGATTGTCTTAGATGTTCCCAGGTTAAAGAGCATCTGAGGGACAGTGCTTGTGGTGTAGCACATGTCCAAAAAGGAGAGGTTGGTGAGGAAGAAATACATGGGGCTGTGCAGATGGGGATCTAACTTGGACACCAGAATGATGGCTATGTTTCCCATCATGGCCATTGGGTATGTTATAAGCAGAAAAATGAATAAAGGAAGCTCTAGCCAAGGACGGTCAGCAAAGCCTAGTAGAAAAAACTCTTCGGGATGGCTTTTGTTAATCAGATCCATTATTTTCAGTTTGTTTCACCTGTGGCAGGGAAGTGGCAGGGAGGGTAGAAAGGTTTTGAGAAATGACAAAACTCAGTTATGCAGTGTGCACAGTTAAGCATCTGGTCACAGAAGATTGGCTACAGTAAATTGGGTAGAGGTGACAATTTAAAATATATGACACCAGGTGACTTAATTGCTTTTCATGACATTACAAAACAAAGGTAATCACTGTAAGCGAGTAACCCAACCTTTCTGAAACTGAATTTCCTGCTCTGTATAATAAAGATGACAATAACTATATCCTTAGGATGTAGTTGTTGTTGTTCAGTCACTCAATCATGTCTGACTCCTTGCGATCCTGTGGACTGTGGCCCACCAGGCTCCTCTGATCATGGGATTCTCCAGGCAAGAATACTGGAGTGGGTTGCCATGCCCTCCTCCAGGGGATCTTTCCAACCCAGAGATCAAACCCAGGTCTCCTGCATTGTAGGCAGATTCTTTATTGCTGAGGCACTGATAGGATTAAATGCCAAGAAATGACTGTTTCAGATACTCCAAAGTAATGATTTTCATACTTTTTTTGCATAAATATTAGCTGAAGAGGCAATTAAAGTTTATTGGTTTCTATATCCAGGTGTCTGATAGAGAAGATGTAGCTTGGGGCCTAGGAATCAGATGGTTGTTTTATGAAAACACTATGCTATTAATACAAGCCAGTACTGAAATATTAAAAGAATAAAAATATTGAGGTAACAATAGCAAAAGTAGGAGTCAGACAAATTCTAGTACTGTAAAACTTATCAAGATATCCTTTCCAGATTCAAGTATATTATTATAGCTGAATAATTGCATCATCCCCATGGGGACTATGAAGGCTGGTTTTATTAAAATCCATCTTTGTAATTTAGAATTGAGCAAGAAATGTAAACATTTTCATGTCAGCTTCCTGAAGTATAAACTGAGAGAATTTAGCTATGACATATGTTTTCTCATACTCAAAAATTTGTTTTGGGATGTAAATTTTCTTGCATAATTACTTCATTCAAACTGGGCATTTGACTTTTTATTTTAAATTTAAATTAAATTAAATTAAATTAAATTTTAATTTTAATTAATTAAGAATTTTTCTTTATCAAGTGAGCTTATCATGCAACCTTTATGTCCAGGAAACTGGATCAGGAGAAAATTCTCTATCATAATTTAGCATCAGAGACTTATTCATAACTATAAATTATTTTACATCCTGAGGCTATATTCCTTTAAATTCTTTTTAAGGTAAGAGGCGTAGTGTAACAACAAAAATCAGCTAGCTGAGTAAAGCAATACTTTGAGAAAGTTAATAATGTAATGAGATTTTTAAATACTTTTCCTTTAGTTTCATGAAGTGTGTTTCATGAAGTCTGTAATCTGTCAAGTGAGAAATATTCAGATGGGAAGTTAGAGCCGTGTATCCTGGTGACAAAATTCTGAGTTACTCTGACAATTAATTATTGGTTTAGAGACAACAGATCACATCTATAGGGTTGCAAAGCAGTTTTCACATTCTCTATTTCATTAAATCCTCAAAGCCTTCCTGTGAGGTGTCACATGAAGCTACTCAGGGTTAAGATGTCATTATGACTCTTTGATTCCACACTGTCCCTAGGTCAGATGTGTGTAATACAAAAGTAAAATAATAGTTTCAAGTAATACTTAATGAGCCCTGTGTGCCAAACTCTACAGGAAGCATTTTATACCTTTTAAATCATCTAGTAACTATTCCCAAGTCCTCTGACAAAGGAAACTTTAGTACCCGTATTTCAAGATATTATTAATCATTCATCACTAATGTCTACTAATGACTAGGGAGGTTCTAAAGATCAAAAAGTGAGAATTCCTTCAATGAGGTAGACAGATTATAAGACTATAGATTCAGGATTTCAAGTTTCCAAGATGTACAATTAAGCTCTAGGATTGTATACTAGATCTCTAATCTTTTCCATGCCATTCTCATATTTCATTACTGTTAATTCTTGGATTCCATGACTTTTTAATCCTACTTTTTGATCTACTTCCAGTGAGTTTTCATCACTATTTAACTATATAGGGGTCTATTTATCCATGAATGTTTAAAGTCACTTTAATAAAGCATTGGACTATTTCTTTTGATTTTTCCTTTGTATCTCCACTAACATTTTCATCCTAGTATATCTTTTTGTTCATAATTTTCATCACAGAATATTTTATTATATTTACAGTGGTTATTAAGTTGTGTGTAGGAAAATACTAGAGAAGAAAGAAAAGTTCTTAATCTGACTTTAAAACATCTGGATGAAACTTGTGGACAAGTCAATTCATCAAATTTTGACTAGGTATTAAAAATATTCACTTGATTGAATGAAAACTTCACATTTCACTCAGGTATTTAGTATCTGTCAGTTATACTGTTTATTAAAACTTACATGCATTTAAGTTTGGAATGAGAAAGACTGATTACGAAGAGAAATCTAGTTGCTCTCTATAGGCACCAAACTAGTTATTTCCAAAGTTTCGAGATGTCTCCCAGAAATGAAATGCTGTCTGTTTTCCCTACATATGTTAGGTTCTGTGATGTACACAGATTACAATCCTCCTTAAGAATGCATAGTTTAAAAAATAAATGTCTTTTTACTTACCTTATTTAGATAAGTACCACTTAATAAAAAAGGATTTAGGAAAGAACACACTTGAATTTTTCAAATTTTCAAAGAGAGAAAGTATAGTATCCAGTTGACTATTTAAGAATTAGCTTCAGAAGTGTGAGTTTACAATTTGATACAATGCTGCCAGAAAGAAAAGAGCCATATTTATGAAGACAATATGGATAATATCAGGAATGCTTTGTGAGTGTGTAAGTTTATTATATTCCTAAGACTCTTGAGAATTGTTTTTAAACAGTCCATTTATGCTTATCCCAGATGAGTTAGCAGGGAAATTTCCTTGGGACAGGGTTCTCTATGGAAATGCTTCTTGTGTATAATTAGTTGCTTACTGAATTGAGGTTGGTAGCAAATCTCTTCTATTGTTAGGTTTGTTCTATTCTATTTTTTGTCTTAGGTTTTTTTAAAATGAATTTTTATTGGAGTATAGTTTATTTACAATGTTGTTTTAGTTTCTGCTGTACAGCAAAGTGAATCAGTTATAATATACATATATCTGTTCTTTTTAGATTTTTTCCAATACTGCAGAGTAGCGTTCTGTATGTCATCCAGTAGGTCCTTATTAGTTATCTATTTTATATATAGTAGTGTGTGTGTTCATCCCAAGCTCTTAATTCATCCTTCCCTCCCTCCTCTACCCTTTGGTAACCATAAGTTTGTTTTCTAAATCTGTGAGTCTGTATTTTGTAAATAAGTTCATTTGTATCTTTTTTTTTAAATTTCCGCATGTAAGTGGTATCATATGATACTTGTCTTTGTCTGAATTATGTCATTTTTTAATGAACTATACACTTGCCTTTTTATTCTCCTGATTGTTCAGCAGGTAACTATTAACACAGACACATAGATACAACTTTCCAAAGCATGCATTAATTTTCTAAGACAGTGCAATTTAAATTTATAAGAAGGATAAAACACTTTCCTGACATCCTCCAAAGTTTACAGGGCTCTTCTTTCACAATGGAATTATTATTTCTTATTTTCATGTGAAACATTTCATGTTACTTTCCTTAATACTGACTTATGTCATTTAAGATGATAATTTCCAGAAAATGTCATTTCATTCTTTTTAATGGCTGCATAATATTCCACTGTATATATGTACCACATCTTCTTTATCCATTTATGTGTCAATTGACATTGAGATTGCTTCCATGTCTTGGCTATTGTAAACAGCATTGCAATGAAATTGGGGTGCATGTGTCCTTTCAAACCATGGTTTTCTCTGGATATATGTCGAGGAGTGGGATTGCTGGATTTTTAGTTTTTTAAGGAATCTCCATTCTGTTCTTAGTGTCTGTACCAATTTACATTCCCAGCAACAGTGTAAGAGGGTTTCCTTTTCTCCACATCCCCTCCAGCATTTAATCTGTATAGGCTTTTTGATGATAGCCATTCTGACCCATGTGAGGTAATAGCTCATTGTAGTTTTGATTTGCATTCCTCTAAAACAGCAATGTTGAGCATCTTTTCTTGCACCTCTTGGCCATTTTTCTGTCTTCTTTAGAGAAATGTCTATTTAGGCCTTATGCTCAGTTTTTTTGATTGGGTTTTTTTTTTTATATTGAGCCATATGAACCGTTTGCAAATTTTGGAGATTAATCCCTTGTCAGTCACATCGTTTCCATATCATGAATTTTTAAAGTTGAAGCATGATAGATATACAACATTCCATTATTTTCAGGTGTACAACATAATGACTCGACCCTGTATCAGGAAGATCCCCTAGCGGGGGACCTGGCAACCCACTCCAGTATTCTTCCCTGAAGAATCCCAGGGACAGAGAAGCCTGGTGGGCTACATTTCATAGGGTCACAAAGTCAGACACTACTGAAGCGACTTAACATGAATATAGTGGGAAAGGAACACAGTAAATCCACTTACCATTGGTCATTATATAAAGTTACAAATTTTTTTCTTTCTGATGAAAGCTTTTTAAAAAAGATTTATTTATTTGCTTAATTTTTTGGTTGTGGTGGGTCTTTGTTGCTATGCATAGGCTTTCTCTAGTTACAGTGAGCAGGTGCTATTCTAGTTGTGATGTGCAGGCTTCTCATTGTGGTGGCTTCTTTTATATCAGAGCAGAGGCTTTAGATGCACTGGCTCAATAGTTGTGGTGCACAGGCTTAGCTGCTCCATGGCATGTGGACTCTTCCTGGACCAGGGATTGGAACTGTGTCCCTTGCATTGCAAGGTGGATTCTTAACCACTGGACCACCAGGGAAGCCCGGAAGCTTTTAGGTTTTACTTACTTAGCAACTTCCAGTTTCTCCATGCAATGTTATTGATTATAGTCCACATGCCACACATTTCATTCCTGTGGCATAATTTATTTTATATCTGGAAATCTGTTACCTCTTGATCTCCTTTATGCATTTTACCCACTGCTAATGCTCCTCCCCTCTGGCAGTCACCAATATGTTCTCTATATCTATGAGCTTTGCTTTGTTCATTTGTTTTATTTTGATTCTACACATAAGTGAAATCATATGGTATTTGTCTTTCTCTGTGTGACTTATTTCCTTAGCATAATGCTATCAAGGTCCATCCATGTTGCTGCAAGTGGCAAGATGTCATAATTCTTTTATGGCTGGGTAGAATTGCATTGTATATATATACCACATCTTTATCTGTTTATCTATCAAAAGACACAAGTTGTTTCTGTATCTTGGCTATTGTAAATAATGCTGCAATGAACATATGGGTGCATATATCTTTCTGAATAATTTTTGTGTGTGTGTGTGTTTCTAAGTCTTTAATCAAAGTAAAGTAAAAATTAAACATTGCTAAGGAAATGAGTGTCTTTGCCAAGGAGCAAAGACATAGATTATGGAAATGGTTGTACATTGATTTAATTTGTATCTGTCACTGTTTCTCTGGATAATTTTGAAGGGATATTTTAAGATACTGACACAGTGTTGAAATAGCATATTTCAAAGTTAAAAAGAAAAGAATATTATATATCTTCATGAACTTTAACATATAAAAATGCATTCCTATTTCAGTGAGTACCTACTTGGCCAGACTCACCATCAGATACTCTGTATCTCTGGTTAGTATTTTTGCCAGCAGCTCAAATTCCATCTTCTAAATCCTTACACATCATCATCTCCTAATCTCCTTTCAGGTAACTAGATGAATGGATGGATGAGTGGATAGATAGATAGCTTACATTCAATTATATCTTTATTCCTTAATAATTCTTTATAGTGAGATTGCTGGTGGGATTTGTTTGGAAGGAATGATGCTAAAGCTGAAACTCCAGTACTTTGGCCACCTCATGCGAAGAGTTGACTCATTGGAAAAGACTTTGATGCTAGGAGGGATTGGGGGCAGGAGGAGAAGGGGACGACGGAGGATGAGATGGCTGGATGGCATCACTGACTTGATGGACGCGAGTCTAAATGAACTCCAGGAGTTGGTGATGGACAGGGAGGCCTGGCATGCTGTGATTCATGGGGTCACAAAGAGTCGGACATGACTGAGCGACTGAACTGAACTGAACTGAACTGAAGCAATGTGTGAGAGATTGAAATAGCTCAAAATTATACTGTTTTTTCAATCTCAATGTGTTCCTCCTCCTTTATTTTCTTTCTTAGCAAATGGCAGTATCCACACATTTATTTCATTTAAAAACTTACTGAGTAACTACAGCATACTAAGCACTGTGACAGGCATGGGAGATAAAATGGTGAATAAGCTGGGACCCTGGCTTCAGAGGCAATTATAGTGAAAGCGTCTTAAATAAAATACTAAGTGCGATGATGAGTTTAACTTTTCTTCACCACTCCCCTGCACCTTTTCAGCCCTAATACACAGAATAAGTTAATCATCAAAATGTACCTCTTGGCTATCTCTTATATGTGAATCCTCCTCTTGTCTCCCTCCACTCCCCTCGTTCATGCCTTCGATATCTCTCTCCTGGTCTCTGTTGCTATTCTCATAATCAGCCCTCTTAATTTTTCTACTTCTATTTTCAAACAGCCAAATAATGATAATGTTCTGTTTCCCTTTTTCAAAGTTCTTTTAGCTTCTGTTATCTAGGATGAATTAGTGTTTTCATTTTCTCCAGATAAATACCAGTATTTTGAATTGCTGGATCATATGATAGTTCTGCTGTTAATTTTTTGAGACACCTCTATACAATTTTCTATAATATCTGCATTGGTTTTCATTCCCATAAATAGTGCTCTATGTTTCCTTTACTCTACATTCTTGCCAAAACTTGTTATTTCTTTTTCTTTTGAAAACAGCCTGACATGTGAAGTGATACTGTGGTTTTGATTTGCAGTTCTCTAATTTTTAGTGGAGGGCTTCCCAGGTGGCTTAGTGGTAAGAAGTCCACCTGCCAAGCAGGAGATGAGGGTTCAATCCCTGGGTCGGGAAGATCCCCTGGGGAAGGACATGACAACCCCTCCGGCATTCTTGCCTGGGAAAGCCTATGGACAGGTGAGCCTGGCAGGCTACAGCTTGTGGGATCTCAGAGTTGGACATGACCTGATGACCAAACAGCAGCAGCAGAAACAGTAATTAATGATTAAATCAATTGAATGTCTTCTCATGTGTCTGTTGGCCATTGGAATGTTTTCTTCAGAAGAATGTCTATTTAGAACTACCTATTTTTCATTTGGATTGTTTGATTTTTTGTTATTGAGTTGCCTGTGTTCTTTGAACATTTTGGATATTATTTGGATAAACCATTAGGTATATGATTTACAAATATCTTTTCCCATTCTGTAGTTGCGTTTTTATTTTGTTTGTGGTTTCCTTCACTGTGCAGAAACTTTTAAATTTGATGTAATCTCATTGGTTTATTTTTGCTTTTGTTGCCATTGCCTTTGGAGTCAATCTAAAAATTATTGTCAAGAGTGTTCTCAAGGACCTTACTGCCTATGTTCTCTTCTAGGAGTTTTATGGTTTCTGGTCTTACATTTAGGACTTTAATCCACTATAAGTTTAATTCTGCATATGGTGTGATTAGATGTAATAGTCTGATTCTTTTACATGTAAGTTGTCAAGTTTTTGATCCGTTCAGACTTATAAAACTTAACAAAATGTTAATGCCATAATAGATTTCTATTAACTTGCTTTAATGCTTAATAAATCATTAATTTTTCTAGATTAATAAGCATACTTTAAAATAATAATGTCTAATGCCTACATATAATTCCTGCCTATTTCTGTAGCATAATTGTCAAGTGGTTATTTTTGCATATTCAGATTATTTCCATTCTTAATTACTGTACACACATGTAAATAATAACCACAATGTATTATGTTTTGGTCAACAATGAATTGGATAGTTTTTGATAAAATGCATATTTCTGGTAAAACACATCTTTGTCATTAGTGAACATCACTGCTATACCCTGACTGTAGAATTTTCACAGTCTTTCTCCCCCTCAGCTTTTAAGAGATAAAACTGACAAATAAAATTGTATATAAAGTATATAATATGATTTGATATATGTGTCCTTCATGAAATGATTACCACAATCAAGTTAAGAAACATATTCCATCACCTCAAATAGTTATCATTTGTGTATGTGTATGGTAAGAACACTTAAGATCTACAGTACTCTCAGCAAATATCAAGTATATAATACAGTATTATTAACTATGTCACCATACCATACATCAGTCCCCCAGAACCTATTCTTCTGGTACTGTAAATTAAGTCATAGTAGCAGCACAGTTCTCCACTTTTTGTCATACTATAGCTACTGTTTGAGTAGTTATTTATCCCTCATATATCATAGCACCTCCCTGAGGACAAGATGTTCAAATCCAAGGAAACGCATCTCATACATGCCTTAAGCTACTAGATTGTGTTGTAACCATGCTCATTTCTCTTAAGATCAAGTTTTTGGATGATTTCCAAGTATATTCAGTTATGAGTCATTTGCACATATGTAAATTTTATAAATTGAATAAAATCTATGTAATTATTTATATTAATATTTATATTAATTATTTTTAGTACAGCTTTCATCTTCCATCCTTGGATTTAGATGTGATTTCTCTTTGTTTCTAAAAACATTTTGACCATGAGGGCTCTCCATAAAAATTTCCCATATTTTTCTTTTAATATTCTGCAACAAATAGCTCTGACTATAAGAGTTTACTTCTTCTGATGTCTACATATTTTTATAGCACACGCAACTCAAAAATTTAACTCTATAGAATGTACCAACAATTAAGGCAAAAGAATTTTAAAACATTTTTATGGAAGTAAGTAATACATGTCACAGAGTTACTAGGGAATTTGGAGTTTTATGGGACAGACCCTAGTGACAAGAGCAGAAGTCAGATGGGCCCTCAGGGGCTATAAAATGCCTAAGAGTATAGGGTGAGTATTTGCCAGGATTCTGAGATATAATCTGGCAATCTATACTCTAAACCTATATTTTAAACAGAAATATTTTGGAATACTTGTCTAGTGTTGGACTCTCCTATTAAATTCTTTAATAGCCAACTTCTTTCCAGAATTTGGCAGTCAGAACTTTAGCTATGGGAAGAGAGCTGTCTCCAAAATTACAAGCATTGTTACAATCACTGTTATTAAAGAATGTTCTTACAAAATAGTTTGACAAGTACAATTTTTTTTCCTCCCTCCCTCCTTTCTTCTTTCCTCTTAGGTTGAGTGTGTATCTTTTGCAAAGAGGAATTTGTATGTTCCTCTAGTATCTACCCATGAGTCAAAACTTTTTCTTGCCCAGAGTTCTCCGAAGAGCTGTCTTGACTTCCTTGTTCCGTAAGCTGTAGATGATAGGGTTGAGCATGGATGTCACCACAGTATAGAAGAGGGCCAGGAGTTTATCCACCCCTGGTGAATGGCTAGACTTGGGCCTCAAGTAGGTGACAGATCCTGAGCCATAGAAGAGCGTTACTACCAGCAGGTGGGAAGAACATGTGGAAAGAGATTTTCGGCGGCCTTCAGGGGAGGGCATGATCAGCACGGCAGCTAGAATTCTGCCATAAGAAGCAATGATTAATAAAAATGGACTGGAAATGCAAAGAATGGCCACAACAAAGACTGCAGCCTCATTATGGGATGTATCCCCACAGGCTAGTGCCAGAATAGGGGGGAGGTCACAGAAGAAGTGGTCTATTTCACAGGGGCCACAGAAGTCCAAAGAAAAAATATAGTTGGTTTGGCCCAAGCCTACTATGCAACCCACCCCCCAAGAAATCATTGCTAAATGGACACACACTCCACGACTCATTCGTGTTGCATAGTGAAGTGGGGAGCATATGGCCATATAGCGATCAAAAGCCATGGCTGCCAAAAGGCAGCACTCACTTATAGCAAATAATGTAAAGAAAAACATCTGTGTAGCACAGCCCTCCCGAGAGATTCCTCGGGCCTCACTCACAAGGCTCTGCAGCATCTTGGGTATGACAGAGCAAGTGTATCCAATCTCCAAGAGAGACAAATTGGCCAGGAAGAAGTACATGGGGGTATGGAGGGCTGGATTGGTCCAGATGGCAAGAGCTATGAGAGCGTTGCCTGTCAGTGATGCTAAGAACATGAGTAGGATGAGGGTAAATAAAAGGAAGCACTGTTCGGTGACCTCAGAGAATTTGGCAAATGCAAAGTGTTTCACAGACATGCTGTTGTCTTGCCACAAGGAACAATTGAGGTTCATGACCTTAAGAAAAGAAGAGCAAAGTCATCAGGAAAATTCTTTCAGATAGCAATATAACACTTTACATTACTCTTAATAAGCTCCAGTGAGCCAAAGAGATAAATTTCTTACCTATAATTTAAAAATTTAAAAGTTTGGAAGTTATACTCATCCTGAAACCAGCACTATTCTATGTAACTATCCCAACTGATTTGTCCACAGTGTACCTAGTCAGCAGGCATAAAATGGGGAAAAAAAGTCAGCACAAATCTCTTTCATTCCTTCTTTTTATCACATGAAGTTCCTCAAATACCTATTTCTTTCCTCTTCTTTTCCCACTGACTTACTTTCTTCACTCATTCACTCAACAAGTATTTATTGAGCAGAATACTTTCAAAGTATTTTGCAGTTACTGTAGGTCCTGGTTTAAAACAATGAAAAAATACCACTTCTTTCCAAAGGGAACTTATTCAGTCAAGGAAAGCAATAATTAAATGACTATTCAATAAATAATTGTTACAATGCAGAGATTTAAAACTTGGGTAAGTTGTGGTGACTGACCTACTTAGACTGGCTGTTCCAAAAGGGTTCTTGATGAAGAGAAACCTGAGCTGAGATGTGAATGAAGAAGAGGCAACCGTATGAAGACTGTCACAGCCATTCACATCATGTCTATATTGTACTGCTGAGATAGTCACATCATTGCAACAGTTAAAAAAAAAAAAACTCATCTGCCAAGCTTTCTCCATCGGATTGTTGTTTGCTAAATGAAAATTACCCTTGCTCCAAGTTAAAAATCAAATTTCTTAATATCATTGATGAAAATCTATAGATTAAGGTAGACTATTGATAGACTTCTATCTTGCTTTTTATCCAATGGACCATATGTTATATTCACAGCAAACCGCTTGCATCTTTTAGTATGTGTCTTGTATGCATATATTTCCTTTTCTTTGTGTTTATTTTCCCCTGGTGGAAGGGGCTGGAAATTTGCCTCCTTATTTGTCCATCTATTGAACAATCTATTATTGAGTTTCAGCATAGCTTCATCTCCTCTCTGGAACTTTCTCCTCCAACTCCGCCTCTCCCTTGCCCTTGTTCTGGTCAGTTACATGGCCCTTCCACTCCATCTTCCCACCACTCTCTAACTGACATTTGAGCATTGACATTACTCCAGGGACGATTGATTGTTCATTTCTTCCTGAAAATAGACTCAAGAAGTTTGGGAGTGAAGAGCTTTATTTATACCATTATTTCCACCAACCATAACAACGAATAAGTTCTCATGTAATGAAAAAATTAGAATATTAAGCTTTACTCTGACTGCATATATATGCTGTCTAGTGGTACTTATTCTATTTTCTGAAGGTAATTATGATAAATTTCATCTCCTTTAAGTATCTCAAATGTGACAGCTACTTGTCTCTCAATCTGATAGTTACTACCAATTCCTGACAAAAATATTCCTTGTTCTAAATATGGATGTACTGCAGTTTAAATTTTTTTGGAAATGTCTTCAAGGAAAATCCTAAATAATGTTTGCTATGAAAATGCAAAAGAATGAGGAGGTTTTGTTCCTATTCCTCTGAACTGTTATGTTTTCATTAGTATAAACTGAAGCCATATTTATTCTACATTTGTTTAAAACACATCACTGTTTATTCTACATTAATGTTTGATGCCAGGATATATAGAACAAAGTATGCATTTTGAGGTTCCAAATTATTATGAACAGACAAAATTTGTGTGCTTATGTGTTCACAAAAGCATATGTACAAAGATATACATTTTTGCATATATACATATATCTTATACTGACAGAAACACACATTCAAATCCATGCTAAATAGCACAGTAATCAAGATTGCTGACAGTCTTTGTGGGTAAAATTCCTAGTGCAGCCATCTAACACTGAGTCATGGCTAACATTTCCTTAAATATTTGTTCCTCAATTTTCCCATTTTTAAAGGAAGTGATAGAAGTATCTCCCTAATGCAGTTGTTATGAGGATTAAGTGAGTTAATTCTCACAGAAGCATGTAGAAAAGTGGTTATGTACTTAAATATTAGCCATAGCTGTGCCTGTATACTTGCATACTCTTACAATGAATTTACCTTCATATATACTCCTTTTGCTGAATTTTATGTCACAGTCCCTAAAGTCCCTAATCATTCCTCCTGTTCATTCTCTTCATTTCCATTTCATATTTTTCTAATCATCTGCTGTGATAGAAAGAGAAAAAGTAGGAAATACATACATAAACAGATTCTATATATAATTACATAGATTCTATATATAATTATCTGTCTATAATCTATACATATATAGATTCAAATATAAAAATGCCACATGGATGTTATGTCCTGGGAAAAATAGTTGTATATTATGAATCATTTTAATCTACTAATTTGTATATCCACTGAGATATGCAACAGTTCCACAAAGTTAAGGAGAGAAACAAGTGGACTGATTCAAAATTCTGTTCAATGTGAAATAAAAACTCTGCACAATTCAGGGACCCTCAGTGTATATGACTTTGAAAAATTTGCTTACACATTGTAGTCTATTACAATGCATTTACACTTATGTTAAAGCATTTGTAAACATTTACCTTGCATTGTGGGCTTCCCTGGCGGCTCAGATGGTAAAGAATCCACTTGTAATGCACGAGACCTGGGTTTGATCCCTGGGTTGGGAAGATTCCCTGGAGAAGGGAACAGCCACCCACTCCAGTATTCCGGCCTGGAGAATTCCCTGGTTGGAGGAGGCTGGCAGGCTACAGTCCTTGGGGTCACAAAGAGTCCCAAGGACTTTCACATCACTCACCTTGCATTGTATCTAATTAAATTAACTAATATAATTTAATATCTATATTTCTTATGTGGCAACACAATTCAGTTAAGGTTGTGGCAAAGAAAACAAAGATAGTAGTTGACTTTCATTTTTTTAAGCCTAAAAATGTTCTGAAATATCCTAACTTCTCAATGATAGACTATGCAGTTATATAGGATACTCTAGATGTAGACAAGTTGCCATTCACTTTGTCAGTTAAATAAGCAAATATGTTTCTTACTCATTCAACCTTCCTGTGTCTGGGAGAAACTAAAGTTTCCTCAGTGACACCGATGGAGGAGCCAAGGAAAAAATCCCAGCCAGAAAAGAAGAATGCCTCACTCTTTCTTAAGTACTGACATCATTAAGATTTCATTTCATAAATATTCTTGTCCATTTAGACTGTAGACAGCAAATACAAATACCGGTATTGGGGATGAGAGTTGAGGATGTGGGGAATGGGAGAAACCTACTGGTAGATGGCATACAGGAGGGCTGATTGCACAAAGGCTAATACATGCTGATAGTCATTCAATATTCTTAGACCCTCAGGATGAATAAAAAGTCACCCTGTGATAAGTACTTTTTAAAACCTCATAAAGTTCAGAGACAGCTGAAAAAAATTAAGACATCCAAGATAGTGAAGGTCTGTGAGTGCTTCTAAATACTTAAACTAATAAAGAATGGTACTTTGCCTAGAAATAAATATTAAATATATATAAATAAATGTCTGAGTCCACTGGAGGTGAGACTATAAAGAAACATAGTCAAATTCCCTTCTCCCTCCCTGTCACTGAGACTAATACTACACCAAGTAAAATCTGATTTTTTTCATTATTCTTTCTATTGTTTTCAGAATTTGCTCTCTGTTGATCTTTGTGCAGGGACCCTGAGATCCATGTAGTGGAAGTCAGCTTTATGCACATAGCAAGAATGTTTAATTTTAATCACTGCCTACAGAAAGAGAGTGAGATGCTCAAGGCAGGTGTCTGGAGTCTGCAGATAAGGAGCATCATAGGAAGTACAACAATTTGGCACATTCTTCTGTCTCTCACCTGACACATTTTCTTGATTTAAAGTTTCTGATCCATCATTTCTGTGTAAGGGAAGGATGATGAAGCCCTTCCCATCTTTCTTGCTGAGTTGTTTTGAGTTAAAATGGAAACATTATAGAGATAAACCATGAATTAAAAATAAGGAATTGAAATGCACTTTATCAGTGTCAAAACCTCTTGCCCTTTAAAAACCTCAAAGCAATCTTGAGAAAGAAGAATGGAGCTGGAGGAATCAACTTGCCTGACTTCAGGCTCTACTACAAAGCCACAGTCATCAAGACAGTATGGTACTGGCACAAAGACAGACATATAGATCAATGGAACAAAATAGAAAGCCCAGAGATAAATCCACACACATATGGACACCTTATCTTTGACAAAGGAGGCAAGAATATACAATGGAGTAAAGACAATCTCTTTAACAAGTGGTGCTGGGAAAACTGGTCAACCACTTGTAAAAGAATGAAACTAGATCACTTTCTAACACCGCACACAAAAATAAACTCAAAATGGATTAAAGATCTAAATGTAAGATCAGAAACTATAAAACTCCTAGAGGAGAACATAGGCAAAACACTCTCAGACATAAATCACAGCAGGATCCTCTATGATCCACCTCCCAGAATTCTGGAAATAAAAGCAAAAATAAACAAATGGGATCTAATTAAAATTAAAAGCTTCTGCACAACAAAGGAAAATATAAGCAAGGTGAAAAGACAGCCATCTGAATGGGAGAAAATAATAGCAAATGAAGCAACTGACAAACAACTAATCTCAAAAATATACAAGCAACTCCTGCAGCTCAACTCCAGAAAAATAAACGACCCTATCAAAAAATGGGCCAAAGAACTAAATAGACATTTCTCCAAAGAAGACATACGGATGGCTAACAAACACATGAAAAGATGCTCAACATCACTCATTATTAGAGAAATGCAAATCAAAACCACAATGAGGTACCACTTCACACCAGTCAGAATGGCTGCGATCCAAAAATCTGCAAGCAATAAATGCTGGAGAGGGTGTGGAGAAAAGGGAACCCTCCTACACTGTTGGTGGGAATGCAAACTAGTACAGCCACTATGGAGAACAGTGTGGAGATTCCTTAAAAAATTGCAAATAGAACTACCTTATGACCCAGCAATCCCACTTCTGGGCATACACACCGAGGAAACCAGAATTGAAAGAGACACATGTACCCCAATGTTCATCGCAGCACTGTTTATAATAGCCAGGACATGGAAACAACCTAGATGTCCATCAGCAGATGAATGGATAAGAAAGCTGTGGTACATATACACAATGGAGTATTACTCAGCCATTAAAAAGAATTCATTTGAATCAGTTCTGATGAGATGGATGAAACTGGAGCCGATTATACAGAGTGAAGTAAGCCAGAAAGAAAAACACCAATACAGTATACTAACACTTATATATGGAATTTAGGAAGATGGCAATGATGACCCTGTATGCAAGATAGGGAAAGAGACACAGATGTGTATAATGGACTTTTGGACTCAGAGGGAGAGGGAGAGGGTGGGATGATTTGGGAGAATGACATTCTAACATGTATACTATCATGTGAACTGAATTGCCAGTCTATGTCTGACGCAGGATGCAGCATGCTTGGGGCTGGTGCATGGGGATGACCCAGAAAGATGTTCTGGGGAGGGAGGTGGGAGGGGGGTTCATGTTTGGGAATGCATGTAAGAATTAAAGATTTTAAAATTTAAAAAATAAAAAACTAAAAATTAAAAAAAAAAAAAGAAACTCATAGGATGTTGCCTGCAATATCCCCTAGTATTACCAGACTATTAAAATAAACTATATTAAGAGTCAGTCATTAAGCAAATATGCACTGTGATGTTAGTCTAAAAATATAGATGTTTCAAGCTCAATGATAAATTGTATTTGTCTATTCCAACTCAGTATAATAAAAGATTAATTGACCATTGAACATGGACAAGATTCTGAGTTTGAGTCTTGAGATGGAGTTTCAGTGATAGTTGGATGCATGAAAGCATAGAGGAAGGAGACAAGATAATTAAAAAATTAGTTTATTTATTATAATTGGAGGCTAATTACTCTCCACTATTGTGGTGGTTTTTGCCATACATTGACATGAATCAGCCATGGGTGTATATGTGTCCCCCCTGTTCTGAACCCCCTCTCACCACCTTCCCCATTCCATCCCTCTGGATTGTTCCAGTGCATCAGGTTTGAGTGCCCTGTTTCATGTATCGAATTTGGACTGTTCATCTGTTTCACATATGCCAATATACATGTTTCAATGCTATTCTCTCAAATCATCCCACCTTTGCCTTCTCCCATAGAGTTCAAAAGTCTATTCTTTATCTCTGTGTCTCTTTTGCTGTCTCTCATATAGGGTCATCATTACCATCTTTCTAAATTCCATATATATGTGTTAACATACTGTATTGGTGTTTTTGTTTCTAACTTACTTCACTCTATATATTAGGCTCCAGTTTCATCCACCTCATTAGAACTGACTCAATTGTGTTCTTTTTAATAGCTGAGTAATATTCCATTGTGTATATGTACACAGCTTTCTTATCCATTCATCTGCCGATGGACATCTAGGTTGCTTCTGTGTCCTAGCTACTGTAAACAGTGCTGTGATGAACATCGGGGTACATAGAGACAAGATAATTTTAATAGCTCAATGGCTTGGCTTCATGTGCCAACTCACCCAGCCCCAAGATCCAATGCAAGTACTTTCTATATGGTTCTACTTTGGAAATCATCCAGCATAAGTAATTCAGTTTGGGTCAATGCCACATAAATGATCCTTAACTGACTCAGTCTCTTATTAATCTTTGTTCTCATAATGAAATGTTTCTTTGTTTTCTCTCAGCCAAAGGAAAACATAAGAGACATTGTTAAATATTTTTTACCTGAAATAGAACAGTGCCTCTCAAACAAGAAAAACTCAATAAATATTAACTTTCATTATTCTGAAATTGTTCTTTCTAAAATGCTTGGAGAATATATATAATTTATGTAAATTAGTTATTAAAGATTGTTGAAATAATTTCTCATTGCTTTCCACAATTCACCCATAATCATTTCATTGAGGACCTAATATTTAGCTGGGTGATGCCTCCACATAACCCAGCATGAACTACGTTATCCTTTGGTTGGAGTAACATGCACAGGATGATCTAGGCATCTCTATTACCAAACAATAAGAGATTTGTCTATTTCCTGTGAAATGATTAGTTTAGAAGAATTAATGGCAATTTTATGACAGAGATACTGGCAAACTGAGTAAATTTTATACTCTTCAGAGAAAGGGAAAATAGCTGATTAAAATAATGTCTAGAATTAAATAATGCTTTGTATGTTTTCTATCCATTTTCACATTTTGATTCACTGTCTTCCACAATCCTCTTTTAAAAAGACATCAGTTATATCACGTACCTTTAATCCTAATATTTGAGGGACAAAAGTAGATGGTTATTGATTCTGATGGGCCACTCCTTAATTTTTTCTGCACATTCTCCTTATAACTTCCCCAAATTCAGAGAATGTAAATCTCCTCAATCCTCACTCCCAAGACCATGCATTGAGAAGCTTTTGTTGTAATCAAGGCCATGTCTGTTCCCAGAAAGACTGTGTGTCTCTTCAGAGAGCATTGTGTCCCTCCTAGCAGTGTCCTCAACTGCACGTGCACACACACACACACACACACACACACACACAGAAGAATGCAAAGCTGTACTAGTTACATGATGGTATATTTGAGCTTTCCTCTGTTCTGAAAAAAAGGAATATGAATACATATGCTTCATTTCTTCTCCTGATTCTGAATACTTATCCTGCCTCCCCTTTCCCAGGAGACATTTTCTTCTCACTAGAGTGTTAGAAAGTAGTTTGATTCTGTCTCTCAGGGATTGCCATGGCCAAACCTCTCTCTATTTGTTGGTATAGTAAATGCCAATATTTAGGAAGAAGATAAGTAAGATGTAAAATAACCTGTAAAAACAAAAATAAATAATGGTAAAATATAATGAATAATCTGTATTATATGTAACTGATATCATAGACTATGTACATAACATGATATGAATTCAAGTGACGTACTACTGGAACTAATTATTTGACCACTCTGAATGATTAATGTGAAATACTAAGATTTTAATTTTTTGTCTGAATTCAGATAGTCTTCAAAAATAATTATGAAAATGACAAGTAACTTTCATGTTATTATATTGATGAGTTAGTATTTTTTCTGATTGTTATAAATAAATCATAAAATAATAATAAGTAAATCTTAAAGATTCCTAGCTACACATAAATTTGGCCAAGTGCCAACTGATTTGTATCAAAAGTAGTGAAGAAAATCAAGAGTCTATTCTGGCTGGTTGCTATAAGGGGAACAACTTCTGTCAGGAACCAGATAAAATGATGGAGGGCAGGAGAGTTAGGTGCTATTCTGAATCTCATTTTCTGCCCCATTGACTTCCATCTTTTTTTTAACATTAGAATCCCTTTGTGCTTAATCACTATACTCTTAATATACATTGAAAGAGGCAAGAGCTATGACAAATTTAATAATGTTTATAAATAAGTTTGTATCTTATTCCTTACAATAAAATCCATGAACATTAAAAAAAAGAAAAAAATAGAGTCAGAAGTACTTATTAAGATGATGAAAAAACTGTAAGCTACTGAATTATGTCCATGATATAAAATTATGTAAATGATATAAGAATTGAGTAAGGTACTGAATATTCATTATTGACACGACATAATGGCAAAGGAGAAAGACTAGGGAAGAGGAAGTTGTTATTTAGGTAGAAAATTCCCCTTATTGTTTCCATGTTAAATACATTATCCCCAGGAGGAGGTCAAGGTGGAGGAGTAGGAGGTTGAGGAACTCACTTCCTCCAGTGATCTCATCAGCAGTACATCTACAGTAAGTCCCTGACATCTGAAATGAGTTCCATTCTGAGAGTATGTTCATAAGTCCAACAAAGTTAGCCTAGATACCCAATGAACACAATCGGCTATATGATACTGTACTGTAATAGATTTATAATACTTTTCACATAAATAATAACATAAAAAAACAAACAAAAAGTAAATCTTATAGCACAGTACCTTGAAAAGTACAATAGTATAGTAAACTGCTGGCCCTCAGAAGCTGGCATTGAGTGAAGAGGCAAGAAGAGCTACTGACTGGAGGAGGGAGAGAAGGTAGGAAATGGTAGAGCTGCAGGATCGTCAATGATAGGAGATGGAGGGCAAGCCACAATTTCACTCACACTTGACTGATAGAATGCACGTTCACATCGTTGAAAGTTCACAACTTGAAGTTTGTATGTAGAGCACTTACTGTACATGTGGAACAGTTCTCACTGCAAACTAATTGGAGACTCGGAGAGAGACTCCTGCAACCAAGACTGTAAGAAATATCCATATGGAATTGGGTAGGAAGAGAAGCCATCCGCTTGGGACCTGTGTCCTGGGTGGAGACTCAGAGGAAAAGAGAGATTACATGGGCAGAGATCCTCCCCAGAGAATGAGTGGTTCCAGACAGATGTTGGCTCCCTCCCACCCTGGGATCCTGCACAGAGAAGGTGAGCCCCCTTGACTGGTTGGAGAGCCAGTGGGACTAACAGAAAGGCTGTGGAAAGCTTGGACTCCACTCTTTAGGAACACATGCACACTTGCCTGCTCCTCAGTCAGTGAGAAGAAGGAGGACGGAAAACTGCATAAGTGGCTGGCCAGTTTCCCAAGACTGCCCCCCAGGCTCGGGTTCCAGCCTGAGCCTAGGGAACACTCCAGCTCCGCTTGCTTCAAGATGCAGCTGCACATTTACATTTTCCACTCTTTTTTCTCTCTTTTCTCTGCTTGGGATCCCTATAATGTGAATGCTAGTACCTTGATATTGACCTACACAGCCTTTAAATTGTTTTCAGTTTAAAAAATTTAGTTTTCTTTTTGCTATTCTCATTTAGTGATTTCCATTAATCTATCTTTTAGTTGATTTATACATTCTTCTGTATCACTTAGTCTGGCTATTCTTTTCTTCTTGTGTTATCATTATAGTTATTGTATTCTTCAGTTGTTACTGATATTTCTTATAATTTTAGTTCCTTGTTAAAATTCTTACTGTGTTCAGCTATTCATTTCCCCAATTCAGTTACTACTATTATTACTAATGTGTTTAATTCTTTGTCTAGTAAAATTGATTTCCATCTCAGTAGCTGTTTCTTTTTCAGAAATTTTCTCTTTCCATTTCAATTGAGAGAAATTACTCTGTCTTCTTATTTTGCTTAACTTCCTCTCTCTCTATGAAATTAGATGAAAAAGTTATCCATGGTGGCCTTGAAGAGGTGTTCTTATACGGGAATGTCCCTGTATAATCTCCATGGGACCAGTGGCTTTGATGGCAGAACTGGGTTTGACCTGAACACAAGTCATATCTTTCCTCAGGATGCACTGAGAGCTATCACCTTGTTAGGGGATGGGGTCAGAACTGAAGGGGCTGGGACCAGAGCCAGGTATGAGCCAGTGCTTCTTCCTCTTTGCTCAGTGGCCATCACAGTCCTTTTGGGGGTATGGTGGGTCTCAAGTTCCTGAAGCTCCAGAGGAGAGCAGTGCTGGAGCAAGAGGGTCTGGTGTGTTTATTTGGCAAAAGTCAGTGTATTGTGTATGGTGGTCTGGCCACTCTCAGACATATGGTCTCCTTGTGATGTGCTGCCTGCGCAAATTCCAGTAATGGTTGCCTTCTTCCTGTTCAGGCTTGGAGCTACCTTTAGCATCTCACAGTGAGCTTTCCCCTTTGTCGTGGCAGCTGTTGCTCCAGAGTGGAGCTGCAATGAGAAACTCTAGCTGTGCTGGAGTGTTAGCTCAGTTCAGGGTAGGATATTCACTGGGGCATTTGTGTGTGAAGCCAGTCAACCTCATGGTTTTGTTCTGCCCTTTCCACCTTGCTTTGGGAAGATAGAAGCATTTTTGCACTATTCCCAAACTGAGTTGAGGTTTCCCATAGCCCATTTCTTAGTCCCTCTGAGCCTCCAAACAGCCAAGGGAGCTCCTCTTCCTTTAGTCAGACCCCAGGACTGGGGTGTCCAAGATGTAACTTGAGCTGCTCACTCCTCATGGAGGGTCTTCTCCTTTGTAATCTTCCTTTTCCTCTGAGTCCCCTCCTAGGGGCATAGGACCTGACCTAATTGCCTGTCTTTGTTTCTGATTTGATTCTGCCTTTACCTTTCTTGTAGCCTTGCTTGTACAAGAGTCTCTCTGGTCATCTCCAGATAGTTTTCAGTGAGAATTTTTCCACATAAATGTGTGAGGGGAGATGAGTTCCACATCCTTGCACTCTGCCATCTTGATTCGAATCCAGTCTATTTCTCAAAGTGTATGTTTCCTCTTGATCTTACAATGCACTAGACTGGTTGTAGATAGCCTCTAAAAAATGATTGCAATAAATACAACAAAAGTAATAGTTGATGATTCTAGCTGTAGGAATACAGGTGTTCTATTGTAATACTTTAAATATCTAAAATAAAGAATAACAAAGAAATAGAGGTGTTTATTAAAATATCTATTCAAATATGTATTAAATAATTATGTACTAAGCACTGGGGAAAACATTTATATATTTTTCTTATTAATTTTCACAACAATTAAGACCACTGAAACATAAAGTCTATTTTCTGATATTTCTGTTAAATAGAAAAAGAAACACCCAATTGCTCTCCTAAAATTACAGTTTTTAAAATGTAATTTTATTACATATATGATTTCTAAACCAAAATTTTCTTTCTATAGATTAATTATGTTAGCTAGAAACAATATAACAATTTTAAAATGTTCACTAATTTATAAACTCGTGGTGTACTTTAATAGTAGCAAGTAAATTATTGGATGTAGATTAGTAATCTAAGGTAATTTCAGTTGTTTATATATTATGGAAAAACTCTTGACAAGACAGCAAGGGAAATTAATGAGAAAAAAGTTTTGGAAATATTAAATAATTTTGTTATGTTTCTGAGTTTTGGTAGTTACCATCTTAGTTACAGTTTAAATGGTCTTCAAAGATTTTTTTTCAATACTTTTGCAGTACTAAACTTGGCTTGAAGCTTAAAAATGTTGGCAGGAAGAATTAAATTAATAAATTTAGTCTTTATGTATTCTATTAAAATTTTATTTATTTATTTATTTTTGACTGTACTGAGTCTTCATTGCTGCCTGGGCTTTTCTTTAGTTGCAGTGAGCTGGGGCTGCTCTCCAGTTGCAGTGGGCAGTCTTCTCATTGCAGTGGCCTCTCTTGTTGTGGAGCACTGGCTCTAGGGTGCGCAGGCTTCAATAGCTACAGCACGTGAGCTCAGTAGTTGTGACTCCTGGGCTCTAGAGAACAGGCTCAACAGTTGTGACTCTCAGGCTTAGTTTCTTCAAGGTATGTGGGATCTTCCTGAATCAGGGATTGAACCAGTGTCTCCTGCAATGGCAGAAGGGTTCTTTACCATTGAGCCACCAAGGAAGCCTATGGATTCTGTTTTTTTTTTTTTTAGTTTTTTATTTTTTAAATTTTAATATCTTTAATTCTTACATGCGTTCCCAAACATGAACCCCCCTCCCACCTCCCTCCCCATAACATCTCTCTGGGTCATCCCCATGTACCAGCCCCAAGCATGCTGCATCCTGCGTCAGACATAGACTGGCGATTCAATTCTTACATGATAGTATACATGTTAGAATGTCATTCTCCCAAATCATCCCACCCTCTCCCTCTCCCTCTGAGTCCAAAGGTCCGTTTCATGCTTCCCTTTCCACCTCCCCATTAGACTACCTCTGACAAATATTCCCTTAAATTTGGCCCTTAGAATGATGAAAAAATTAGGAAGAAACTTCAGGACAACTCATTCCCTTCCCTATACAGCAGGCTTAAAACATGTTTACTAGTGATATTGTTATCTTAGTACAACTTTATGGTATCATGTTGAAGATATTCCTTAGAAACTGTTCTAACTAGGACAACTCTTTGAAGGGCATTAATTGCTGCTTTGGGACTTACCCTCCCACTGACCCCAGTTAAGGAAAGCAAGTGTTTATTCTTTTGTTTCCATAAAGGCACTATTTGCTCTAGGGAAGGGGAGGTCCATCCCCTGACACAGTGAATGGTCTAATGACTTCCTCCTCGCAGCTAAAACCAGATCTTTTCGGTAGACTCAGGACTCTGTCTTATGTAGCAACGATAATCACAGTAATTTTCAGACTCTGCTTTTCTATATTGATGTAGTAGATTAGAATATATGATACACACAGCCATTTATGCTGGTGATTTCCAAGAGATGAAAACTAGAGATCAGATCAGTCCACACATAGGACTGATAGAGGGCATAGATTGTGTAGACAAATATAGGGAATGAGGACAGACACAGCAAAGACAGAAGTGGAAAGAATTTTTTGAGTATTACTTAAGCACTAGGTGAGAGTATTAAAGGACTAATATAAGAAAAAACAACCTCGACAGGGATATGGGAATGGGAAAAAGAGATTTGTGTCCACCACTGTTTCTTCCATCTATCTTAGTTTAAAAAAGAGAAGAGATATTTCATTTCATAACCCATGAAAGCAACCTTCAATGAGGTCTTTATTTCTGTCTCCTTTGGTAAGAAGTAAAGTAAACCATAAAGTTCTTACTTTTTCTCTACTTACATCTTTTTTTTTTGGTCTCTTATCTCATATTCTTCTCTAACATTTATTAGTATGTTGAAGGATGGATCATGCAACAGATTAAGATATGGCTGTCACTTTTTTTTAAAATCAATATACTAAGATTTTTAGGCAATGTAACCAGAAGAAGAAAGTTATATCCACAATAGAAGAAGCAATGACTGAATTTGGGTTTATATTTCTCATGATGTACTATTTCCCTTCTAGGGCAATTGAAAAATAATCTCTAGATTTTTCTATCATCTCTCAAGAGGCAGTGATCTCTACATGATGTAATCTTCGTAATCCACTATTTGACCATTGCTACTTTTTGATTCAGCCATGGTGAACTTCATTTTCCAGTGGGCTCAACAACACCTTCTCTGGTGAGGTCTGACCTGTAGCCTTAAGCAGGAAGTGCCTCTTTCCAAGCTTGTCCTTTCTTAGATATTGTCTCTCGGTCCAAGATTCATTTAGAGTTCCAGTTGCATCTTTATAGTTATTCTCCTCCCATAACTTAAAGTTCTTTATGTTAATATTCTATTTAATTACAAAATTTTCTTTTTAAGTAATGTAATATCTGACTCTCCTGCATGGTTTCTGAGCTACAGAAAGTAGTCTAGGTTAGTGTAACTAGTGAATGATTAAGGGTTTGTAGGCCTGAATTAGTCTTACTGTTGTGGGGTTAAACTATTTCTAACTTTCATGCTGAAACTCAACAAATTAGCTATTGCTCACAGCTTTTTGAGGAATTGCACTTATAAAACATGAGTAATTAAAAGACCCCAGTAGAGATAACTGGGGGCTTCCTAAGTGGTGTGATAGTAAAGAATCTGCCTACCAATGCAGGAGGTGCAAGAGACGTGGGCTTGATCCCTGAGTCGGGAGGATCCCCTGGAGTAGGAAATGACAACCCACTCCAGTATTCTTGCTTAGAGAATCCCATGAACCGAGGAACATGGTGGGATATAGTCCATGGGATCACAAAAAGTCAGATATGATTGAGCACACACACAGGCAATAGAGGCAACCATAGATAGTTCTGCTGTGATTTTTACTCATTTTGGCCAATAGCTTATTAGAAAGTGGGAGAGAAAAAATTGGCTATGGAAGAAGGGAAGCAGATATGATGTGTCAATGTTGAGTAAGGCAAAGCATTCACAGAGAGAAGGAGGGCTATTTAAATAGTGGTTATTATGCCTTGTCATAGTAACTATATAACAAAAGACGGTATTGATCTTTCCTATGAAAGACTGAAAACCCACAAGAGAAAAAAAATCACTTAGGAGTTATAACTATTTATGAAATGCACTTTATTATTATTATTATTTTTTAACAAAAAGAAACCTAAGGTTCTCTAGGTTCAATATATAAAATGACAGAGTCATTTAATGGTTTCAATAAACATTCAGAATTCTTCTCTAAGTTGGAGAATGAAGATATATGTAGACATTATAAATTATGAGCAGAATTTGAATATCATCTCAGTTACTGTCCTAGAGGAAAGAAATAATGTGAAAACTTCCTGGAGGCCCCGTGTTCAGGTGTCTTAACCCTGTGATACAGAGGAGCAAACTTTAAACTTTCAGCACCAGTAGTTGGATTCCTCTCCATCTTCCCCCAACCTCACATTCTTCCATGCTTCTTTGTTCTCTGGATGACTTTATATCTTCCTTTTTCTAAAAATACCTCTTTTCAAATCAGTTATGTTTTATGTCCTTTAAAAGGCATTTTATTACTCTTTCCCCCATCTATTTCACAGATCTAGTCATGTGAACTAAGATTTTCAGCTTTGTTTGTGTCATGAGTAACCATAAGTTGATGTCCATGTGTTTCTGTCTCTTTTTTGTACCTCTATTTAGCTTTCAGTTTAGAAATAAATTGTGAGTGCAAGTAAAAAATAGGGAGATAAAGTTTTTCTATAAAAATATTTACTTGAAGCTCAATATTTTCACCCTATATAAGCATTTTGAAATCACAAATAAATTTGATGTTATTCATACCTTTTCATCTATATGTAAGATTATTGGGATTGCAATTATTCTGTTTTCTATAATCACATAAATAGAAATTGCCTGAAAATGATGAAAAGAAAACTAAAGCTATTTGTTTTAAAAAAAGATTGTTTCATGGAAATCTTCTTCTGTTGGTATATTAGGAGTTTTTCAAGTTACTTTTAACATAGACGTCTTGCTTAGATGAGTAAGAATAACTCAACAGTTAAGAATAACAACACAAATGCCTGGATGAAACATAAAAGTAAAAAATACTTTGTAACTTTTTGGTTACTTTTTATTCTATATTGAATTTACAGAAAATGTGCTAAAGTGGTATAAAGAACTACCATTAATCTTTTAAGTAGATTCAGCAATAGTTTACATTCTGCCTGAAAGACTTATTCTATTATCTCTTTCTTTCTCTCTCATCTATTTATATCTATCTATCACATATGAATCTATGTATCTATCATCTATGTATATATCTATTACCTATGTATAAATATATTAATTTCTATTTACCTATCACTATTTATCTATCTATGGTATCTTTTTTTTCTGGACCATAATAGTCTAATTTAGAGATACCATGTTCTTTTCTGCTAAATTCTATTGTTTGTTTCCTAAGAATAGGAATGCTATTTTACATAATCATTGTATAGTTAACAAAATAAGAAAATTGAACATGGATACTATATTGTTATCTAACCTATAGTTCATATTCGTATTTCTGCAATTGTCTCAAAATGTAGTTGTCTATTTTTTTCCTAGTACAGACTTACACATTTAGATATCATGCCTTTTTGTCCTCCTTTAAGCTGAACAAGTTCCTTAGCCTTTGTCTCCCTTAAATTTGATATTTTTGAAGAGTGCAGGCCAGTTATTTTCTCCATCTTGTCTCAACATGAGTTTGTCTCATGTTTCTTCATTTTTAACATCAAGCTGTACATTTTTGGCAGGAATATGACTGAAGCAAAATTATGTCATATTCCGAGCATCACATTAGTAGTCACATGATGTTGGTTTGTCTCAACACTGGTGATATTAGCATGATTACCTGACTATGGTGATGTCCGCCAGGTTTTCCTATTGTAAAGTCTACTACTTTTAATTTTGTAATTAATGTGTAATTTGTGAAGGGATATTTTAGACTATGTAAATATCCTTTTCTCATCATATTTTAATTTACTGGTTATTAGCTTCCATTTATGTTTTTCTAGTTCTGCTATTCCTTCTATATGTATTAATTAGGATTCTGCTGGGAGGAATAGCTTTCTCTTCTCCACTATTTCTTTATCCTTTATCAGTATTAGTTTGTGGAGTCTTATTTCTTTCAATTCATTAGCATCATAGTTTTTCTTAATGCCCACATTGTCTTAGAATGGAATAGTGGTATTCAATTCTTTGATCTGGCTTCTATTTCTTTTCTAAGTGTTTCTATGGTTCTTGGAGAATTTCCACACTTTTTTTGAGTGTATGTAGTTCTTTCCTTGGACTTCCCAGGTGGCGCTAGAGGTAAAGAACCCACCTGACAACAGATGAAAGTGACACAGGTTTGATCCCTGAATTGGTAAGATCCCCTGGAGCAGGAAATGGCAACCCACTCCAGTATTCTTGTCTGGAGAATCCCATGGACAGAGGAGCCTGGTGGGCTTCTGTCCATAGGGTCACAAAGAGCCAGACACAGCTGAAGCAACTTAGCACAGCACAACACAATTCTTTCCTTAGGTAACAAGAAATGCATGATGATGGAAAGAATCAATGCAAGTTCTGAAGACTACTTTATTCTACTGGGTTTTTCTGACTGGCCTCAGCTTGAGTTAGTTCTCTTTGTGGTTGTCTTGATGTTCTACTTGATGACATTGATAGGCAACCTGTTCATCATTATCTTGTCATACCTGGACTCCCATCTCCATACTCCCATGTACTTCTTCCTCTCAAATCTCTCTTTTCTGGATCTCTGCTACACCACAAGCTCCATTCCTCAGTTGCTAATCAACCTCTGGGGCCCACTAAAAACCATCTCTTACAATGGCTGTATGATTCAACTTTATTTTTTCCTTGCTTTGGGAACCACAGAATGTGTTCTACTGATGGTGATGTCCTATGACCGTTATGCAGCTGTGTGTAGACCCTTGCATTATATTGTCCTCATGCACCCTCGTTTCTGCCAACTGTTGGCTGTGGCTTGTTGGGTAAGTGGCTTTACCAACTCAGCACTTCACTTCTTGTTTACCTTCTGGGTACCTCTGTGTGGTCATCGCCAAGTGGACCATTTCTTCTATGAAGTTCCAGCACTGCTTCGACTGTCATGTGTTGATACCCATGCTAATGAGCTGACCCTCATGGTCACGAGCTCCATTTTTGTTCTGGTACCTCTCATCCTCATCCTCAGCTCCTATGGTGCCATTACCCGGGCAGTGCTGAGGATGCAATCAACAAGTGGACTCCAGAAAGTCTTTGGGACGTGTGGAGCCCATCTTATGGTCGTATCCCTTTTTTTCATTCCAGCCCTATGCATGTACCTCCAGCCACCATCAGGAAATTCTCAAGATCAAGGCAAGTTCATTGCCCTCTTTTATACTGTTGTCACACCTAGCCTTAACCCTCTAATCTACACCCTCAGAAACAAAGATGTAAGAGGGGCCATAAAGAGATTAGTGGGGTGAGAATGATCTAGTATACTTGTGACAGTAATGGTATAATGGAGCATCTTTTTCACCAATAGTTCATCTACCCATCCACCTATCAACCCTTGTTTCATTCACTCACTCTATTAGCACTTATTGTGTACTCTTACAAGGTCACAGAGTTCATGGTAGCAGATAGGAATGAAACACAGTCTGCCTAAATAGTAATCACTCTTCAGTGGATACAACAGCCATGTAAAACCAACATCAATATGAATTTTTTCAGTGCAGAAATCTAATAAAAATATCCTTAACTGAAGATGAAGCGTAGAATTTGTTGTAAAAATTGATAAAATTCAGATGTAAAATTCCTATGGAGATTCATAATTTAAAATGACTTAGAATATGTCTTTCAGTTTCTCTCTTTATAGACAATATTTGTCGTAAAATTTTTCTTCTGTCTTTGGTTTAATGAAAGATAAATCTTTTCTCCAACACTGTTATTCTCTTTTGAATACTAGTTAATATTGAAAAAATTTTGGTGTATTCTTTAATATTCTATTATCATTAGTAAGAAAATAATTTTAATGAATTGTACCAAAACGGGCTTTCAAATAACGCCCCTCATATTTTCCTTTTTTTTTCAAGTCAGTGAGACGTGAAAATAAGTTGCAAAGCTGTGCTATGTAGCACATAAAGTAGTGGTCATCCTAGGCTAGGTTTTGTTAAATGAAGTTAGAGCATAGTGCACCTGCTTAACTTAAGAAGCAATAAAGAATGTCTGAGTTGACTGAGTATTAGGCTCTTGAAAAATGAGTTGATGAATCCGATGGGTATTTGAAAGAATTATGTGAAAATATATTAGAAAATATTTGTGATAAAAGCTGTATGAAAATGCTAGTTGTTTGTTCCTTTTCAAACTCAGTCTGATTTGAATATTTGTGGTTAGAAAGTTCATTATAAAAATCAACTGACACATTTTCCAAATAAATGTATTTTTATCAAAGTATAATTTTATTACCTGTATTATTGCCATATCCATCTGAAATGTATACTATGTATATAACACTTTAAACTGAATCCACATTGAGCTGAAGAATAATTAAATTTAAAGTAAAATCTTGGCAAAACCTGAATTTTGAATGGTAACTCAAATATCAGTTGTAGTTTTTGAGGGCTTTAAAGTTTAGGTATGATTGGTTCAAACCCTATTTCCTAAAGTATTAAAATGAAAAACACATCTAAAATATTCCCCTTAATTTCCTGTATGGCTTGCAGTTATGTTGATTCTGATTCTCCTTTGTTTATCTGTGATTCAGTCTTTATCTCCAACTAGGTGTATATGGGGTATATTCAATTATGCTTAAGCTACTTTCCAGAAAATGAAGGGCCAAGAATCATGTCTATAAAAGAACTTTTAGTAAATAATTGGGGCCACATAGAGTGAACCATCACAGAAGAAGACAAAAACTTTAAAAAATGTAAAAGACATAACTGAGTTCTTTGAACCATCTTGCATTTATGGAAATACCACTATTTGGGATACCGCATGCAGTACCCTAGTCTCTCACTGCCTAACTTTTCAGATACAAATCCACCATATTCCAATTACAATTCACAAACAAAAATACTTAAAAGAAAAATTTCATAGACTTATCAGATCTATCTTGCAAGAATGTTCTATGTACACTTGAAGAGAATGTTTATCCTTGTGCTGATAGATGGGATGTACATGAAAGTCTGTTAGGTCCAATTGGTATAAAGTATAAAGTATGGTTCAAATCCAATTTTTAAAATTGATTTTCTTTCTGAGTAATGTACCCATTGCTGAAAATGAAGTCCCCTACTATTACTGTATTGTAGTGTTGTCTATTTCTCCCTTCAGATCTGTTAGTATTTGCTTAATTCATTTAGCTGCATCAGGGTTGGGTATATAAATATTTGCAATTGTTATAGTTTCTTGATGAATGGACCCCTTTATCATTATTCAATGTCTCTCATTGCAGTTTTGGATAAAGTTTATTTTGTGATGTAAATATAGCTACCCCCACTTTCCTTTGGTTTCTGCTTGCATGGAATATCTTTTTCTATTTCTTCACCTTAAGCCTGTGTGTGTCTATAGTATTAAAGTCCTGATGGTTGTCCTTTCTTTATCTTTTGTGAATCTACATTAACTTTTTGCTTTGTGGTTACTATGAAGATTACATAAAACATTGTATAGATTAAACAGTCCCTATCAATCAGAAAGCAACTTAACTTTGATTAGTTAAATTAGCTCTACCATTTTATTCTCTTTTATATTTTTGATGTCATAATTTCTTTTTATATTGTGTATTAACTGACAAATTATAGTAGCTATAGTTATTTTGAATATCTTTTCTTTTGATTTTTTTTCTATATTTAAGTGTATTTAACACACCATCTCCTTACAGTTTTAGAATTTTCCACATTTGTGTGTTTAATTTATACCAATGTGTCCCATGATTTAATGTCAGTTTTTATCATAAATTTATTTTAGCTTGAAGAACTCTTTGCATCATTTCTTGAAAGTCAGATCTAGTGGTGAAGAACTCCTTCCTTTTTTTTTAACCTACTAAAAGCTTTATCTCTTTTTCTTATATACTTTGTCAGATAGAGTATTCATTGTAGACATTTATTTTTTCTTTCATCACCTTGAATATCTTTCTACTCTCTCCTAGCCTGTAGGGTTTCCTGCTAGGAAACTGGCTAATGGCCTAATGGGAATTCACTTGTAGACTACATTCTTTTTTCTCTGGCCAGTTTTAAGATTCTCTGTCTTTAATTTTGGACAGTTTCATTAAAATGTGTCTTAAAGAAGGCCTTTTGCATTGAGATAAGGAGGTGATCGATTAATTTCTGAACTTAGACTAGTCTCTCCACAGGTTTGAGAAGGTCTCAGATGGTCCTTTAAACAAACTTTCTACTTCCTCTTTCCTCCTTGTGAAATTCTGATTAATATGTTCTCTCTAGAAGAAATCCCATATATCATGCAGCCTTTCTTTTCTCTTTTTCATTCTTTTTATTTTGTTCTTCTCTGATTTAGTTATTTCAGTCTTGTCTGCTAGCTTTCTTATTCTGTCTCATTTGTTCTATTCTGTAGAGCTCTCTTTAGCATTTTTTATTTCGTTCATTGAATTTTTCAGCTCCAGAATTTTATTTAGTTTTTTTTATGCGTTCTTTCACTTTGATAAATTTCTCATTTTGTTCATGTATTTTTCTGATTTAGTTGAACTACCTTTTTTTCCTGAGGCTCATTGAGTTACCTCAAAATAGTTTTGAATTCTTTATCAGTTAGATAGCTATATTCCTTACCTTGGAGCTAGGTTGTTGAGGATTATTTCTATTTTTTGGTGAGGATATGTTTTCTTCATTCTTCATGTTTCCTTCATTCTTCATGTTTCCTGTAGTTTTGCATTGATGCTTTTAGCAGACACTTTCTCAAATCTTTCCTAGTTGGCTTCAGATGGGGTATACTTTTTCTGAATTTGTTATATCTGGGGTTTTCTCTGCCTTTATATTGGATATACCCATAACACACCCTGTTCCATCTTGTGGCAGCATTTGTAAGTATGTATGCCTTCTCTGGTTCTTTCAATTCACCATGCTGGCTGCTGGAAACATTTGTTTTCCAGAGGGGCCTCTATAGCTCAATTTTGAGGTTTCTCCTTTCCCCACAGGTCCTTATTTGTTTTTCTGATGGCATTCCCTTGAAAAGATATGCTCTCACTTTCAGATTTGGCAGTGTACAAAGAGACAGCTGAAGCATTGGAAGAGGCATGGGTTTAGCACTTGGTGCAGTGGGGGTACTTACATACCTGCTGGAGATTTTGGAATAAATTCCTCTCAGGGGTTCATGGGCAGACTTCCTACTGAAGTCAACTGAAACCATGCCTCTTTTCATTTTTATCTGCTTCTTTCCAAATATCTCACTTCCCCATGAACATTGGAGGCCCCACTTAGTAGTCTTGGTGCTGCTGGAGAGAAATAGGTTTCTCTAACAGCATCCTGCACAACTGGTGTAGCTGAGCACTGAAAACTGCTCTTCTATTTCACCATGGGATAGATCACTGTGGGATATAGTTCAACGGTGACACCTTGGGGGATGAGAAGTCTGTCAAAGCTCTTTGTCTCCACTCCACTATGTTCAAACTCTCTCTCTTTCTCTCTCTTTTGCTTCATGGTATGCTGGATTCTCCCCCTGAGAAGGCTGAGCTGCAGCAAACTTTCTCTCACCTGTTGGTATCTGCCCTGGTCAGCAGTCTCCATATTTCACTCCAACACTGTTGAAGGGATTGAGGTAGATTCACTGGCTCTGCTGGTCCCACAGACCATACAGAGGTCTATCTGCCTATTACTGGATGCACTCATGGGTGAAACTTCTCCTGGGTCCCTTGGTGTTTAGTGCTGGATCCCACAAATCCCACAGAAGCACTTTTGCTCATGGTTGGAAGTCCAATTAGTTTTTTCAAAGGTGGCAGGGGGTGGGGGGAAGAACAACATCTTACATTGTCATGATGCTGAAATCACTCCTAATCGCTTATTTTTAATTATTATGCATATTATAATATGTAATGTTTGGACCAATAATTGTTCTTGTGCAAATGGAAAGTATTAAATAGAAAGTAATCAACATTAACATATTTATTAATCTATAAACAAACAACACAAGAACTATATACTAAGAGATATATTGATGTATCTAAACCAGCCGTGAAAACAATTTATTTATTTATTTTATTATTATTATTATTATTTTTTACTTTACAATATTGTATTGGTTTTGCCATACATCAACATGAATCTGCCCCGGGTGTACACATGTTCCCAATCCTGAACTCCCCTCCCACCTCCCCCCACCCCATCATCCCTCTGGGTCATCCCAGTGCACCAGCCCCAAGCATCCTGTACCATGCATCAAACCTAGACTGGCGATTCGTTTCTTATATGATATTATACATGTTTCAATGCCATTCTCTCAAATCATCCCACCCTTTCCCTTTCCCACAGAGTCCAAAAGACTGTTCTATACATCTGTGTCTCTTTTGCTGTCTCGCGTACGGGGTTATCATTACCATCTTTCTAAATTCCATATATATGTGTTAGTATACTGTATTGGTGTTTTTCTTTCTGGCTTACTTCACTCTGTGTAATCGGCTCCAGTTTCAACCACCTCATTAGAACTGCTTTCTCCAAAGTGTCATTATAAACTCAGATTCAGTCAGTAGTTCTTACTGTCTCTTTCAAGGTAGTTTCCTGTGAAATTCATGGAAATATGCCTAGATTATTTGTTTCACTCAAGAATTTCCAATCTGAGATAATGAATCCTCTGAGGTTAGAAAGAGCTGAGGTCTCTTAACAGAGTTAAGAGGTGCACTTAACTCTACTGTTTGCTAAATGGGAGGATATTGGGATAAGGGCAAGAAATTTCAGAAGCTAATTTAAGAGTAGTTTCCTTGCAAAAGCTTTCTATACTCCCTCTTCTCATTGCCAACTTGGCCTCCAACCTCTCCTTACTATGCCAAAATAGGCAACACATTGCATCTATGTAAAGAACCTTAAATCTGAGACTTAAAGTTGTTTTCCTTTAGTACTCTTATTTCACTGTAGAGTGCTTTCCTTGAAGAGAATCAGAAACTCTGAGTTAGAAGTATGTGCAAAATCTACTATTGTCCAACTGTTGCTTCCCAGTATTAATTCTTATTAAAATATTTATCATATAATATACCAATATATTATATGTTTAAAATTTTTATCCTAAAATGTTATAATATTAAGTTGGGATGGATTGAATTTTTAAAATTGCTCCAGAAAAGGAAATCTTACAAAATTAAAAACTCTTCATCCGTTTAGTCAACGTCTCTTTCATAAGCACGTTTATTCTGTCTTGTAGCAATTGAGGTCCATTTCTTCTTGTAGATAATAAAATATTTACTTATATCTTAGAATTTGACTTTAGTTTTTCTAGAATTTTTAAAAACTTCTATTCTAAAATTTACTCTTCTTGATATTAAATTTGATAAAATCAATACCTCCTACTTAGTCCTCTAGACTTAAAACATCATCGTTATCTTTGGCTTATCTCTTCCCAAGAGAAACCACATTCAAGAAATTTCTAAGTCAGCCTCCTACAGCAATATTGCACACTTTTTTCTTCTTTTATGTTTTAATACCCTTATCCTACTCAAGAAATTTATCACTTGTTGCATAAATTGATACAATATCTTAATTAGTCAAGTTTCTAGTGTCTCCTATTCTAAACCATTGTTTGCTTTGCTAAATGTAGTCTTATTAAATGGAGAAGTCAATGCCACCCCACTCCAGTACTCTTGCCTGGAGAGTCCCATGGCGAGGAGCCTGGTAGGCTGCAGTCCGTGGTGTCGCTAAGAGTCGGACACAACTGAGCGACTTCACTTTCCATTTTCACTTTCATGCATTGGAGAAGGAAATGGCAACCCACTCCAGTGTTCTTGCCTCGAGAATCCTAGGGACGGGGGAGCCTGGTGGGCTGCCCTCTATGGGATCTCATAGAGTCAGACACGACTGAAGCGGCTTAGCAGCAGCAGCAGCAGCAGCAGCAGCAGCAGCAGCAGCAGCAGCAGCAGCAGCAGCAGCAGCAGCAGCAGCAGCAGCAGCAGCAGCAGCAGCAGCAGGGTATGTGCCCAGGAGTGGAATTTCTGAATGATTAAGTAGTTCTGTTTTTGGTTTAATGAACCTCTATACTGTTCTCCACAGTGACTGTACCAATTTGCATTCCCACCAAGACTGAAGGAGAGTTCCCTTTTCACCACAACTTCTCTAGCATTTATTGTTTGTAGACTTTTGATGATGACCATTCTGACTAGTGTGAGGTGATATCACTTGTAGTTTTGATTTCCATTTCTGTAATGTTTAGCTATGGTGAGCATATTGTCGCGTACTTTTGGTCATCTGTTTGTCTTCTTTGGAGAAATGTCTATTTAAATCTGTCCATTTTTTTGATCGTTTTTTTTTTTTGATACTGAACTGATATTGAACAAGATTAATCTCTTCTCAGTCATATCATTTGCAAATATTTTCTCCCCTTCTGTGGGTTGTCTTTTCATTTTGTTTATGGTTTCCATTGCTTTGCAAAAGATTTTCAGTTTAATTAGGTCCCATTTGTTAATTTCTGTTTTTATTTTCATTGATCTAGGAGATAGATCCAAAAAAACTATTGCTGTAATTTATGTCAAAGGGTGTTCTGCCTATGTTTTTCTCCAAGAGTTTTATAGTATCTGGCCTTACATTTAGATCTTTAATCCATTTTGAGTTTATTTTCATGTATAATGTTAGAGAATGTTCTGATCATTCCTTTACATGTAACTGTCCAGTTTTCCTAGCACTACTTATCGAAGAGATGGTCTCTTCTGCATTTTATACCTTTGCCTCCTTTGTTGCAGATTAACTGACCATAGCTGCAGGAGCTTACTTCTGGACTTTCTGTCCTGTCCCGTTGATCTATATGTCTGTCTTTGTGCCAGCACCATATTGTTTTGATGACTATAGCTTTATACTATGGGCTTCCCTGGGGGCTCAGACAGTAAGAATCTGCCTGCAATAGTCTAAAGTAAGGGAGCCAGATTCATCCAGCTCCATTTTTCTTTCTTAAAAGATTGTTTTGGCTATTTGGGGGTCTGTTGTGTTTCTATACAAATTTTAAGATTTTTTTCCCCTAGATATGCAAAGAAAATAGTTGTGAGCTCTTAAATATTTTTTGATTATAAAGTTCCCTCAGTCAGTGATATATTCATACATATTTGTACTAAATATTCAATTTTTTTACCATCTGTTCCTAGCAAAACTCTTTAATTATTCCTCTTTGTTTGGAATTAGATTAGTATTCTTCCTTTGTTCCATATTCACATTTATTTTAAAGAAATTTATTGAGGTATGCTGCTAAGTCACTTCAGTCGTGTGGGTTGCCATTTCCTTCTCCAATGCATGAAAGTGAAAAGGGAAAGTGAAGTCGCTCAGTTGTGTCTGACTCTTAGCGACCCCTTTGACTGCAGCCCACCAGGCTCCCCTGTCCATGGGATTATCCAGGCAAGAGTACTGGAGTGGGTTGCCATTGAGGTATATTTAGTATGCAAAAAGCTGCATATATTTAATGATACATTGTGGTGAGTTTAGACGTGTCTATGCCCATGATACTCTTTCCACAAACAATATAGTAAAATGTTTGTCACCTCCAAAAGACTTCGTGTGCTCCTTGCTGTTTTTGGATTAGAGTATGAGTCATGAGATTGTGTGTTTAAAACTAACGAGGGTAAGAATCCCATACCTGAAGGTATATTTTAGCACTATTGAATTCTGTGTGGAAGACATTCACAGTTCTGAAATGTGTTATCTTATAGGCCTGCAAAGTAGCAGATGATTTAAAGAAGTAGTCTTAACAGCTCTATAAGCTTTCAACACAACTCTTGTTGGGTTTTGCCCTCCACTCTAAAAATTACCATTTTTCTGTAAGTAAGACTGTTAGACAAAAGATATCTTTAATAAGAATGATCAGAGATGTTATTTGATATCATAGAATTTTTGTTTTCATTGCTCTGTGTGTGTGAACTTTAGAAACATTTTTTGGCAATCAGCCATTCATCAGCCAATTTTAAAGTTACTTAGAACTTTTTCCAAATTAAATATACCAAAGTCCATTTGTCTCAAGAACTGGACTAAGCACGAGATGATCTGCTTTGTTTAAAAATGTAGGTCTGGGGTTCAGTGGCTAAGACTCCACACTCTTAATGCAAGGGGCCTAAGTTTGATCTCTGGTCAGGGAACTAGATCCTACATTATGCAACAAAGATCAAATATCCTGCATGCCACAACTAAGACCAGGCACAGCTAAATAAACAAATAAAATATAAATATTTTTTAAAAGTGCATTTGGGTTGCAGTTGATTCTTGTTCAGGATAACAGATGAATTCTCATCCAATAATTTCCATAAATCTTGATTATGTCAGAAGATATTCCAGACAAGTCCAAATGACTCTTGTTCATACCTGTTAATTTTTCACTATACAACATTATGTTGATTTCTCACCATATTAATTCAATATCAGGTAACTATAAAATCTTTAATTTGCTTTCAGAAATGTAACTTTATGACAAAGTTTTCTGTTGAGTATGGATCCTTGCACTAAGGTTCACAGTTTCAACATTTGATGATACATATTCTAAGCATCAAAAATACACTAATATTGTTGAAGTAATCAAGTTGTTTTCCATTCTAGAAATACAAATTATTTCTTTTTCTTACTGGTTCTTGCAGTTTCAAAAGGCATTACTGACTGTTACAATTATGCATGAATATGTTTCCACATTGTGGTTCAACATTAATATCATTACATTTTTCTCTCACTAACATGGAAGCCTCATGCTTAGAAGGAACATTAAGAAACTTATCCACATGTCTTGTCCATATATTTTATTTAATATTTAATGATACATTCTTTAGTTAAAAATACAGAACACTGCACAGTTTTATTAGGCAAAAGTTATAAAGTATTTTTTTAATTTGAAATATTGAGATATAGTTGATATACAATATTATATAAGTTATAGGTATTCAACACAGTGATTCACAATTTTTAAAGGGTATACTCTATTTATACTTATTATAAAATATTGATATATTTCTTGTGTTGTACAATAGACAATATGTTTTTAATTAACTGGTAACATCTACATAGGGCTTCCCAGGTGGTGCAGTTGGTAAAGAATTCACCTGCCAATGCAGGAGACACTGGGAGGTGGGTTTGATCCTTGGGTGAGGAAGATCCCTGGAGTAGGAAATGGCAACTCACTCCAGTATTCTTGCCTATAAAATCCCATGGACAGAGGAGCGTGTTGTTCTACAGTACATAGGGTCACAAATATTAGACATGACTGAGCATACACAACAAGAAAAAAAGAAAAAAAGCAACAAAGCATCTAGATAAATGGAGGTTGATAAACTTACAAGACTAATTAATGATTGGCCTAGGTTTAGAGTGCCTCACCCTGAATCCACAATGGCACCATGCTCCCTGCTTACTCTGGCCAATCTTTCAGAGAGGATGAAATGTTTCTTAGGTGAAATGGTCAATAGGAAGTCCACTGATGGTTGTCATTATGATTAGCTTGAACTAATGCTTTTATGTTATAATTTATATCATTATTAGCATCTTTTATTTTTGCTACTTAAGTTATAATTTCAGTATGGAATGAAACTATTTTTTATATTTTCCACAAACAAGGTGCAATTGCTGTGCTGTGCTTAGTTGCTCACTTGTGTCCAACTCTTTGCAATCCCATGGACTGTAGCCATTACTGGTACATACTAGCCAAGTATCACCGTTGCCTAACACCATAAAGAATATGAGAAGCATAATGTTCTTTGCAAGAATATTTAACATGATCTGGTGAAACAGGAGACAAGAATGAGTTATTAAGGAAACCTCTATAAATCTACTAAATGATTAAATAATTTCATTTGATGTATACCAACTATCACTTGGAAATGAAAATGCTCCTCATCAGATTGCCCAGTGGCCCCTTTACATCCTTATTCCACAGAGTGTAGATGAAAGGGTTGAGTGCAGGAGTCACTACTCCACAGAAGAGAGCCATGAACTCGGGCTGGTCTCTTGAGATGGAGGAGGGGGGCTGAAGGTACATGCTGATACCTGGACCATAAAATAAGAAAACTACAATGAGATGGGCAGAACATATCCCAAAGGCTTTTTTCCTTCCCCACAAAAGATTTAATCTTAAATACAGCATGTTTGACACAAGCATAGGAAACAATAATTAAGCATAGTGGTACAACTAACATAAAAGTACATACCACAGAGAGTGTGACCTCATTAACACCTTTTTCACCACAGGCATTCTTTATCAGAACAGGAATCTCACATAGCAAGTGATCCAGGGTATTGTGACCACACAGTGGTAACTGTAAGGTGACAGTGGCCTCTGAGACAGCAAAGGTCATTCCACTCAGCCACACGGTGGCCACTAATAAGATACAGATGCACTGATTTATGATGAGGGTGTAGTGTAGAGGCTTACAGATGGCCATGTAGCGATCAAAAGACATAAGAGCCAAAAGCAGACATTCTGTGGCCCCCATTATGTGGAAGAAGTAAAGCTGAACAGCATACCCCATATAGCTGATTGTCTTCTTAGACGTTCCCAGGTTAAAGAGCATCTGAGGGACAATGCTTGTGGTGTAGCACATGTCCAAAAAGGAGAGGTTGGTGAGGAAGAAATACATGGGGCTGTGCAGACAGGGGTCTAACTTGGACACCAGAGTAATGGCTATGTTTCCCATCATGGCCATAGGGTATGTTATAAACAGAATGATGAATAGAGGAAGCTCTAGCCAAGGATGGTCAGCAAAACCTACTAGAATAAACTCTTCAGGATGGCTTTTGTTAATTTGTTCCATTATCTTCAATTTGTTTCACCTATAGCAGGGAAGTGGCAGGGAAGGTAGAAAGGTTTTGAGAAATGACAAAACACAATTACGCAGTGTGTGCAATTAGGCATCCAGTCATAAGAGACTGGGTATAGTAATTGGGTGGGGGAGGGAAGGAGGAGGATAATGAAAAACATGTGACACCATATGACTTAAATTTCTTTTCATGAGTTTACAAAATAAAGGTAACTACTTTAATCTAACCTTTTTGAAATTGAATTCTCTTTTATGTATAATCAAGATGGGGCTTCTCAGTGGCATAGTGGTAAAGAATCTGCCTACAATGCAGGAGACGTGGGTTCAGTCTCTGGATCAGGAAGATCCCCTTGAGAAGGAAACAGCAACCCACTCCAGTATTCTTTCCTGGGAAATCCCATGGACAGAAGAGCCTGGTGGGCTTCAGTCCATGGGGTCGCAAAAGTGTTGGACATGACTTAGAGACTCAACAACAACAAAATGATAAAGATGACAATAATTATGTTCTTGGGCTATGGTGAGGATTAAATGTTAAATAGAAGTGACTGTGTTTTGAATACTTCAAAATAATGCTTTTTATACTTTGCTTGTGTACATATCAGATGAAGAGACAGTTAAAATGATGTTTATTAGTTCCTATCTTCAGGTGCCTAGTACAGTAGATGTGGCATGGGAACTAGGAAACAAATGGGTCTTTTTCAGAATCACTGCTGCAAGATATTACTGAAATATTAAGACTAAAAGTGTTGAGGTAGCTATAGCCCAAGAAGGACATGGTGAAAACCCTGTACTTAATGTACATGGTGAAAACCCTGTAGCATCATCAAGGTAGCCTTGTTCAGATACAAGTATATTATTATAGTTGAAGAGTTATATCATTCTCTTAGGAACTGACAAGGTAGGTTTTATTCAAATCCATCTTTGTAATTTAGAATTGAGCAAGAAATTTAAACATTTTCCTGTCAGTTTTGTGAAGTATATACTGAGAGAATTTAACTATGACATATGTTTTCCTTTATTCAAATTTTTGTTTGGAGTATAAATTTTCTTGCATAACTACTTCATTTAAACTGAGCAATTGATTTTTCATGTTAAATTTTATTTATCTATCTCAGAGTTATTTTTCTTTATTGAGTGGACTTATCCTGTTTGCATATAAGAATTTAGACAATTATCAATGATTTACTTAATTCTATGTAGCTACAAATTCAATCTTAATGTCCAGGGAAGTGGACCAGGAGGAAAATCTTTAATCCAGTTTAGGATCAGAGGCTTATTGGTTTAGGGGCAATAGATTACATTTGTAGGGTTGCAAAGTACAGTTTTCACATTCTCTATTTCATTAAATCCTCAAAGCCATCCTGGGAAGTGTCACTTAAAGTTACTCAGAGTGAAGATGTCACTATATGGCCCTTTGATTTCACACTACCCCTAGGTCAGATGTGTGTAATATAATAATAAAATAATAATTCCAACTAATCCTGAGTGAGCCCTGTATGTCAAACACTACAGGAAGCATTTTATACCCATTAAATCATTTAGTACCGATCCCAAACCCTTTGACAAAGGAAATTTTAGTATCCATATTTTAAGATATTGTATTCATTCATCCCAGTTGTTTGCTAATAACTAGGGAGATTCTAAAGATCAAAAAGCAATCAATTCCTTCAATCAGGTAATGAGATAGAGTATAAATTCAGATTTCAAGTTTCCAAAGATGTGTATTTAAGTCGTATAATTCTGTCCTAGATTTTTAATTTTTCCCATCTCATTCTCATGATATTTCATTGCTTTTAGCTCTCAAGTACCATGACATTTTAATACAATTTTTGATCTACTTTCAGTGATTTTTCCGTCACTGTTTAACCACATAGGGATCTCTTTACTGTGAAGATTTAAAATCATTTGTGTTTCTAATAACATTTTCATTCTAGTGTATCTTTTTGTAATTAATTTTCATTATACATTATTTCATTTATATTTACAGTGATTTAAAGTTTTGTGTGGGAAAGATTAGAGAAGAAAGAAAATCTTTTTATCTGACTTCAAAATCTAGATGAAACATGTGGACAAATCAGTCCATCAGAATTTTACTAGATATTAAAAATGTTCACATGATTGAATGAAAGTTACACACTTCATTCAGGTATTTAATATCTGTCAGATAGAGTGTTTATTAAAATTTACATGCTTTTAAGGTAGGTTCAAGTGAGGACTTAGTTGACTTACAAAGAAAACTCTAGTTGCTTTCTGTAGGCACCAAACTAGTTATTCCCAATGTTTAAAGAAGTCTCCCAGAAATGAAATACTTTCAGATATTCCTTCAAATATTTGGTGTTATGACGTACACACATTCCAACCTTCCCTAAGAATGGATAGCTTTCAAAAAAGTTTTTTTACTTACCCTTATTTAGATAAATATCTCTTAAGAAAAAGGAAGTGTGAAGAAACACACTTGAATTTATCAAATTTTCAGAGAGAGATAGAGAACTAGAGTATGCAGTTGAGTACATAAGAATTATCTTCAGAAGTGTAGTTAGCCATTTGATAAAATGCTACCACAAAGAAAAAACCCAGATTAGGAAGAACTTAGTAGATAGTATCAAGAGTGCCTTGTGGGTGTGCAATTTTATTATATTCCTCAGACCCTTGGGCATTATTTTCAAACAGGCCCATTTATGGTTATCCCAGATGAGTTAGTAGACAAAGTTCCTTGGGACAGAGTTCTCCATGGGAATACTCTTTATGTACAATTAGTTACCTATTGCAGAGAAGGCAATGGCACCCCACTCCAGTACTCTTGCCTGGAAAATCCCATGGATGGAGGAACCTGGTGGTCTGCAGTCCATGGGGTCGCTAAGAGTCAGACACGACTGAGTGACTTCACTTTCAATTTTCACTTGCATGCATTGGAGAAGGAAATGGTAATCCACTCCAGTGTTCTTGCCTGGAGAATCCCAGGGATGGGGTAGCCTGGTGGCCTGCCATCTATGAGGTCGCACAGAGTCGGACACGACTGAAGTGACTTAGCAACAGCAGCAGCAGTTACTTATTGAATCGAAGTTGGTATCAAACCTCCTCTTTTGCTGATAATTGCTACTGCTAAGTCACTTCAGTTGTGTCCGACTCTGTGCGACCCCATAGACGGCAGCCCACCAGGCTCCCCCGTCCCTGGGATTCTCCAGGCAAGAACACTGAAGTGGGTGGCCATTTCCTTCTCCATGCATGAAAGTGAAAAGTGAAAGTGAAGTTGCTCAGTAGTGTCTGACTCTTAGCGACCCCATGGACTGCAGCCTACCAGGCTCCTCCATCCATGGGATTTTCCAGGCAAAAGTACTGGAGTGGGGTGCCACTGCCTTCTCCACCTCTATTGCTAGATTTGTTTTAAAATAAAATCATTTGATTTCCCAACATCCTGGAAATTAATTTTGTGCTATTCATTTATATTCCTTTCTAACATGCTTTTATTGTCATAATGTTAAAAATTGAAGTATAATTGACATACATTGCATTATGTTCAGGTGTAAAACATAATTTGACATTTGTATGCATTTTGAAACGATCATGACAAATCTAGTCATTGTTGCTCATTATACAAAACTTACAATTTTTTCTTTGTGATGAGATCTTTTAATATTTCTCTTCTTCAGTTCAGTTCAGTTCAGTCGTTCAGTCGTGTCTGACTCTTTGTGACCCCATGAATTGCAGCACGCCAGGCCTCCCTGTCCATCACCAACTCCCGGAGTTCACTCAGACGCACATCCATCGAGTCCGTGATGCCATCCAGCTGTCTCATCCTCTGTTGTCCCCTTCTCCTCTTGCCCCCAATCCCTCCCAGCATCAGAGTCTTTTCCAATGAGTCAACTCTTCCCATGAGGTGGCCAAAGTACTGGAGTTTCAGCTTTAGCATCATTCCTTCCAAAGAAATCCCAGGGTTGATCTCCTTCAGAATGGACTGGTTGGATCTCCTTGCAGTCCAAGGGACTCTCAAGAGTCTTCTCCAACACCACAGTTCAAAAGCATCAATTCTTTGGTGCTCAGCCTTCCTCACAGTTCAACTCTCACATCCATACATGACCACTAGAAAAACTGTAGCCTTGACTAGATGGACATTTGTTGGCAAAGTAATGTCTCTGCTTTCTTTTCTTAGTAATATGCAAATTTACAATGTAATATTGTTGAGTATATTCCCTATGCTGTACATTACACCCCTGTGAGTAACTTATTTTATATCTGGACATTATGCCTCTTGCTTCCCTTCACCCACTTTCCCACTTTTCAATTCTTCTTCCTTCTGGAAAACATTAATCTTTTCTCTATAAATTTTGTTTTGTTTGTTCAGTTCCTTTTTTAAAAAAGTGTCCATATAAAGAGAAATTATATATGTCTTCATCTGTATGACTTATTTTCTTAGCATAATGTCTTCAAGGTCCAATTATGTTGTTGCAGGAGACAAGATTTCATTCTTTTCTTTTGTTGAGTAGAATTGCATTGTGTATATAATACCACACCTTTATCCATTCATCCATCAATGGACAATTAGGCTGTTTCCATATCTAGGCTATTTTAAGTAATGCCACAATGAACATATAGCTGTACAATCTTTTTGAACTAGTGTTTTTGTCATCTCTAGATAAATACCAAAAATTGGAATGGCTTGATCATATGACAATTCTATTTTTAATCTTTTGGAGGAAACTACATATTATTTCCCATAGTGTCTCACCCAATTTTCATTCCTATGAATCATGAAAATGTTCTCTTTTCTCCACATTCTTAACAATACTTGTTATTTCTTGTGTTTTTGATATTAACCATTCTGACATGTGTAAGTGATTTTTAAAAAAATTTTGATTTGCATTTCTCTAATAACTAGTCATGTTGAACAGCTTTTCATGTACCTGTGGGCCACATGAATGTCTTCTTCAAAAATATCATTTATTTGAAACTTCTACCTGTTTTCAGTTAGCTTTTTGTTGTTTTATTATGGGGGTGAATATTTTGGATATTATTTTGATAAATTTTTGCCTATATGATTTGTAAATGTCTTTTGCCATTCTCTAGGTTGTCTTTTTATTTTGTTCATGGTTTTCTTCACTGTGAATAAGTGTTTTTGTTTGATGTAGATTCATTGGTTAATTTTTGCTTTTCTTGCCATTGCTTTTGGGGTTAGATCCAAAAAACCTATCACCAAGAGTGATTTCAAGGAGCTTACACTTTACCCTTTCTTCTGGAAGTTTTTTGATCTCACATTGGGGACTTAAATTCATTTTGAGTTAATTGTGTGTATGGTGTCAGATAGTGGTTCGGTTTCAACATTTTGCATGCAGTTTTCCAATTTTTACAATGCCATTTGTTGAAAAGATTGTTTTTTCCCCACATTATTCTTGCTTCCTTTTGTGGGAACCACATTTTACTGCTTTCTCAGAAATGTCTCCTGGAATTTAATCTTAATCATTCCCCCTTCCTTGCTTGTTCTTTCCCCCTGTCCTTAAGCTAGAAATTCTGGCTGATGAGTCAGCATTAGTTAAATGCTGTTCTGAATGCAGAGCAAGCCCCCTCATCTTCAAAGATCTTTCTTTATCACTCTCATGTGATTACCTCTGGACCTCCAGGAGGAAGCCTCCTTAATTCCAGTGTCCTGGTCTCTGTCTTGCTTTAACTGCTCTTAGTTAAATATTGCAAGATAAGTTACCAATAAAATATGTGCTCAATATTTTCTTGGGGAGTTGCTTCTCTGCAAGCTCTCCCTGCACTGTCTCTCATAATCCTGTGTGTTTGTGAGAATTATTCAGTGTGAAACCTCCACATACTTTGCCATAAATTAATCAACAATCAACCGTATATGGATGGGTTTATATCTGGGCTCTCTGTTTTGATTCATTGATCTCTGTGTCTGTTTTTATGCCAGTACCACACTGTTTTGTTTACTACTGGTTCTTTTATTAAAAAAATTAATTTATTTGTTTTAATTGGAGGGTAATTTCTTTACAATATTGTGGTGTTTTTTGCTGTACATCTACATGAATCACCCATGGGTGCACATGTGTCTTACTTAGTATAGTTTGAAATGAAGGAACATGATCTCTCTGGACTTGGTCTTCTTTCTTAAGATTTCTTTGTTTATTCAGTATTCTTGTCAAGAAAGTTTCATGGACAGAGGAGTCTGGCAAGCTATAGTCCATGGGATCGCTAAAGAGATGGACATAGCTTAGTGACTTAACAACAAGAAAGACTTAAAATTATTGATTATAATTCTTTGAACAATGCCATTGGGATTTGACAGGAAATTCACTGAATCTGTATATTGTTTTGGGTAATATGGACATTTATATTAATTCATTCAGTCCATGAGTGTGGAATATATTTCCATTTATTCGTGTGTTCTTCAGTTTCTTTCATTGTATCTTATAGTTTTCAATGTTCTAGTCTTTTACTTCATTGATTAAATTCATTTCTAGGTATTTTATTCATTTTGATGCAAATGTATATGAGATTGTTTTCTTAATTTCTATTTCAGGGAGTTGTTGCACAATAATTTTTAATAGGATACCATTAGAGCAAAGGAGCTATCCCATGTTGAAGGTCAGGAAGGGCAGCAGTAAGGAGATACCCCTTGTCCAAGGTAAGGAGCAGTGGCTGTGCTTTGCTGGAGCAGCTGTGAAGAGATACCCCACACCCAAGGTAAGAGAAACCCAAGTAAGATGGCAGGTGTTGCAAGAGGGCATCAGAGGGCAGACACACTGAAATCATACTCACAGAAAACTAGTCAATCTAATCACACTAGGACCACAGCCTTGTCTAACTCAATGAAACCAAGCCATGCCCGTGGGGCAACCCAAGACGAGCGCGTCATGCTGGAGAGGTCTGACAGAATGTGGTTCCACTGGAGAAGGGAATGGCAAACCACTTCAGTATTCTTGCCTTGAGAACCCCATGAACAGTATGAAAAGGCAAAATGATGAGATACTGAAAGAGGAACTCCCCAAGTCAGTAGGTGCCCAATATGCTACTGGAGATCAGTGGAGAAATAACTCCAGAGAGAATGAAGGGATGGAGCCAAAGCAAAAACAATACCCAGCTGTGGATGTGACTGGTGATAGAAGCAAGATCCAATGTTGTAAAGAATAATATTGCATAGGAACCTGGAATGTCAGGTCCATGAATCAAGGCAAATTGGAAGTGGTCAAACAGGAGATGGCAAGAGTGAATGTCGACATTCTAGGAATCAGTGAACTAAAATGGACTGGAATGGGTGAATTTAACTCAGATGACCATTATATCTACTACTGCGGGCAGGAATCCCTTGGAAGAAATGGAGTAGCCATCATGGTCAACAAAAGAGTCCGAAATGCAGTACTTGGATGCAATCTCAAAAACGACAGAATGATCTCTGTTTGTCTCCAAGGCAAACCATTCAATATCACAGTTATCCAAGTCTATGTCCCAACCAGTAACGCTGAAGAAGCTGATGGTGAATGGTTTTATGAAGACCTACAAGACCTTTTAGAACAAACACCCAAAAAAAGATGTCCTTTTTATTATAGGGGACTGGACTACAAAAGTAGGAAGTCAAGAAATACCTGGGGTAACAAGCAAATTTGGCCTTGGAATGTGGAATGGAGCAGGGCAAAGACTAATAGAGTTTTGCCAAGAAAATGCACTGGTCATAGCAAACACCCTCTTCCAACAACACAAGAGAAGACTCTACACATGGACATCACCAGATGGTCAACACTGAAATCAGATTGATTATATTCTTTGCAGCCAAAGATGGAGAAGCTCTATACAGTCAACAAAAACGAGACCAGGAGCTGACTGTGGCTCAGATCATGAACTCCTTATTGCCAAATTCAGACTTAAATTGAAGAAAGTAGGGAAAACTGCTAGACCATTCAGGTATGACCTAAATCAAATACCTTATGATTATACAGTGCTGAGAAATAGATTTAAGGGCCCATATCTGATAGATAGAGTGACTGATGAACTATGGAATGACGTTCATGACATTGTACAGGAGACAGGGATCAAGACCATCCCCACGGAAAAGTAATGCAAAAAAGCAAAATGGCTGTCTGGGGAGGCCTTACAAATAGCTGTGAAAAGAAGAGAGGCAAAGGAGAAAAGGAAAGATATAAGCATTTGATTGCAGAGTTTCAGAGAATAGCAAGAAGAGATAGGAAAGCCTTCTTCACTGATCAATGCAAAGAAATAGAGGAAAACAACAGAATGGGAAAGACTAGAGATTTCTTCAGGAAAATTAGAGATACCAAGGGAACATTTCATGCAAAGATGGGCTCGATAAAGGACAGAAATGGTAGGGACTTAACAGAAGCAGAAGATATTAAGAAGAGGTGGCAAGAATACACAGAACTGTACAAAAAAGATCTTCATGACCAAGATAATCATGATGATGTGATCACTAATCTAGAGCCAGACATCCTGGAATGTGAAGTCAAGTGGGCCTTAGAAAGTATCATTACAAACAAAGCTAGTGGAGGTGATGGAATTCCAGTTGAGCTGTTTCAAATCCTGAAAGATGATGCTGTGAAAGTGCTGCACTCAATATGCGAGCAAATTTGGAAAACTCAGTAGTGGCCACAGGACTGGAAAAGTTGTTTTCATTCCAATTCCAAAGAAAGGCAATGCCAAAGAATGCTCAAACTACTGCACAATTGCACTCTTCTCACACGCTAGCAAAGTAATGCTCAAAATTCTCCAAGCCAGGCTTCAGCAATACGTGAACCGTGAACTCCCTTACGTTCAAGCTGGTTTTAGAAAAGGCAGAGGAACCAGAGATCAAATTGCCAACATCCACTGGATCATTGAAAAAGCAAGAGAGTTCCAGAAAAAATCTATTTCTGCTTTATTGACTATGCCAAAGCCTTTGACTGTGTGGATCACAATAAACTGTGGAAAATTCTTCAAGAGATAGGAATACCAGACCACCTAACCTGCCTCTTGAGAAACCTGTATGCAGGTCAGGAAGCAACAGTTAGAACTGGACATGGAACAACAGACTGGTTCCAAATAGGAAAGGAGTACGTCAATGCTGTATATTGTCACCCTGCTTATTTAACTTCTATGCAGAGTGCATCATGAGAAACATTGGGCTGGAAGAAACACAAGCTGGAATCAAGATTGCTGGAAGAAACATCAATTACCTCAGATATGCAGATGACACCACTCTTATGGCAGAAGGTGTAGAGGAACTAAAAAGCCTCTTGAGGAAAGTGAAACTGGAGAGTAAAAAAGTTGGCTTAAAGCTCAACATTCAGAAAATGAAGATCATGGCATCTGGTCCCATCACTTCATGGGAAATAGATGGGGAAACTGGAAACAGTGTCAGACTTTATTTTTTTGGGCTCCAAAATCACTGCAGATGGTGACTGCAGCCATGAAATTAAAAGACACTTACTCCTTGGAAGAAAAGTTATGACCAACCCAGATAATGTATTCAAAAGCAGAGACATTACTTTGCCAACGAAGGTCCATCTAGTCAAAGCTATGGTTTTTCCTGTGGTCATGTATGGATGTGAGATTTGGACTGTGAAGAAGGCTGAGCACCGAAGAATTGATGCTTTTGAACTATGGTGTTGGAGAAGACTCTTGAGAGTCCCTTGGACTGCAAGGAGATCCAGCCAGTCCATTCTGAAGGAGATCAGCCCTGGGATTTCTTTGGAAGGAATGATGCTAAAGCTGAAACTCCAGTACTTTGGCCACCTCATGCTAAGAGTTGACTCACTGGAAAATACTCTTTTGCTGGGAGGGATTGGGGGCAGGAGGAGAAAGGGAGACAGAGGATGAGATGGCTGGATGGCATCACTGACTCGATGGACATGCGTCTGAGTGAACTCTGGGAGTTGGTGATGGACAGGGTGGCCTGGCCTGCTGCGATTCATGGGGTCGCAGAGTCGGACACGACTGAGCGACTGAACTGAAGTGAATCTGAGTAAATGATATAGAGGGTTTAAAGTGTGAGTTCCCTAAATGTTTTATTTGTACACTGTCTTACAGAAGATTTAATATTTCTGACCATACAATGAAGGGGCACAAAAATAAATTGAAGAGAAAAGAAAAAAAAAAAACATAAGTGGTTTTTCCAGCAAGGAGGTATAAAGTGACATAAAAAAGTTCGTCAGAACATTTAATGATTTTTAACACAAAGATTAAATGAGTTGATCTCTTAACCTCTCACTCTCTTTTGCTTAATCTCTCTTTCTCTTACACATAAACATTCTACATAATGATAATCAGATTTGTATATAGTTACACAAAAAATCCATGTTGTTGTTCAGTCACTAAGTTATGTCAAACTCTTTGTGACTCCATGGACTGCAGCATACCAGGCTCCCCTGTCCTTCCCAGTCTTCTGGAGTTTGCTCAAATTCATGTCCATTTAGTCAGTGATGCTGTCTAATCATCTCATCCTCTGTCACTCCCTCTTATTTTGCCTTCAGTCGTTCCCAGCATGAAGGTCTTTATGAGTGAGTTGGTCCTTCACATCAGGTGACCAATGTATTGGAGCTTCAGCTTCAGCACCAGTCCTTTCAATGAATATTCAAGGTTAATTTCCTTTAGGATTGGCTAGTTTGATCTTACCATCCAAGGGACTCTCAAGCGTCTTCTCCAGCACTACAATTCAAAAGTATAAATTCTTCAGTACTCAGCTTTCTTTCTTTATTTTAATTGGAGGCTAGTTACTTAACAATATTGTGGTGGTTTTTGCCATTCATTGGCATGAATCAGCCATGGGTGTACATGTGTTCCCCATCTTGAACTCCCCTCCAACCTCCATCCCCATCCCATCCCTCAGGGTCATCCCAGTGCACCAGCCCTGAGCACCCTGTCTCGTGCATCGAACCTGGACTGGTGATCTATTTCGTATATGGTAATATGCATGTTTCAATGCTATTCTCTCAATTCATCCCACTCTTCGCCTTCTCCCACAGAGTCCAAAAGTCTGTTCTTTACATCTGTATCTCTTTTGCTCTCTCACATGTAGGGTCATCATTACCATCTTTCTAAATTCCATATATGTGTTAATATACTGTATTGGTGTTTTACTTTCTGACTTACTTTACTCTGTGTAATAGGCTCCAGTTTCATCCACCTCATTAGAACTGATTCAAATGCATTCTTTTTAATAGCTGAGTAATATTCCATTGTGTATATGTACCACAGCTTTCTTATCCATTTGTCTACTGATGGACATCTAGGTTGCTTCCATGTCCTGGCTATTGTAAACAGTGCTGTAATGAACATTGGGGTACACATGTCTCTTTCAATTCTGGTTTCCTCAGTGTGTATGCCCCTCAGTGGGATTGCTGGGTCATATGGCAGTTCTATTTCCAGGTTTTAAGGAATCTCCACACTGTTCTCCATAGTGGCTGTACTAGTTTGCATTCCCACCAACAGTGTAAGAGGGTTCCCTTTTCTCCACACCCTCTCCAGCATTTATTGTTTGTTGACTTTTTCATAGCAACCATACTGACTGGCATGAGATGGTACCTCATTGTGGTTTTGATTTGCATTTCTCTGATAATGAGTGATGTTGAGCATGTTCATGTGTTTGTTAGCCATCTGTAAGTCTTCTTTGGAGAAATGTCTGTTTAGCTGTTTGGCTCATTTTTTGATAGGGTCTTTCATTTTTCTGGTATTGAGCTGCATGAACTGCTTGTATATTTTTGAGGTTAATTTGTCAGTTGCTTCATTTGCTATTACTTTCTCCCATTCTGAAGGCTGTCTTTCAACCTTGCTTTTAGTTTCCTTCATTGTGCAAAAGCTTTTAAGTTTAATTAGGTCCCATTTGTTTATTTTTGCTTTTATTTCCATTACTCTGGGAGGTAGGTCATAGAGGGTCCTGCTGTTATTTATGTCAGAGAGTGTTTTGCCTATGTTCTCCTCTAGGAGTTTTATAGTTTCTGGTCTTACGTTTAGATCTTTAATCCATTTTGAGTTTATTTTTGTGTATGGTGTTAGAAAGTGTTCTAGTTTCATTCTTTTACAAGTGGTTGAACAGTTTCCCCAGCACCACTTGTTAAAGAGATTGTCTTTTCTCCATTGTATATTCTTGCCTCCTTTGTCAAAGATAAGGTGTCCATAGGTGTGTGGGTTTACCTCTGGGCTTTCTATTTTGTCCCATTGATCTATAGTTCTGTCTTTGTGCCAGTACCATACTGTCTTGATGACTGTAGCTTTGTAGTGTAGTCTGAAGTCAGGCATGTATGTTGATTCCTCCAGTTCCATTCTTCTTTCTCAAGACTGCTTTGGCTATTTGAGTTTTTTTATATACTTCCATACAAATTGTGAAATTATTTGTTCCAGTTCTCTGAAAAATACTGTCTGTAGCTTGATAGGGATTGCATTGAATCTATAGATTGATTTGGGTAGTATACTCATTTCACTATATTGATTCTTCCAATCCATGAACATGGTATATTTATCCATCTATTCGTGTCATTTTTGATTTCTTTTATCAGTGCTTTATAGTTTTCTATTTATAGGTCTTTTGTTTCTTTTCAGTGAAGTGAAAATCACTCAGTCATGTCTGACTCTTGCAACTCCATGTACTGTAGCCTGCAAGGTTCCTCTGTCCATGGGATTCTCCAGGCAAAAATATTGGAGTGGGTTCCCATTTCCTTCTTCAGTGGATCTTCCTGATCCAGGAATTGAACCCATGTCTCCTGCATTGTAGGCAGATTTGTTTCTTTAGGTAGATTTATTTAGGTAGATTATTCCTAAGTATTTTATTCTTGTCATTGCAATGATGAATGGAATTGTTTCCTTAATTTCTCTGTTTCCTCATTGTTAGAGTATAGGAATGCAAGGGATTTCTCTGTGTTAATTTTAGCTCTAGTAATTTTCTGGTGGTGTCTTTAGGGTTTTCTATGTAGAGGATCATGTCATCTGTAAACAGTGAGTGTTTTGCTTCTTTTCCAATTTGGATTCTTTTTATTACTTTTTCTTCTCTGATTGCTGTGGCTAAAACCTGCAAAACTATGTTGAATAATAGTGGTGAGAGTGGGCACCCTTGTCTTGTTCCTGACTTTATGGGAAATGCTTTCAATTACACCATTGAGGATAAAGTTTGCTGTGGGTTTAACATATATGTCTTTTATTATGTTGAGATATGTTCCTTCTATGCCTGCTTTCTGGAAGGTTTTTTTTTTTTATCATAAATGGATGCTGAATTTTGTCAAAGGCTTTCTCTGCATCTATTTAATCATTTGGTTTTTGTCTTTCAATTTGTTAATATGGTGTATCACATTAATTGATTTGTGAATACTGAAGAATCCTTGCATCCCTGGGATAAAGCCCACTTATTCCTGATGTATGATTCTTTTTTTAGTATGTTGTTGGATTCTGTTTGCTGCAATTTTGTTAAGGATTTTTGCATCTATGTTCATCAGTGATATTGGCCTGTAGTTTTCTTTTTTGTGGCATCTTTGTCAGGTTTCGGTATTAGGGTGATGGTGGCCTCATAGAATAAGTTTGGCAGTTTACCTTCCTCTGCAATTTTCTGGAAGAGTTTGACTAGGATAGATGTTAGCTCTTCTCTAAATTTTTGGTAGAATTCACCCGTGAAGCCATCTGGTGTTGGGCTTTTGTTTGTTGGAAGATTTTTGATTACAGTTTTGATGTCCATGCTTGTGATGGGTGTGTTAAGATTTTCTATTTCTTCCTGGTTCAGTTTTGGAAGGTTATACTTTTCTAAGAATTCATCCATTTCTTCCAAGTTGTCCATTTTAGTAGCATATAGTTGCTGAGATTAGTCTCTTATGATCCTTTGTGTTTCTGTGTTGTCTGTTGTGATTTCTCCATTTTCATTTCTAATTTTGTTGATTTGATTCTTCTCTTTTTTTCTTGATGAGTCTGGCTAGTGGTTTGTCAAAAAAAATTTTTTATTTATCTTCTTGAAGAACCAGTTTTTAGTTTTGTTGATTTTTGCTATAGTCTCCTTTGTTTCTTTTTCATTTATTTCTTCACTAATTTTTGTGATTTCTTTTCTTCTACTAACTTTGGGATTCTTCATTTCTTCTTTTTCTAGTTGTTTTAGGTGTAACATTAGATTATTTTTTGATTTTTCTCTTGTTACTTGAGATAAGCTTATATTGCTATGAACCTTCCCCTTAGCACTGATTTTACTGAATCCCATAAGTTTTGGGTTGTCGTGTTTTCATTTTCATTTGTTTCTATGAATATTTTGATTTCTTTTTTTATTTCTTCTGTGATTTGTTGGTTATTCAGAAGTGTGTTGTTTAGCCTCCATATATTTGTATTTTTAATAGTTTTTTCCCCCCTGTAGTTGACATCTAACCTTACTACATTGTGATCAGAAAAGAAGCTTGACATGATTTCAAGTTTTTTTGAATTTACCAAGGCTAGATTTATGGCCCAGTATATGATCTATGCTGGAGACTGTTCTGTGTGCATTTGAGAAAAAGGTGAAATTCATTGTTTGGGGGTGAAATATCCTATAGATATCAATTAGATCTAACTTGTCCATTGAAACATTTAAATTTTGTGTTTCCTTGCTAATTTTCTGCTTAGTTTATCCATCCATAGGTGTGAGTGGGGTTTAAAGTTTCCCACTATTATTGTGTTACTGTTAATTTCCCCTTTCATACTTGTTAGCATTTGCCTTACATATTTCAGAGCTTCTATGTTGGGTGCATTGCATATATATTTATAATTGTTATATCTTCTTCTTGGATTGATCCTTTGATCATTATGTAGTGGCCTTCCTTGTCTCTTTTCATGGCCTTTATTTCAAAGTCTATTTTATCTGATATGAATATTGCTACTCCTGCTTTCTTTTGGTCTCCATTTGTGTAAAATATCTTTTTCCAGCCCTTCCTCTCAGTCTGTATGTGTCCCTTGTTTTGAGTGGGTCTCTTGTAGACAGCGTATATAAGGATCTTGTTTTTGTATCCATTCAGCCAGTCTTTGTCTTTTGATTGGGGCATTCAACCCATTTACATTTAAGGTAATTATTGATAAGTATGATCTCGTTACCATTTACTTTGTTGTTTGGTTCCGAGTTTATACACCCTTTCTGTGTTTCCTGTTTAGAGAAGATCCTTTAGTATTTGTTAGAGAGCTGGTTTGGTGTTGCTGAATTCTCTCAGCTTTTGCTTGTCTTTAAAGCTTTTGATTTCTCCTTCATATTTGAATGAGATCCTTGCTGGGTACAGTAACCTGTGTTGTAGGTTTTTCTCTTTCACTACTTTAAGTATGTCCTGCTATTCCCTTCTGGCCTGAAGAGTATCTACTGAAAGATCAGCTGTTATCCTTACGGGAATCCCCTTGTGTGTTTTTTCTTGCTTTTCCCTTGCTGCTTTTAGTATTTTCTCTTTGTGTTTGATCTTCATTAATTTGATTAATATGTGTCTTGAGGTGTTTCACTTTTAGTTTATCCTGTTTGGGACTCTCTAGGTTTCTTGAACTTGGGTGACTATTTCCTTCCCCATTTTAGGGAAGTTTTCAGCCATTATCTCTTCAAGTATTTTCTCATGGCCTTTCTTTTTGCCTTCTTCTAGGACTCCTATGGTTCAAATATTGTGGCGTTTAACATTGTCCCAGAGGTCTCTGAGGCTGTGCTCATTTCTTTTATTTCTTTTCCTCTCTCTGCTTCATTTATTTCCAACATTCTATCTTCCATCTCACTTATCCTATCTTCTGCCTCAGTTATTCTACTGTTGGTTCCCTCCAGAGTGCTTTTGATCTCAGTTATTGCATTATTCATTGTTGACTGACTCTTTTTTACTTCTACTAGGTCCTTGTTAAACATTTCTTGCATATTCTCAATTCTTGTCTCTAGTCTATTTAACTGTAACTCCATTTTGTTTTCAAGATTTTGGATCATCTTTACTATCATTATTCTGAGTTCGTTTTCAGGTAGATTCCCTATCTCCTCCTCTTTTGTTTGGTTGGGTGGGCATTTATCATGTTCCTTTACCTGCTGAATCCTTTACCTCTGCCTTTTCATTTTGTTTAGATTGCTGTGTTTGGAGTGGCCTCTCTGTATGCTGAAAATTTGTGGTTCCTCTTTATTGTGGAGGTTCCTCCCTGTGGGTGGGGTTGGACTAGTGGCTTGTCAAGGTTTCCTGGTTAGGGAAGCTTGTGTCAGTTCTGGTGGGTGGAGCTGGATCTTTTCTCTCTAGGGCACAATGAAGTATCCAATAGTGAGTTTTGAGGTGTCTGTGGGTTTGGTGTGACTTTGGGCAGCCTATATTTTGATATTCAGGGCTATGTTCCTGCATCGCTGGAGAATTAGTGTGGTATGTCTTGCTCTGGAACTTGTTGGCTCTTGGGTGGAGCTTGGTTTCAGTGTAGGTATGGAGGCTTTTGGATAAGCTCTTGTTGATTACTATCCCCTGCAGTCAAAGTTTTCTGATGTTCTTTAGTTTTGGATTTAAGTCTCCTGCCTGTGGCTTTCAATCTTATTCTTAAAGTAGCCTCAAGACTTCTCCATCCATACTGCACAGATGATAAAACATCTAGGTTAATGGTGAAAAGATTCTCCACAGTGAGGGACACCCAGAGAGGTTCACAGAGTTACATGAAAAAGAGAAGAGGGAGGAGGGAGATAGAGGTGACTAGGAAGAGAAGAGGGGGAGTCAAAAGAGGAGAGACCAATCTAGCCAGTAATAAGTTCCCTAAGTGTTCTCCACAGCCTGGAACACCCAGAGAGATTCACAGATTAAGTAGAGAAGAGAAAGGGGAGGGAGGAGATAAAGGTGACCTGGGGAAGAAGAGGGAGAGTCAAAAGGGGAGAGCAATTAAGCCACTAATCACACCCCTAAGTAAAAATTGGTACTGAAGATTAGAGTCTTCAGTTCCATTCAGTTCAGTCACTCAGTCGTGTCCGACTCTTTGCGATCCCATGAATCACAGCACACCAGGCCTCCCTGTCCCTCATCAACTCCTGGAGTTCACTCAGACTCACGTCCATCGAGTCAGTGATGCCATCCAGCCATCTCATCCTCTGTCGTCCCCTTCTCCTCCTGCCCCCAATCCCTCTCAGCATCAGAGTCTTTTCCAATGAGTCAACTCTTCACATGAGGTGGCCAAAGTACTGGAGTTTCAGCTTTGGCATCATTTCTTCCAAAGAAATCCCAGGGCTGATCTCCTTCAGAATGGACTGGTTGGATCTCCTTGCAGTCCAAGGGACTCTCAAGAGTCTTCTCCAACACCACAGTTCAAAAGCATCAATCTTCAGCACTCAGCTTTCTCCACAGTCCAAATCTCACATCCATACATGACCACTGGAAAAACCATAGCCTTGATTAAATGGACCTTTGTTGGCAAAGTAATGTCTCTGCTTTTGAATATACTATCTAGGTTGGTCATAACTTTTCTTCCAAGGAGTAAGTGTCTTTTAATTTCATGGCTGCAATCACCATCTGCAGTGATTTTGGAGCCTAAAAAAGTAAAGTCTGCCACTGTTTCCACTGTTTCCCTATCTATTTCCCATGAAGTGATGGGACCAGATGCCATGATCTTCGTTTTCTGAATGTTGAGCTTTAAGCCAACTTTTCCACTCTCCTCTTTCACTTTCCTCAAGAGGCTTTTTAGTTCCTCTTCACTTTCTGCCTTAAGGGTGGTGTCATCTGCATATCTGTGGTTATTGATATTTCTCCCAGCAATCTTGATTCCAGCTTGTGCTTCTTCCAGTCCAGCGTTTCTCATGATGTACTCTGAATATAAGTTAAATAAGCAGGATGATAATATACAGTCTTGACGTACCCCTTTTCCTATTTGGAACTAGCCTGTTGTTCCATGTCCAGTTCTAACTGTTGCTTCCTGACCTGTATACAGGTTTCTCAAGAGGCAGGTCAGGTGGTCTGGTATTCCCTTCTCTTTCAGAATTTTCCAGTTTCTTGTGATCCACACAGTCAAAGGCTTTGGCATAGTCAATAAAGCAGAAATAGATGTTTTTCTGGAACTCTCTTGCTTTTTCCATGATCCAGCGGATGTTGGCAATTTGATCTCTGGTTCCTCTGCCTTTTCTAAAACTAGCTTGAACATCTGGAAGTTCACGGTTCACATATTGCTGAAGCCTGGCTTAGAGAATTTTGAGCATTACTTTGCTAGCGTGTGAGAAGAGTGCAATTGTGCAGTAGTTTGAGCATTCTTTGGCATTACCTTTCTTTGGGATTGAAATGAAAACGGACCTTTTCCAGTCTTTTGGCCACTGCTGAGTTTTCCAAATTTGCTGGCATATTGAGTGCAGCACTTTCACAGAGTCATCTTTTAGGATTTGAAATAGCTCCACTGGAATTTCATCACCTCCACTAGCTTTGTTCATAGTGAAGCTTTCTAAGGCCCACTTAAACTTCACATTCCAGGATGTCTGGCTCTAGGTGAGTGATCACACCATCGTGATTATATGGGTCCTGAAGATCTCTTTGTACAGATCTTCTGTGTATTCTTGCCACCTCTTCTTAATATCTTCTGCTTCTGTTAAGTCCATACCATTTCTGTCCTTTATCGAGCCCATCTTTGCATGAAATGTTCCCTTTGTATCTTCAATTTTTTTTGAAAAGATCTCTAGTCTTTCCCATTCAAAAATACAATATTAAAAATATTAAAAAATTAAATCACAAAATTATAAAAATATATATATGAAATTTGCTTTAAAAATAGGGTCTTCTATATGTGAGACAGCAAAAGAGAGACAGATGTAAAAACAGACTGTTGGACTCTGTGAGGGAAGGTGAGAGTGGGATGACTTGAGAGAATAGCATTGAAACATGTATATTACCCTATGTGAAATAGATTGCCAGTCTAGGTTTGATGCATGAGACAGGGTGCTCAGGGTGTACTGCAATGACCCAGAGGGATGGGATGGGGAGGGAGGTTGGAGGGGGGTTCAGGATGTGGAACGTGTACACCCATGGCTGATTTTTGTCAATATATGGCAAAAACCACTACAATATGTAAAGTAATTAGCCTCCAATTAAAATAAATTAGTTAATTAAAAAATAAAATAGGGTCTTTATTTCAAAGTAGTACTAGGTTATAAAAATGAGAATTAAAGGAGTAAGAAAGAACTTTAAAATAAAAAATGATAATAGTAAAAATATATCCAGGAATTTCTGTGGAGCTGTTGAGGGCAGTATAGGGTCAGGTCAGTTTCAGATAATTCCTTGTTCCAGCTTATACTTCTTCTCAAGGCCTATAGGCCCCTTCCAATGCTTCGTCAATGCAAACTACAGGGTTTTAATCTGCTGCACCTGTCACTTGCAGAGCGGTTCCCTCTTCTTTATTTATTTGGCTTTCTCTGTTTTCAAGTCTCTTCAGTGTCTAATTTCTGTCCTGACACAAGGGGGCGAAGGTGGTCACTTAGTTAGGTTCACTTGTGCTGTGGGGAGGGCAGAACAGTGCAAACAAATGTAACTGGCATGTGTGGGGAGTGCTCCCAGTGTATGTACCACACTGGGTTTGCCCCAGCTCACGTTGTGTATGCTTTTCTGGTCTACACTGCTCAGGCTCCAGGTTGCTTTGTAGGAGAATTGTCCAAAGTGGGCCCTGGGTTTCATGCACTTCCTAGGTCTAAGATACTCATATTCAGCTTCTTGGGTACTCCACAAAGGCACAAACTCGGTTGGGCCTGCGTTTTGTTCCCTTCCCAGGTCCCAGCAGCTCGGGCGACCAGGTGCTTGGCAAGCACACTGTCCCAGGTGAATCATGCATCTTAATCACCTCCTTGGTCCTGGCCACTTGGTTTTTTGGGTGCGTCGCATGAGTGCCGTCTCAGGTGTGCCATGTGTCTCCTCTGGGGAGCTGATCTCTGGCTGCGACCCTCCTTGCAGATGTCAACTTCCCAGGATCCCAGGAAGTCTTGGTTAGCAACTAGGAGCCTGCTCACAGTTTGGTGGGGGAATGCCATCTCTGGGGCTGAGATTGCCCTTTGCTTTCTGGTTCTGGCTGTCGCCAGCCTGCTTCTCTGCCTCCCGTGGGTGGATGAGCCAGTCCACAGTCTGCTAGCTCTCTTCTGGTATTGTCAGTCCTTTGTTATGTGAGCAGGCCAGGGTGTGCCTTAGGTCAGAGCTTTTTGCGGGAAAGTTCTCTTTCTCTCTCTCTTTTTTCCTCTCTCTGGCTATCCCACAGTTTGGGTTGCTATCTCATGTTAGCTCTCTCAGATTGTCCTCAGGGCATTCAGGCCTGGACCTTACCCTAAGCCTGCAACCTGTGCCTCCCTGTTCAGCCCCTGCTTGCTGGTGGCAGATGCGAGTGTCTGGGCTACTTCTCCACTGGGGGTTGTGGTTAGGTGCCTATTCTGTGGGTTTTTTTTTTTCTTTTCTTTTCTTCCCAGGCATGTTGCACTCTGAGATTCCAAAACTTCCTACAGGCCCGCTGGTAACAGGGTTTCCTTGTGTTTGGAAACTTTTCCTTCTTCACGACTCCCTCCCTGGTATGGGTTTCTGTCCCTAACTCTTTTGTCCCTTTTTGTCTTTTGTATTTTGTCCTACCTTCTTTTAAAGAGAAAGGGCTGCCTTTCTGGGTGCCTGGTGTCCTCTGCTGGTGTTCAGAAGTTGTTTTGCTCAGCATTCAAATGATCTTTTGATGAATTTGTGAGGGAGAATGTGGTTTTCCCGTCCTACTCCTCCACCATCTTCCCCACTTCCAATTGTTTAATTTTTCTAGATTCCATGTAGAAGTGATAACATGGAGTGTTTATATTGATATTTAATATATGTGTCATATATATTATAATTTCCCCTTTATCTCCTTTATCCATTCAAACGTTGCTGAACACTAAGGTTGCTCCCATATCTTGGCTATTGTAAATAATGCTGCAATGAACATTGGATTGTACATATCTCTCCAAATTAGTGTTTTTTTTTTTTTTCCCTTCAGATATATACTCAGGAATGGAATTGTTAGATTGTAGAGTAGTTGTACTTTTAGTATTTGAAAACCTCTAGGAAGTTTTCCACAGTGGCTGTATCATTTACATTCCCATCAAGAGTCTAAAAGAGTTTATTTTTTCCACATTCTTGCCAACATTTGTTGTTTGTAAAGTTTTGGATGATAACCATTCTGATAGGTATGAGGTAATGTCTCATTCTGGTTTTGATTTGCATTTCTGTAATAATTAATGATGTGGAGCATCTTTTTTTTTTTTTTTGAGAAACTACAACTGGTAAATTTATTTCCTTCATTTTAGGTCAAATAATACTTAAACATTTAAGCTGTAATTTTAATGTTTTCATTTTATTTTATTAATTTAAATTTATTTATTTTAATTGGAGGCTAATTACTTTACAATATTGTATTGGTTCTGCCACACATTAACATGAATGTGCCTGTTAGCCATCTATATGTCTTCTTTGGAAAAATGTCTATTCATGCTTTCTGCCTATTTTTTGATTGAGTTTTTTGGTCTTATTGATACTGAGTTATATGAGCTGTTTATATATTTTGGATATTAACCACTTACCAGTCATATCATTTGTAAATATTTTCTCCCATTCAGTCGGCCATCTTTTTGTGGATTGTCATTTTGTTTTATAAATATATATATATATATATTTCCTGTGCAGAAGCTTTTTAACATTAAGTGGGTCTAGTTTGTTTGTTTTTGCTTTTGTTTCTTTTGCCTTAGCATACAGATTAAAAAAAAATATTGCTATGATTTATCTCAAAGAGTGTTCTGCTTATTTTCCCTCAGGAGTTTTATGAATTCTGGTCTTAAATTTAGGTCTTTAATTGATTTTGAGTTTTTTTCTTTTTATATGATGAGTGGAAATGTTGCAGACATTCTTTTACATATAAATGTTCAGTTTTTGATCATTTTAGACTTACAAAACTTTTCAAAACTAGTAAACTAAACAGATATGATGATGCTATACAAATTGTTTTTAACTTGCCTTCCATGCCATGCTCAGTTGCTTCAATCATGTTCGACTCTGTGCGACCCTATGGACTGTAGCCTGCTAGGCTCCTCTGTCCATCGGATTCTCCAAGGCAAGAATACTGGAGTCGGTTTCCATTCACTCCTCCAGGGGATCTCTCCAGCCCAGAGATGGAGCCTGTGGCAGGATGGAGCTCTTGCATCTTCTGCATTGCAGGCAGATTCTTTACCACTGAACTCCCCAGGAAGCCTGTTACTTGCCTTAATTTTTAATAAATCATTCATTTTTTAAGGTTAATAAACACGTGTAAAAGTAATAATCTTTAATGCCTGCAGATAACTCCTAACTACTTCTATAGCATAGTTGTTAAGTAGTTATTTTCACACGTTCAGATTATTTCTATTCTTCATTAGGTGCACACAGATACAAATAAACACCACAGTGTATTATGTCTTGGTCTTTGGTGAACCAAATAGCTTTTGGTAAAATGAACATATCTGGCAAAACACATCTTGGTCATTAATGAACATCACTATCATCCTGTGATTGTAGCATTATCACATATTTTTCTCAGCTTTATTGAGATAAAATAATAAAAATTGTCAAGAGTTAGACTTAAGGTGGATAATGTGATGATTTTATATTGTCATTGTGAAATGATTACCACAATCAAGTTAAGTAACATATTCACTATCTCACATAGCTATCCACTGGGCATGTGGATGATAGGAACAGTTAAGGTCTACTTTGTTAGCAAATTTCAAATACAATACAGTATTATTAACTACAGTCAGCATGCTCTATGTTAGACTGCTAGAACTTATTCATTCTATCTGCAAATTGTCATGGCAGCAGTCAGAGTTCTCCTTTCCTTGTCACATCATCACTACTATGAGTAGTTATTAATCACTTATAGATCACAGCACCTCCCTGAAAACTTGATGTTCAGATTTAAGGTAATGCTTCTATAGATGACTAGAGGTACTTGATTATATTGTAACTATGTTCATTTCTCTTAAGAGCAAGTTTTTGAATGAGTTCCAAATATATTCTTTCAGAATTCATCTGCACATATGTACATTTTGTAAACTACATAAAAATTAAAATTGCTTTTATTAATTATGTTTAACTCAGCTTTCTTCTTCCTTCCTTGAATTTAAATCTGATTTCTCTTTCTTTTATAAAAATTTTTTACTATGGGGACTCTTGGTAAAAATTTCTCATATTATTCTGCAACAAATTCCTCTGAATTTTATGACTTTGCTCTTTTGGATGGTTACATATTTTCATAGTACCCACAACTCAAAAAAAGAGTTATTTAACTCTATATCATGTACCAATTAGTAAGGATAAAAAATTTAAAAATATTTTTATGGAAGGAAATAATTCACATCATAGAGTTGTTGGGGAACTAAGAGTCACAAGAGGCGGATATTTGTGGAAGCGCTACCAGTGACCAGAATGTGAAAGTGAAAGTCGCTCAGTCTTGTCTGACTCTTTGTGACCCCCATGGACTGACCATGGAATTCTCCAAGCTAGAGTACTGGAGTGGGTAGCCTTTCCCTTCTCCAGGAGATCTTCCCAACCCAGGAAAGGAACCAGGGTCTCCTGTATTACAGGTGGATTCTTTACCAACTGAGCTATGAGGGAAGCCCTCCCAGTGACCAGAGCAGAAGTCATATGAACTTCTCATGGACTGGTGGTGGTGGTGGTTTAGTAGCTAAGTTGTGTCCGGCTCTTGTGACCCCGTGGACTGTAGCCCACCAGGCTCCTCTGTCTATGGGATTCTCCAGGCAAGAATATTGGAATGGGTGGCCATTTCCTTCTCCAGGGAATCTTCCATACCCAGGAATCAAACCCGGGTCTCCTGTGTTGCAGGCAGATTCTTTACCAACTGAGCTACAAGGGAAGACCTTATAGTGCTTTCTCCTCTCATGGACTAGGAAATGCCTAAGGGTATAGGTGAGAATGTCCTAGACTTCTGAGATATAATCTGGTAATTTGTACTTTAAGCCTGTGCATGCATGTGGACTAAGTTGCTTTGTCATGTCTGACTCTTTTCGACCCTGTGGACCATAACCCACCAGGATCCTCTCTCCATGGGATTCTCCAGGCAAGAATACTGGAGTGGGTGCTGTGCTTCCTTCAGGGGATCTTCCCAGCCCAGGGACTGAACTCATGTCTCTTATGTCTCCTACATTGGCAGGTGGGTTTTTTTTTTTTTGCCACTAGTGCCTCCTGGGAAGCCCCATTTTAAGTCTGTACATTAACCTAACTGAAATATTTTGGAAAACCTGTCTAGTACTGGACTCATGTATCAAAATTCTTTGGTAGCCAATTTCATTCCAGAACTTGACAATCTGAACTTTAGCAATAAGAAGACTGCTGTCTCCAAAATTACAATAGCTGTTATTAAAGGAGGTTATTACAAAACAGTTGGACAAATACATTTTTTCTCCCTTCCTTCCTTTTCTTTCTTTCCTTTTAGATTGAGTATGCATCTTTTTCAAAGAGAAATTTTTATGGTCTTCTAGTATGTTGTTGCTGTTTAGCCACTAAGTTGTGTCCAGCTCTTCTGCAACACCAAGGATTGTGCCCTGCAAGACTATTCTGTCCATGAGATATTCCAGGAAAAATGTTTAAATGGGTTGCTATTTGTACTCAAGAGTCAAAGCTTTTTCTTGCCCAGAGTTCTCCAAAGAGCTGTCTTGACTTCCTTGTTTCGTAAACTGTAGATGATAGGATTGAGCATAGATGTCACCACTGTGTAGAAGAGGGCCAGGAGTTTATCTACCCCAGGTGAATGGCTAGACTTAGGCCTCAAATAGCTGACAGACGCTGAGCCATAGAAGAGTGTTACTACCAGTAGGTGGGAAGAACAGGTGGAAAGAGCCTTTCGGCGACCTTCAGGGGATGACATGATGAGCACAGCAGCTAGAATTCTGCCATAAGAAGCAGTGATTAATAAAAATGGGCTGGAAATGCAAAGAGTGGCCACAACAAAGACTGCAGCCTCATTATGGGATGTATCTCCACACGCTAGTGCTAGAATAGGGGGGAGGTCACAGAAGAAGTGGTCTATTTCACAGGGGCCACAGAAGTCCAAAGAAAAAATATAGTTGGTTTGGCCCAAGCTTACTATGCAACCCACTCCCCAAGAAACCATTGCTAAATGGAGACACACTCCATGACTCATTCGTGTTGCATAGTGAAGTGGGGAGCATATGGCTGTATAGCGATCAAAAGCCATGGCTGCCAAAAGATAGCATTCACTGATACCAAATAAGGCAAAGAAAAACATCTGTATAGCACAGCCCTCCCGAGAGATTCCTCGGGCCTCACTTGCAAGGCTCTGCAGCATCTTGGGTATGACAGAGCAAGTGTATCCAATCTCTAAGAGAGACAAGTTGGCCAGGAAGAAGTACATAGGGGTATGGAGGACTGGATTGGTCCAGATGGCAAGGGCTATGAGAGCATTGCCTGTCAGTGATGCTAAGAACATGAGTAAGATGAGGGAAAATAAGAGCCAACACTGTTCGGTGACCTCAGAGAATTTGGTAAATGCAAAGTGTTTCACAGACATGCTGTTGTCTTGCCACAAGGAACAATTGATGCTCATGACCTGAAAAATAGAAAGGCAGGTTATTAAAAGATTCTTTTAGCTGGAAATAGAAATCTTTATATTGCTCTTAACAAGCTCAAGTCAGAGATAAATTTCTTACCGCTAGTTTAAAAAGTTTGGAAGTTACACTGATCCTGTTGCCAAATCTAGTCAGCAGACATAAAATGGAAAAAAAAATTCCCTTTTATATCTAGTCAGCAGGCATAAAATGAAAAAAAATTTCAGCACAATTAGCTTTTATCCCATTATTTTGTCAAATAAAGTTATCATATCTAAATATTTATTTCCTATTCTTGCCACTGACTTGCTTTCTTCACTCATTCATTCCATAAGTATTTATTGAATTCAGAGTATTTTCAGAGTATTTTTCAGTTACTGTTCATGGGTCCTGAGATTAAACAATGGACAAAAAAGGATGGAAACAAGTGGACTCATTCAAAATTCTGTTAAATATGAAATAACAACTCTGAATGATTACAGAACCCTTGGTGGATATGATTTTGCAAAATTTATTCATACATCATGTATTCTATTATGATGCATTTATACTTAAAGCATTTATAAACATTTACCATGCACTGTATCTAGTTAAATTAATTAATATAGTTTAATGTATATATTCCCCTTGTAGCAACACAATTCAGTTAAGGTTGTAGTAAAGAAACAGAGATAATTGTCTATTATCTTTTTTTTTGAACCCAAAACATTTTCTTAAATATCTTCAGTCCTCAATAATAGCCTATGCAGTTGCATAAAAACTCTGATTGTGGAGAAGTTGTCATCTCTTTTATCAGTGAAATACACAAATACATTATTAATATAATACTAATTCTATCTTCCTGTACCTGGGAAGAACTGCAGTTTCCTCAGTGACACTGATGGAGGAAAGAAGGAAGAAATCCAAACCAGAAATAGAGAATGCCTCACTCTTTCTTAATTAGTGACATCACAAAGATTTCATTTCATAAATATACTGTCCCATTTAGACTGCAGACAGTAAATGCAAATGCTTGTGTTGGGAGTGAGAGTCAGGGTAGTGAGGCATGGGAGAAAGCAACTGGTGAATGATACACTGGATGGCTGACTGTGCAAAGGCCAATGCATGCTGTCAGTCATTTGGTATTCTTAGCCCCACAGGATGAATAAAGTTATCCTGTGATAAGTACTTCTTTCAGCTTAACAAAGCTCAGAGATAATTGAAAAAATAAGACGTCCAGAAAGGTCTGTGAGTGCCTCTAAATAATTAAACTTATGAAGAATTGTATTGTGTCTATAAATAATTATTACATCATAGAGAGATAAATGTATGGGTCTGCTTGAGGTGAGAATACAAACAAATGTAGTCAAATTCCCTTCCCTCTCCCTGTCACTGGGAATATTACTACACCAGGCAAAATCTGATTTTTTTCATTACACTTTCTGTTTATTTCAGGATTTACTCTCTGTTGACCTTTGTCCAGGGACCCTGAGATCCATGTAGTAGAGGTCAGTTTTACATACATATCAAGAATATGTAATTATTGTCTACTGAAAGAGAGGGAGGTCCTCAAGGGCAGTTGTCAGGGGTCTGTAGATAGGAGCATCACAGCAGTACAACAGATGGCTTGGCACAGACATTCTTCAGGCTTTTACCTCATACATTTTCTGGACTTTAAAGCTTCTAACTAATCATTTTTTGTGAAGAAAATATGATGAAGCCCTTCCTGTCTTTCTTGCTGAGTTGTTTTGAGTTAAAATGCAAACATTACAGAGGCAAATCATGAATGAAAAATAAGGAATTAAAGTGCACTTAATCAGCATCAAAACCTCTTGCCTTTTACTAGTCTCATGTTAAGAAACTCATAGGATGATGTGTGCCATATCCTCTATTATAACCAGTCTGTAAAAATAATCTATTTAATATACATATGTGTAAAAATGAGTTTGCTGTACAGCAGAGATTGACACAGCATCTTAAATCAACTATACTTCAATAAAAAGCCTATGTTAAGATTCAGTCATCAAGAAAATATGCACTGATATTAATCTAAAGAAACAAGAGTTTCATGCCCAATAATAAATTGTATTTGTCTATATATCTCTATCAATGTAATAAGAGATTAAGTGACCAATGAACATAGACAAGATTCTGATGGTTTGAATTTTGGAATGGAGTTTCAGTGATAGTTAGATGTATGATGAGATAGAGGAAGGAGACAAGATAATTTTAATAGCTCAATGGGTTGGCTTCATGTGCCACCTTACCCAGCCCCAAGATCCAAGACAAGTACATTTTATATAGTTCTGCTTTGGAAATAATCTAGCACAAGTAATTCATTTTGGGTCTGTGCCACATAATCAGAAATACTCCTTAGCTGATTCAGTCCCTTATTAATCTCTGTTCTCTTAATGAAATGTTTCTTTGTTTCCCATCAGTCAAAGGAAAACATGAGACATTATTAGATATTTTACCTGAAACACTTAGTACAGTGCCTGGCATACAAGAAAAACTCAATAAATATTCAACTCTTTGCAACCCAATGGGCTGTACAGTCCATTGAATTCTCCAGGCTACAATACTGGAGTGGGTACCACTTCCCTTCTTCAGGGGATCTTCGCAACCCAGGAATCAAACCCAGGTCTCCCACTTTGCAGGTGGGTTCTTTATCAACTGAGCTATCAGGGAAGCCCCAGTAAATATTAACCTTTGTTATGCTGAAATTGTCATTTCTAAATGATCGAGCAGTAGGTACTGTTTATGTAAATTGGTCATTAGTTTGTAGAGAAGATTTCCCATTGCTTTCCACAATTCACCCATAGTCACTGAGGATCTAATATTTAGCTGGGTGGTGCCTTAACATAACTCAGACGAACTATGTTATCATTTCATTGGAATAACATGCACAAGATAATCTAGGCATTTCTATTACCCAACAATAAGAGATATATCTATTTCTTGAGAAATAATTATTTTGGAACAATTTGCAACAATATTATGACAGAGCTACTGGCAAACTGAGTAGATTTTTATATGCTTCAGAGAAGGAGAAAAGACCTCATTAAAATAATCTCCAGAACTGAATAATGCTTTGGGTGTTATCTATCCATTTTAGCATTTTAATAGACTGTGTTCCACAACCTTCTTTTTTTAAGATATCAGTTTTATCACATACCTTTAATCCTAAAATTTGAGTCAAAAAAGTAAATGGTTTTTACTTCTGATGAGCCAGTAGCTGATTTTGTCTGCATGCTCTCCATGTAACCTCCCAAAGTTCAGAGGATATAAATCTCCACATCCTCACTCCTAAGACAATGCACTGAGAAGATTTTGCTGTAGTCAGGACCATGTCTGATTTCATGAAGGCTGTGTGTCTCTTAACAGAGCATCATGTCCTTCCTAGCAATGCTCTCATGGCTAACACACAAAGACACACAGACACTCACACACAAGCATGCCAGACTGTGCTGATTACATAATGATGATGTTTGGACTTTTCTCATCCTGAAACACTAAGAATTATGAATATTTATACTTCATTTCTTCTTCTTGTTCTGAATCCATATCCTGCCTTCCTTTCTCAGGAGACATATTCTTCTCACTAGAGTATGTCAGGAAGCAGTTTGATTCTCTCAGGAATTGCCATGGACGGGTCTGACTCTATCTGTTGGGGAGTAGGAATATTCAGGAAGCAAAAGAAATAAATATAAAAGATAATGTAAAAAGACAAGTAAAAGTAAATCAACAGTAATATATAATGAATAACCTATAGTATAGATAGCTGCTATCATAGACTGGGTACACAATGTGATATATATATATATATATATATTATTTTACTTTATTTTGCTTTACAATACTGTATTGGTTTTGCCATACATTGACATGAATCAGCCACGGGTGTTCATGAGTTCCCAATCCTGAACCCCCCTCCCACCTTCCACCCCATATCATATCTGTGGATCATCCCTGTGCACCAGCCCCAAACATCTTGTATCCTGTATCGAACATAGACTGGCAATTCATTTCTTACCTGATGGTATACATGTTTCAATGCCATTCTCCCAAATCATCCCACCCTCTCCCTCTCCCACAGAGTCTAAAAGTCCATTCTATACATCTGTGTCTCTTTTGCTGTCTCGCATACAGGGTTATCATTACCATCTTTCTAAATTCCATATATATGTGTTAGTATACTGTATTGGTGTTTTTCTTTCTGGCTACTTCACTCTGTATAATAGGCTCTAGTTTCATCCACCTCATTAGAACTGATTCAAATGTATTTTTTTAATGGCTGAGTAATACTCCATTATGTATATGTACCACAGCTTTCTTATCCATTCATTTGCTGATGGACATCTAGGTTGTTTCCATGTCCTGGCTATTATAAACAGTGCTGCAATGAACATTGGGGTACATGTGTTTCTTTCAATTCTGGTTTCCTCGGTGTGTATGCCCAGCAGTGGGATTGCTGGGTCACAATGTGATATTAATTCAAGGAAAATCAACTACTGGAACCAAATATGTATGTGACCACTCTATACTATTAATATAAACTACTCACATTTAAATTTTTGTTTGAATTAAACTAAGTAGTTGTCAAAAGTAATTATGAAAATCATGTAACTTTCATGTCATATTAATAGTATATTGATGCAGTTAGTATTTATTTTGGTTATTATAAGAGACTCAACAAATCATAATAATCTTCTAATCTTCTAGTAACATGAGTTTGTCAAAGTACCTTTTTGTTTGTATCAAAAGTAAAAAAACCCCGAGTCAAAGATATATATTATGATGATGAAAAAACTGTATGATACTTCATATTTTTTCTTTAAATGACATAAAAAAGTGGATAAGATAATAAATACCTATTATTGACATGATATGAAGGCAAAGGAAAAAGCCTACAGAAGAGTAAGTTGTCATTTGTTTTTTTAATTGGAGTATAATTTCTTTACAATGTTAGTTTCTGCTGTACAAGGACATGAATTATTTATGTGTATATACATATCCATTCCGTTGTGAATCTCCTTTCCATACCCACAATTCCACCCTTACCAGTCACTCACAGAACACCAAACAGAATCCTGTGCTATACAGCAGCTTCCCACTAGCTAATTTTGCTACTTAATTCTAGAAAAAAAGTTTCAATTCTTCCTCTTTTTTGGGAATATAGCTTTATTCTTCTGTTCAGATTCATATTCCTTTATTTATTTTTTAAAATTTATTTATTTATTTTACTTTACAATAGTGTATTGCTTTTGCCATACATTGACATGAATCCACCATGGGTGTACATGTGTTCCCCATCCTGAGCCTCTCTCCCACCTCCCTCCCCATCCTATCCCTCTGGGTCATCCCAGTGCACCAGCCCTGAGCACCCTGTATCATCATATTCCTTTCAAAATTGTTGTGCATCCTTTAAAAATTGTTGGGCTTCCCTGGTGGCTGAGCTGATAAAGAATCTGCCTGCGATGTGGGAGACCTGAGTTTGGTCCCTGGGTTGGGAAGACCCCTGGAGAAGGGAATAGCTACCCATTTCAGTATTCCAGCCTGGAGAATTGTATGGACTGTATAGTCCATGGTGTCGCAAAGAGTTGGACATGACTGAGCAAGTTTCACACATGCATGCTTAATACACAAAAAGTTGACTATATTTAATGTATGCATTTTGATAAATTTGGAAATGGGCCTATACGTATGATACTGCCATCACAAACAATATAAACCATCACCTCCAAAGACTTCCTGTGCTCCATGCATTCTTGTTTGTTTGTTTGTTTGTTTGTGAGATGAGCACTGGTCATGAGTTTGTGAACTTTAAAACTTAAGAGGGCAGAAACCCATTCTTAAAGGTGTATTTTGTCACTATTGATTTCTGAGTGGAAGACAATTACAATTCTGAAATGAGTTGTCTTTACAGATCTAAAAGATAAAGAAGTGATCTAAACAGCTCAAAACAGTCTCTATAGCTAAGTTTTCAACTTAAACCTTGAATTTTGTACTCTAAACAGAAGATATCATTTTGTCTAAATAAAATTAAGTTAAACAAAGGTTATCTTAACTAACAAAAATGATCAGAGATATTATGTACCATCACAGAATTTTTATTTTTCTTGCTTTGTGTGAATGTTTGTGTCAAATTTAAAAAACCTTTTATGGCACATCAGCCACCTATCGGCCAACATTTAAAGTTGTTTAGAGTTATTTTCAAAGTAAATATACCAAAGTCCATTTGTCTCAAGAACTGGACCAAGCACCAAGCATGGTGTGTTCTGTTTCAAAAAAAAATGAATCTGTATTGCAGTTAATTCTTGTTCAGGAAAACATATGATTTATCATCCAATAATTTGCTTAGACCTTGATTTGCTAGACCAGAAGACATGCCAGAAATATCTAAGTCACCCTTGTTGTTCTTACCTATTAAGTTTTCACTAAACAACATTATGCTGATTTCTGTATTGGCAGGCAGATTCTTTACCACTGCACCACCAGGAAAGCACCCTAGTGTTGATTTCTAACCATATTTTAAACACCAAATAAATGCAATATCCTTTAATTTGCTTTAAAAAATGTGATGTTTTATGAGAGTTTGAAGTTGGATGTGAGTCCTAGAACTAATTTTGACACTTTCAACTTTTAACAAAACAGATTCTAAACCTCAAAAATATACTTACCTTGTTGAAGTAATCAATTTGCTGTCTATTCTAGAAATACAAATTATTTCTTTCTCATCCTGATTCTTGCACAGTTTCAAAAAGCATTCCTGGATGTTCCCATTACACATGAAATGGTTCCATGTGTGGTTCATTATTACTGTCACTAACTTGTTCTCTCACTGATTCAGAAGGCTCATGCTTATGATATATACAAGGAACATTAAGAAACCCATATGTTTTGTCCATATATTTTATTCATTTTATATTTAATGATACATTCCTTAGTTAAAATTATAAAACATTGCACACTTGCTTGTTAGAGTAACAATGTGTTGTAGCACTTAGATAAATTGAGGTTGATAAACTTGTGGCCTTAGGAAACATCACTACAAACAAAGCTACTGGAGGTGATGGATTTCCAGTTGAGCTATTTCAAATCCTAAAAGATGATGCTGTGAAAGTGCTGCACTCAATATGCCAGCAAATTTGGAACTCTCAGCAGTGGCCACAGGAATGAAAAGGTCAGTTTTCACTCCAATCGCAAAGAAAGGCAATGCCGAAGAATGCACAAACTACCACACAGTTGCACTCATCTCACATGCTAGTAAAGTAATGCTCAAAATTCTCCAAGCCAGGTTTCAGCAATATGTAAACCGTGAACTCCCTGATGTTCAAGCTGGTTTTAGAAAAGGCAGAGGAACCAGAGATCAAATTGCCAACATCCGCTGGATCATGGAAAAAGCAAGAGAGTTCCAGAAAAACATCTATTTCTGCTTTGTTAAATATGCCAAAACCTTTGAGTGTGGACCACTATAAACTGGAAAATTCTGAAAGAGATGTAAATACCAGACCACCTGACCTGCAGCTTGATAAACCTGTATGCAGGTCAGGAAGCAACAGTTAGAACTGGACATGGAACAATAGACTGGTTCCAAATAGGAAAAGGAGTACTTCAAGGATGTATATTGTCACCCTGCTTATTTAACTTATATGCAGAGTACATCATAAGAAACTCTGGGCTAGATGAAGCACACGTTGGAATCAAGATTGCCGGGAGAAATATCAATAAACTCAGAAATGCAGATGACACCACCCTTATGGCAGAAAGTGAAGAACTAAAGAGCCTCTTGATAAAAGTGAAGGAGGAGAGTGAAAAAGTTGGCTTAAATCTCAACATTCAGAAAACTAAGATCATGGCATCCCGTCCCATCACTTCATGGCAAATAGATGGGGAAACAGAAAACAGTGGCTGACTTTATTTTTTGGGGCTCCAAAATCATTGCAGGTGGTGAATGCAGCCATGAAATTAAAAGTAATTTTAATTTTACTCCTTGGAAGGAAAGTCATGACCAACCTAGACAGCATATTAAAAAGCAGAGACATTGCTTTGCCAACAAAGGTCCATCTAGTCAAGGCTATGGTTTTTCCAGTAGTCATGTATGGATGTGAGAATTGGACTATAAAGAAAGCTGAGTGCTGAAGAATTGATGCTTTTGAACTGTGGTGTTGGAGAAGACTCTTGAGAGTCACTTGGACTGCAAGGAGATCCAACCAGTCCATCCTAAAGGAGATCAGTCCTGAGTGTACATTGGAAGGACTGATGTTGAAGCTGAAACTACTTTGGCCACCTGATGCAAAGAGTTGACTCATTTGAAAAGACCCTGATGCTGGGAAAGATTGAAGGCAGGAGGAGAAGGGGACTTCAGAGGATGAGATGGTTGGATGGCATCACTGACTCAATGGACATGAGTTTTGGTGAGCTCTGGAAGTTAGTGATGGACAGGGAGGCCTGGCATGCTGCGGTGCCTGGGGGTCACAAAGAGTTGAACACGACTGAGCGACTGAACTGAACTAAACTGAAACTTATGAGATAAACTCATGGTTGTTCGAAGGTGTAGAGTGCCTCACACTGAATTTACAGTGGCACCTTGCTGCCCACTTAGACGTGGCAAATCTTGCAGAGAGTGAAGAAATGTTTCTTAGGTGCCAAGAGCATAGGAGGGCTTCCCAGTTGGTGGCAGTGGTAAAGAAACCACTGGCCAATGCAGGCGATGTAAGAGACATGAGTTCGATCCCTGGGTTGGGAACATCCTCTGGAGGTTGGCAGGGCAATCCACTCCAGTGTTCTTGTCTGCAGAATACCATGGACAGAGGAGCATGGTGGGCTACAATCCATAGGGTTGCAAAGAGTCAGACATGACTAAAGTGACTTGGTATGCAAATGGTCATAGGAAGTCCAGTGATGAATGCTACCATGCTATTTTATGATTAGCATATGCAGATGACATCACCCTTATGGCAGAAAGTGAAGAGAAAATAAAAAGCCTCTTGATGAAAGTGAAAGAGGAGAGTGAAAAAGTTGGCTTAAAGCTCAACATTCATAAAACTAAGATCATGGCATCTGGTCCCATCACTTCATGGGAAATAGATGGGGAAACAGTGTCAGACTTTATTTTTTTGGGCTCCAAAATCACTGCAGATGGTGATTGCAGCCATGAAATTAAAAGATGCTTACTCCTTGAAAGGAAAGTTATGACCAACCTAGATAGCATATTCAAAAGCGGAGACATTACTTTGCCAGCAAAGGTCTGTCTAGTCAAGTCTATGGTTTTTCCAGTAGTCATGTATGGATGTGAGAGTTGGACTGTGAAGAAAGCTGAGCGCTGAAGAATGGATGCGTTTGAACTGTGGTGTTGGAGAAGACTCTTGAGAGTCCTTTGGACTGCAAGGAGATCCAACCAGTCCGTTCTAAAGGAGATCAGTCCTGGGTGTTCATTGGAAGGAACGATGCTAAAGCTGAAACTCCAGTACTTTGGCCACCTCATGTGAAGAGTTGACTCATTGGAAAAGACTCTGATGCTGGGAGGGATTGGGAGCAGGAGGAGAAGGGGACAACAGAGGATGAGATGGCTGGATGGCACCACTGACTCGATGGATATGAGTTAGAGTGAACTCCGGGAGTTGGTTATGAACAGGGAGACCTGGCGTGCTGTGATTCATGGGGTTGCAAAGAGTTGGACACGACTGAGCGACTGAACTGAACTGATTAGTTTATGTTATAGTTTACAGTACTTTTTTTTTTTTTAGTGTTTAACAGCCACTATTTCAGTATATATCAAACAAAATAGAATGATTTTTAAAATACATTTCCACACAATGCCCTTACTGGTGTGTATTAGCCAAGTATCAACCTTGCCGAAGAATATGAGAAACATGACATGTTTTACAAGTACATCTATTATGAAATAACATGATGTGGGAATTATGAGACAAGATTGAGTTATTAAATAAGCCTCTATATACCTACTAAATAGGTAAATAATTTCATCTGATGTCTACCAACTATCACTTGGAAGTGAAAATGCTCCTCATCAGATTGCCCAGTGCCCCCTTTACACCTTTATTCCTCAGAGTGTAGATGAAAGGGTTGAGTGCAGGAGTCACTACTCCATAGAAGAGAGCCATGAACTTGGGCTGGTCTCTTGAGATAGAGGAGGGGGGCTGAAGGTACATGCTGATACCTGGGCCATAAAATAAGAAAACTACAATGAGATGGGAAGAACATGTCCCAAAGGCTTTTTTCCTTCCCTCCAAAGATTTAATCTTAAATACAGCATGTCCAATGCAAGCATAGGAAATAAGAATTAAGCACAGTGGCACAGCTAAGAAAAAAATGCATGCCACTGAGAGTGTGAGCTCATTAGCCCCCTTTTCACCACAGGCAGCCTTTATCAGAACAGGAATCTCACATAGCAAGTGATCCAGGGTATTGTGACCACACAGTGGTAACTGTAAGGTGACAGTGGCCTCTGAGACAGCATAGGTCATTCCACTCAGCCACATGGTGGCCACTAATAAGATACAGACGCGCTGATTCATGATGAGGGTGTAGTGTAGAGGCTTGCAGATGGCCACGTAGCGATCAAAAGACATAAGAGCCAAAAGCAGACATTCTGTGGCCCCCATTACGTGGAAGAAATAAAGCTGAACAGCACACCCCATATAGCTGATTGTCTTCTTAGACGTTCCCAGGTTAAAGAGCATCTGAGGGACAATGCTTGTGGTGTAGCACATGTCCAAAAAGGAGAGGTTAGTGAGGAAGAAATACATGGGGCTGTGCAGACAGGGGTCTAACTTGGACACCAGAATGATGGCTATGTTTCCCATCATGGCCATAGGGTATGTTATAAGCAGAATAATGAATAGAGGAAACTCTAGCCAAGGACGGTCAGTAAAGCCTAGTAGAATAAACTCTTCAGGATGGCTTTTGTTATTTGGTTCCATTATCTTCAATTTGTTTCACCTATGGCAGGGAGTTAGCAAGAAAGGTAGACAAATTTTAAGAAATGATGAAACAGAATTATGTAGCTCGCACAATTAAGCATCCAGTCATAGGAGGTTGAGTATGGTAACTAACTGGAAAAAAGTCAAAGTGCAGTCGCTCAGTCGTGTCTGACTCTTTGCAACCCCATGATCTGTAGCTTACCAGGACCCTCTGTCCATGGGATTTTCCAGGCAAGAGTACTGGAGCGGGTTGCTATTTCCTTCTCCAGGGGATCTTCCTGACCCAGGGATCAAACCTGGGTCTCCTGCATTGTAGGCAGATACTTTACCATATGAACTGGAGGAGAGGACTAATGAAACAAATGTGATACTAGGTGACTTAATTTCTTTTCAAGAGTCTACAAAATAAAGGTAGCTAGCTTAAGTAACCTAACCTTTTTGAAATTGAAGTTTCTTTTATGTATAATAAAGATGCAGTGACTATGTCCTTGTGCTATGGTGAGGATTAAATGTCAAGTAGAAATGACTGTGCTTTATATTTTCCAAAGGAATGCTTTTCATACTATGTTTGCATACTTATCAGCTGAAGATGCAGTTAAAATGAAGTTTATTGGTTCCTATATTCAAATGTCTAGTAGAGTAGATGTGGCATGGGACCTAGGAATCAGATAATTCCTTTTCAGAATCACTGCTGCAAGGTATTACTGAAATATTAAGACTAAAATTGTTAGCTATAGCTATAGCTATAGCACAAGAATGAGGTGGAAAAAACCCTGCACTTAAGCATCATCAAGGTAGCCTTGTTCAGATACAAGTATATTATTATAGTTGAAGAGTTACATCATCCGCATAGGAACTGACAAGGCAGGTTTTATTCAAGTCCATCTTAGTAATTTATAATTGAAAAAGAAATTTAAACACTTTCGTGCCAGTGTCCTGAAATATAAATGGAGAGGATTTAGCTATGACATGTTTTCCTATACTCAGAACTTTGTTTTGGAATGTAAATTTTCTTGCACAACGACTTCATTTAAACTGGGCAATTGGTTTTTCATGTTAAATTTTAATTATCTATCATGCAGGAATTTTTCTTTATTGAGTGGGCTTATCCTGTTTCTACATAAGAATTTGGATAGTTATCAATGACTTAGTTAATTGTTAGTTCAGTTGCTCAGTTGTGTCTATTTGTGACCCTGTGGACTGCAGCACGCCAGGCTTCCCTGTCCATCACCAACTCCCGGAGTTTACTCGAACTCATGTCTCTTGAGTCAGTGATGCCATCCAACCATCTCATCCTCTGTCATCCCCTTTTTCTCCCACCTTCAATCTTTCCCAGCATCAGGGTCTTTTCAAATGAGTCAGTTCTTCGCATCAGATAGCCAAAGTATTGGAGTTTCAGCCTCAGCATCAGTCCTTCCAATGACTGTTCAGGACTGATTTCCTTTAGAATTGACTGGTTGGATTTCCTTGGAGTCCAAGAACTCCAAGAGTCTTCTCCAGCACCACAGTTCAAAAGCATCAATTTTTCAGTGCTCAGCTTTTTTTTTTACAGTCCAACTCTCACATCCACACATGACTACTGGAAAAACCATAGCTTTGACTAGACAGACCTTTGTTGGCAAAGTAGCTACAAATCTAATCTTTATGTTTAGGGAACTAGATCAGGAGGCAAATCTTTATTCCTATTCAGGATAGGAGACTTACCAGTCTAGGGGCAACAGATTACGTTTGTAGGGTTGCAGAGCAAAGTTTTCACATCCACTAGTTCATCAAATCCTCAAAGCCATCCTGGGAAGTGTCACATAACGTTACTCAGGGCCAAGATGTCACCATGGCTCTTTGACTTCACACTACTCCAGGTCAGGTGTGTGAAATACAATAATAAAATAATAATTCCAACTAATTCTTAATGAGTGCAGTGTGTCAGACATTACAGGAATCATTTTACATCCATTAACTCATTTAGATATCTATCCCTAAACCTCATGACAAAGGAAATATTAGTATCCATATTTTAAGATATTATTAATCATTTATCCTTATTGTAGCCTAACAGCTATGGATGTTCTAAAGATCAAAAAGCAATCAATTTCTTCAACCAGGTAGGAGATAATAAGAGTAAAATTTCAAATTTAAAGATTCCCAAACTGTATATTTAAGTGCTGTAATCCTATCCTAGATCTCTTTCTAGTCTTTTCCATGTGATTCTCATGATATTTCTTTACTTTTAAATCTCAAATATCATGACATTTTAATCCAACTTTTGAAGTACTTCCAGTGATTTTTCCATCACTGTTTAACCACATAGGGATCTCTTTATCTGTGAAGGTTTAATGTCCACTAAATTTTATTGTAGTATATCTTTTACTATATAATTTTCATTACACAGAATTTTATTTATATTTACAGTGACTTTAAAGTTATATGTGGAAAAAATTATTGAAGAAAGAAAATTTTTTTATCTGATTTCGGAACATCTGGATCAATCATGTAGACAAGTTGATCCACCAGATTTTTACTGCATATTAAAAATGTTCACATAATTGAATACAAGCTACACATTTAATTCAGGTATTTAATATTGTCAGATTTCGTGTTTATTGGGCTTCCCTGGTGGCTCAGATGGTAAAGAGTGCTTGTAGTGCAGGAGACCCAGGATTCATCCCTGGGTCGAGAAGATCCCCTGGAGAAGAAACAGCAACCCACTCCAGTATTCTTGCCTGGAAAATCCCATGGATGGAGAAGCCTGGCAGGCTGCAGTGCATATGGTTGCAAAGAGTCAGACATGACTGTGTGACTTCACTTTCACACTTTTATAATGTTTATTAAAATGTACATGCTTTTAATGTAGGTTCAAATGAGAGAATGAGTTTAATTACAGAGAAAAATCTAGTTTTTTTCTACAACACCACACTAGTTATTTCCAATGTTTAAAGAAGGCTCTCAGAATTGAAATGCTTTCTGATTTTCCTTTGAATATTTGGCACTATGATGTACACACATTCCAACCTTCCCTAAGAATGGATAGATTTTAAAACAAGAGTCTTTTTACTTACCCTTAGTTTGATAAATATCATTTAATAAAAAGAAGTGTGAGACATCAAGGAATGCACTTGATTCTTTCAAATTTTCAGAGAAGGATGAGAAACTGGAGTATGCAGATGAGTATTTAAGAAATATCTACAGAAGTGTGAGTTTTCCATTTGATAAAACGCTGCCACAAAGAAAAAAGCCCAGCTTAGGAAGACCTTAGTAGATAATATCAAGAGTGTCCTGTGGGTGTGCAATTTTATTATATTCCTGAGACCCTTGGGCATTATTTTCAAACAGCCCAGTTATGGTTATCTCAGATGAGTTAGCAGACGAAGTTCCTTGGGACAGAGTTCTCCATGGGAATGCTCCTTATGTACATTTGTTTACCTTCTGAATTGAGGTTTATATTAAACCTCCTCTATTGCTAGATTTGTTTTAAAATAGACTCATTTGATTTCCCAACACACTGGAAACTAATTTTATTTTATTCATTTATTTTCCTTTTTAATGTATGTTTTATTTTCATGATTTTAAAATTAGAGTATAAATGACATATATTACATTATTTTCAGGTGTACAATATGATGATTTGATATTTATATACATTTTGATCACAGTAAGTCTAATTACCATTGATCATTATGCAAAGTTACAATTTTTTCTTTGTGATGAGATCTTTTAAGATTTATTTTCTTAGTAATTTTCAAATTTGCAATGTAATGTTATTAACCATATTCACAACGTTGTACATTACATCCCCATGACTAATTTATTTTATAGCTGGAAATTAACCTGTTGATTCCCTTTACCCTCTTTCCCACCTTTCAACCCTCATCCTCTCTGGCAAACACCAGTCTTTTTTCTATAAGTTCTGTTTCGTTTGCTCATTTGCTTTTTAAAAAATATTCCACATACAGTATGTGTCTTTGTTTGTGTGACTTATTTTCTTAGCATAACTTCCTCAAGGTCCATCTGTGTTATTACAAATGGCAAGATTTCATTCTTTTCTTATGGCTACGTAGAATTGCGTTGTGTATGTGATGCTGCATCTTCTGTATTCATTTTTCCATTGATGGACACTTAAGCTGTTTCCATATCTTGGCCATTGTAAATAAGGCTGCAATGAACATATAGGTGCATATATCTTTTTGAATTAGTGTTTTTGTCATCTCCAGATATACACCAAGAATGGAAATTGCTGGATTGTATAATAATTCTATTTTCAATTTTTGAAGGAATCTCCATATGATTTTCATAGTGTCTCCACCAATTTTCTTTCCCATGAGTGGTTCCTTTTTCTTTACATTCTTCCCAACACTTATTATTCCTTGTTCTTTTGATGAAAGCCACTGTGACAAATGTGAGTTCATACTTTTGGTTTTGATTAGCATTTCTCTAATAATTAGGCATGTTGGACATCTTTTCATGTGTTTGTTGGCCATCTGTATGTCTTCTTCAAAAAATTGTCTATTTGGAACTTTTACTTGTTTTCAGTTGGATTGTTTGTTGTTTTGTGATTGAGTTATTTGGGTTGTTTATTTTGGATATTGTTTTTATAAATTTTTGCATATAATGATTTGTAAATATCTTTCCTCATTCTCTAGGTTGCCTTTTTTATTCTGTTCATGGTTTCCTTCACTGTGAAGAAGCTTTTATGTTTGACGCAGACTCACTGGATTATTTTTGCTTTTCTTGCCATTGCTTTTGGGGTTAGATCCAAAAAAACTATTGCCTTGAGTGATGTCAAGGAGCTTATTGTCTACATTGTCTTCTGGGAGTTTTATGTGTTTTCATCTCATATTGGAGTCTTTAATCAATTTTGAGTTAATTTTGTGTATAGTGTCACGTAGCTGCCCAGTTTCATACAAAAAAGATCTTAATGACCTTTGTAACCACGATGGTGTGATCACTCACCTAGAACCAGATATCCTGGAGTGTGAAGTCAAGTGGCCCTTAGGAAGCATCACTATGAACAAAGCTAGTGGATGTGATGGAATTCCAGTGGAGCTTTTTTAAATCCTAAAAGATGATGCTATGAAAGTGCTGCACTCAATATGCCAGCAAATTTGGAAAACTCAACAGTGGTCACAAGACTGGAAAAGGTCAGTTTTCACTCCAATCCCAAAGAAAGACAAGGCCAAAGAATGCTCAAACTACCGCACAATTGCACTCACCTCACACACAGGCAAAGTAATGCTCAAAATTCTCCAAGCTAGACTTCAACAGTACATGAACTGAGAACTTCCAGATGTTCAAGTTGGATTTAAAAGAGGCAGAGGAACCAGAGATCAAATTCCAACATTTGTTGGATCATCAAAAAAGCAAGAGAATTCCAGAAAAACATTTACTTCTGCTTCATTGACTATGCTAAAACCTTTGACTGTGTGGATCATAACAAACTGTGGAAAATTCTTCAAGAGATGGGAATACCAGACTTTACCTGCCTCATGAGAAACCTATATACAGGTCAAGAAACAACAGTTAAACCGGCCATGGAACAATGGACTGGTCCCAAATTGGGAAAGGAGTATGTCAAGGTGGTATATTGTCACCCTGCTTATTTAACTTATATGTAGAGTATACCATGTGAAATGCTGGGCTGGGTGGAGCACAAGTTGGAATCAAGATTGCTAGGAGAAATATAAATAACCTCAAATGTGCAGATGATACCATCTTTATGACAGAAAGCACAGAGGAACTAAAGAGCCTCTGATGAAAGTGAAAGGAGAGAATGTATAGCTGACTTAAAGCTCAACATTCAGAAAACGAAGATCATGGCATCTGGTCCCATCACTTCATGGCAAGTAGATGGGGAAATAATGGAAACAGTGAAAAGCTTTATTTTCTTGGGCTCCAAAATCACTGTAAATGATGACTGCAGGCATGAAATTAAAAGACACTTACTCCTTGGAAGAAAAGCTATGACAAACCTAGACAGCATATTAAAAAGCAGAGATGTTACTGCTGACAAAGGTCTGTCTAGTCAAACCTATGGTTTTTCCAGTCATCATGTATGAATGTGAGAGTTGGGACTCTAAAGAAAACTGAGCACCAAAGAATTGATGTTTTTGAACTGTGGTGTTGGAGAAGACTCTTGAGAGGCCCTTGGACTGCAAGGAGATCCAACCAGTCAATCCTAAAGGAAATCTGTCCTGAACATTCCTTGGAAGAACTGATGCTGAAGTGGAAGCTCCAATATTTTGGCCACCTAATGGGAAGAAATGACTCATTTGAAAAGACCCTGATGCTGGAAAAGTTTGAAGGCAGTAAGAGAAGGGGATGACAGAGGATGAGATGGTTGGATGGCATCACTGACTCGATGGACATGAGTTTGAGTAAGCTCTGGGAGTTATTGACAGGGAAGCCTGGCATGCTGCAGTCCATGGGGTCATGAAGAGTCAGACATGAATGAGTGACTGAACTGAACTTCCAATTTTTACAAAACCATTTGTTGAAGAGACTGTCATTTACCACATCATTATTGCCTTTTTTTGCCATAAATTAATCAACTTTATGTGGGTGAGTTTGTTTATGGGCTCTCTATTTTGTTACATTGATTACTATGTCTTTTTAAATGCCAGTGCCGTACTGTTTTGTTTTCTGTTGATTCTTAATATAGTTTGAGATCAGGGAGATAGATGCCTCTGGATTTGGTCTTCTTTCTTAAGATTTCTTTGACTATTCAGGAACTTTTATTGTTCCATAGAAATATTTAAAATTGTATGTTCTAATGTTGTGTAAAATGCCATTTGAATTTGATAGGGAATTCATTGAATCTGTATATTGTTCTGGGTAGTATGGATATTTAAATTAATTCCATCAATCTGTGGAAAATATTTCCATTTATTTGTATGTCCTTCAGTTCCTTTTTCAGTGTCTTGTAGTTTTCAATGTACTGATCTTTAACTTCTTTGGTTAAATTCATTTTCAAGTATTTTATTATTTTCAGTGCAATTGTATATGGGATTGCTTTCTTAATTTTTCTTTCAAATAGTTGTTAAGCAACAATTTAAAATAAGATGTAATCAGAGTAAAGCTAGTTTGAGTAAATGATTCTGGAGGATTTAAATGTGAGTTCCTTAAATACCTTATTTTGTTTATTTGTAGAATATCTCACATAAGACTTAATATTTCTGACCATACAATGAAGGGGCATAAAAGTGAGTTGGAAAGAAAAGAAAAAAAACCCCCATAATTGGTCTTTCCAGTGAGGAAGAATAAAGTGACATTAAAAAATTATTTAGAACGTTAAAAAATTTCTCTAATATAAGGGCTCAAGATAGTCTCTCTTTCAACCTTTCACTCTCTTTCTCTTAATCTCTCACTTACACATAATAGTAGTCAGATTTGTATATATGCCTTAAGATTAAAAAGTTACACTCATAGATTCCTTAGAAAACTAGGAATAAAACCACCATATAGTCCAGCAATCCCACTCCTAGGCATATAACCTGAGGAAACCAAAATTGAAAAAGACACATGTACCCCAATATTCACTACAGCACTCTTTACAATAGCTAGAACATGGAAGCAACTTACACATCCATTGACAGATGAATGGATAAAGAAGTTGTGATACTTTTACACAATGGAATATTACTCAGCCATAAAAGGAATGCATTTGAGTCAGTTCTAATGAGGTAAATGAACCTAGAACCTATTATACAGAGTGAAGTAAGTCAGAAAGAGATAAATATTGTATACTAACACATATATATGGAATCTCAAAAGATGGTACCAAAGAATTTATTTGAAGGGCAGAGATGGAGAAACAGACATAGAAAACAGAGTTTTGGACACAGGCAGAGAAGAGAGGGTGAGATATATGGAGAGAATAATATGGAAACTTATATTTCCATATGTAAAATAGATAGCCCATGGGAATTTGCTTTATGTCTCAAGAACTCAAACAATGGCTCTGTATAAGCCTAGAGGGATGGGCTAGGGAGGGAGACCTGAGGGAGGTTCAAGAGGGAGGAGACATATGTATACCTATGGCAGATTCATGTAGAGTTTTGTTGGAAAACAAAGAAATTCTGTAAGGCAATTATCGTTCAGTTAAAAAATAAATTAATTAAAAAATTAAATTCTATTTGCAATTTGTTAAGGAATCTCCACACTGTTCTCCATAGTGGCTGTACTAGTTTGCATTCCCACCAACAGTGTAGGAGGGTTCCCTTTTCTCCACACCCTCTCCAGCATTTATTGCTTGCAGATTTTTGGATCGCAGCCATTCTGACTGGTGTGAAGTGGTACCTCATTGTGGTTTTGATTTGCATTTCTCTAATAATGAGTGATGTTGAGCATCTTTTCATGTGTTTGTTAGCCATCCGTATGTCTTCTTTGGAGAAATGTCTGTCAGTCCCACTGCTGGGCATACACACGGAGGAAACCAGAATTGAAAGAGACACATGTACCCCAATGTTCATCGCAGCACTATTTATAATAGCCAGGACATGGAAGCAACCTAGATGTCCATCAGCAGATGAATGGATAAGAAAGCTGTGGTACATATACACAATGGAGTATTACTCAGCTGTTAAAAAGAATACATTTGATGTATTTGATGAGATGGATGAAACTGGAGCCAATTATACGGAGTGAAGTAAGCCAGAAAGAAAAACACCAATACAGTATACTAACACATATATATGGAATTTAGAAAGATGGCAATGACGAACCTGTATGCAAGACAGAAAAAAAGACACAGATGTGTATAACGGACTTTTGGACTCAGAGGGAGAGGGAGAGGGTGAGATGATCTGGGAGAATGGCACTGTAACATGTATACTATCATGTAAGAATCAAATCGCCAGTCTATGTCTGACGCAGGATACAGCATGCTTGGGGCTGGTGCATGGGGATGACCCAGAGAGATGTTATGGGGAGGGAGGTGGGAGGGGGGTTCATGTTTGGGAACGCATGTACACCCATGGTGGATTCATGTCAATATATGGCGAAACCAATACAGTATTGTAAAGTAAAATAAAGTAAAAATAAAAATTAAAAAAATTTAATTCTTACATATAAAAAATTTCACTCATATCCATGAGTATATTATATATTTTGAAAAAAAGCAAATTTAAATGTACTGAAAAACAGTTATAAACAGATATATCTGTCTTTGAACATTCTCTTTCCATGGCTTATAATCCCACTATCCTTTCCCTAAATTGAGCCACTAGTATAAAGTGAATCATATGTTTGTTCCACTTTACAAGTGTGATGGGTGAATATATTTCATTCTTCTGTCCAGATCCCCTCTTTATTGCATTAGGTATGTAGAAGGACGGGCACTCATCTTCTGTGAGAACTCCAAAATTACAACTTGTTGCTGAACAACTGTTGACAGGAGAATGTTGGATCTCACCAAAAAAAAGATACCCCACGTCCAAGAGCAAAGAAGAAGCCCCAACAAGATGGTAGGAGGGGCGAAATCATGTTTAGAATCAAACCCCATACCTGTCAGAGATGCTGAGAGGGCTCAAACAAAATCTTGTGCACACCAGAAGAACTCACAGAGAATAAGCCAGACCTGCCGTTGAGTGTTTGAGTGTCTCCTGTGAAGGTACAAGTCAGCAGTGGATTGCTGCAGGGGCAGAGGCTCTGGGTGCAGCAGACCTGGGTATGGCATAAGCTCTCTTGGAGGAGGTCACTGTTAACCCCGTAATAGAGCCCCCAGAACTTACACAGGACTGGGGAAACAGACTCTTGGAGGACACAAACAAAACCTTGTGTGCATCAGGACCCAGGAGAATGGAGCAATGACCCCACAAGAGGACTGACCCAGACTTTCCATGAGTGTCCAGGTGTCTCCAGTGAAGGTGTTGGTCAGTGGTGGCTTGCTGCAGGGTCGGGGGCACTGAGTGTGCAGGAAATGGCAAACCACTTCAGTATTCTTGCTTTGAGACCCCATGAAGAGTATGAAAAGGCAAAAAGATAGGATACTGAAAGAGGAGCTCCCCAGGTCGGTAGGTGCCAAGATGCTACTGGAGAACAGTGGAGAAGTAACTCCAGAAAGAATGAAGAGACGAAGCCAAAGCAAAAACAACACCCAGTTGAGGATGTGACTGGTGACTGAAGAAAACTCCGTTGTTGTAAAGAACAATATTGCATAGTGCCGGGAGCCAGCATGAGGAATCCTGCCCGTGGCAAAGGTCATGAGGAAGGAGGCCTGGCTAAACGCAAAGGTGGGGGTCAGGCCTCAGGGGTCCTCCTGGTCATTCTCGAGCATCCACCCCTTGAAACCAGAGTCTGCCTGCCTTACTGCCTTGTACTTTCACTTACACTTCTGACATTACGGGGGCTGTCTCCCATCACCTCTCTCTGAGAAGGCATTAACTTTGAGCTCTAGTTAATAAAATTCCTGGGCATGACAAGAGTGTTTCAATCCACAAACTCCTCTGAAAGTTCTCCAGCCTGCCTGACAGTTTTGTCTGGCCACATGTGATTGTTCGCAGCCTTCAAACTGTGAGAGGCACAAGATACTTTAAACTTTCTAAATACAGATTCTTTTGAGAAGTTAGGAAATTATTAGTATAGTACTAGAGGGTTGGTTAGAAATCATTTGTGAAGGGTTTTCATTTGTTGAGCCAATATTTGCTGCCAAATCTCCATATTCCCTGCCCTTGTAATGAATATAACTAGCATATAGGAGAAATAAGTATTAACCTTTGATATTAATCATGGTAAACCTTAGGCTAAGTAAATTCCTTTCTTAATTGTAACCCACTGCACCTTCACCGTATAGGAATGCAACTTTATCTGGTGCCTTTGGAGGGTGGTGCCTGGTTTAAGAAAAATCACCCCTGGAAAATAGATTTTCTGGTTGACTGACTGTTATCAGAAAGAAAGGGTCATACAATGTTAGCAGGCCCCTTGGCCAGAAGATGATGTAAATCCCTTAAGATATTTGTATACATTTGTATGAAGCACCTGATTTTGATAAGGGTCAGGACTGCTGACCCCACGTGACTTTGTATTTTCAATTTATCTCTATGTATAACAAAAAGTATATAAGTGAACTTGGAAAATAAAGAAACGGGTCACTTCCTGGAAAGAGTGGTCTCCTCATGTTATTCTCTCTCTCACCTTCTGCTGAATTCTTATCTGGAGCATGGAGGCTCACTAAGCCTACAAATTTTGCCGGGGCTTCTAAGATCTGACCAGGGAGGCCTTTGTGTCTCCTCTCCTTCTGGAGAACGGGAAGACGTCTGTGGCCTACGAGGGGGTGCAAACTCCTTGTCTTGGAGTTTTATTGGTTTTCCATGTAAACCAAGTTATTCAGCCCCTTTTCTCCACTGAATTTTCCCACTGAGCTATCCTTATCCCTCTTTATATCTTTAATTAAAACTTAATTAAACTATTCTTTTCTGATCGCGAATGCCGCCTCCCCTTCAAATTCCCTGGATCCACGGGGCTGGACCCTGGCAGAATAGGAACCTGGAATGTTAGGTTCATGAATCAAAGTAAATTGGAAGTGGTCTAACAGGAGATGGCAAGAGTGAACATCAACATTTTAGGAATCAGTGAACTAAAATAGACTGGAATGGGTGAATTTAACTCACATGACCATTATATCTACTACTGTGGGCAAGAATACCTTAGAAGAAATGGAGTAGCCCTCATCAGTTGAGTTCAGTTCAGTCACTAGTCTTGTCCGACTCTTTGCGACCCCATGAATTGCAGCACACCAGGCCTCCCTGTCCATCACCATCTCTGGAGTTCACTCAGACTCATGTCCATCGAGTCTGTGATGCCATCTAGCCATCTCACGCTCGGTCATCCCCTTCTCCTCCTGCCCCCAATCCCTCCCAGCATCAGAGTCTTTTCCAATGAGTCAACTCTTCACATGAGGTGGCCAAAGTACTGGAGTTTCAGCTTTAGCATCATTCCTTCCAAAGATATCCCAGGGCTGATCTCCTTCAGAATGGACTGGTTGGATCTCCTTGCAGTCCAAGGGACTCTCAAGCGTCTTCTCCAACACCACAGTTCAAAAGCATCAATTCTTTGGCACTCAGCCTTCTTCACAGTCCACCTCTCACATCCATACATGACCACAGGAAAAACCATAGCCTGGACTAGATGGACCTTAGTCGGCAAAGTAATGTCCATGCTTTTGAATATGCTATCTAGGTTGGTCATAACTTTCCTTCCAAGGAGAAAGCATCTTTTAATTTCATGGCTGCAGTCACCATCTGCAGTGATTTTGGAGCCCCCTCAAAATAAATTCTGACACTGTTACCACTGTTTCCCCATCTATTTGCCATGAAGTGATGGGACCAGATGCCATGATCTTCGTTTTCTGAATGTTGAGCTTTAAGCCAACTTTTTCGCTCTCCTGTTTCACTTTCATCAAGAGGCTTTTTAGCTCCTCTTCACTTTCTGCCATAAGGGTGGTGTCATCTGTATATCTGAGGTAATTGATATTTCTCCCGGCAATCTTGATTCCAGCTTGTGTTTCTTCCAGTCCAGCGTTTCTCATGATGTACTCTGCATAGAAGTTAAATAAGCAGGGTGACAGTATACAGCCTTGATGTACTCCTTTTCCTATTTGGAACCAGTCTGTTGTTCCATGTCTAGTTCTAACTGTTGCTTCCTGACCTGCATACAGATTTCTCAAGAGGCAGGTTAGGTGGTCTGGTATTCTCATCTCTTTCAGAATTTTCCACAGTTTATTGTGATCCACACAGTCTAAGGCTTTGGCATAGTCAATAAAGCAGAAATAGATGTTTTTTCTGGAACTCTCTTGCTTTTTTCCATGATCCAGCAGATGTTGGCAATTTGATCTCTGGTTCCTCTGCCTTTTCTAAAACCAGCTTGAACATCAGGAAGTTCATGGTTCATGTATTGCTGAAGCCTGGCTTGGAGAATTTTGAGCATTACTTTACTAGCATGTGAGATGAGTGCAATTGTGCGGTAGTTTGAGCATTCTTTGGCATTGCCTTTCTTTGGGATTGGAATGAAAACTGACCTTTTCCAGTCCTGTGGCCACTGCTGAGTTTTCCAAATTTGCTGGCATATTGAGTGCAGCACGTTCACAGCATCATCTTCTAGGATTTGAAACAGCTCAACTGGAATTTCATCACCTCCGCTAGCTTTGTTCGTAGTGATGCTTTCTAAGGCCCACTTGACTTCACATTCCAAGATGTCTGGCTCTAGATTAGTAATCAGATCATCATGATTATCTGGGTCGTGAAGATCTTTTTTGCACAGTTCTTCTGTGTATTCTTGCCACCTCTTCTTAATATCTTCTGCTTCTGTTAGGTCCATACCATTTCTGTCCTTTATCGAGCCCATCTTTGCATGAAATGTTCCCTTGGTATCTCTAATTTTCCTGAAGAGATCTCTAGTCTTTCCCATTCTGTTCTTTTCCTCTATTTCTTTGCACTGCTCAGTGAAGAAGGCTTTCTTATCTCTTCTTGCTATTCTTTGGAACTCTGCATTCAGATGCTTATAACTTTCCTTTTCTCCTTTGCTTTTCGCCTCTCTTCTTTTCACAGCTATTTGTAAGGCCTCCCCAGATAGCCATTTTGCTTTTTTGCATTTCTTTTCCATGGGGATGGTCTTGATTCCTGACTCCTGTACAATGTCACGAACCTCATTCCATAGTTCATCAGGCACTCTATCTATCAGATCTAGGCCCTTAAATCTATTTCTTGCTCATAGTCCACAAAAAAGTCTGAATGTACTTGGATGCAATCTCAAAAATGACAGAATTATTTCCAAGGCAAACTATTCACTATCACAATCATCCAAGTCTATGCCCCAATCAGTAATGCTGAAGAAGCTGAAGTTGAATTGTTCTATGAAGACCTACAAAACCTTCTAGCACTAACAACCCCAAAAGATGTCCTTTTCATTATAGGGGACTGGAATGCAAAAGTAGGAAGTCAAGAGCTACCTGGAGTAACAAGCAAATTTGACCTTGGAGTACAGAATGAAGCAGGGCAAAGGCTAATAGAATTTTGCCAAGAGAACGCACTGGTCCAGAGCAAACACCCTCTTCCAACAACACAAGGCAAGACTCAACACATGGACATAACCAGATGGTCAATACCAAAATCAGACTGATTTTATTCTTTGCAGTTAAAGGTGGAGAAGCTTTATACAGTCAGCAAAAACAAGACCAGGATTTGAGATCATGAGACCAAGGCTCAGAGATCATGAACTCCTTATTGCCAAATTCAGACCTAAATTGAAGAAAGTAGGGAAAACCGCTAGACCATTCAGACATGACCTAAAACAAATCCCTTATGATTATACAGTGGAAGTGACAAACAGATTCAAGGGATTAGATCTGATAGAAAAGAGTGTCTGAAGAAATATGGATAGAGGTTCATGACATTGTACAGGAGGCTGTGATCAAGACCATCTCCAAGAAAAAGAAATGAAAAAAAGCAAAATGGTTGTTTGAGGAGGCCTTACAAATAGCTGAGAAAAGAAGAGAAGCGAAAAGGAAAGATAAACCCATCTGAATGCAGAGTTCCAAAGAATAGGAAGGAGAGATAAGAAAGCCTTCCTCAGTGATCAATGCAAAGAAATAGGGGAAAACAATAGAATGGGAAAGACTAGAGATCTCTTCAAGAAAATTAGAGATACCAAGGGAACATTTCATGCAAAATGGGCACAATAAAGGACAGAAATGGTGTGGGCCTAACAAAAGCAGAAGATATTAAGAGGTGGCAAGAATACACATAAGAACTATACAAAAAAGATCATCAAGACCCAGATAACCATTATGGTGTGATCACTTACCTAGAGCCAGAAATTCTGGAGTGCAAAGTCAAGTGGGCCTTAGGAAGCATCACTGTGAACAAAGCTAGAGAAGGTGATGGAATTGCAGTTGAGTTATTTCAAATCCTAAAAGCTGATGCTGTGAAAGTGCTGCACTCAATATGCCAGCAAATTTGGAAAACTCAACAGTGGCCACAGGACTGGAAAATGTCAGTTTTCATTCAAAGGGATTGCCAAAGAATGCTCAAACTGCTGCACAATTGCACTCATCTCACATGCTAGTAAAGTAATGCTCAAAATTCTCCAAGCCAGGCTTCAGCAATACATGAACTGTGAACCTCCAGATGTTCAAAGTGGTTTTAGAAAAGGCAGAGTAGCCAGAGATCAAATTGCTAACATTGGCTGGATCATGGAAAAAGCAAGAGAGTTCCAGAAAAACATCTATTTCTGCTTCATTGACTATGCCAAAGCCTTTGACTGTGTGGATCACAATAAACTGTGGAAAATTCTGAAAGAGATGGGAATACCAGACCACCTGAGCTGCCTTTTGAGAAACCTATGTGCAGGTCAGGAAGCAACAGTTAGAACTATATATGAAACAACAGACTGGTTCCAAATAGGAAATGGAGTACGTCAAGGCTATATATTGTCACCCTGCTTATTTAACTTCTATGCAGAGTACATCATGAGAAATGCTGGACTGGAAGAAACACAAGCTGGAATAAAGATTGCCGGGAGAAATACCAATAACCACAGATATGCAGATGACACCACCCTTATGGCAGAAAGTGAAGAGGAGCTAAAAAGTCTCTTGATGAAAGTGAAGGAGGAGAGTGTAAAAGTTGACTTGAAGGTGAAAACGAAGATCATGGCATCCCATCACTTCATGGGAAATAGATGGGGAAACAGTGGAAACAATGTCAGACTTTATTTTGGGGGGCCCCATAATCACTGCAGATGGTGACTGCAGCCATGAAATTCAAAGACACTTACTCCTTGGAAGGAAAGTTATGACCAACCTAGATAGCATATTCAAAAGCAGAGACATTTCTTTGCCAACAAAGGTCCATCTAGTTAAGGCTATGGTTTTTCCAGTTATCATGTATGGATGTGAGAGTTGGGCCATAAAGAAAGCTGAGTGCTGAAGAATTGATGCTTTTAAACTGTGATGTTGGAGAAGACTCTTGAGAGTCCCTTGGACTGCAAGGAGAACCAGCCAGTTCATCCTAAAGGAAATCTGTCCTGAATATTCATTGGTGAAACTGATGCTGAAGCTGAAACTTCAATGCTCACCTGATGAGAAGAACTGACTCATTGGAAAAGACCCTAATTCTAGGAAAGATTAAAGCTGGGGATGACAGAGTTTGAAATGGTTGGATGGCATCACTGACTCTATGAACATGAATTTGAGTAAGCTCTAGGAGTTGGTGATGGACAGGGAGGCCTGTCGTGCTGCACTCTATGGGGTGCAGGAGAAGAGTTGCAAACGACTAAGTGGTTGAACTGAACTGATGTCTTATTCTCTGCTGTACCTCAAGTGAAACCAGAAAAACAGAATCTGTAATACATAGGAGCTATGACTCCTGTGTGATACCTCCAGGAGCTATGACTTTTGGTTGAGCAACACAGGCAACCTCATGTTTCCCAGCTGCTGCTGCTGCTGCTAAGTTGCTTCAGTCGTGTCCGACTCTGTGCGACGCTATAGATGGCAGCCCACCAGGCTCCCCCGTCCCTGGGATTCTCCAGGCAAGAACACTGGAGTGTGTTGCCATTTCCTTCTCCAATGCATGAAAGTGAAAAGTGAAAGTGATGTCGCTTAGTCGAGTCTGACTCTTAGCGACTCCATGGACTACAGCCCACCCGGCTCCTCCATCCATGGGATTTTCCAGGCAAGAGTAATGGAGTGGGGTGCCATTGCCTTCTCCTGGTTTCCCAGCTAAGAGGGAGCAAATGGAAAATAACACAAATTAGTTTTTCTCTCATTCTCTAATCCTCAGCTGTCCACTCTCATTGGCTGAACCCAACCAAAAGCCATAAATCAAGGAATTCTTTAATTCTTTTGTTTTGAATACTTGAAGTATACATGAGGTATCCAAATCAAAAGAACTAAAGAATTCTTTGATACCTCAAGCCTTAGGTTTGAGAGAGACTCCTAAATGTGACAGGTTCCAGGGTAGTGCATGTGTAGTACACATATAGAAATCCTTTGTTGATGTTTAAATTCTTCTTACACCTTTGTCAGTTCTTCCTTTGTTCAACTTTCCTCATTTTCCCAGTTGGAATGTGCATCTATTTTATGCTGGGATCATAGCTGATATAACTCTCCATTTAAAAACAGGCCAAGATCATTTCTGGCTTCCATACTGTTTGTTTTTGTTTTTTTTCTCCAAACTTTGAACTTTATATTTTTTTTTGGGGAAATAGCCAATTGTCAGTGTTGTGGTTGTTTCAGGTGAACAGTGAAGGGACTCAGCCATACATATACATGTACCCATTCTCCCCCAGACCTCTCTTATTCAGGCTGGCACATAACATTGAGCAGAATTCCCTGTGCTATACAATAGGTCCTTATTGGCTATCTGATTTGAATATGGCAGTGTGTACATGACCTTTCCAAACTCCCAACTGTCCTGTCCCCTTAGAAACCATGTTTGTTTTCTAAGTCTTTGAGTCTCTGTTCTGTAAGTTCATTTGTATCATTTCTTTTTAGTTTCCACATTTAAGGGATGTCATACTATATTTCTCCTTCTCTGGTGTCTTCCAGAACTTTCGAATTACCTTTTCTCTCACCTAAAACGCTGTTTCCCTGATTTCATCATGGCTGGCGTCTTCCTGTCTTTCAGTTTCGAGTTTAAAGATCACCTTCTAGGAAGGAATACCCGATATGAATTTACTACCTAGTATCTCAATATCATATTCTTTTAAAATTTCAATCAATAGACTATGTATTTTCTAAATTATTTTGCTTTCCAAGTATATCCAAAATTATTTTGCTCTGAAAGATGTAAATTTCATGACACTAGTAACTGAAAAAGTATAATAGAGTCATCTTCTACATATTATGTCAGTTGATTTTTATACACACACATAAGCCTTTTCATGGCAGATAAATTGATAAGTCAATAATTAAAATATATTTCTTTTTTATACAAAACATATCTGAAATACTTTTGCTACGTTCCATATATTTTGGTATGCTCTGTTTTAATTCTTCTCAAATTCTTTGCTAAGACATTTATTTCTTCTGAGACATTTATTATGTATGAGTGCATCATCTAATTTCTACATACTTGTATGTTTCACAATATTTTAAAAATTTATAGTAATATCATTTCATTGTGCATAGAGAACATTCTTTCAATCACTTAAAATTTATTGTGATTTTTTTCATGGCCTAACAAATGATCTACTCTGTAGAATGTTCCATATGCAATGAGAAACATATGTATTCTGTTTTTGTTGGGTGCAGTGTTATGTAGATGTCTGTTAGTTTTAGTTTGCTTATATTTTTCAAATCTTCTCTTTCTTTGCTGATTTTATAATTGTTCTTTCCATTATTTTAAGTGAGGTATTGAAGTTCAACTATTATTGTAGAATTAACTATTTCTTCAATCACTTCTGTTACTTTTTACTTTAAATATTTTGCAATCTGTTACTAGATACATATATGTTTGTAACCATTATATCTTCTTGATGGATAGCATAAATTTATCACTATGAAAAGATTTTTTGATTGTGGTAACAATTCTTGTTATGCCTTTATTCTGTTATCAGTATAACTAAATAGTGCTCTCTTTTCCCTTTATCTTATTAGCATTTTATTGAAGTATAGCTATTTTAGAATATTATAGAAGTTTCAAGTATATAATATACTGACTCAGTATTTTTACAGATTATCAGTTCAGTTCAGTCAGTCATGTCAAACTCTTTGTGACCCCATGGAATGCAGTACTCCAGGTCTCCCTGTCCATCACCAACTCTCAGAGTTTACTCTTACTCATGTCCATTGAGTCAGTGATGCCATCCAACCATCTCATCCTCTGTCATCCCCTTCTCCTCCCACCCTCAATCTTTCCCAATATCAGGGTCTTTTTCAATGAGTCAGTTTTTTTGCATCATGTGGCCAAAGTATTGGAGTTTCAGCTTCAGCATCTGTCTTTCCAATGATTATATTCTATTAAAAATTATTACAAGAAAATGGCTATAGTTGACTGTGTTATACAATATATTCTTGTTGCTTGTCTATTTTATACATAGTTTGTATCTATTAATCCTATACTTACTCCTATCTTGCCCCTCCTTTCCCTCTTTCCTTTGGGAATCTCTAGTTTGTTCTCTATATTTGTGAGTTTGTTGTTACATACATTTGTTTTATTTTTGTAGATTCCAATAGAAGTGATGATATCCTTTATCTCCTTTATGCATTCAAGTGTTGATGAACAGTAAGGTTGCTCTCATGTCTTGGCAAAATGCTGCTATGAACATTGGAGTGCATGTATCTTTTCAAATTAGTGTTTTGTTTTGTTTTGTTTTCTTCAAATGTATCCCCAGGAATGGAAATCCTGGATTGTGGTATATGTTGGATTTTAGTTTTTTGAGAAACCTCCATAATGTTTCTCAGTGACTGCACCCATTTACATTCCCATCATAAGGAATTTTCTTTTCTCCTCATCCTTGCCAACATTTGTTGTGCATACATTTTTTTGATGATAGCCATTCTGATGGGGGTGATGTAACATCTCATTCTGGTTTTGATTTACATTTCACTAATAATTTTTAATGTTGATCTTTTAATGTGCTTGTTAGCCATCTATATGTCTTCTTTGGAAAAATGTCTATTCATGCCTTCTGCCCATTTTTTGGATTGCATTATTTGTTTGTTTTTTTTTGATACTGAGTTGTATTTATATATTTTGGATATTAATCCCATACCAGTCATATCATTTGCAAATATTTTCTCCCACTTAGTAGGTTGTCTTTTGGTTATGAATAGATTGTTTTCTTTGCTATGAAAAAGCTTTTAACATTAATTAGGTCCAATTTGTTTGTTTGTTTTTTCTTTTGCCTTAGCATACAGTTTTAAACAAATATGGCTGTGATTTTACTGAATGAGTGTTCTGCCTATGTTCTCTTCTAGAAGTTTTATGGTTTCTGGTTTTACATTTAGGTCTTTAATCCATTTTGAGTATACTTTTGTATACTTTTGTATACTCAAAAAATATACTTATTTGAGTATACATTTGCATTTTGTATATGATGAGTGGAAATGTTCTAATCTTATGCTTTTACATGTAACCTCCCAGTTTTTGATATTTTTGAACTTATAAGACTTTACAAAATTAGTAAATCAAGCAAAAATGATTATGCTATACAAATTGTTTTTACTTGCTTTAGTTTTTAACAATCGTTTTTCTAGATTAATAAACACTTTGAATAGTAATCTCTAATGCCTGCGTATAATTCCTGCCTATTTCTATAGCATAATTGTTAAATAGTTATTTTTTCATGTTCAGATTCTTTCCATTTTTTGTTAATTGCACACAGATATAAATAAAAACTGCAATATGTTATGTTTTGATCTTCAATGGATTATATAGCTTTTGGTAAAATGTGTCCAGTAAAACAAATCTTGGTCATTAGTGAACATCACTACCATCCTCTAATCATAGTATTATTAAATCTTCTTTTTCTTTTTCAGCTTTATTGAGATAAAATGGAAAAAATTGTCGAGTTAAAACTTAAGGTGGACAATGTGATGGTTTTATATATGTGTTCATCATGAAATGATTGCCAAAATCAAGTTAAATAACATCACCTAATGTAGATATCTTTTGTGTATGTGTGTGGTAGGAACAGTTAGGTCTACTCTCTTAGCAAATTTCAAGTATACAATACAGTATTATTAACTACAGTCAGTATGCCATATGTTAGATCACTAAAATTTATTCATCCTATTTGTAAGTTGTCACGGCAGCAGAGTTCTCCATTCCTATCATGTTACCACTACTGTATGGGTAGTTGCTAAATCCTCATAGACCACAGCTCTTCCCCAAGGACTAGAGTTCAAATCCAAGATAATTTCTTCTATAGATGCCTTGAGATACTAGATTTTGTTGTAACTATGTTCATTTCTCTTAAGAGCAAATTTTGGATAATTTCCAAATATATCCTGCCAGGATTCATCTGCACATTTGTACATGTTGTAAATTACATAAAATCATTAACATTATTTATATTAATTATTTTAAGCTCAGTTTTCTTTTTCCATTCTTGAATTTAAATATGATTTCTCTTTCTTTTCTTTTTTTTTTCTCTTTTTTTTTTAAATTTTAAAATCTTTAATTCTTACATGCATTCCCAAACATGAACCCCCCTCCCACCTCCCTCCCCATAACATCTTTCAAAAATATTTTTTCTATGGGGACTCTTGGTAAAAATTTCTCATGCTTTTCTTTTAATATTCTGCCACAATTACCTCTGAATTTTAAGAGTTTGCTTTTTTGAATGTTTACACATTTTTATAGTATCCACAACTCATAAAATAATTATTTGACTACTTCATATACCAATAATTAAGGATGAAGAATTTAAAACATTTTTATGGAAGAAAGTAATGAACATCATAGAGTTATTAGGGAATTAAGAGTCATGTGGGACTGGTATATGTGGAAGCGCTACCCTAGTCACCATGGCAGAAGTCACATTGACCTCTCAGAGGAGAGAAAATGCCTGAGAGTATGGAGTGAGAATTTCCTAGGCTTCTGAGATAAAATCTGGTAATTTATACTCTAAGCCTGCACTTTAGCCTAGACTGAAATGTTTTAGAAAGCCAGTCTAGTATTAGATTCACTTATTAAAATTCGTTGGTAGCCAATTTTCTTTCAGAATTTGGCAATAAGAACTTTTGCTATAAGAAGAGAACTATCTCCCAAATTAAAATCACTGTTACTAAAGAAGTTTCTTAAAACACACCTTGACAAGTACAGAGTTTCCTTCCTTCCTTTCTGTCTTCCTTCCTTCTTCCCCCTCAACCTCCTACACTCCCTTTCTCCTTCTCTCCCTCTTTCTTTCTTTCTCTCCTTCCACCCTTCCTCCCTCCCTCCATACTCCCTCTCTTTATCCATACCTCTGTCTTTCTTTCTTTTTTCCCTTCCTCTGAGGTTGAGTGTGCATCTTTTTCAAAGAAATTTGTGTGGTCCTTTGGTATCTATCTGTGAGTCAAAACATTTTTCTTGCCCAGAGTTCTCCGAAGAGCTGTCTTGACTTCCTTGTTCCGTAAGCTGTAGATGATAGGGTTGAGCATGGATGTCACCACAGTATAGAAGAGGGCTAGGAGTTTATCTACCCCAGGTGAACGGCTAGCCTTGGGCCTCAAGTAGGTGACAGATGCTGAGCCATAGAAGAGTGTTACTACCAGCAGGTGGGAAGAACAGGTGGAAAGAGCTTTTTGACGGCCTTCAGGGGAGGGCATGACCAACACAGCGGCTAGAATTCTGCCATAGGAAGCAATGATTAATAAAAATGGACTGGAAATGCAAAGAATGGCTGCAACAAAGACTGCAGCCTCATTATGGGATGTATCCCCACAGGCTAGTGCCAGAATAGGGGGGAGATCACAGAAGAAGTGGTCTATTTCACAGGGGCCACAGAAGTCTAAAGAGAAAATATAGCTGGTTTGGCCCAAGCCTACTATGCAACCCACTCCCCAAGAAACCATTGCTAAATGGACACACATTCCATGACTCATTCGTGTTGCATAATGAAGTGGGGAGCATATGGCTGTATAGCGATCAAAAGCCATGGCTGCCAAAAGGCAGCACTCACTGATACCAAATAATGTAAAGAAAAACATCTGTGTAGCACAGCCCTCCCGAGAGATTCCTCGGGCCTCACTCACAAGGTTCTGCAGCATCTTGGGTATAGTAGAGCAAGTGTATCCAATCTCCAAGAGAGACAAGTTGGCCAGGAAGAAGTACATGGGGGTATGGAGGGCTGGATTGGTCCAGATGGCGAGGGCTATGAGAGCATTGCCTGACAGTGATGCTAAAAACATGACTAGAATGAGGGAAAATAAAAGGAAACACTGTTCAGTGATCTCAGAGAATTTGACAAATGCAAAGCGTTTCACAGACATGCTGTTGTCTTGCCACAAAGAACAATTGAGACTCATGACCTGAATAAAAGAAAGGCAAAGTCATCAGAAAGATTATTTCAGATAGAAATATAAATCCTTATATTACTCTTAACAAGCTCTAGTGAGTCAAAGAGATAAATTTCTTAACTACAATTTAAATTTAAACAGTTTGGGAGTTACACTCATCCTGAAACCCAGTCCTATCCTATGTTCACTGTACCCGTTGATTTGTCCAATATATGTCTAGTCAGCAAGCATAAATTAGAAAAAAAATTTCAGTACAATTTTCTTTCACCCCTTCATTTTATCAAATAAAGGTCTTAAGATTTCTATTTCTTTCCTCTTCTTTGGTTGCTTAGTTGCTTTCTTCACTTGTTCACTCAACAAACATTTATTGAACATTGAGTATTTTCAGATTATTTTGCATTTACTGTTGTCATGGGATTTAAACAGTAGGAAAAAAGGTCAGAAATAAGTGGACTGATTCAAAATTCTGTTAAATATGGAGTAACAACTCTGCATGATGACAAGAACCCTTGATGGGTATGATTGTTGAAAAATTTGCTCACACATAAAATATTAAATGCATTTACATTATTTAAACGAATTTTCATATATTTACCTTGCACTATATCTAATTAAATTAATTAATATAATTGAATATCTATATTCGACATGTAGCAAAGAAATTCAGTTAAGGCTGTGGCCAGAAAAAGAGACAATTGTTTACTTATCTTTTTTTAAAACCCCAAACATTTTCTTATATATCTTCACTTCTAAATAATAGCCTATGTTGTTACATAAAAGCTCTGGATGTGGAGAAGTTGTCATCTGTTTTGTCAGTTAAACACACAATTGTTTTAAAAAACTAGTTCTAGTCTCCTGTATTTGGGAAGGACTGCAGCTTTCTCAGTGACACTGATGGAAGAACTAAGGGGGAAATTCTGACCAAAAAAGGAGAATACCTGACTCTTTCCTAGGTAGTGATATTGCAAAGATTTCATTTCATAAGTATCCTTGTCCCATTTAGGCTGTAGGCATAAATGCAAACGCCTGTGTTAGGGAAAGTCCGGGGATGTGGGGAATGGGAGAAACCTAGCTGTGGATGGCACACAGGGAGGGTTGACTGCCCAAAGGCTAATGCATGCTGTTAGTCATTCTATATTCTTAGATGCACAGGATGAATAAAAAGTCATCCTGTGTTAAGTACTTTTTAAAACCTCATGAAATTCATAGACATTTGAAAAAATAAGTTGTCCAAGATAGTGAAGTGAGTGCTTTGAAATATTTAAACTGACTTAAGAATGTTAATAAAACTATACCAGGTGATATCTGATTTCTTCATTGCACTTTCTATTGTTTTCAGGATTTGCTCTGTTGACCTTTGTGCAGGGACCTTGAGATACATGTAGTAGAGGTCAGCTTTATGTTCCTAGCAAGAATGTTTCATTTTAATCATTGTTACAGAAAAAGAGTGAGATGCTCAAGGACAGGTGTCAGGAGTCTGCAGAAAGGACCATCACAGGCAGTATAACAGTTTGGCACAGACATTTTTCTGTCTCTCACCTGATACATTTTCTTGACCTAAAGCCTCTGATTAATCATTTCTGTATGAAGTAAGGATGATGAAGTCCTTCCAGTCTTGCTTGCTGAGTTGTTTTGAGTTAAAATGGAAACATTATAGAGGGAAACCATGAATGAAAAATAAGGAATTAAAATTCACTTTTATCATCATCTAAACTCAACTCATATGGCCTGCAGTATTCCCTATTATTACCAGATAATTAAAATAACTATATTCAGTCAGTCATCAAGCAAATATGCACTGTGATATTAATATAAAGACATAAGAGCTTCATGCCCTGTTTTAAATTGTATTTGCCTATTCCTACTCAAAGTGATAAAAGATTATGTGGCCACTGGACATTGACATGTGTGTGAAGGTTTGAATCTTGAGATGGAGTTTCAGTGACAGAGGAAGGAGACAAGATAACTTTAATAACTCAATGTCTTGGGATCATGTACCACCTTACCCAGCCTCAAGATCCAAGACAAGCACATTCTGTATAGTTCTGCTTTGGAAATAATCCAGCAGAAGTGATTCATTTTGGGTCAGCATCACATAATTAGAAATGCTCTTTAACTGACTCAATCCCTGATTAATCTCAGTTTTCATAATGAAATGTTTGGTTCCTATTAGTCAAAAGAAAACATCTGAGACATTATCAGATATTTTACCTGAAACAATACAATGCCTTGCATACAAAAAAACCTCGGTAAATATTAACTTTTGTTATTCTGAAATCGCATTTCAAAATGCTTGAATAATAGATACAATTTATATAAATTGGTCATTAGTTTGTAGAGAAGATTTCCCATTGCTTTCCACAATTTACCCATAGCCTTTTCATCAAGCACCTAATATTTAGCTGGGTGATGCCTTACCATAGCTCAGCAGAAACTATGTTATCATTTTTTTGGAGTAACATTTATAGGATAATCTAGGCATTTGCATTACCCAACAATAAGAGATATGCCTATTTCCTGAGAAATTATTTTAGAACAACTTATAACAATTTTATGACAGGGATACTGCAAACTGAGTAAATCCTTATACTCTTCAGATAAGGAGAAAAAAACTGATTAAAATAATCTCCAGAACTGAATAATGCTTTCTGTACTGTCTATCCATGTGCACATTTTAATCCACTGTTTTCTACAACCCTCTTTTCTTATAAGGCATCAGTTACATCACATACCTTTAATCCTAATATTTGAAGAAAAAAGTAGATAGTATTTGCTTTTGATGAGCCACTCCTGATTTTTGTCTAAACACTCTGTATAATCTCCCAAAATTCAGAGGATATATATCTCCCTAATCCTCTTTTCTAAGACCACACACTGGGAAGATTTTGTTGTAATCAGGGCCATGTCTGATCCCAGGATGATTGTCTTCTCAGAGAGCACTATGTCCCTCCTAGCCATGCTCTCAACTACACACATACACACACACACACACACGCATGTGTGGGTGCATGAGAGCTGTGCTGATTACGTGATGATATATTTGAACTCTTCTCACCATGAAAAAAAAAAGGTATATGAATACGTTACACTTCATTTCTTCTCCCTGTTCTGAATCCTTATCCTGTCTCTCTTGCCCAGGAGACATATTCTCAGAAGTATGTCAGGAAGTAGTTTGATCCATCTCTCAGGGATTGCCATGGACACATCTGTCTCCATTTGTTGGTGAATATGAACATTTAGGAAGCAAAATAAATAAATATAAGAGGTAATGTAGGGACTTTCATAGTGGTACAGTGTTTAAGATTCTGCACTTCCAGTGTAAGGGATATGGGTTCAATCCCTGGTCAGTAAACTAAGATCCCACATGCCTCACAGTATGGCAAAAAAAAAAAAAAAAAAAAAAAAAAAAAAGCACAAAACAAAACTAAAAGTACATCAACAGAAAAATATAATGAATAACTTATACTATATGTAACTGCTATCATAGAGTGCATACACAATGTGATATTAATTCTGTGGAAATGTACTACTGGAATCAAATATTTATGTGACCACTCTGTGCTATTAACATTACTATGAAATGCCCAGATTTAAAATTTTTGTTTGAATTAAACTAAGTAGTCATCCAAAATAATTGTGAAAACAACAAATAACTTTCATATCATATCAATGCAGTTAGTATTTATTCTGATTATTATAAAACATTCTAATAAATCTTAATAATCTTCCAGATACACAAGAGTTCACAAAAGTTCTATTTATTTCTGTCAAAAGTAATTAAAAAAACCTCAGTAGTCAAAGATATATATTAAGATGATGAAAAAAAGTAGATGATACTTAGTACTAATTGTTTAAATGGTTTAAAAAGTGGTTAAGGTACTGAATACCTATCACTGACATGATCTAAAGGGAAGTGAGAATGACTAGGGAGGAGGAAGTTGCCATTTGGATATAAATTCTGCATCTTGCAGTCCCATTAGATGAATTATGCATAGGAAGAGAAGAGATGATGGAATAGGAGGATGGGGAGACTCCTTCCCCTAATGAATACATACAAATTATATCTACATGTGGAACAATTCTTACTGGAAACTAACTGGAGACTGGGAGAACAACTCCTGTACAACCAAGGCTATAAGAAATATCCACATGGAAGCCAGTTAGGAAGAGAAGCATCAGGTCAGGACCTGTACCCTTGGGATGGGACTCAGAAGAAAAGAGAGATGACATGGGCAGAGATCCTCCCCAGGGAGTGAGTGGTTCCAGCCAGATACTGGGCACCCCAGCTCTGTGTTCCTTGATGGAGAAAATGAGCCCCTTTGACTGATTGCAGGACTTGTGAGATTAAGAGAAGGGCTGTGGGAAGCTTGGACTTCACTCCTTAGGAGCTGTGCACACTTGCTTGCTCCTAAAGCAGTGAGGAGAGAGAGGACTGAAAACTGCATGAGTGACTGACCAGTTTCCCAAGACTGCCCCCCAGGCTCATGTCCCAGCCTGAGCCTAGGGAACACTCCAGCTCTGCTTGCTTCAAGGTGCAGCTCCATATTTACATATTCCATACTCTTCTCTCTTTGTCCTCTTTCTGGGATCCCTATAAGGTGAATGTTGGTACCCTTGATGTTGTCTTAGAGATTCCTTAAATTGTTTTCATTTTTAAAGAGAAATGCATTTCATTACTTATTTAATGTTTAAGTCCTTACACTGTATTTTTACAAGCTGGTGAACACTGACAAATTATTTATCCCACAGAACTATAACCACATGTTCCCAGACAGTATAAATATATGGTTTTGGTCAATTATATAATAAAACAAATTGTCAAGTATTAAATGTTGTTACCCAGCTCCAAAGGCATATAAATATTAAATGTCTGCTCAATTCATTAGCAGAAACCACTTTTTTTTTTTTTGTGAGAGAAGTTGGGAATCACACTACAAACAAAAATAAGTTGGTAAACAACTTCAGAGAAGTATGGGAAAATTATAAGAATTTCAGAAATTTTATGATTAAGAATTGTTTTAGCCAGAAGTATTTTTTAATGAATAAAATTCCTTTTAATTTCACATAAATTACACCCACCTTGAAAGTGAAAGTTTTAGTCACTCAGTCATGCTCAACTCTTTGTGATTCCATGGACTGCAGTCCGCTAGGCTCCTCTGTCCATGGGATTTTCCAGGCAAAGATACTGGAGTGGTTTGCCCTTTCCTTTTCCAAGGGATCTTTGTGACCCAGGGATGGATCCTGGGTCCCCTGCACTGCAGGCAGATTCTTTACCAACTGACCTACCAAGGAACACCCACCTTATTTCTCTCCATATGGTTCTGATTCAAAGTTAGAGTTGATATTTCCTCTCTAAAAGGTTATTCTTTAGTATTTTCTAAGGAATTTATTCAACTAATATTTATTTAAATAGTATTTAATGATAAAAATAAATAATATTTAAAAAGTAACACTAATCATTGTTTTTTCAGGGATTCATACACAAACATTAAAGACATAATGGTAGACTTGACACAAAATAGATAGGGAATTCATTAATTACAGGGGAAGCATAGAGTCTGTTGAAGATGGTTAGCAAAACTAGCTACCTTTTTCTCTCTCCACACCCTCTGCAGTGTGTGTGATTAGCTCCTTCCATGCATAAGTGATGTGTTCAGATCAGTTCAGTTCAGTCGCTCAGTCGTGTCTGACTCTCTGCGACCCCATGAATCGCAGCACGCCAGGCCTCCCTGTCCATCACCAACTCCCGGAGTTCACTCAGACTCATGTCCATCGAGTCAGTGATGCCATCCAGCCATCTCATCCTCTGTCGACCGCTTCTCCTCCTGCCCCCAATCCCTCCCAGCATCAGGGTTTTTTTCCAATGAGTCAACTCTTCACATGAGGCAGCCAAAGTACTGGAGTTTCAGCTTCAGCATCATTCCTTCCAAAGAAATCCCAGGGCTGATCTCCTTTAGAATGGACTGGTTGGATTTCCTTGCAGTCCAAGGGACTCTCAAGAGTCTTCTCCAACACCACACTTCAAAAGCATCAATTCTTCGGCACTCAGCTTTCTTCACAGTCCAGCTCTCACATCCATACATGACCACTAGAAAAACTGTAGCCTTGACTAGATGGACCTTTGTTGGCAAAGTAATGTCTCTACTTTTGAATATACTATCTAGGTTGGTCATAACTTTTCTTCCAAGGAGTAAGTGTCTTTTAATTTCATGGCTGCAGTCACCATGTGCAGTGATTTTGGAGCCCCAAAAAATAAAGTCTGACACTGTTTCCACTGTTTCCCCATCTATTTGCCATGAAGTGATGGGACCAGATGCCATGATCTTCATTTTCTGAATGTTGAGCTTTAAGCCAACTTTTTCGCTCTCCTCTTTCACTTTCATCAAGAGGCTTTTTATTTTATTTTATATTATATATATTTTTAAATTTTACTTTGTTTTACTTTACAATACTGTATTGGTTTTGCCATACATCAACATGAATCCACCATGGGTGTACATGAGTTCCAAATCCTGAACTCCACTCCCACCTCCCTCCCCATACCATCTCTCAGGGTCATTCCAGTGCGCATGCCCCAAGCATCCTGTATCCTGCATTGAACCTAGACTGGTGGTCTGTTCCTTATATGATATTATACATGTTTCAATGCCATTCTCCCAAATCATCCCACCTTCTCCCTCTCCCACAGAGTCCAAAAGTCTGTTCTATACATCTCTGTCTCTTTTGCTGTCTCACATACAGGGTTATCGTTACCATCTTTCTAAATTCCATATATATGTATTAGTATACTGTATTGGTGTTTTTCTTTCTGGCTTACTTCACTCTGTATAATTGGCTCCAGTTTCATCCACCTAATTAGAACTAATTCAAATGTATTCTTTTTAATGGCTGAGTAATACTACATTGTGTATATGTAGCACAGCTTTCTTATCCATTCATCTGCTGATGGACATCTAGGTTGCTTCCATGTCCTTGTTATTATAAACAGTGCTGCGATGAACATTGGGGTACATGTGTCTCTTTCAATTCTGGTTTCCTCCAAGAGGCTTTTTAGTTTCTCTTCAGTTTCTGCCATAAGGGTGGTGTCATCTGTATATCTGAGGTGATTGATATTTCTCCTGGCAGTCTTGATTCCAGCTTGTGCTTCTTCCAGCCCAGCGTTTCTCATGATGTACTCTGCATAGAAGGTAAATAAGGAGGGTGACAATATACAGCCTTGATGTACTCCTTCTCCTATTTGGAACCAGTCTGTTGTTCCATGTCCAGTTCTAACTGTTGCATCCTGACCTGCATACAGATATCTCAAGAGGCAGGTCAGGTGGTCTGGTATTCCCATCTCTTTCAGATTTCCACAGTTTCTTGTGATCCACACAATCAAAGGGTTTGGCATAGTCAATAAAGCAGAAATAGATATTTTTCTGGAACTCTCTTGCTTTTTCAATGATCCAGTGAATGTTGGCAATTTGGTCTCTGCCTTTTCTAAAAACAGCTTGAACGTAAGGGAGTTCACGGTTCATGTATTTCTGAAGCCTGGCTTGGAGAATTTTGAGTGATGTGTTAGTGTTTCCCAAGTGTTTCCTCCTTTGAATTTTGAATTTTGACTGGTTCTGTGACTTGCTTGGCTAATAGAACATGTGTGGTAGAAGGGCTATTGTGCTGGACTACAGAGGTGTTGCATGCTTCCACTCTCTCCCTTGGAGCCTCATGATCTTACCATGTGAACAAGTTTTAACTAAAAGATAAAGCACTATCTGAAAGGGGGTTCATTTATCTTAGTAAAGAGTCATTCAACTTCTGAATTTATGAACTAGTCCTTACTATTCAGCACCATCATCAAAAGGCCCGCTGAGATCACAGCTACCTTCTTTCTCAAGAATAGTGTTGTAAGTGTCTTCACACACTCTTATTATTGTGGTAACTTCACATACTCTTATAATTGTGGTAAAACTTTGTTGACAATGGTCCATATAGTCAAAGCTGTGGTTTTAGCAGTAGTCATGTATGGGTGTTAGAGTTAGACCAGAAAAAAAGAATGAGTGCAGAAGAATTAATGCTTTTGAACTGAGGTACTGGAGAAGACTCTTAAAGTCCCTTGGACAGCAAGGAGATCAAGCCAGTTAGTCCTAAAGGAAATCATCCCTGAATATTCATTGAAAGGACTGATGCTGAAGCTCCAATATTTTGGCCACCCAATGCAAAGAGCTGACTCATTGGAAAAGACTCTGATGCTGGGAAAGATTGAGGGCAGGATGAGAAAGGAGCCACAGAGGATGAGATGGCTGGATGGCATCATTGACTCAACGGAAATGAGTTTGAGAAACCTCCATGAGATAGTGAAGGACTCTGATGCTGGGAAAGATTGAAGGTGGGAGGAGAAGGGGATGACAGAGGATGAGATGGTTGGATGGCATCACCAACTCAATGGACTTGAGTTTGAATGAACTCCGGGAGTTGGTGATGGACAGGGAAGCCTGGCGTGCTGCAGTCTATGGGGTTGCAAAGAGTCGGACAGGACTGAGCAACTGAACAACAACACATACTCTTATTATTGTGGTACTTAAGTTCCTCTATACATTTGTTTGCATTGATTTGATTGTGTGTAATAAGAAATCTCATGTTCTTGTATATGAGTTCCACAGGATCTTGGTGGTTCATTTGAAGCATGTTAATTTAGTTAAAAAATGCTCAATAAGATTATGAAAAAATTTAAAAATTGAATAATAGAGATGATGCAAAGAAACTTAATCTACTTCAATATACTCCGCTTGAAATACTCAGTGCTTTAGAGTATGAAGTTGAGAGTAATGGGAAATGAAATGACCTTTCTAACAAGAAACAACAATTCTTTGGTTCAGTAATACTAAGGTGATAGAAATGAAGTGTGCTGAGGTTTACTCCATCCATGTCAGAAGTCTTGTGAAAAATGCTCTATGAATTTCAGTTCAGTTCTTCTGTGTCCGGGTTATTCACTGCGAGCTTCTTATTGGAGTGATAGTGAATTTCTACAGATCACTTGTTTGCATAGAGGTCATGCTGTGCTTGGCAATAGTCTCCAGTGCCCTTCAGAAACTTCATAAATGTGTGATGAAGAACACCACAGAACTGAGGAATATGTCTCCTCACTAAAGACTGGCCTAATTATCCATCCTGTCCCCAAGTGGTGGTGACACAGGTGGTGGCGGTGACAGGGCAGGGGAGGAGGTGGTTGTCACAGGGTGGTGGTAGATTTTTTGGCTTTGACAAGGGTGTTGGACTCCACCCTGCAGTGAGCAGCACCAAGAAGCTCATTGTTCGAAATTCTGTTTTCTTTTTGCTAGTCTCATTTGGTGATTTTATTTTATTTTTAAAAATATTTTTTTATTATTATTATTATTTTATTTTTACTTTAAAATATTGTATTGGTTTTTCCATACATCAACATGAATATGCCACGGGTGTACACATGTTCCCAGTCCTGAACCTCCCTCCCACCTTCCTCCCCATACCATCTCTCTGGGTCATCTCAGTGCACCAGCCCTGAGCATCCTGTTTCCTGCATCGAACCTAGACTGGCAATTCATTTCTTATACGATATTATACATGTTTCAATGTCATTCTCCCAAATCATCCCACCCTCTCCCTCTCCCTCTGAGTCCAAAAGACTGTTCTATACATCTGTGTCTCTTTGGTGTCTCGCATACGGGGTTATGGTTACCATCTTTCTAAATTCCATATCTATGTGTTAGTATACTGTATTGGTGTTTTTCTTTCTGGCTTACTTCAGTCTGTATAATTGGCTCCAGTTTCATCCACCTTATTAGAACTGATTCAAATGTATTCTTTTTAATGGCTGAGTAGTACTCCATTGCGTATATGTACCATGGCTTTCTTATCCATTCATCTGCTGATGGACATCTAGGTTGTTTCCATGTCCTCGCTATTATAAACAGTGCTGCAATGAACATTGGGGTAAACGCGTCTCTTTCAGTTCTGGTTTCCTCGGTGTGTCTGCCTAGCAGTGGGATTGCTGGGTCATAAGGCAGTTCTATTTCCAGTTTTTAAAGGAATCTCCACACTGTTCTCCATAGTGGCTGTACTAGTTTGCATTCTCACCAGCAGTGTAAGAGGGTTCCCTTTTCTCCACACCCTCTCCAGCATTTATTGCTTGTAGACTTTTGGATCGCAGCCATTCTGACTGGTGTGAAGTGGTACCTCATTGGGGTCTTGATTTGCATTTTGCTGATAATGAGTGATGTTGAGCATCTTTTCATGTGTTTGTTAGCCATCTGTATGTCTTCTTTGAAGTAATATCTATTTAGTTCTTTGGCCCATTTTTTGATTGGGTCTTTTATTTTTCTGGAATTGAGCTGCAGGAGTTGCTTGTGTATTTTTGAGATTAATTCTTTGTCAGTTGCTTCATTTACTATTATTTTCTCCCATTCTGAAGGCTGTCTTTTCACCTTGCTTATAGTTTCCTTTGTTGTGCAGAAGCTTTTAATTTGATTTTATTTTATTTTTCTTCTTCTTTTTTTTTTAGTTTTTTATTTTTAAAATTTTAAAATCTTTAATTCTTACATGCGTTCCCAAACATGAACCCCCCTCCCACCTCCCTCCCCATAACATCTCTCTGGGTCATCCCCATGCACCAGCCCCAAGCATGCCGTATCTTGCGTCAGACATAGACTGGGGATTCAATTCTTACATGATAGTATACATGTTAGAATGCCATTCTCCCAAATCATACCACCCTCTCCCTCTCCCTCTGAGTCCAAAAGTCCGTTATACACATCTGTGTCTTTTTTTCTGTCTTGCATACAGGGTCGTCATTGCCATCTTCCTAAATTCCATATATATGTGTTAATATACTGTATTGGTGTTTTTCTTTCTGGCTTACTTCACTCTGTATAATCGGCTCCAGTTTCATCCATCTCATCAGAACTGATTCAAATGAATTTTTTTTAACGGCTGAGTAATACTCCATTGTGTATATGTACCACAGCTTTCTTATCCATTCATCTGCTGATGGACATCTAGGTTGTTTCCATGTCCTGGAATTATAAACAGTGCTGCGATGAACATTGGGGTACATGTGTCTCTTTCACTTCTGATTTCCTCGGTGTGTATGCCCAGCACTGGGATTGCTGGGTCATAAGGTAGTTCTATTTGCAATTTTTTAAGGAATCTCCACACTGTTCTCCATAGTGGCTGTACTAGTTTGCATTCCCACCAACAGTGTAGGAGGGTTCCCTTTTCTCCACACCATCTCCAGCATTTATTGCTTGCAGATTTTTGGATCGCAGCCATTCTGACTGGTGTGAAGTGGTACCTCATTGTGGTTTTGATTTGCATTTCTCTAATAATGAGTGATGTTGAGCATCTTTTCATGTGTTTGTTAGCCATCCGTATGTCACATTTGTTTATTTTTGCTTTTATTTCCAGTATTCTGAGAGGTGGGTCATAGAGGATCCTGCTGTGATTTATGTCAGAGAGTGTTTTGCCTATGTTCTCCTCTAGGAGTTTTATAGTTTCTGGTCTTACGTTTAGATCTTTAATCCATTTTGAGTTTATTTTTGTGTATGGTGTTAGAAAGTGTTCTAGTTTCATTCTTTTACAAGTGGTTGACCAGTTTTCCCAGCACCACTTGTTAAAGAGATTGTCTTTAATCCATTGTATATTCTTGCCTCCTTTGTTGAAGATAAGGTGTCCATAGATGTGTGGATTTATCTCTGGGCTTTCTATTTTGTTCCATTGATCTATGTTTCTGTCTTGGAGAAGATGCAAGAAAGGTTTAACTAGGACCTAGAAGAAATAAAAAAGAGTCAATATATAATGAATAACACAATAAATGAGATCAAAAACACTCTGGAGGCAACAAATAGTAGAATAACAGAGGCAGAAGATAGGATTAGTGAAGTAGAAGATAGAATGGTAGAAATAAATGAATCAGAGAAGAAAAAAGTAAAACGAATTTAAAGAAATGAGGACAATCTCAGAGACCTCCAGGACAATATGAAACGCTCCAACATTCAAATCACAGGAGTCCCAGAAGAAGAAGACAAAAAGAAAGACCATGAGAAAATACTTGAGGAGATAATAGTTGAAAACTTCCCTAAAATGGGGAAGCAAATAATCACCCAAGTCCAAGATACCCAGAGAGTCCCAAACAGGATAAACCCAAGGTGAAACACCCCAAGACACATATTATTCCAACTAACAAAGATCAAACACAAAGAACAAATATTAAAAGCAGCAAGGGAAAAACAACAAATAACACACAAGGGGATTCCCATAAGGATAACAGCTGATCTTTCAATAGAAACTCTTCAGGCTAGGAGGGAATGGCAAGACTTACTTAAAGTGATGAAAGGAAATAACCTACAGCCCAGATTACTGTACCCAGCAAAGATCTCATTCAAAGATGAAGGAGAAATAAAAAACTTTACAGACAAGCAAAAGCTGAGAGAATTCAGCACCACCAAACCAGCTCTCCAACAAATGCTAAAGGATACTCTCTAGACAGGAAACACAAAAAGGGCGTATAAACCCGAACCCAAAACAATAAAGTAAATGGCAATGGGATCATACTTATCAATAATTACCTTAAACGTAAATGGGTTGAATGCCCCAATCAAAAGACAAAGACTAGCTGAATGGATACAAAAACAAGACCCCTATATATGTTGTCTACAAGAGACCCACTTCAAAACAAGGGACACACACAGACTGAAAGTGAAGGGCTGGAAAAAGATATTCCATGCAAATGGAGACCAAAAGAAAGCAGGAGTAGCAATACTCATATCAGATAAAATAGACTTTAAAACAAAGGCTGTGAAAAGAGACAAAGAAGGACACTTCAGTTGGTGATTTTAAAGTAATCTTTCCAATCCCTTATGTATTTTTCTCTATCACCTAGTCTGCTGTTCATTCCTTCTGCTGCTGCTGCTGCTGCTGTCACTTTCTTTCATTCCTTCTAGTGTGTTTTAAATTTTAGTTATTGTATGCTACAGTTCAGACTTATTCTTTTAACATTTTCTATTTTCTTGATAAAATTCTTATAGTTTTCATCTATTCTTTTCATCCATTTTTCATCTTGCACTTTCCATTTATTCAGTTAGCATTCTTATCACTACTGCTTTCAACTTTTTTTGTTGTTGTTCAGTTGCTCAGTCGTGTTTGACTCTTTGTGACCACATGGACGACAGCAAGGCATTGTCCTGTCCTTTACCGTATCCCAGAGCTTGCTCAAACTCATGTCCACTGAGTTGGTGATGCCAAACAACCGTCTCATCCTCTCTCATCCCCTTTTCCTCCTGCCTTCAATCTTTCCCAGCATCAGGGTCTTTTCTAATGAGTTGGCTCTTCACATCAGGTGGCCAAAGTATTGGAGCTTCAGCTTCAGCCTCAGTCCTTCGAATGAGTATTCAGTATTCAGGGTTGATTTCCTTTAGGTTTGACTAGTTTGATCTCCTTGCAGTCCAAGGGACTCTCAAGAGTCTTCTCCAACACCACAGTTCAGAAGCATCAGTTCTTCAGTGCTCAGCCTTCTTTATGGTTCAACTCTCACATCCATACATGACTATGTTAAAAACCTTAGCTTTGACTAGATGGACCTTTGTTGGCAGTAACATCTCGGCTTTTTAATATGCTGTCTATGTTGGTTATAGGTTTTCTTCCAAGCAGCAAGCATCTTTAATTTCATGGCTGCAGTCACCATCTGCAGTGATTTAGGAGCCCAAGAAAATAAAGCTTGTCACTGTTTCCAATGTTTCCCCATCTATTTGCCATGAAGTGATGGGACCAGTTGCCATTATCCTAGTCTTTTGAATGTTGAGTTTAAGCCAACTTTTTCACTCTCCTCTTTCACTTTCATCAAGAGGCTCTTTAGTTCCTTTTGACTTTCTGCCACAAGGGTGGTGTCATCTGCATAGCTGAGGTTATTCAATTCTTTAGTAAATTGTTTATTTCATCTCATTAGTTGTTTTTCCACCCTCCTCCCCCCTGCCCCCGGGAGTGTGCTCTTGCTTTTTCAACTGAGAAAAGTTACTCTGTCTTCTCATTTTGCTTGACTTCCTCTGTTTTTATGAAATTCAGTGAAACATTTACTACTGGCAAGCTTAAAATAATGTGCAGATTTGGGAGTGTCCCTGTACAGTTCGTGTGGGTGCAGTGGCTTTGGGGGAAAAGCTGAGTTTGATTTGAATACAAGACAGATATTTCTTCAGAGTGTGCTGGCAAGTACCACCTGGTTAGGAGGTGGGGTTAGAGATGAAGGGGCTAGGGCCAGAGCCAGTGTGAGCCAAGACATCCTCTCTGCTCAATTGTTGTCACCACCCTTTTTAAGGCAAGGGTGGGTCCCACATTGCTGGAACAGAAGCCCTAAGGGTTGCATTAGTTGGCTCCATTCCCTTGTAGTGTGTGCTCTCCTCCCTTCCAGCACTGGCCCCCTCAGCCCCAGTGGGGAGCAGTGCTGGAGTAAGAGAGGCTGGGGATGTTTATTTGGCGATAGTCATTGTATTGGGTGTGGTGGTTTCGCTGCCATCAGAGACTTGTTATGCTCATGATGTGCTGCCTGTGTAAGTGCCAATAATGGCTGCCCCCTCCCTGCTCAGAGGCCATTTGATTTTTCAGCTGCCGCAGCATTCCACACTGAGCTTTCCCTCGGTCATGGCAGCCCTCCTTCCAGTGTGGAGCTGTGAGTGTTTGCTCAGCTCAGAGTGGGGCGTGCACAAGGGCAGTCCAGGGAAACAAATCAGCTAACTGAGTGGTTTCAATTGGTCCTTTCTACTCTGCTTTGGGAGAAAGCAGGAAACTGTTCTAACCTAGCACAACTCCTTGAAGGGCATTAATTGCTACTTTGGGATTTATACTCCCAGTGGCCTCAGTCAAGGAAGACAAAACACAGTATTCTTTTGTTTCCATAAGGGCTCTGTTTGCTCTAGGAAAAGGGGTCCATTCCCTGACACAGTATATGCTCCAACTAGTTCCTCCTTCCAGCTAAAATGAGACCTTTTTGGTAGACTCAGGATCCTTTCTTGTGTTGTAATGATAATCATAGTTATTTTCAGACTCTGCCTTCCTGTATTGATGTAGTAGATTAGAATACATGGTGTAGGCAGACATTTATGTTGGTGATTTCAAAGAGATCATTGGCCCACAGATAGAGGCATAGATTAGGCAGACAAATACAGGGAATCCTCCATAATGCTGTATTTCAAAAATAGAGAAGAGATATTTCATTCTACAGCCTATGAAAGCAACCTTTGATGAGGTCTTTATTTTCCTTTCTTACTGTAAGTAGAAATTTAATCCTAAATTTCCTACCAGTTTTCTACTTACATCTATTTTTGGTCTCATATCTTATTTTAACTTCTATAAGAATGCTGAAGGATGGGTCATGCAGCAGATAAATATATCTCAGAGCTGCTACTGTTTAAAATTAATGTATTATGTTATTTATGCAACTGTGTAAGGAAGAAGAAAATTATATGTGCATCAGAAGAAGCAACAAAACCATGTGGGTTTATATTTCTCATGGTATACTGTCTCATTCCAAAGAAACTTTAAAATCTTGAAATTTTCCTATTACCCCTCAAATGACAGTGATCTCTAAGTGATGTATCTTTGTAATTCACTCTTTGACCATTGATTGCTATTTTTTGATTCAGCCACAGTTAACTTCATCATCCAGTGGACTCAACCACACCCTCTTTGACGAGGTCTGAACTGCAGCCTTGAGCAGGAAGTGCCTCTTTCCAAGCTTGTCCTTCCTTGGATACTGTCCCTTGGCCCAAGACATTATTCAGAGTTCTAACTACATTTTTTTTTAATAGTTCCTCTCCTTTTATAGCTCAATAATTCTTTATAATAAATCTTATGTTTAATTACACAGTTTCTTTTAGGCAATGTGCTGATTATCCTCCATGGTTTCTGAGCTGTAGACAGAGTTTTAAAGCCTGAATCAGACTTACAAGTGTGAGGCTGTTTTTAACGTGCCTGCTGAAATTCAAGTATTTGTCTACTGCTAATATCTTTTTCAGGAGTTGCATTTATAAAACACAAGCAATTAAACAACCCAAAAGAGGTAACTACAGGTGGCTCTGATGTGATTTTTTTTTCTCTTGCAGTAGTTCTTTACATTTCTAGTGTATATATGATACTTGCTTCAGATAACAAGTAATGAACGACCACGAAAAAAATGAATGTAACCTCTGAAGGCTACTTTGTTCTACTGGGATTTTCTAATTGGCCTCATCTGGAAGTAGTTCTCTTTGTGGTTGTCTTGGTGTTCTACCTGATGACATTGACAGGCAACCTGTTCATCATTATCTTGTCATACTTGGATTCCCATCTCCACACTCCCATGTACTTCTTCCTCTCAAACCTCTCTTTTCTGGATCTCTGCTATACCACCAGCTTCATCCCTCAGTTGCTGGTCAACCTCTGGGGTCCAGGAAAAACCATCTCTTACACTGGTTGCATGATTCAACTTTATTTTGTCCTTGCATTGGGATGCACAGAATGTGTTCTACTGATGGTGATGTCCTATGACCGTTATGCAGCTGTGTGTAGACCCTTGCATTATACTGTCCTCATGCACCCTCGTTTCTGCCAACTGTTGGCTGTGGCTTGTTGGGTAAGTGGCTTTACCAACTCAGCACTTCACTCCTTCTTTACATTTTTGGTACCCCTGTGTGGACATCACCAAGTGGACCATTTCTTCTGTGAAGTTCCAGCACTGCTTCAACTGTCATGTGTTGATACCCGTGTTAATGAGCTGTCCCTCATGGTCACGAGCTCCATTTTTGTTCTGGTACCTCTCATCCTCATTCTCAGCTCCTATGGTGCCATTGCCCGGGCAGTGCTGAGGATGCAGTCAACAACTGGACTCCAGAAAGTCTTTGGGACGTGTGGAGCCCATCTTATGGTCGTATCCCTCTTTTACATCCCAGTCATGTGCCTATACCTCCAGCCACCATCAGGAAATTCTCAAGATCAAGGCAAGTTCATTGCCCTCTTTTATACTGTTGTCACACCTAGCCTCAACCCTCTAATCTACACCCTCAGAAACAAAGATGTAAGAGGGGCTGTAAAGAGACTAATGGGGTGAGGATGTCTGTTATACTGGTGACATGAATGGTAAAATGGAATATCTCTTCACCAATGGTTTTTCCAGTCATCCACTCATCAGTCTTTCTTTCATTCACTCAGTTAGCACTTAGTGAGTGTGTACACTCACAAGGTCACAAAGTTCGTAGTAATAGATATGAATTAGACACAGTCTGTCTAAATACTAATCATTCTTTAGTGGTAATGACAGCCATGTAAAACTGGACCAAATATGAATATTAAGTTTTTAGTGCACAAACCTAATAAAAATATAGTTTTCTTAATTGAAAATGAAGCGTAGAATTTATTATAAAAATTGATAAAATTCAGGTAAAATCCCTTTACAAAAACCTAGAATATGTTGTTTAATTTCTTGCTTTGTAGGCAGAATTGTCATACAATTTGTCTTCCATCTTTGGTCTAATGAAAGACATTTTGAAACACTTTAAATATTTTCTCCAACATTGTTATTCTTTTTTTGAATGCTAGTTAATATTGAGAGGAGTTTTGGTCTGTATTCTGTAATATCCCATTATCACTAGTAACAAAGTGACTTGCATGAGTTGTAACAAGAAGTGCTCTCAGTAATGCAACAGAAGTAAGCATTTCCTATTTCTCTTTTTTTCAAGTCAGTGAGAAGTGGAAAGGAAGTGGAAAATAAGTTTAAAGCTGTGCTATACAGCTCATAAAGTAATGGTCATCATAGGCTAGGTATTGTTAGGTGAAATAAGTGTTTGTAGCATCTGCATGACCCAAGAAGCAGTAAATAATATCCAAAGCGACCAAGTGCTAGACTCTGAAAAATGTATTGATGAATCCAATGGGTATTTGAAGGAATTGCTTGAAAATATATGGGAAAAATTTTATGATAAAAGCTTTATGAAAATGGCAGTTTTTTTCTTTTTTAAGCTCCATCTGATTTGATTATTTGTGGTTAGAAAGTTCTTATGAAAATTAGCATGTGTTTTTCAAATAAATAAATAAATGCACTTTTAATTTAAGTAATAGTGTTGTTTCCTATATTATTGATACCATCTCCATCTGAAATAAGTGTACTATGTATATAACACTTTAAACTGCACCATATTGAGCTAAAAAATGGAATAAGGAATAAAGTAAAATCTTGGCAACACCTGAGTTTTGTATGGTTCTTAAATGTCTGTTTTAGTTTTGCTGCTGCTAAGTAGCTTCAGTCGTGTCCGACTCTGTGCAACCCCATAGATGGCAGCCCACCAAGCTCCCCTGTCCCTAGGATTCTCCAGGCAAGAACACTGGAGTGGGTTGCCATTTCGTTCTCCAATGCAGGAAAGTGAAAAGTGAAAGTGAAGTCACTCAGTCATGTCCGACTCTTCACGACCCCATGGACTGCAGCCCACCAGTCTCCTCCGTCCATGGGATTTTCCAGGTAAGAGTACTGGAATGGGTTACCATTGCCTTCTCCAAATGAAAGACTAGTTTTAGTTCTGGGGGCCTCTAAAGTTTAGTTTAGATATGATTGATTCAAGCCATTTCCCCTAAATTATTAAAAAGAAAAACATCCCACATCTTCCTTTCAGTTTCTTGTGTGGCTCTCATGTACGTTGATTCTGATGTCTTTGCCTTTGTGTGTCTGTGAGTTTTTTCTCTAACTAGCCATAAACAATACTAGGGGGTATATACATTTGTCCTTAAACTACTTTCCAAGAAATGAAGAACCAAGAATCATGTCTATAAAATAACTTTTAGTAAATCATTGGGGCCACACAAAAGAACTATCACAGAGCAAAAATCTTTTAAGAATTTAAAAGACATAGTTTAGTTCTTTGAACCACCTTGTACTTATGGAATTCTTATTGTTTGGTATACCTGATACGGTACCAGAGTATCTCACTATCTAACTTGAAAAAGCTTTGAAATTTCCTATTTCTTCTATTCCTTTTATGCTTGAAAAACAAAGAAATATCTTTTTGTATGTGTAGACTATTTTTCTTGAAATGTATAAATTTAGTGTTTATGACTTTGAATCCTAGCCATGTTGCTATAATATTTATTTGTAATCTAAAATAAAGATTACTTTCAAAAAGCTATTATTTTTGTTGCTTGTATTTTCATACTTCTTACATGGAAAAATTTTTTTTCTCCCTTTCTAGATGAGAAAACTGAAGAGTAGATATGAGACTTACCTAAGCTTAAGCAACTTGTATATGACAAATCAGGTAATGACAATAGATTTTTTACCTGAGTTCTCTTGTTATGGTCAACAACAGCTAGGAGATCTGAGACTCTATCATTGCCAACCCTAAGCTTCCAACCAATATTTGGTAAATTGACATTTACACAGCACACGTGAATTTGGGTCACAGGCAACTTTACTGAAGAACTGACGATGAAAGCATTTTCTCTGCTAAAATGGAAGCTAAATGCGCTGTAGGATCATCTTCTTTTATCTTAGAGAAAGATTCCTCCTCTTCAGGACAATATCTCCCAATCTTTGCCCACTTCTCATACTGATTCCAGTGCAGCATATTCCCTAAACACATGCTCAATTATTTGTTCTTAGTGTATCTCAGCAGTGCAGGCGTATTGTCACAAACATGCCATCAGTTATAGAAACTAGCTCTAGCTTCCAGTTCAGATTCACTCATTCTCTACTATTTTACTAGCCTTATTGCCATACATTGTATTCTTTTTACAAATATGAAGCTGAAAGGTCACTGGTTATCATATGCCTAGACAACATCAAGTGGTTTCAAGCATAATAAAGTTTCAAATACAAATACACCACATTCAAATTACAATTCAACAGCAATAAAACTTACAGAAAAGAAAACAGTACAGATTTAGACCTCCACCAGATTTCATAGTGTTAATGTTTTACCATGGGTGCTTTGCCATTCTGTCTATAATTATATAATGTTAATATGAATTTAAATATTTTTCTGAAATAGTGTATATGCACACCCATCCCTAACTGTTCCTGAGAGTATTTCCTAAAGTGGAGATCTAATTCAGGATAACAAATTAGATTTAGGTATTATGTGTCTTAGTGTCCTTTAATCTGAAACCATTTTTCAGTTTTTCTTTGCCTTTAATAGCTAAATATTTCTGAAGAGTATAGGCCATTTATTTTATACAATGTTTTTCAATTTATATTTGCCTAGTGTGTATGCAGAATTAGAATTTTCCTTTTTGACAATGAGACTCCACAAAACTGATATTGTGTCCACCCCAGCTGCGTCTTATTAGAAGGAACCTGGTATTTACTTATTCTATTACTGATGATATGAACTTTGAACACTTGGATAACATGGTGTCTTTTAGGCTTCTTTACTATAAAGTTACTATGTTTATTTGGTAATTCACAAGAACCTGGTGGGGAGAAGGTCGAAATTAGGTGGAATTCTAATTTCCTTTAATTTTCATCCATAATTTTCATTTATTTATATTTTATTTTCCTCTGGCTTTATTGAGGTATCATTGACATACAACATGTTCAAGCTCCAGGTGTACATTGTGATGATTTATACATATATATATTGCAGATAGTTACCAAAAACTAGTTAACCCATCTGTTCTCCCATTTACTATACATTTATTTATTTTTTTGTAGTGAGAATATTTAAGATATACTCTTTTAGTAAATTTGAAGTATATAATACAGTAGGTGGCACTAGTGGTAAAGAACCTGCCTGGCAATGCAGGAAACTTAAGAGACTAGTGTTTGATTACTGGATGGAGAAGATCCCCTGGAGAAGGGCATGGTTCCCCACTCCAGTTTTCTTGCCTGGAGAATTCCACAGACAGAGGAGCCTGGTGGGCTACAGTCCCTGGAGTCGCAAAGACTGAAGTGACTTAACACACACATATTGTTATAGTCACCATGTGTAAATTAAATCCCCAGAAAGTATTTTAGTGCTGAGAATTTGTACTCTTTAACCGTTTTCTGTTTCTCCCAATCTCAGCCCCTAGTAACCGTCATTTTACTAGCTATTTTTCTGTTTGCCTCTTTTTTTTTTTTAATTTCACATAAAAGTGAGAACATACAGTACTTGTGTTTGTCTTTCTAATTTATTTTACTTAGCATAACGCCCTCAAGTTTCATCTATATTTTTGCACAAGGCAAGATTTTCTTCTTTCTCAAGGTTCAAGGATATTTCACTGTATGTAAAATATTATTTATCCATTCATCTTTTGATAGATTCTTAGGTTGTTTCCATGTCTTAACTATTGTGAATAAAGCTGTTCTCTCTGTTTTTCTGTGCTAATCTTGCTAAAGGTTTCTCAGGTTTATCTTTCAAATAAACCAACTCAGTTTTGTTGGTCTTTTCTATTGCTTTTCTTGTATCTCTATCATTTCTGCTCTTCGTTATTTTCTTTCTTGTTTCTAACTTTGGGCTTAGTTTATTTCTTTTTCTAGTTACTTGAGATAAAGATAGATTGCTTTTTGTAATGTTTTTTCTTTTTATCTTTATAAACTTGCCTATTAGAATTGCTTTTACTGCATCTTGCAAGTTTTGGTATTTTGTATTTCCATCTTCATTTGTCTTAAGATATTTTTTGATTTCCTCCCCCCCTTTTTTTTTGACCAATGGTTGTTCAGGAGTGTGTTGTTTAGTTTCCATTTGCTTGTAATTTTCCAATTGTCATCCTGTAATTGACATCTAATTTCTTATGTTTCTTGTAAGAAAAGATACTTGATATGGTCGTGGGAGCTGAATGAACTTGATGCCATGGGTGTTGGTTGGTGACCTGCTTGATTGGGAGCCTGGGTTCATGGGACCTCTTTAGGATCTTGGAGCAAATGAAGCTTCCTCTAGCCAAGGGAAACTTCTGGGGTCACTGAGCTACTTGTGACTACTGGAGGCGACTGGCCTCAGGTGGTCAGGAAGCTTAGGTTTGCAGGACTCTCTGAGAGCCTGAAGCCATCACCTACTGGTCTTATTATCAAGCATCCTTTATTAATTCTTCCAAGAAACAGTGATTGCTATTTTGCACAAAATGGTGATTTTTAAAGTTCATTTATTCTGGTGCAGAAAAGGAAAAATTTGTGTACTGTTGCAGAGATTGTAAATTGATGCAGTCACTATGGAAAACAGAATGTGGAGGTTCCTCACAAAATTAAAAATAGAAGTACCATCAGTTCAGTTCAGTTCAGTCCCTCAGTCATGTCTGACTCTTTGAAATCCCACGGATTGCAGCACAACAGGCATCCTTGTCCATCATCAACCCCCGGAGCTTGCTCAAACTCATGTCCATCGAGTTGATGATGCCATCCAACCATTTCATCCTCTGTCATCCCCTTCTCCTCCTGCCTTCAATCTTTCCCAGCATCAGGGTCTTTTCTAATGAGTCACTTCTTCAAATCAGGTGGTCAAAGTATGGGAGCCTCAGCTTCAGCCTCAGTCCTTTGAATGAGTATTCCGTATTCAGGGTTGATTTCTTTTAGATTTGACTAGTTTGATCTCCTTGCAGTCCAAGGGACTCTCAAGAGTCTTCTCCAACACCACGGTTCGGAAGCTTCAGTTCTTCAGTGCCCAGCCTTCTTTATGGTCCAACTCTCACATCCATGCATGACTACTGGAAAAACTATAACCTTTGACTAGATGGACCTTTGCTGGCCAAGAACTACCATATGATCCAGCAATTTCTATTTTGGGTATTTACCAGAAGAAGACAAAACCGCTAATTTGAAACAATATAGGGACACCAAAGTTCACTGTGGCATTAATAGCCAAGATATGGAATCAATCTAAGTGTCCATCAATAGAGGAATAAAGAAGACATATATATATATGGCTTCCCAGGTGGCTCAGTGGTAAAAATCCACCTGCCAATGCAAGAGATGGAAGAGATGTGAGTTTGATCCCTGGATTGGGAAGATCTCCTGGAGTAGGACATGGAAACTCATTCCAGTATTTCTTGCCTGGAAAATTACATAGACAGAGGAACCTGGGGGGCTACAGTCCATGGGATCACAAAGAGTCAGAAAAGACTGAGTGACTGAGCATGCGCATATGCTCAGTAATGGAATATTACTCAGCCATAAAGAAGTATGAAATCTGCCATTTACTTCAACATGAATAGATCTACATGATATTATTCTAAGTGAAATAATAAAGAGAAAGATAAATACCATATAATCTCAGTTATGTGTAGAATATAAAAAATAAAGCAAGCAAGCAAATAAAACAAAACAAACATACTCATAGATACAAAGAACAAGTACATGGTTTCCAGAGGGGTTGCAAAATATGAAATGGGATTAAAACATACAAATTTTTCATTTAGAAAATAAGTAAGTCTTGGGAATGTAGTATACAACATAAGGAATATTGTCAGTTCCCCATAATATTGCATGGGGACAGACGGTTACTAGACTTATTGTGGTGATCATTTCATGGCGCCTGCAAATGACAAGTCACTACATAGTACACCTGAAATGAACATAATTGTTCAGCTGCTCAGTTGTGTCCAACTGTTTGTGATCCCATGGACTGCAGCATGCCAAGCTTCCCTGTTTCTCACTGTTCCCTGGAGTCTGCTCAGACTCATGACCATATCAACTATATTTCAATAAAAAGAAAAAGTTACATAATTTCTTGTATACTTATTACTTAATTTGGTATGTGAATAATGCCTCATTGTTTTCTTTTCTCAAATTGTTCACATCCCAGTCCCTGGAACCCATGATTATACATTGTCTTTCATAGTATAAGAACTTTTACAGATAAAAATAAATTAAGCAAATTGAGATGGGGAGATTAACCTGAATTACCCAAGTGGGCCCACATAATCACAAAGATTCTTATAAGAGGAGGCAGGAGGTAGGGAGGAGACAGGATACTATGCTTCTAACTTTGAAGATGGAGAAAAGGATTATAGGTGGCCTCTAGCGGTTGGAAAAGACCAGTAAATAGATTCTCTCCTAATGTCTGCAGAAGGACACAGCCCTGTTGACCTATTTTAGTCTCCTCATCTCCAGAACTTTAAGGTACTAAGCATTTGTGTTATTTTAAGCCATTAAGTATATGGCAATATGTCATAGCAATGATGGGAAACTAGCGCAGTTGTCATTCTACTGGAAGGAAAAATTTTTTGTACCATATATGTTTATATATATTGTATCATATATCAATTTTAATAAGATTATCTTGACTAATCTCAGATTTTCCTTTGGGACAGAAAGACTTTACCTGTTTTGTTCATATGACCACTCCTGTTGCCAAAGAGGTGAAGTTTCCTAATGAGCAGTTTACCAGAAATGCATGGAGCGGATGAAATCAAGAGTAAAGAGTCTCTTGATGAAGGTGAAAGAAGAGAGTGAAAAAGCTGGCTTAAAACTCAACATTCAGAAAACAAAGATCATGACATCTGGTCACATCAGTTCATGGCCAATAGATGAGGAAACAAAGGAAACAGTGAAAGACTTAATTTTCTTGGGCTCCAAAATCACTGCAGGTGGTGACTGCAGCCATGAAATTAAAAGATGCTTGCTCCTTGGAAGAAAAGCTATGACAAACCAAGACAGCATATGAAAAAGCAGAGACATTACTTTGCCAAAAAATGTCCATATAGTCAAAGCCATGGTTTTTCCAATAGTCATGTAAGGATGTGATATTTGGACCATAAAGAAGGCTGAACTTGTAAGAATTGATGCTTTTAAACTGTGGTGTTGGAGAAGACTCTTGAGAGTCCCTTGGCCAGCAAGATCATACAAGTCAATCCTAAAGTAAATCAACCCTGAATACTCAATGGAAGGACTGATGCTGAAGCTGAAGCTCCAATACTTTGGCCACTTGATGTGAAGAACCAACTCATTGGCAAAGACCCTGATGCTGGGAAAGATTGAAGGCAGGAGGAGAAGTGTACAACAGAGAACAAATGGTTGTATGGTATCAATGACTCACTGGACATGAGTGTGTACAAGCTCCAGGAGATGGTGATGGACAGGGAAGCCTGGTGTGCTGCAGTTCATGGGGTTGCAAAGAGTCAGACACGATTGAACAATTGAACAACAACAACAAAGATCAAATCTAGTCATGGTACTACTGTTGACAATATTTATTAGTTATTCTTTTCCTTCTTCTGAGAAATAGGGTTTTTATATTGTGTTTGAGAATGAGGCAACACTGGTATGGATTTGGGGAGTCATTTATGGTAGGACTGTAAATCCTTGAAATTGAAGACTTTCCAAGTTAACTTGATTCTTTAAGACTTCTTAAATTTGAAGTTTAGGCTGATCAGTTAACAACAATTTGAATTCAACTCTGCATGACTACACTTGTGATCTAACTAAAAATGAAACAGGGATTGGTTACTGAAGGTGGGAAAATGATTTTTTTTTTTTAAATATTAGGCCCTGTGGGTTCCCGAAAGATAAGCTTAGTCTAAGAGAACATTGACTATTAATGTGGACATGTAAGTTTGTAATCTCCAAGCTTCTTAAACAGTGATCCTTGTACTGTACATGTGTGAAAAGGCCTTTATCCTCTCAGACTTTGTAGTTACTAACTAGGGCCTAGGAAGGACAGAATCACTGTAGTCAGTGTCTTTTGGACAAGAGTAGACTTGTACATTTCCACCTTATGTTGGCATTGGTGGAAACCAATAAAATGAAGATATTTGGTAATATTTGTTAATCCTCCCCCACTGCTACCCCACTAATGGTTTCTCCTGGTTGCGAGGTGCTGATTTGTCTTCCAAGCAGGACCTTCTTGATGTTCTTTGCAATTTGTTGTATAATAGAAAAGTCCTGGAAGCTTGAGGCAGATCTGTTTCTGTGGCAAACATGCTTAGTGCTACAGATTTCTACTTATGCAAGTCCTGGAGAAGCTGAGGCCCACCATGTCAGTGTTTCTAGAAGGCAGGACACTCACACAGGATCAGAAGGCTTCACCTAAGAGTTGGTGTTAAGTCTAGGTTTATTTGGGCTTCCCAGGTGGTGCTAATGGTAAGGAACTTGCCTGCCAATGCAAGATATGTAAGATGTGGGTTCAGTCCCTGGATTGGGAAGATCCCCTGGAGGAGGGCCTGGCAACCCAGGAGGGCATGGTAACCCACTCCAGTGTTCTTACCTGCTAAATTCCATGGACAGAGGAGTGAGGAGTCTGGTGGGCTACTGTCCATAGGGTTGCAAAGACTCAGAAATGACTGAAGCAACTTAGCACGCATGCACTAGCTTTATTTGTCTATGTATTTTTATTAAAATTTCACTCTTTGCAAATAAGAAAAAAAGTTTATCATAAGATTTTCTCCAGTAAAAGCAAATATAAAGTTGCTGATAAATTAGACTGATTAAAAGTAATATAAAGGCCTAACTTAATGGAATCTATTCTTGAGAAAAAGGCATCAAGTGCTCTAAGCCTAAAGGAACTTTGAGTTTAAAATATAAACTTGATTATACAGAGTGGAACAAGCCAGAAAGAAAAACACCAATACAGTATACTAACACATATATATGGAATTTAGAAAGATGGCAATGATGACCATGTATGCACGACAGCAAAAGAGACACAGATGTGTATAGCGGACTTTTGGACTCAGAGGGAGAGGGAGAGGGTGGGATGATTTGGGAGAATGGCATTGAAACATGTATACTATCATGTAAGAAACGAATCGCCAGTCTATGTCCAATGCAGGATACAGGATGCTTGGGGTTGGTGCACGGGGATGACACAGAGAGATGTTATGGGGAGGGATGTGGGAGGGGGGTTCATGTTTGGGATTGCATGTACACCCGTGGTGGATTCATGCCAATGTATGGCAAAACCAATACAGTATTGTAAAGTAAAATCAAGTAAAAAAAAAAAAAAAAAGAACTTAAAAAGAGTGGAGAGGAAGGACTTTTTTTTTTCACATTTACATGTATCTATTATTTTTCAAATTCTCTTCCCATTTAGGTTATTACAGAGTATTGAACACAGTTCCCTATGCTATACAGTAGGTCCTCATTGGTTATATATTTTAAATAAAGCAGTGTGTACATGCCAATCCCAAACTCTAACCCCCCCCCCCGCCCCGGCCCTTCTCCCTTAATAGCCACAAGTTTATTCTCTAAGTCTGTGAGTCTTTCTGTTTTGTAAATAGGTTAGTTTGTATCATTCTTTTATTTATTTATTTTTTAAAATATAAATTTAATTATTTTAATTGGAGGTTAATTTCTTTACAATATTATATTGGTTTTGCCATACATCAACATGAATCTGCCACGGGGATACACGTGTTCCCCATCCTGAACCCCCCCTCCCCCTCCGCCCCCCCCCAATACCATCCCTCTGGGTCGTCTCAGTGCACCAGCCCCAAGCATCCAGTATCATGCATTGAACCCGGACTGGCGATTCATTTCATATATGATATTATACATGTTTCAATGTCATTATCCCAAATCATCCCACCCTCTCCCTCTCCCACAGAGTCCAAAAGACTGTTCTATACATCTGTCTCTTTTGCTGTCTCACATACAGGGTTATCGTTACCATCTTATAAATTCCATATATATGTGTTAGTATACTGTATTGGTGCTTTTCTTTCTGGTTTACTTCACTCTGTATAATAGGCTCCAGTTTCATCCACCTCATTAGAACTGATTCAAATGTATTCTTTTTAATGGCTGAGTAGTACTCCATTGTGTATATGTACCATGGCTTTCTTATCCATTCATCTGCTGATGGACATCTAGGTTGCTTCCATGTCCTGGCTATTATAAACAGTGCTGTGATGAACATTGGGGTACATGTGTCTCTTTCACTTCTGATTTCCTCGGTGTGTATGCCCAGCACTGGGATTGCTGGGTCATAAGGCAGTTCTATTTCCAGTTTTTTAAGGAATCTCCACACTGTTCTCCATAGTGGCTGTACTAGTTTGCATTCCCACCAACAGTGTAAGAGGGTTCCCTTTTCTCCACACCCTCTCCAGCATTTATTGCTTGTAGACTTTTGGATCGCAGCCATTCTGACTGGTGTGAAATGGTACCTCATTGTGGTCTTGATTTGCATTTCTCTAATAATGAGTGATGTTGAGTATCTTTTCATGTGTTTGTTAGCCAACTGTATGTCTTCTTTGGAGAAATGTCTGTTTAGTTCTTTGGCCCATTTTTTGATTGGGTCGTTTATTTTTCTGGAATTGAGCTGCAGGAGTTGCCTGTATATTTTTAAGTTTAGTTGTTTGTCAGTTGCTTCATTTGCTATTATTTTCTCCCATTCTGAAGGCCATCTTTTCACCCTGCTTATAGTTTCCTTTGTTGTGCAGAAGCTTTTAATTTTAATTAGGTCCCATTTGTTTATTTTTGCTTTTATTTCCAGTATTCTGAGAGGTGGGTCATAGAGGATCCTGCTGTGATGTATGTCAGAGAGTGTTTATGTTCTCCTCTAGGAGTTTTATAGTTTCTGGTCATATGTTTAGATCTTTAATCCATTTTGGGTTTATTTTTGTGTATGGTGTTAGGAAGTGTTCTAGTTTCATTCTTTTACAAGTGGTTAACCAGTTTTCCCAGCACCACTTTTTAAAGAGATTGTCTTTTTGCAATTTTTTAAGGAATCTCCACACTGTTCTCCATAGTGGCTGTACTAGTTTGCATTCCCACCAACAGTGTAGGAGGGTTCCCTTTTCTCCACACCCTCTCCAGCATTTATTGCTTGTAGACTTTTGGATCGCAGCCATTCTGACTGGTGTGAAGTGGTACCTCATTGTGGTTTTGATTTGCATTTCTCTAATAATGAGTGATGTTGAGCATCTTTTCATGTGTTTGTTAGCCATCCGTATGTCTTCTTTGGAGTAATGCCTATTTAGTTCTTTGGCCCATTTTTTGATTGGGTCATTCATTTTTCTGGAATTGAACTGCCGGAGTTGCTTGTATATTTTTGAGATTAGTTGTTTGTCAGTTGCTTCATTTGCTATTATTTTCTCCCATTCCGAAGGCTGTCTTTTCACCTTGCTTATATTTTCCTTTGTTGTGCAGAAGCTTTTAATTTTAATTAGATCCCATTTGTTTATTTTTGCTTTTATTTCCAGAATTCTGGGAGGTGGATCATAGAGGATCCTGCTGTGATTTATGTCTGAGAGTGTTTTGTCTATGTTCTCCTCTAGGAGTTTTATAGTTTCTGGTCTTACATTTAGATCTTTAATCCATTTTGAGTTTATTTTTGTGTGCAGTGTTAGAAAGTGATCTAGTTTCATTCTTTTACAAGTGGTTGACCAGTTTTCCCAGTACCACTTGTTAAAGAGATTGAGTAAAGATTCCATTGTATATTCTTGCCTCCTTTGTCAAAGATAAGGTGTCCATATATGTGTGGATTTATCTCTGGGCTTTCTATTTTGTTCCATTGATCTATATGTCTGTCTTTGTGCCAGTACCATACTGTTTTGAGGACTGTGGCTTTGTAGTAGAGCCTGAAGTCAGGCAAGTTGATTCCTCCAGTTCCCTTCTTATTTCTCAAGATTGCTTTGGCAATTCGAGGTTTTTTGTATTTCCATACAAATCTTGAAATTATTTGTTCTAGTTCTGTGAAAAATATGGCTGGTAGCTTGATAGGGATTGCATTGAATTTGTAAATTGCTTTGGGTAATATACTAATTTTCACTATATTGATTCTTCCTATCCATGAACATGGTATATTTCTCCATCTATTAGTGTCCTCTTTGATTTTTTTCATCAGTGTTTTATAGTTTTCTATATATAGGTCTTTAGTTTCTTTAGGTAGATATATTCCTAGGTATTTTATTCTTTTCGTTGCAATGGTGAATGGAATTGTTTCCTTAATTTCTTTTTCTACTTTCTCATTATTAGTGTATAGGAATGCAAGGGATTTCTGTGTGTTGATTTTATATCCTGCAACTTTACTATATTCATTGATGAGCTCTAGTAATTTTCTGGTGGAGTCTTTAGGGTTTTCCATGTAGAGGATCATGTCATCTGCAAACAGTGAGAGTTTTACTTCTTCTTTTCCATTTTGGATTCCTTTTATTTCTTTTTCTGCTCTGATTGCTGTGGCCAAAACTTCCAGAACTATGTTGAATAGTAGCGGTGAAAGTGGGCACCCTTGTCTTGTTCCTGACTTTAGGGAAAATGCTTTCAATTTTTCACCATTGAGGATAATGTTTGCTGTGGGTTTGTCATAGATAGCTTTTATTATGTTGAGGTATGTTCCTTCTATTCCTGCTTTCTGGAGAGTTTTTATCATAAATGGATGTTGAATTTTGTCAAAGGCCTTCTCTGCATCTATTGAGATAATCATATGGTTTTTATTTTTCAATTTGTTAATGTGGTGAATTACATTGATTGATTTGTGGATATTGAAGAATCCTTGCATCCCTGGGATAAAGGCCACTTGGTCATGGTGTATGATCTTTTTAATGTGTTGTTGGATTCTGATTGCTAGAATTTTGTTGAGGATTTTTGCATCTATGTTCATCAGTGATATTGTCCTGTAGTTTTCTTTCCTTGTGACATCTTTGTCAGGTTTTGGTATTAGGGTGATGGTGGCCTCATAGAATGAGTTTGGAAGTTTACCTTCCTCTGCAATTTTCTGGAAGAGTTTGAGGAGGATAGGTGTTAGCTCTTCTCGAAATTTTTGGTAGAATTCAGCTGTGAAGCCATCTGGACTTGGGGTTTTGTTTGCTGGAAGATTTCTGATTACAGTTTCAATTTTCATGCTTCTGATGGGTCTGTTAAGATTTTCTGTTTCTTCCTGGTTCATTTTTGGAAAATTGTACTTTTCTAAGAATCTGTCCATTTCTTCCAGATTGTCCATTTTATTGGCATACAACTGCTGATAGTAGTCTCTTATGATCCATTGTATTTCTGTGTTGTCTGTTGTGATCTCTCCATTTTCATTTCTAATTTTATTGATTTGATTTACATACCGAGGAAAGCAGAATTGAAAGAGACACATGTACCCCAATGTTCATCGCAGCACTGTTTATAATAGCCAGGACATGGAAACAACCTAGATGTCCATCAGCAGATGAATGGATAAGAAAGCTGTGCTACATATACACAATGGAGTATTACTCAGCTGTTAAAAAGAATTCATTTGAATCAGTTCTGATGAGATGGATGAAACTGGAGCCGATTATACAGAGTGAAGTAAGCCAGAAATAAAAACACCAATACAGTATACTAACGCATATATATGGAATTTAGAAAGATGGCAATGACGACCCTGTATGCAGGACAGCAAAGGAGACACAGATGTGTATAACGGACTTTTGGACTCAGAGGGAGAGGGAGAGGGTGGGATGATTTGGGAGAATGGCATTCTAACATGTATACTATCATGTAAGAATTGAATCGCCAGTCTATGTGTGACGCAGGATACAGCATGCTTGGAGCTGGTGTATGGGGATGACCCAGAGAGATGTTATGGGGAGGGACGTGGGAGGGGGGTTCATGTTTGGGAACGCATGTAAGAATTAAAGATTTTAAAATTATAAAAAAAATTAATGAAAATAATAAAATATATGCAGGGAAAATAAATAAATAAATAATTTTTTAAAAAAGAAAAAAATAAAGAGATTATCTTTAATCCACTGTATATTCTTGCCTCCTTTGTCAAAGATAAGGTATCCATAGGTGTGTGGATTTATCTCTGGGCTTTCTACTTTGCTCCATTGATGTATATTTCTGTCTCTGTGTCAGTACCATACTGTCTTGATGACTGTGGCTTTGTAGTAGAGCCTGAAGTCAGGCAGATTGATTCCTCCAGTTCCATTCTTCTTCCTCAAGATTGCTTTGGCTATTTGAGGTCCTTTTTATTTCCGTACAAATTGTGAAATTATTAGTTCTAGTTCTGTGAAAAATGCCATTGGCAGCTTGATAGGGATTGCATTCAATCTATAAATTACTTTGGGTTGTATGCCCCTTTTCACTATATTGATTCTTCCGATCCATGAACATGATATATTTTTCTATCTATTAGTGTCCTCTTTGATTTCTTTCACCGGTGTTTTACAGTTTTGTATATATAGGTCTTTAGTTTCTTTAGGTAGATATATTCCTAAGTATTTTACTCTTTTTTTTGCAATGGTGAGTGGAATTTTTTCCTCAATTTCTCTTTCTATTTTCTCATTATTAGTGTATAGGAATGCAAGGGATTTCTGTGTGTTGACTTTATATCCTGCAACTTTACTATATTCATTGATGAGCTCTAGTAATTTTCTGGTGGAGTCTTTAGGGTGTTGTAGGTAGAGGATCATGTCACTTGCAAACAGTGAGAATTTTACTTCTTTTCCAATTTGTATTTCTTTTATTTCTTTTTCTGCTCTGATTGCTGTGGCCAAAACTCCCCAAACTATGTTGAATAGTAATGGTGAAAGTAGGCAACCTTGTCTTGTTCCTGACTTTAGGGGAAATGCTTTAGATTCCACATGTAAGTGATATCATATATTAGTCTTGTCTGTCTGACTTACCTCACTTAGTATGATAATCCCCAGATCCATCTGTGTCACTGCAAATGTCATTATTTCATTCTTTTTGATGACTGAGTAATATTCCACTGTCTATATCTATCTATCTATCTATTAGTCAGTTCAGTTGCTTAGTCGTGTCCGACTCTTTGTGACCCCCTGAATCACAGCACACCAGGCCTCCCTATCCATCACCAACTCCTGGAGTTCACTCAGACTCACATCCATCAAATCAGTGATACCATCCAGCCATCTCATCCTTTGTCATCCCCTTTTCCTCCTGCCCCCAATCCCTCCCAGCATCAGAGTCTTGTCCAATAAGTCAACTCTTTGCATGAGGTGGCCAAAGTACTGGAGCTTCAGCTTCAGCATCATTCCCTCCAAAGAAATCCCAGGGCTGATCTCCTTCAGAATGGACTGGTTGGATCTCCTTGCAGTCCAAGGGACTCTCAAGAGTCTTCTCCAACACCACAGTTCAAAAGCATCAATTCTTCGGTGCTCAGCTTTCTTCAGAGTCCAACTCTCACATCCATACATGACCACTGGAAAAACCATAGCCTTGACTAGATGGACCTTTGTAGTATACACATATATTCCATTGTATATATATCTATGCATCTACCACAATGTTCCATTGTATATATGTATGTATATGTATATATACACTTATGAATGTATAAATACAATGGGATATGTATACTACATCTTGTTTATCCTTTCATCTGTCAATGGATGTTTCTGTTGATTTGATATTTTGGTTGCTTCCATGTCCTGGTTATTTAAAGAGAGTTTCAATGAACATTGAGGTGCATGTATATTTTCAAACCAAGTTTTCTCTTGATATATGTCCTGGAATGGTATTGCTGCTCCTGCTGCTGCTGCCGCTTCAGTCGTGTCTCATTCTGTGCAACACCACAGAACCTGTGCTGCCGCCCACCAGGCTCCGCCATCCCTGGGAGTCTCCAGGCAAGAATACTGAAGTGGATTACCATTCCCTTCTCCAGAGGAATGAGTACCAACAATTGTTCTTGTGCATATGGAATGTATTAGATAGAAAATAATCAGAATTAAGATATTTATTAATTTGTAAATAAATAACACAAGAAGGCTACACTAAGAGGTATATTGATGTACCTTGCCAGCAATCAGAATCAGTTAATAGCCTTATTAATGTGACCTTTCTGGTACGCCTTTTCTATTTAGACTCATTCAGTAAACTTGGATTCAGTCAGTAGTTAGCATTATCTCTTTTTGTGCTACAAATTGTCTTGCATAACTACTTCATTTAAACAGGGCAGTTGATTTTCTTGTATTATCTATGTTGTAGGAATTTTTCTTTATTGAGTGGGATTATCTTATTTTTATGTAAGAGTTTGGACAGTTATCAGTGATTTACTTAATTTTATGTAGCTACAAAGACAGCCTTTGTGTCCAGGAGAAAAATCTTTTTTCCAATTTAGGATCAGAGACATTGGTTTAGGGGCAACAGACTACATTTGTAGGGTTGCAAAGCACAGTTTTCATTTTCTCTGTTTCACTAAATTCTCAAAGCCATCCTGGGAAATGTCACACAAAATTTCTTAGGGATAAGATATCACTATGGCCCTTTGATTCCACAGTACGCCTAGGTCAGTTGTGTGTAATACAAAAATAAAACAATAATTCCAACTAATTCTGAATGAGCCTGGTGTGCCAAACACTACAGGAAGCATTTTACATCCATTAAATCATTTAGTACTGATCCCCAAATCCTTTGATAAAGGAAACTTTAGTATTCCTATCTTAAGATATTGTTAATAATTCATCCCAATTGTATGCTAATAACTAGGAAATTTCTTAAGGATCAAAAATCAATACATTTCTTCAATGAAGAAGAGAGATAATGAGAGTATATACTCAGATTTCTACATTCCAAAAATGTATATTTAAGTGCTATAATTCTATCCTGGATCTCTAATTTTTCCCATATGAATCTCATGATATTTCATTACTTCTAACTCTTGCATACCATGGCTTTTTAATCCAATTTTTGATCTACTTCCAGTGATTTCCCATCACTGTTTAACCATAGTAATTTAGTTGCTAAGTCATGTCTGACTCTTTCAACCCCATGGACTGTATCTGCCAGGCTCTTCTGTCCATGGGATTCTCCTGACAAGAATACTGGAGTGGGTTGCCATTTCCTTCTCCAGGGGATCTTCCTGATCCAGGGATTGAGCCCAGGTCTCCTGCATTATAGGCAGATTCTTTACCAACTGAGCTACAAAGAAAGCCCATAGGCTTATGGTTTAACCATACAGGGATCTATTGATCTGTGAAGGTTTAAAGTTCTTTGTCTCTCCACTAAATTATCATTCTAGTGTATCTTTTTACATATAATTTTCTTTACATAGTATTTTCTTTATATTTGAAGTGATTTAAAAGTTATGTGAGAGAAAATATTATTTTTTATTTAAAAATATTTTTATACATTTTGAAATGATCACAGTAAATCTAATTACCACTGGTTATTATACAAAGTTACAATTTTTCTGTAATAAGATCTTTTAAGATTTATTTTCTAAGTGATTAAGAAATTGCTAAGAATGAAAATATTTTTATCTGTCTTCAAAACATCTGGATGAAACATGTGGACAAGTCGATCTATCAAATTTTTATTATTAAAAATGTTCATATGATTGTATGAAGGTTACACACTTAATTCAGGTATTTAATATCTGTCATATATAGTCTTTACTAAAATTTATGAAAAAGGTCGGTTCAACTGAGAAACTGAGTTGATTACAAAGAAAAATCTCGTTTCTTTCTATAGGTACCAAACTAGCTATTTCCAATGTTTAAAGAAGGTTCCAAGAAGTGAAATACTTTCCAATTTTCCTATGAATATTTGGCACTATGATGTACACACATTCCAACCTTCTCTAAGAATGGATAGCTTTTAAAGCAAAAGTCTTTTTACTTACCCTTATTTTAGATAAACATCACTTAAGAAAAAGGAACTGTGAAGGAACATACTTGAATTTTTCAAATTTTCAGAAAAGGATGAAGAAACTGTAGTTTGCAGATGAGTACTTAAGAAATATCTTCAGCAATGTGAGTTTTTTATTTGATATAATGGTGTCAGAAAGAAAAAGAGTCCAGATCACAGCACTGTTTATAATAGCCAGGACATGGAAACAACCTAGATGTCCACCAGCAGATGAATGGATAAGAAAGCTGTGGTACATATACACAATGGAGTATTACTCAGCCATTAAAAAGAATTCATTTGAATCAGTTCTGATGAGATGGATGAAACTGGAGCCGATTATACAGAGTGAAGTAAGCCAGAAAGAAAAATACCAATAGAGTATACTAACACATATATATGGAACTTAGAAAGATGGCAATGATGACCCTGTATGCAAGACAGCAAAAAAGACACAGATGTGTATAGCGGGCTTTTGGACTCAGAGGGAGAGGGAGAGGGTGGGATGATTTGGGAGAATGGCATTGAAACATGTATACTATCATGTAAGAATCGAATCACCAGTCTATGTCCGATGCAGGATACAGCATGCTTGGGGATGGTGCATGAGGATGACCCAGAGGGATGTTGTGGGGAGGGAGGTGGGAGGGGGGTTCATGTTTGGGATCGCATGTACACCCGTGGTGGATTCATGTCAATGTATGGCAAAACCAATACAGTATTGTAAAGTAAAATAAAGTAAAAATAAAAATTTAATAATAAAAAAAGACCTTAGTAGATATTAATAATATCAAAGGTGCTTTGTGGTGTGCAATTTTTTTTTTAATGTTCCTGAGCCCCTTGGACATTATTTTCAACAACCCATTTATGGTTATTCTTGACGAGCTAGCAGACAAAGTTCCATGAGACAGAGTTCTCCATGGGAATGTTCCTTATGTATAATTAGTTACCTACTGAATTGAAGTTGGTATTGTCTCCTCTATTGCTAGATTTGTTTTAAAATAGACTCATTTGGTTTTTCAACACACTGGAAACTAGTTTTATTTTATTCATTTATTTTCCTTTTTAGTGTGTCTTTTAAAAAAGTAATTAATTTATTCATTTTACTTTGCAATATTGTATTGGTTTTGCCATACATTAACTTGCTTTTACATTATATGACATAATGATTTGATACTTGTATACATTTTGAAATGATCAGAGTAAATCTAATTACCATTGGTTATTATGCAAAATTGCAGTTTTTCTTTGTGATGAGATCTTTAAAGATTTATTTTCTTAACAATTTTTAAATTTTCAATGTAATATTATTGACTATATTCACCATGCTGTATATTACAACCCCATGACCAATTTATTTTATATCTGGATATTATATTGCTTGATTCCCTTCCCCTCACCTCAACCCTCCTTCCTTCTGGCAAACACCAATCTTTTCTCTATAAATTTTGCTTTGTTTGTTCATTTGCTTATTAAAAAAGTATCTTTCATATAGTTGAAATCATATGATATGTGTCTTTGTGTGACTTATTTCCTTAGCATAATACCCTCAAGGTCCATCTGTGTTGTTGCAAATGACAAAATTTCATTCTTTTCTTATAGCTGACTAGGATTGCATTGTGTTTATAATAGAGCATCTTCTTTATCCATTCATCCATCAGTGGACACTTGGTCTGTTTCCATATCTTGGCTCTTGTAAATAATGGTGCAAATGAGCAAATATGTACACATATCATTTTGAATTACTGTTTTTGGTGTCTCCAGATAAATACTAAGAATATGAATTGCTGCATCACATGATAGTTCTATTTTTAATTTTTTGGAGGAACCTCCATTTTATTTTCCATAATGTCTGCACCAATTTTCAGTTCCATGAATCAGGCATATGTTCCCTTTCTCCGTATTTTTTGTCTACATGTTATTTCTTGTCCTTTTGATAAAAGCCACTGTGACAAGTGTGAGGTGATTTTTTTGGTTTTAATTTGCATTTCTCTAATAATCATGTTGACAGCTTTTCATGTGTGAAGTAGTGACATGGACTATTTGTATTTCAGTACATATGTGACATCTCCTTCATCTCCTTTACCCACTAAGATTGCTCCCATATGTTGGCTATTATAAATAATGCTGCTATGAACATTGGATTCTATGTACCTTTTCAAATTAGTGTTTTTGTTTTCTTCAGATACATATCCAGGATTGGTAGTTGTATTTTTTTTTTTTTTTTGAGAAACCTCCATAATGTTTTCCATAGTGGCTGCACCAGTTTACATTCCTATCAAGAAGAATTTCCTTTCCTTTTCTCCACATACTTGCCAAAATTTTATTGCTCAAAGATTTCTTTTTTTTTGGATAGCCTTTCTGATAGGTGTGAGGGTGATATCTCTTTCTGGTTTTTATTTGCAGTTCTCTAATAATTAGTGATGATGATCATTTTTTAATGTGCCTGTTGGTCATCTATATGTCTTCTTTGGAAAAATGTCTGTTCATGCCTTCTGCCCATTTTTTGATCAAGTTGTTTGGTTTTCTGAATATTGAATTGAATGAGCTATTTATATATTTTGGCTATTAACCCCTTATCAAGCATATCATTTGCAAATATTTTCTCATGTTCAGTAGGTTGTCCTTTTGTTATTTATAGATTGTTTTCTTTGCCATCAAAGGCCTTTAACCTTAATTAAGTCCAATTTGTTTCATTTTGCTTTTATATCTTTTGCATTAGCATACAGATCCAAAAAGATTGGTGTGACTTATCTCAAAGAGTGTTCTATGTTCACTCCTAGGAGTTTTATGGTTTCTAGTCTTGTTATTACTTTTAGGTCTTTAATCTATTTCTTGAGTTTATTTTTGTATATGGTTAGAGGAAATGTAATTTTGTTTTTTACATGTAACTGACCAGTTTTTGATCATTTCAAACTTGTAAAACTTTTCAAAATTAGTAAATGAAACAAAAATGATCATGCTACATAAATTGTTTCTAACTTGCTTAAATTTTTAATATCATTCATTTTTTAGATTAATAAACACTTAGGAATAATAATCTCTAATGCCTACAGATAATACCTGCCCATTTTTGTAGGACAATTTTTAAGTATTTATTTTTTCATGCTCAGTTTATTTCCATTCTTCATTGACTACACACAAATAAAAATACAAATAGAAACCACAATATGCTGTTCTGGTCCTAAATGAATTTATTAGGTTTTGGGAAAAACAGCATATGTGGCAAAACACAACTTGGTCATTAGTGAGCATCACTACCATCCTCTGGTTGTAACATTATTGTAACATTTTTTTCTTCTTCATCTTTATAGAGATAAAATTGACAAAATTGTCAAGAGTTACAACTTAAGGTGTATAATGTGATGACTTCATGTATGTGTGCATTGTGAAATGATTGCCACAATCAAGTATATATTGATAACATATATTAATATCACATATTAATTATTTACAGTTCAACTTTCTTCTTCTATTCTTAAATTTAAGTATTATTTTTTAAAATTTTTTATTATGAGGATTGTTGGCAAAAATTTCTCATATTTTCTGCAACAAACACCTCTGAATTTTAAGAGTTTGCTTTTTTTATGTTTATACATTTTTATATACTCACAACTCAAAAAAGAATCATTTAATTTTATATTATGTACCAATAACTGAAAATGAAGAATTGTAAAACATTTTTATGGAAGGAAATAATTCACATCATAGTTATTGTGGAACCGAGTCATATGAGACAAACATGTGGGGGAACTACCCCAGTGACCAGTGCAGATGTCATACAGACCTCTCAGGGGATAGAAAATGGCTAAGAGTATAGAGTGAGAATTTCTGAGGCTTCCAAGTATAAATCTGGTACTTTATACTCCAAGCCTGTACTTTAGCCTAAAATGAAACATTCTGGAAAACCAGTCTAGTGTTGACTTCACCTTTAAAATTCTTTGCTAACCAACTTCCTTCCAGAACTTGGCAGTCAGAACTTTAGCTACAAGAAGAGAGCTGTCTTCAAAATTACAATCACTGTTACAGTCACTGTTATTAAAGAAGCTTCTTATACAACACACTGACAAAAACAGTGTTTTTCTCCTTCCTTTCTTCCTTCTTTCCTCCCGCCTTTTCTCCTTCCTCCCTCTCTCCCTGCTTTCTTCCTCCCTTTCCTTCTTTCCTCTTAGGTTGAGTGTGCATCTTTTTCAGAGAGGAATTTAGTTGTCCCCCTAGTATCTTACCCATGAAATCTGTAGAACAGACTCCTCTAAATGAGGTTGCTTTTCTTGCCCAGAGTTTTCCGAAGAGCTGTCTTGACTTCCTTGTTCCGTAAGCTGTAGATGATAGGGTTGAGCATGGATGTCACCACAGTATAGAAGAGGGCCAGGAGTTTATCTACCCCTGGTGACTGACTAGCCTTGGGCGTCAAGTAGGTGATAGATCCTGAGCCATAGAAGAGTGTTACTACCAGTAGGTGGGAGGAACAGGTGGAAAGAGTTTTCGACGGCCTTCAGGGGAGGGCATGACTAACACAGCGGCTAGAATTCTGCCATAAGAAGCAATGATTAATAAAAATGGACTGGAAATGCAAAGAATGGCTGTAATAAAGACTGCAGCCTCATTATGGGATGTATCCCCACAGGCTAGTGCCAGGATAGGCAAGAGGTCGCAGAAGAAGTGGTCTATTTCACAGGGGCCGCAGAAGTCTAAAGAGAAAATATAGTTGGTTTGACCCAAGCCTACTATGCAGCCTACTCCCCAAGAAATCATTGCTAAATGGATACACACTCCACGACTCATCCGTGTTGCATAGTGAAGTGGGGAGCATATGGCCATATAGCGATCAAAAGCCATGGCTGCCAAAAGACAGCACTCACTGATACCAAATAATGCAAAGAAAAACATCTGTGTAGCACAGCCCTCCCGAGAGATTCCTCGGGCCTCGCTCACAAAGTTCTGCAACATTTTGGGTATGGTAGAACAAGTGTATCCAATCTCCAAGAGAGACAAGTTGGCCAGGAAGAAGTACATGGGGGTATGGAGGGCTGGATTGGTCCAGATGGCAAGAGCTATGAGAGCGTTGCCTGTCAGTGATGCTAAGAACATGAGTAGGATGAGGGTAAATAAAAGGAAGCACTGTTCGGTGACCTCAGAGAATTTGACAAATGCAAAGTGTTTCACAGACATGCTGTTGTCCTGCCACAAAGAACAATTGATGCTCATGACCTGAATAAAAGAAAGGTGAAGTCATAAGAAAGATTCTTTCAGATAGAAATTTAAATCCTTATATTGCTCTTAACAAGCTCTTAAAAGACTCCTTGGAAGAAAAGTTATGACCAACCTAGAAAGCATATTAAAAAACAGATACATTGCCAATAAAGGTCCGTCTAGTCAAGGCTATGGCTTTTCCAGTAGTCATGTATGGATGTGAGAGTTGGACTATAAAGAAAGCTGAGTGCCGAAGAATTGATGTTTTTGAGCTATGGTGTTGGAGAAGACTCTTGAGAGTCCCTTGGACTGCAAGGAGATCCAACCAGTCCATCCTAAATGCAATCAGTCCTGAATGTTCATTGGAAGGACTGATGTTGAAGCTGAAACTCCAATACTTTGGCCACTTGATGCGAAGAGCTGACTTATTTGAAAAGACCCTGACGCTGGGAAAGATTGAGGGCAGGAGGAGAAGGGGATGACAGAGGATGAGATGGTTAGATGGCATCCCTGACTCAATGGACATGAGTTTGAGTAAAGTCCGTGAGTTGGTGATGGACAGTGAGGCCTGGTGTGCTGTGGTCCATGGGTTTGCAAAGAGTTGGACACAACTGAGCGACTGAACTGAACTGAACTGAACTGAACAAGCTCTAGTGAGTCAAAGAGATAAATTTCTTACCTATAATTTAAAATTTACAAAGTTTGGAAGTTAGACTCATCCTGAAACTGAATTCTACTTTATGTTCACTATCTCAGTTGATTTGTCAAAGATATGTCTAGTCAGCAGGCATAAAATGGAAAAGAAATTTCTGCACAATTCTGTTTTATTCTTTCATTTTATCAAATAAAGTTCTCCTCATACCTATTTATTTCCTAATCTTTTGCCACTGACTTGCTTTCTTCACTCATTCAGTCAACAAGTATTTATTGAACACAGAGTATTTTCAAGTATTTTTCCATTACTGTTGTAGGTCCTGGGATTAAACAATATAAAACAAGATAGAAACAAGTGGACTCTTCCAAATTCTGTTAAATATGGACTAACAAGTCAGCACAGTTACAGGGACCCTTTATAGATATAATTGTTGAAAAAATTTTCACACATCAAACATTCTATTATAATGCGTTTACACTTATAACATTTATAAACATTCACCTTGCATTCTGTCAAATTAAATTAATTAATATAATTTAGTATCTGTATTCCTCATGTAGGAACACATTTCAATAAAGGTTTTGGCAAAGAAAACAAACAATAGTTTACTTATCTTTTTTAAAAACCCAAAATATTTTCTTAAATATCATCAGTTCACAATAATAACCTATGCACTTACTTAAAAACTCTAGATGTGGAGATATTTTCATTCTTCTTGTCACTTAAATGCCCAAATAATTTTTCAAACTAATTTTATTTTCCTGTATCTGAAAGGAACTGCAATTTCCTCAGTGACAATGATGGAGGAACCAAGGTGGAAATCCCAACCAGAAAAGGAGAATGCATGACTCTTAAGTAGTGACATTGTAAAGATTTCATTTCATATATATCCTTGTCTCATTTAGACTGTAGACAGTAAATGCAAATGCCTGTGTTGGGGGTGAGAGTCAGGGGATATGAGGAATGGGAGAAACCTACTGGTAGACGGCACATGTTGAGGGCTAATGCATGCTGTTAGTCATTTAATATTCTTAGACCCACAAGATGAATTAAAAAGTCATCCTGTGGTAAATACTTTTTAAGAGGGAGAGGGTGAGATGATTTGGGAGAATGACATTGAAACATGTATACTATCATGTAAGAATCGAATCGCCAGTCTATGTCTGATGCAGGATACAGCATGCTTGGGGCTGGTGCATGGGGATGACCCAGAAAGAGGTTATGGGGAGGGAGGTGGGAGGGGGGTTCATGTTTGGGAACGCATGTACACCCATGGTGGATTCATGTCAATGTATGGCAAAACCAATACAGTATTGTAAAGTAAAATAAAGTAAAAATAAAAATTTAATTAAAAAAAAACCTTACAAAATACAAAGCTGAAAAAATTACATGTCCAAGATGGTGAAGATCTGTGAGTGCTTCTAAGTACTTAAACTGACAAAGAATTATACTTTGTCTAGAAATAAAAATTAAATCATATAGAAATAAATGTATATATCCACTTGGAAGGGAGAATACAGACAAACAGTGAAATTCTCTTCTCCATTCCTGTCACCAGGAATAATTCTACATCATGTAAAATCTGATTTTTTTTCATTATCTTTTTCATTGTTTTCAGGATTTAATCTATTGACCTTTGTCCAGGGACCCTGAGTTCCATGTAGTAGAGGTCAGTATTATGTATATACCAAGAAAGTTTAATTTTAATCATTGTCTATAGAAAGAGAGTGAGTTGTCCAAGAGTAGGATGTCAGGAGTCTGCAGAAAGGAGCATCACGGGCAGTACAACAATTTGGCACAATCTTCTGTCTCTCACCTGATATATTTTCTTGACAAACTTTCTAATCCATCATTTCTGTGTAAAAGAAGGATGATGAAACCCTTCCTATCTTTCTTGAGGAATTGTTTTGAGTTAAAATGGAAACAGAAGCAAACCATGACTGAAAAATCAAGAACTAAAATGTACTTTATCAGTCTCAAAACCTACTTTTTATTTTTTTAATTTTTAATTAAAAAATTTATTTATTTTAATTGGAGGCTAATTACTTTACAATATTGTATTGGTTTTGCCATACAGCAACATGAATCCGCCACAGGTGTACACATGTTCCCCATCCTGAACCCCCCTCCCATGTCCCTCCCTGTACCATCCCTACTGTTTTAAAAGCCTCATGTTAATGATCTCATAGAATGTTGCCTACAACATTCCCTATTATTGCCAAGCTATTAAAATCACCTATATTCAGTGTCAATCATCAAGCAAATGTGCACTATGATATTAATCTAAAGATATACAAGTTTAATGCTCAATGGCAAATTGAATTTGCCTGTTCCTACTCAATATAATAAAAGATTAAGTGACCATTGGACATTGACAAGGTTCTGACAGTTTGAATCTTGAGATGGAGTTTCAGTGACAGTTGGGTATATGAAATAAACAGAGGAAGGAGACAAGATAATTTTAATACCTCAATGGCTTGACTTCATGTGCCACCTTCCCCAGCCTCAAGATCCAAGACAGGTGCATTCTATATAGTTCTGCGTTGGAAATAATCCAGCATAAGTATTTAATTTTGGGTCAGTGCCACATAATTAGAAATGATCTTTCACTGACTCAGTCCCTTATTAATCTCTGTTCTCATAATGAAATATTTCTTTGTTTCCTAACAGCTAAAGGGAAACATCTGAGACATTATTAAAATTTCACCTTAAACAGTACAGTGCCTGGCATACAAGGGAAACTCAATAAATATTAACATGTTATTCTGAAATTGTCATTTCTAAAATGCTTGAATAGCAGATACAATTTATGTAAATCAATCATTAAATTTTGTAGAGATGATTCACCCATAACCATTTTATCGAGCACCTAATATTTAGCTGGGTGATGCTTCAACATAACCCAGCAGAAACTATCATTTGATTGGAGTAACATGTACAGGATAATCTAGGCATTTCTATTACCCCAAAATAAGAGACATGTCTATTTCCAGGGAAATAATTATTTTGGAACGCTTTATAACAATTTTAAGACAGGGATCTTGGCAAAATGAATAAATTAGTATACTACGCAGAGAAGGAAAAAGAACTGATTAAAATAATGTCCAGAACTGAATAATGATTTTGGTGTTGTCTATCCATTTTCACATTTTAATCTACCATTTAATGCAGGCTTTTTTTTTTAAAGGCATCAGTTATACCACATACCTTTGATCCTAACATTTGAGGAAAAAAGTAGATGGTATTTTCTTCTGTTGAGCCACTCTTGAATTTTGTCTGAACATTCTCAATATAACCTCCCCAAATTTAGAGAATGTAAATCTCCCCAATCTTCTAAGACCATGCACTGAAAAGCTTTTGTTATAGTTAGGACCATGTCTGAATCCAGACAAGATTGTGTGTCTTCTCTGATAGCATTATATTCTTCCTAGCAATGCCATCAGCTACACACACACACACACACACACACACACACACACACACACACACACACAAGCATGATTGGCTGTGCTGTTTACATGATGATGTATTTGAACCATTCTTGCCTTGAAAAAATGGTATATGAATAGTTTTACTTCATTTCTTCTCCTTGTTCTGAATCCTTATCCTGCCTCCCTTCCCCAGGAGACATATTCTTCTCACTGGAGTATGTCAGGAAGCAGTTTGATTCAATCTCTCAGGAATTCTGTCTCTCAAGTCAGTCTGTATTTATGGTAAAAATGAATATTTAAAAAGCAAAATGATAAATCTAGAAGGTAATATAGGGACTTCCATGGCAATACAGTGGTTAAGACTTGCATTCCAGTGCTTGAGGCACTGATTCCTTCCCTGGTCAGACAAATTAAGCTCCCACATGCTGCATTGTGGGCCAAAAAAAAAAAAAAAAAATTACTGTAAAACAAAAGTAGAGTGAATCAACAGTAAAATATAACAACCCATCATTACCAGTAAAATAATATAACCTATCATTTAGGTAACTGCTATCATAGACTCCGTACACAATGGGATATTAACTCAAGAGAAATGTACTACTGGAATCAAATATTTATGTGACCACTCTATACTATTCAGATGAAATACTCAAAAAATATTTATAATTTTTGTTTGAATTAAACCAAGTAGTCATCAAAATATTATGAAAATGACATAAGTAACTTTCATATCATCTTATATTGAAGCAATTATTGCTTATTCTGATTACCATAAGACTCTAATAAATCATAATAATCTTCTCATTACAACTGAGTTTGACAAAGTACCTATTTGTTTCTATCAAAAGTAATAAAAAAGAACCGAGAATCAGAGATATATATAGGGTGATGAAAAAATTGTATGACACAATATTTATTGTTTAGTGATATTAAAACGTAGATAAGGTACTGACTACCTAATATTGAATATATCATTGACATGATGTAAAGGCAAAGGAGAAAGACTACGGAAGAGAAAGTTGTTTAAATAGAAAACACCCCTCACCAAAGCCCCATTAGATGAATTATGCACTAGAAAAGAACAGATGGTGGAGGAGCAGGGTGGGGAACTCCCTTCGCTAATGAACACAGCAAAAATACATCTACATGTGGAACAGTTCTTACTGGAAATGAACTGGAGATTGGGAGAAAGACTCCTGTACAACCAAGGCTATAAGAAATATCTACATGAAATCCGGTAGGAAGAAAAGTGTCAGGTCAGGACCTGTGCCCTGGTAGGGGACTCAGAGGAAAAGAGAGATTACATGGGCAGAGATCCTCCCCAGGGAGTGAGTGGTTCAGCCAGATACTGGGCATACCAGCCCTAGGGTCCTGCACAGGGAAGATGAACCCCATAGGCTGGTTGGAGAGCTAGTCGGACTAACAGAAGGGCTGTGGGAAGCTTGGACTCTACTCTTTAGGAACACAGGCACACTTACTTGCTCCTGAAACAGTGAGGAGGAGAACTGAAAACTGCATGAGGGGCTGGCCAGTGTCTTGAGACTGCCCCTAGGCTCATGTTCCAGCCTAAGTCTTGGGATTGCTCCAGCTCTACTTGGTTCAAGATGCAGTTCCACGTTTACATTTTCCACACTCTTCTCTCTTTTTCCTCTTTCTGGGATCCCTATAAGGTGAGTGTTGGAACCCTTGATGTTGTCCCAGAAATTCCTTAAATTGTTTTCATTTTTAAAAAATATGCTTCATTATTTATTTCATGTTTAAGCTTCCCTGGTGGTTCAATGATAAAGAACTTGCCTGTCAATGCAGGAGATGTGGGTTCAATCCCTGGGTCAGGACGGTTCCCTGGAAAAGGGAATGGCAACCCACTCCAGGATTCTTGCCTGGAGAATCCCATGGACAGAAGGAGCCTGGTGGGCTGTAGTCCACGGGATTGCAAAAGAGTCGGACATGACTTAGTGATTAAATAGCAGCAACTATAAGCTCTCCTACTGGATTTTTAAAAGATGATGAACACTGACAAATTATTTATCCCACAGAAATATAATCACATGTTCTTAGGTCATGTAAATATATGGTTAAGCTAACATTAATATATTTCATTATTTTATCAATCACATAATAAAACAAGTTGTCAAGTATCAAAATACTAGGTCACACAGCTCAAAATGCATATAAAGTATTAATTGTCTGCTCCATTCATTAGCAGAAACCCACTTCTTTATTTTATTTTTTTGCAAGAGAGGGTGGGAATCACACTTCAAACAAAAATAATTAGTTGGTGTTCAATTAAGTGTGAAGAAATTGCAAGAATTTCATAAATTTTATGATTAAGAATTGTTTTAGCTACAATAACAAAGTATTTCTACCTTTAAAAACATTTATTCAAAGTGCATAGTCTACATGTTCTAAAGAGACAGGGGCAATATTTTACTAAAAACACCTAATAACACTTCCTATTCTTTTTCATGCCTTCCTTGAAAGTTGCATCTAAAAGTGCAAACATTAAAATGAACTGTAAGGCTTTTTTTGTTTGGAAACATCAAAGACAAGCTTCTGTACAATGTAGATTTTCAGAATGGAGGTTTTCTATAACAGTACAAAATGAGTTTTATAGAAAGACTTTAAATAATCACTGTAAAAGAGAAAGGAGCAAATCTGATATATAATGGTGTGAATGTGGGATATGTAAATATACTGTGAGCAAATATCCTTACGGGCCCTACTTTCCATGTTTGAAATGATGGAAGGAATAAACCTCATATGGTCCAGAGTGTTCATAGTTTCTGAGATTTTAGTTCTATATGATATTAAAAATATTAATATGCAAGTATTGTGCTGAGTATCTTGGCCCCTAGTCTTTCTAAATTTCTTATAAGAAACATTGATAAGAGTGGCATGGAAACAGATTTAAAGATGTAACTCAATACTGCATGATTCACGAAAGGTCAATCTGTACAAATGATAAGCATATTTGGAATGCTGAACAGTAAGAATCCTTTGCTAAGTGTCTAAATAAGTCGATTATAACCCCAACATAGAGGCTGCAGTTCTGCCAGGCTTGTGGCTTGGTAAAACTGGTTTTCAATACAGCTATGGAAACTTCATCAGACTTATCCACCAAGCCAATGTACTGGCTACTGTATATGACAAATTTGGTCCCATCTCAGGTTCTACCTTCCAAGCAATGGCACCAGGTGACCCAGTTTTATTGAATGCAACAGTTATTTCAATGACCATTGGAGTGTTTGAAGTGCAGCTGCATTTTAGGATGTTGTTGTTGTTTAGTTGCTAAGTCACGTCTGACTCTTTGTGACCACAAGAACTGCAGCACACCAGGCTCCCTTGTCCTTCACCAACCTCCTGGAGTTTGCTCAAACTCATGTCCATTGAGTTAGTGATGTCATCCAACCATCTCATCCTCTGTCATCCCTTTCTTCTCCTGCCCTCAGTCATTCCTAGCATCAGGGTCTTTTCTAATGAGTTGACTGTTTGCATCAGGTGAAAAAAGTATTGGAGGTTTAGCTTCATCATCAGTCCTTAGATGAATGATACAGGCTGCGGATTCAGGGCAGGGCAGCAGTAGTCCTCATAGGAGGTGGCAGCTTCATGGGCTGTGGCAGGGGCACAGACTCGATTGTGCAGCAAGCAACTCTGGGAAGCTCATTTTTAAAAATTCGTTGTATGACCCTGTATACAAGACAGCAAAAAAGACACAGATGTGTTTAGCGGACTTTTGGACTCAGAGGGAGAGGGAGAGGGTGAGATGATTTGGGAGAATGGCATTGAAACATGTATAATATCATGTAAGAATCGAATCGCCAGTCTATGTCTGATGCAGGATACAGCATGCTTGGGGCTGGTACACAGGGATGACCCAGAGAGATGTTATGGGGAGGGAGGTGGGAGGGGGGTTCATGTTTGGGAACGCATGTACACCCGTGGTGGATTCTTGTCAATGTATGGCAAAACCAATACAGCATTGTAAAGTAAAACAAAGTAACAATAAAAAAATAAAAAATAAATAAAAATAAAAATTCGTTGTATGGAAAGACTAACATGGAAACTTACATTACCATATGTAAAATAGATAGCCAATAAGAATTTGCTGTATGGCTCAGGAAATTCAAACAGGGGCTCTGTATCAACCTAGAGGGGTGGGATGTGGAGGGAGATGGGAGGGAGTTTCAAAAGGGAGGGGAGATATATGTATACCTATGGCTGCTTCATGTTGAGGTTTGACAGAAAACAGCAAAATTCTGTAAAGCAATTATCCTTCAATAAAAAATAAATTGATTAAAAATTTTGTTTTTTCTTTATGTTAGTCTCACATGGTGATTTCCATTAATCTGTCTCTCAGATAATTTATGCATTCTTTATCACCTAGTCTGCTGTTCATTCCTTCTATTGTATTTTTCATTTTTGTTATTGTATGCTACAGTTCTGACTGGTTCTTTCTTATAATTTCTAGTTCCTTGTTAAGATCCTCACTGTGTGCATCTATTCTTTTCCCTAATTCAGTTATTCTTCACACTACTAATGCTTCTAATTTTTTGTCTAGTAAATTGTTTATTTTTGTTGCTTTTTCAGAAATTTTCTCTTGCCATTTCAGTTGGCACAAGTTACTCTGTCTTCATTTTACTGAACTTCGTGTGTCTCTATGAAACTCAATGGAAAAGTTACCTATGGTGGGCTTGAGGTGGTATCTTTATATGTGAGCATCCTTATACTGTCTGCATGGGTCCAGTGACTTTGATAGCAGAGCTGGATTTGACTTGAACACAAGTCATGTCTTTCCTCAGGGTGTGCTGTCAGCTATCATCTTGTTAGGAGGCGGGGTTAGAGATGAGGGGCCAGAGCCAGGTGTGAGCCAGGGCTTCCCCTCTGCTCAGTGGCCATCACAGTCCTATTTAGGGCATGGGTGAGTCCCAAGTTGCTGGCGTAGAAGCCCTGAGATTTGGGTTAAGTCGGCTCCATTCCCTTATAGTATGTGTTCTTCTCTCTCCCAGCACTGGCCCCCTCAGCCCCAGAGGGGAGCAGTGCTGGAGCGAGGAGCTGAGGTGTTTATTTGGCAATAGTCAGTGTGATGGGTGTGGTGGTCAGGCTGCCCTCAGAGACCTGGTCTGCTTGTGATGTGCTGCCTGTGTAAGTGGCAGTAATGGCTGCCCTCTCCCTGCAGCCATGAAATTAAAAGACACTTTCTCCTTGGAAAAAAAATATGACAAATGTAAACAGCATATTAAAAGCGGAGACATCACTTTTTTGACAAAGGTCCATATGGTCAAAGCTATGGTCTTTCCGGTAGTCATGTACGGATATGAGAGTTGGACCATAAAAAAGGCTGAGCACCAAAGAATTGATGCTTTCGAACTACAGTCCTGGAGAAAACTCTTGAAAATCCCTTGGACAGCAACAGGATTGAACCATCCAATCCTGAAGGAAAGCAAAACTCAATATACATTGAAAGGACTGATACTGAAACTAAAGCTCCGATACTTTGGCCACCTGATGCGAAGAGTGGATTCATTGGAAAAGACCCTGATGCTGGGAACGATTGAGGGCAGGAGGAAATGGGGACAACAGAGGATGAGATGGTTGGACGGCATCATGGACTCAATGGATTTGAGTTTAAGCAAGCTCTGAGAGATGGTGAAGGACAGGGAAGCCTGGCATGCTGCTTGTCCATAGGGTCACAAAGAGTCGGACATGACTGAGCAACTGAACAACAACTCCCTGCTCAGAGTTGGAGCTGCCTTAACATCTCACAGTGAGATTTTTTTCATGGTCTGCACTGCTCTCCCTCCAGTGTAGAACTGCGAGCGTTTGCTCAGCTGAGTGGGGATGCACCAGGGCAGTATCATGAAACCAGTTAGCTAGCTGCACAGTTTCATTTGGCCCTTTCCACCCTGCTTTGAGAGAAAGAAACTGTTCTAACTAGGATAACTCCTTGAAGGGCATTAATTGCCACATTGGGATTTACTTTCCCAGTGGCCTCAGCCAAGGAAATCATAGCACAGTATTCTTTTGTTTCCATATAGGCACTACTTACTCTAGGAAAAGAGGTCTATCCCTGGACACACTACATGCTCTAATGAGTTCCTCCTTCCAATTAAAACTAGATCTTTTTGGTAGAATCAGGACTCTACCAAATTGTGTAGCAAGGAAAATCATAGTAATTTTCAGACTCTACTTTCCTATACTGATGTAGTAGATTAGAATATATGGTGTAGGTAGCCTTTTATGTTGGTGATTTCAAAGAGGTGAAAACCAGAGATCAGACTGGTCCACACATAAAGAGGCGTAGGTTGAGCAGACAAATACAAAGCACATGGACACAGAAGGGATAGACATGAAAGGAGTTATTTGAACACGACTTAAGCACTAGATAAGAGTAGTAAGGATTAAAGCTGACCACTGATATAGTGATGGAGAAGAGAAGCTCATGTCCACCAGTATTTCCTCCGTAATGTCTTATTTCAAAAATAGAGAAGAGAGATATTTCATTCAACAGTCCATGAAAGCAACCTTTGTTAAGGTTTTTATTTACTTCTCTGGTAAGAAGAAATTTAACCCTAAAGTCTACCTTTTTTCTACTTCTGTCTTTTTTTGGGAAGTCTCTTATATCTCTTTCTGATGTCTATAAGAATGCTGAAAGATGTGTCATGCAAAAGATAAATATATCTCAGAGCTGCTGCCTTGTTTTAATTAATGTATCAATACTAAGTTACTCATGCAACTGTGTAAGGAGGAAGAAAAATATATCTGCATCAGAAGAAGCAACAAGAGCATTTGGGTTTATACATCTCATGATATATTGTCTCCTATTCTAGGAAAATGCTTAAAAATTTTGAAATTTTCCTATTATCCCTAAAATGGCAATGACTTCTAAATGAAATCATCTTCATACTTTACTATTTAACCATTGCTATTTTTTGATTCAGCCATGCTGAACTTCTTCACCATCCAGTGGGCTCAACCACACCTTCTCTCGTGAGGTCTGAGCTGTAGCCTTGAGCAGGAAGTACCTCTTTCCAGGCTTGTCCTTTCTTGGATACTCTGTCTTGGTCCAAGTTATCATTTAGAGTTCTAGTTACACCTTTATAGTTTCTTTCCTTCTATAGTTTAATAATTCTTCAATCTTCTATTTAATTACAAAAAATTTCTTTTAAGCAATGTACTGGCTTATAATCCTGCATGGTTTCTGAGCTATAGAAAGTAGTCTAGTTAATGATTAATCATTAGCAATTTGTTAATAATAAGAGTTTTAAGGCCTGAATTAGTCTTACAAATGTGAGGCTACGTTCTCTCTAATGTTCCTGCTGAAACTCCACCATTTATCTACTGCTAAGATAGGTAACTAACAAGGACCTATTGTACAGCACAGGGCACTCTACTCAATATTCTGATAACCTATATGAGAAAAGAATCTGAAAAAGAATGAATATATATATGTATAATTGAATATCTTCACTGAAATTAACACAACATTGTAAATCAACTGTACTCCAATAAAACTTAAAAATATATAAAAAAAAGAGTTGTACTTATAAAAATGTGAGCAATTAAAAGACCCCAAAAAGATAACCACAGGTGGCTCTTCTGTAATTTCTTTCTTTTTTTTTTTTTTTTGCCATAGCATATTAGAAAGCATGAGAAAACAAATTGGTTGTGGAAAGAGGAAGCAGAAGTGATATGGCAATGGAATGAGGAATGAGGCAAAGCAATCACAGAGAGGAGGAGGGATATTTAATTGTTGGTTATTAGGCCTTATTAGGGTAACTGTATAAAAAAAGGTGGATTAATCTTTCATATGAAGGACTGAAAACTCATAACAGAAAAAGAATCACTTAAGATTTATAACTATTTATGAAATGTACTTCATTTTTTTAAACCAAAAAGAAATACAAGATTCTCTAGGCACAATATCTTAAGTGATAAAGTCATTTAATGGTTTCAGTAAATAGAATTCTTCACTAAGTTGGAGAATAAAAATATATGTAGAGATTAAAATTTATGATTAGAAAAAAATTATGATTAGAATTTAAATATGGTCTCAGTTGTTGTCCTAATGAAAAATAAATACTTTACAAACCACCTCAGGCCCTGTGTTCATGTTTCTTAGTCCTGTGATACACATCTGTACATTTTCAACTTTAAGCACAGTAATCTGGTTCCTCTCCATTATCCTCCATTTTCACACCCTTCCTTCCTTCTTTCTTCTTTCAATGACTTTATATCTTCCTTTTCCTAAAAAATTTCTCTTTTCAAATCAGTTATATTCATATGTTCTCTGGGAGGCATTGTATCACTGTTCTCTCCATCTATTTCACAGACTCAAATCATGTGGACTCTGTAAGTTTTGTTTGTAAGCTGATGTGCATGTGTTTCTTGTCTCTTTTTTGAGTATCTCTATTTAGGTTTCAGTTTAGAAATAAGCTGTGAGTGCAAGTAAACAAATAAGAAGGAAAAGTTTTTCTATAAGAATATATAATTGAAACAATATTTTCACACTATATAAACATCTTGGTCATAAATAAATTAGATATCATTCATCATATCTTTTATTCTATATGTAAGATTATTGAGATTGCAATTATTCTGTTTTCTATAATCACATAAATGGAAATTGTTTGAAAATGCTGAGAAGAAAAGTTTTTTTTTATAATAAGACAAATATTTGGATGAAATATAAAAGTAAAGAAAAGCATTTAATTTACTTTCTGGAGTTTTTTATTCTGGTAAAATATAAAATTTGTAGAAAAGTTGTAAAATGGTACAGAAAACTGCTATTAACCTTTTAACCGGATTCAACAATAGTCTACACTCTGCCTGAAAAGATTTATTTTATCACCTATCCTCTCTCTCATCTGTTTCTCTGTCATATATGTATCTATGTATTTATCATCTATCTTCATTTCAAACTCTTTCTTGAATTTGATACTTTTAAATAGTGCAGGTCAGCTATTTTATGCATCTTGCCTCCATGTGAGTTTATCTCATGCCTTTTCGTTATTAACATCAAGCTATGCATTTTTTTTTGGCGTTAACATGACTAAAGTGACACTGTGCCCTGGTTCAAAGCATTGTATCAGTGGTCATATGCTCTTGGTTTGTAACAACATTAATGATGTTAACACTGATTATACTGTTATTTTGGTCTACTAGGTTTTTCTGTTGTAAAGTCTACTACTTTCCATTTTATAATTAACAAGTAACTTGTGGGGAGATGTTTTAGATTATGTAAATGGCTCAACATTTCTTCATTCACTAGTTTTTAGCATATATTTAAGTTTTTCTAACTCCACCATTCCTTCTATATTTACTATTTAGTATCCAGCCAATAGGAACAGCCTTCTGTTCACCACTATAAATTTATTCTTTTTTAAGTTTACCAGTATTAGCTTGTGGATTCTTATTTCTTTCAATTCGTTGGTACACAGTTTCTCTTAATGCCCAAATTGTCCTACAATTGAGCAGTGGTATGCCCTTGAAACTGGTTTTTTAAATTTCCTGTGTCTCTATGTTTCTTGGAGTCTTTCCCTACATTTTCAGGGTGTATGTAATTCTTTCCTCAGGTAACAAGATATGAATGATGATGGAAAAAAGAATGCAACCTCTGAAGCCCAGTTTGTTCTATTGGGTTTTTCTGATTGGCCTCAGCTTGAGTTAGTTCTTTTTGTGGTTATCTTGATGTTCTACCTGATGACATTGATAGGCAACCTGTTCATCATTATCTTGTCATACCTGGACTCCCATCTCCACACTCCCATGTACTTCTTCCTCTCAAATCTCTCTTTCCTGGATCTCTGCTACACCACCAGTTCTATCCCTCAACTGCTGGTCAACCTCTGGGGCCCAGAAAAAACCATCTCTTACAATGGCTGTATGATTCAACTTTATTTTGTCCTCGCACTGGGATCTACAGAGTGTGTGCTACTGATGGTGATGTCCTATGACCGTTATGCAGCTGTGTGTAGACCCCTGCATTACACTGTCCTCATGCACCCTCGTTTCTGCCAACTGTTGGCTGTGGCTTGTTGGGTAAGTGGCTTTACCAACTCAGCACTTCATTCCTTCTTTACCTTCTGGGTACCTCTGTGTGGACATCGCCAAGTGGACCATTTCTTCTGTGAAGTTCCAGCACTGCTTCAACTGTCATGCATTGATACCCGTGCTAATGAGCTGACCCTCATGGTCACGAGCTCCATTTTTGTCCTCATACCTCTCATCCTCATTCTCAGCTCCTATGGTGCCATTGCCCGGGCAGTGCTGAAGATGCAGTCAACAACTGGACTCCAGAAAGTCTTTGGGACGTGTGGAGCCCATCTTATGGTCGTATCCCTGTTTTTCATTCCAGCCATGTGCATATACCTCCAGCCACCATCAGGAAATTCTCAAGATCAAGGCAAATTTATTGCCCTCTTTTATACTGTTGTCACTCCTAGCCTCAACCCTCTAATCTACACCCTCAGAAACAAAGATGTAAGAGGGGCTGTAAAGAGATTAGTGGGGTGAGTTTGATCTGGTATACTTGTGACATTAATGATGAAATGGAGCATGTTTTCACCAATGGCTCTTCAACCTATCCACTCATCACTCTTTCATTCACTCACTCTATTAGCACTTTTTGAATGTGTACTCTCACAAGGACACAGAGTTCGTGGTTGCAGATATGATTAAACAGTTTTCCTAAATAGTAATCACTCCTCAATGGCAATAACAGCCACGTAAAATATGGATCAAACATCAATATTAATTTTTTTAGTGCACACACCTAATAAAATAAAGTATCATTTTCTCAATTAAAACTGAAGCACAGAATTTATTGTAAAAGTTAATAAAATTCAGATATAACTCTATGGAGAGATGCTATTCTTAATTCAAAAAACCTAGAATATGTCATTTAATTTCTTGCTTTTTAGGCAAAATTTGTCATAAAATTTGTCTTCTATCTTTGATCTAATGAAAGACATTTGGAAACATTTTAAATATTTTTTCCAACATTGTTATCCTTTTTTGAATGCTAGTTAATATTGAGAGAAATTTTAGTCCATAGTCTTTAATATAGCATTATTGTTGGTCAGAAAAATCCTTTTTTGAGTCATACCAAAAAGTGCTCTCAGTAATGCAACAGAAGTAAGCATCTCATATTTCCTTTTTTCTTCAAGTCACTGAGAAGTGTAAAGTAAGTAGAAATAAGTTGTAAAGCTGTGCTATATAACTATAAAGTCATGGTCGTCATAGGCTAGGTATTGTTAGGTAAAGTAAGAGCGTAGCACTCCTGCAAAACCTAAGAAGCAATAAAGAATATCTGAGGTGACCAAACACTAGGCTCTGAAAAATATGTTGGTGAATCTGATGGGTATTTGAAAGAATTACTTGAAAATATATTTGAAAATATTATGATAAAAGCTGTATGATAATTTTTTACTTTTAAGCTTGATGTGATTTGAATATTTGTGGTTTAAAAGTTCACTATGAAAACACATATATTTTTCAAATACAGAGATGCATTTTTATTTAAATAATAGTTTTGTTCTCTATATTATTGATGCCACCTCCATATAAAATAAGTGTCCTAGGTATGTAACACTTTAAACTGTACCCATATTGAGCCAAAATGGAGTAAGGAATAAAGTAAAATCTTGGCAACACCTGACTTTTGTATGGTAGTTTAAATGTCAGTTTTACTTTAACACAGGTTCAATCTCTGAGTTGACAGGACCCCTTGGAGAAGAAATGGCAACCCACACCAGCATTCTTGCTTAAAAAATCCCACAGTCAGAGGAGCCTGGTGGACTACAGTCCAAATGATCGTAAAGAGTCAGACATGACTGAGCGACTAAGGAAAAGCAAAAGCACAAGCACAAAGTTTAGGTATGATTCATTCAAATGCTTTTTCCTAAATTATTAAAATGAAAAACACATCTGAAACCTTCCCCTCAATTTCCTGTGTGGCTTGCAGCTACATTGATTCTGATGTCTTTGTCTTCCCCTTTGTGTGTCTGTGATTCTTTATTTCCAACAAGGCATAAACAACAATATGGGGTAAATACACTTGTCCTTAAGATCCATTCCAAGAAATGAAGAACCAAGAATCATGTCTATAAAAGAAGTTTTAGTAAATAATTGGGGCCACACAGAGTGAACCATTACAGAGCAAAAAATCTTTAAAACACTTGAAAGACATAGCTTAGTTCTTTGAACCATTTTGTGGAAATCTTACTGGTTGGGATACCTCATGTAATTCCCAAGGCTCTGACTATGTAACTTAAAAAAATTTTGAAATTTCCAATTTCTTCTTTTCTTTTTCTGGGTGAAAAGCATACATTTATCCTTTTGTACATGTAGAATATTTTTCTGGGAATGCATAATTTTAGCACTTATGCTTTTTGAATCCTAGCCACACTACTATAATATTTTATTTAATTTGTAATCTAAAACAAAGATTAGTTTCCAAAAATTCTCCCAAAGATTACCACAGATACTATTGATTTTGTTGCTTTGTAATTTTCAAACTACTTACATGAACCTCATGCAATTTTATAGCAGGCAGGATATAGAAACATATTTTCTCATTTTGTAGATGAGAAAATAGAAGGGGAAAAGATATATGACTTACTGAAGCTTAAACAACTTGTATGTGACAAATAAAGTAATGAAAATAGATTTTTACTTGAGTTCCCTTGTTATGGTCAAGAACAACTAGAATGTCAGAGACCCTGTCATTGTTAACCCCACCCTTCAAACCAATATTTGGTAAATTGACATTTACACAGCACACATGAATTTGGGTCACAGGCAATTTATTGAAGAACTACCAATGAAATCAGCCTTTTCTCAGCTAAGAATGGAAGTGAAATGCACTGAAGGACCAATTTCTTCTCTATATCACTAAATTTTTCCTCCCCATTGGGACCACATATTCCAATCTTTGTCCAACTCATCTCATACTTGTTCCTGTGCAGCATATTCCCCAAACACATGCTCAGTGATTTCTCTTAATATATCTCAGCAGGGTGACATTATTGGCACAAATAAGCCATCAGATAGTTACAGAAACTAGCTCTGGCTTCCAGTCCAGATTCTCTCATTCTCTACACTTTCTTTGGCCTCAGTGTCACATACTATATCTCTTTTTACGAATGTGATGCTGAAAGGTCACTGGTTAACATATGCTATGATGACATCAAGTGATTTCAAGCATAATAAAGTTTCAAATACAAATTCACCATATTCCAATTTTAATTCAGCAACAAAACAACTTTATGGTCAAACTCTCACATCTGTAAAGAAGGCTGAATGCTGAAGAATTGATGTTTTCGAATTGTGGTGCTGCAGAAGACTCTTGGGAGTCCCTTGGACAGCAAGGAGGTCAAAATATCCAATCTTAAAGGAAATCAATCCTGAATATTCATTGGATGGACTGATGCTGAAGCTGAAGCTCCAGTACATCGGCCACCTGATGTGAAGAGTCAACTCATTGGAAAGGACCTTGATGCTGGGAAAGATTGAGGGCAGGAGGAGAAGGGTGTTACAGAGGATGAGATGGTTGGATGGCATCATTGACTCAATGGACATGAGTTTGAACAAATTCTGTGAGATGGTGAAGGACAGGGAAGCCTGGCTTGCTGCAGTCCATGGGGTCACAAAGAGTTGAACACAACTGAGTGACTGAACAAGACAATATAACTTAGAAAAGAAAAATGATATGAATTTGCCATAAGTCTTCACTAGATTTCACAATATTAATAATTGCCATTGGTGCTTTGTTGTTCTGTCTATAATAGTACATTAATATGCAATTAAATAATTTTCTGAAATATTATAGAGTATAATGCATGCCCATCTCTAACTGTACCTGAGAGTATTTCCTAAAGATATAATCCAGTATAACAAATTAGATTTAGGTGTTATGTCTTTAGTATCCTTTAATTCAGAACCATTTTTCAGTTTTTCTTTGCCTTTAATTAACTAAATATTTCTAAAGAGTATAGATCATTTATCCCAATCAAAAAATGGGCCAAAGAACTAAACAGACATTTCTCCAAAGAAGACATACAGATGGCTAACAAACACATGAAAAGATGCTCAACATCACTCATTATCAGAGAAATGCAAATCAAAACCACAATGGGGTAACATCTCACACTGGTCAGAATGGCTGCTATCCAAAAGTCTATAAACAACAAATGCTGGAGAGGGTGTGGAGAAAAGAGAACCCTCTTACACTGTTGGTAAGTACAACAGTGGTAAGTACAACAAACTAGTACAGCCACTATGGAGAACAGTGTGGGATTCCTTAAAAAACTGAAAATAGAACTGCTGTATGACCCAGCAATCCCACTGCTGGGCATACACACTGAGGAAACCAGAAGTGAAAGAGACATGTGTACCCCAATGTTCATCGCAGCACTGTTTACAATAGCCAGGACATGGAAGCAACCTAGATGTCCATCTGCAGACGAATGGATAAGAAAGGTGTGGTACATATACACAATGGGATATTACTCAGCTATTAAAAAGAATGCATTTGAATCAGTTCTAATGAAGTGGATGAAACTGGAGCCTATTATACAGAGTGAAGTAAGTCAGAAAGAAAAACACCAATACAGTATACTAATGCATATATACGGAATTTAGAAAGATGGTAATGATGACCCCACATGTGAGACAGCAAAAGAGACACAGATGTATAGAACAGTCTTTTGGACTATGTGAAAGAAGAAGAGGGTGGGATGATTTGAGAGAATAGCTTTGAAACATGTATATTATCATATGTGAAACAGATCTCCAGTTCAGGTTCAGTGAATGAGACAGGGTGCTCAGGGCTGGTGCACTGGGATGACCCTGAGGGATGAGATGGGGAGGGAGGTGGGAGGGGTGTTCAGGATGGGGAACACATGTACACTCATGGCTGATTCATATCAATGTATGGCAGAAACCACTACAGTATTGTAAAGTAATTAGCCTCCAATTAAAATTTAAAAAATTAATTAAAGAAATAAATTCTCTAAAACCTTAAAAAAAGAGTATAGGTCACTTATATAATATCTTTCAATTTATAATTGCCTAGTGTTTATGCAGAATTAGAATATTCCATTTTTACAGTAAGATCCCACAGGGCTCATGTTTTTTTAATTTATATTTTTATTTTTCCTGCTACTTTATTAATTTATTAATTAATTAATTTTTTAAATTGTTATTTTTACTTTACTTTATTTTGCAATACTGTATTGGTTTTGCCATACATTGACATGAATCCACCACGGGTGTACATAAGTTCCCAGTCCTGAACCCCCCTCCCCCTCCCACCCCATATCATCTCTCTGGATCATCCCCGTGCACCAGCCCCAAGCATCCTGTATCCTGTATCGAACATAGACTGGCGATTCATTTCTTACATAATAGTATACATGTTTCAGTGCCATTCTCCCAGATCATCCCACCCTTTCTCTCTCTCTCAGAGTCCAAAAGTCTGTTCTATACGTCTGTGTCTCTTTTGCTGTCTTGCATACAGGGTTATCATTACCATCTTTCTGACTGGGAGAAAATAATAGCAAATGAAGCAACTGACAAACAACTAATCTCAAAAGTATACAAGCAACATATGCAGCTCAATTCCAGAAAAATAAATGACCCAATCAAAAAATGGGCCAAAGAACTAAATAGACATTTCTCCAAAGAAGACATACAGATGGCTAACAAACACATGAAAAGATGCTCAACATCACTCATTATCAGAAAAATGCAAATCAAGACCACAATGAGGTACCATTTCACACCAGTCAGAATGGCTGCGATCCAAAAGTCTGCAAGCAATAAATGCTGGAGAAGGTGTGGAGAAAAGGGAACCCTCTTACACTGTTGGTGGGAATGCAAACTAGTTCCTCCTACTTTATTGAAGTTTCATTAACATACAACATGTATAAGTTCAAGGTGCATATTGTGATAATTTATACATGTATATATTGCAGATATTTATCAGAAAATAGTCAGTTTAACCTATCTATTCTCTCACTTACCATATATTTTTTGTAGTGAGACTGTTTAAGATCTACTCTTTTGGCAAATTTCAAATATATAATGTGATATTGTTAATTACAGTTACCATGTGTAAATTAAATACCCAGAAAGTATTGTTTTAATTTTGATAGGTTGTACTCGTTGACCAACATTTTTTGTTTCTCCCAATCCCAGCCCCTAGCAAGCATTGTTTTACTATTTCTCTGAGTTTACCTTTTAAAAAAATTTTACATAAAATTGAGAGCATACAATTCCTTCTGACTTACTTTACTTAGCATAATTCTCTCAAAGTCCATCTATATTTTTGCGAAAGGCAAGACTTCCTTCTTTCTCAAGGTTGAAGGATATTTCATGGTGTGTAAAATATTGTTTATCCTTTCATTTTTTTGATGGATTCTTAGGTTGTTTCCGTGACTTGAGTTTTGTGAGTAAAGCTGCTCTCTCTGTTTTTCTGTGCTAATCTTGCTAAAGGTTTGTCAGTTTTATCTTTTCAAAAAATCAACTCTGAGTTTTGTTGGTCTTTTCTATTGCTTTTCTGGTGTCACTATCATTTACTTCTGCTTTGATCGTTGTTATTTTCTTTCATCTTTCTATTTGGGGCTTAGTATGTTTCTTTTTCTAGTTACTTGAGGTAAAGGTAGGTTTGTAAATTTTACTTTCTTCTTATCCTTGTAAATTTACCTGCTAGTATTATGATGCAAACTGCATCCTACAAGTTTTGATATTTTGTATTTCCATTCTCATTTGTCTTAAGATATTTTTTCATTTCCCATTTGATTTTTTTTTTTTTTGATCAGTGGTTGTTCAGAAGTGTTTTGTTTAGTTTCCATTTGCTTGTAAAGTTTCCAGTCATCCTGTTATCGATATCTAATTTCATGCCTTTCTGGTCAAAAAAAGGTACTTGGGATGGATTCAGTCTTCTTTCATTTGCTGAGGCTTGTTTCCTGACTTAACATAAGTTGTATGCTGGAGAATAATCTGTGTCCACTTGAAAAGAATGTGTTCATTGCTGCTGTTGGAAGGAATGTTCTATATCTTTGGTATGTCCAAGGTATAATTCAAGTCCTATGTCCTTAACTGATTTTCTTTTTGGATGATAGATCCATTCTTGAAAGTGGGGTATTAATGTTCCCTACCCTGACTATATCATTGTCTATTTCACCTTTTTTGGTTCACTTATGTTTGCTTAGTATATTTAAGTGGTCTCATGTTGGTTGGGAATCTACCATTGTTAAGTAAGCTTTCTGCTGCTTTCTCCCTCCTACCTCCTTCCTACCTCTTTCTGGGACTCCAATAATGCATAGTTTCTTTGAATGGTATTCCATAATTCACATATGCTTTCTCTCTGTTTTTAAAGATGTACTATTACTATTTTTGAAAGTGCTGGATTTTCATTGCTGTGTGTGGGCTTTCTCTGGTTGTGATGAGCGAGGGCGACTTTCCGTTGTGGTGCACGGGCTTCTAATTGTAGCGCCTTCTCTTGTGCTGAGCACAGGCGTGTGGGCTTCATAGTTGCTGTGCGGGGGCTTAGTAGTCCTGGTGCCTGGGCTTTGTTTCTTCATGGCATGTGGCATCTTCCTGGACCAGGGATCCAACCTGTGACTCCTGCATTGGCAGGAGGATTCTCAACCACTAGACCACAAGGGAAGCCCTTGCCTTTTCTCTCTTCTAAATTTTTTTCCTTTTTGCCTCTGTATAATTTCAAATAACATGTCTTATAATTCACTAATTCTCCCATCTATTTGGTTCAGTCTGTTTTTGAAGTTGTTTACTGAATTCTTCAAGGTAGTCATTGTTCTTATAATATAGGATTACTTTTTAAATTTTTAATTTCTTTGTTGAACTTTAATTTGTTCTTATAATGTTTTCCTAATTTTATTTAGTTGTGTCCCTCAGTTTTCTTGTACCTTGCCAAATTTTTAAAATGAATTTATTTATTTATTTTTTAATTTTTATTTTTACTTTATTTTGCTTTACAGTACTGTATTGGTTTTGCCATATATTGACATGAATCAGCCACGGGTGTGCATGAGTTCCCAATCCTGAACACCCCTCCCACCTCCCACCCCATATGATCTCTCTGGATCATCCCCGTGCACCAGCTCCAAACATCTTGTATCCTGTATTGAACATAGACTGGCGATTCATTTCTTACCTGATAGTATACATGTTTCAATGCCATTCTCCCAAATCATTCCACCCTCTCCCTCTCCCACAGAGTCTAAAAGTCCGTTCTATACATCTGTGTCTCTTTTGCAGTCTTGCATGCAGGGTTATCATTACCATCTTATAAATTCCATATATATGCGTTAGTATACTGTATTGTGTTTTTCTTTCTGGCTTACTTCACTATGTATAATAGGCTCCAGTTTCATCCACCTCATTAGAACTGATACAAATGTATTTTTTTTAATGGCTGAGTAATACTCTGTGGTGTATATGTACCACAGCTTTTTTATCCATTCATCTGCAGATGGACATCTAGGTTGCTTCCATGTCCTGGCTAAGGTAAACAGTGCTGTGATGAACATTGGGGTACACATGCCTCTTTCACTTCTGGTTTCCTCTGTGTGTATGCCCAGCACTGGGATTGCTGGGTCATAAGGCAGTTCTATTTCCAGTTTTTGAAGGAATCTCCACACTGTTCTCCATAGTGGCTGTACAAGTTTGCATTCCCACCAACAGTGTAAGAGGGTTCCCTTTTCTCCACACCCTCTCCAGCATCCATTGCTTGTAGACTTTCAGATGGCAGCCATTCTGACTGGCGTGAAATGGTACCTCATTGTGGTTTTGATTTGCATTTCTCTGATTATGAGGGATGTTGAGCATCTTTTCATGTGTTTGTTAGCCATCTGTATGTCTTCTTTGGAGAAATGTCTATTTAGTTCTTTGGCCCATTTTTTGATTGGGTCATTTATTTTTCTGGAATTGAGCTGCAGGAGTTGCCTGTATATTTTCGAAATTAATTCTTTGTCAGTTGCTTCATTTGCTATTATTTTCTCCCATTCTGCAGGCTGTCTTTTCACCTTGCTTATAGTTTTCTTTGTTGTGCAGAAGCTTTTAATTTTAATTAGGCCCCATTTGTTTATTTTTGCTTTTATATCCAATAATCTGGGAGATGGGTCACAGAGGATCCTGCTGTGATTTATGCTGGAGAGTGTTTTGCCTGTGTTCTCCTCTAGAAGTTTTATAGTTTCTGGTCTTACGTTTACATCTTTAATCTATTTTGAGTTTATTTTTGTGTATGGTGTTAGAAAGTGTTCTAGTTTCATTCTTTTACAAGTGGTTGACCAGTTTTCCCAGCACCACTTGTTAAGAGATTGTCTTTTTTCCACTGTATATTCTTGCCTCCTTTGTCTAAGATAAGGTGTCCGTAGGTGTGTGGATTTATCTCTGGGCTTTCTATTTTGTTCCATTGATCTTTATTTCTGTCTTTATGCCAGTACCATACTGTCTTGATGACTGTGGCTTTGTAGTAGAGCCTGAAATCAGGCAGATTGATTCCTTCAGTTCCGTTCTTCTTTCTCAAGATTGCTTTGGCTATTCTAGATTTTTTGTATTTCCATACCAATTGTGAAATTATTTGTTCTAGCTCTGTGATAGGGATTGCATTGAATTTGTAGATTGCTTTGGGTAGTATACACAGCAATCAGAGCAGAAAAAGAAATAAAAGGAATCAAAATTGGAAAAGAAGAAGTAAAACTTTCACTGTTTGCAGATGACATGATCCTCTACATAGAACACCCTAAAAGACTTCACCAGAAAATTACTAGAACTAATCAATTAATATAGTAAAGTTGCAGGATATAAAATCAACACACAGAAATCCCTTGCATTTCTATACACTAATAATGAGAAAATAGAAAGAGAAATTAAGGAAACAATTCAATTTACCATTACAACAAAAAACTTAGGAATATATCTACCTAAAGAAACTAAAGACCTATAGATAGAAAACTATAACATGCCGGGGTCCAGCCCCGGTGGATCTGGGGTAATTCGAAGGGGAGACAGAATAGGCGTCCTAGGAAAAAACTTATTTAATTACAGATATATAGAGAGATTAGAAACAGATAGTGTAGTAGGAAAATTAGTGGAGAAAAGGAGGCTGAATAACTTGGTTTACGTGGAATACCAATCACCACCTATGTAGGCCACAGGTGTCTTTCCGTTCTCCCGAAGGAGAGGAGGCACTGAGGCCTCCCTGGTCTGATCTTAGAAGCCCAGGCAAAGTTAGTAGGCTTGGTGAGTACCCAAGTACCAGATGGGAATTCAGCCAGAAGGGAAGAAAATGACACGGGGGAATCAGTCTTTCCAGAAACTGATCTGATTTCTTTATTTTTTTAGGTTTGTTTATATGCCTTTTGTTATACATAAGGATGAATACAGAGCCACGCGGGGGTCAGCAGACCTGACCCTTGTCACAATCAGGTGCTTCATATAAAATTTTTCAAAGGTCTTATGGGTTTTACATCATCTTCTGGCCATGAGGCCTGTTGACATTTTATGATCCTTTCTTTCTGATAACCAAAAAACTAATTTTTTCCAAGGATGTTTTTTCTTAAACCAGGCACCACCCTCTGAAGGTAGCAGATAAAGTTGCATTCCTATAGGGTGAGGGTGTAGCCGGTTACAATCAAGAAAGGAACTTACTTAGCCTAAGGTTTAATATGATTAATCTTGAAGGTTAATACTTATTTTTCCTATATGCTAGTTGTATTCATTATAGGGGCAGGGAATATGGAGATTCAGCAGCAGCAAATATTGGCTCAACAAATGAAAACCCTTCACCAATGTTCCCCTTAAGATCTATTTAGTCTTAAGATAGTGATAAAGTTACATTTTTTGCATAGCAAGGACACAGTGATTTATAACAAAGTACAGTGATCTACAACAAAAGAGAAAATTCATTAACTCAAAAAGTCTAGTATTGCTAACATCAAAAACTACTACATTTCCTTTTCTATATTCCAAATACATTAATATATTCCCAGGGCCTAAGGATATGGAGCCCTGGCGGCAATCATTGACTCAACAATGAGAAAAGCCCTATGCTAATTAAGACTTTCAAAATACTCCAAACTCTCTGTGCTGTTTATGGTTGATAGGTTGTCACACAAGCTAGTCTGTCAGCAGAGAGGTTCGACCTGAGACACCCTTGTCACACCCAGGGCAGGGAATTAGCAGTAATTATTGGCACAATAAATGAAAAGCTCTTCACCAATATAATTCCTAATCAACCCACTATACTATACTAATAATTTTCTAACTTCTCAAGAGTCTTTATTTAGAAAGTTTTAAAGCATCTTGTGCCTCTCATGGTTGGGAGGCTGGAAACAATCACATGTGGCCGGACAAACCTGCTCAGGCAGGCTAGAGAACCTTCAGAGGAGTTGTATAGTTGAAACACTCTTGTCACGCCCAGGAATTTTTATTAACTGGAGCTGCACGTTTACTCCTTCTCCGAGAGAACCAATGGGGAACAGCCCCCCATAAAGTCAGAGGTGTAGGCGAGAGCATGAAACAGAAAAGTAGATAGACTCTGGCTTTGGGGGTAGATGCTCAGAAACAGGGGTTTCCTGAGGCTTGATCAGGCCTTTGCATATGCCAAGCCTCCTTCCTCATGACCTTTGCCATGCGCGGAGTTCCTCACGCTGGCCCCCGGCAATAAAACACTGGTGAAAGAAATCAAAGAGGACACTAATAGATGAGCCATGCCTTTTTAAAAAGGATTATTTGAATTCTTTGTTACACAGTTCATAGATCCACATTTCTTTAGATTAGGCATTGGATTTTATTACTACCCTTTGGTGGTTTCATGCTTCCTTGATTAGTCATATTTGTGGACTTGCCTTGGTATCTGTGCATTTAAGAATGTAGGTACCTCTTCTAGTCCTTATAGACTGGCTTTGCCAGGCAAAGCCCTTCACTAGTCTACTTGTGCAGAGAATCTATATGAGCATCCTTGTGGCATCCATGATAAACTGCTATTGGGGTATTTTGGTGACTTGGTGTTGGGGTGCACCAAAAGCCTGGAACAACAATCAACCTGGCACTGGGGCCCTCCAGCATCAGGAGTTAACAGGTGCCCTCTAGACGCTGGTTTGTGGTCATTGATTGGATGTCTAAGACCGGTTACGATATCCTGGACTGTGGGAGTTGGCCAGTGCAGGAATATGCCAGAAGTCTGGGTTGTCCTGGCCCATTGGGAGCCTGATACTTGGGAGATGCCATGGCCATGGGAGCTGGTCATGAACTTGATGCCATGGGTGTTGGTTGGTGCTCTGTTTGGCTAGGAGCCTGGTTCATAGGAGCCATTTAGGATCTTGGAGCCAATGAGCTTCCTCCAGCCAAGGGAGGCTTCTGGGACCACTGAGCTACTTGTGACTACTTGAGGCGGCTGGCACTCAGGTGGGTAGGAAACCTAGATTTGCAGTGTCCTCTGAGAGCCTGCAGCCATCACCCACTAGCCTTATTATTGAGCATCCTTTATTAATTCTTCCAAGGAACAGTGATTGCTATTTTGCTTCACGGAATGGTGATTTTTAAAGTTCCATTATTCTTGTGGAGAAAAGGGAAGATTTGCCTACTGTTGGAGGGATTGTAAATTGGTACAGCCACTATGGAAAACAAGATGTGGAGGTTCCTCAAAAAATGAAAAACAGAAATGTCATATAATTTAGTAATTTCTCTTCTGGATATTTACCTAAGGAAAACAAAAACACTAATTTGAAAAGATATATGCACTCCAATGTTCATTGTGGCATTACTAATAGCCAAGATATGGAAGCAATATAAGTGTCTATCAAAAGAGGAATAAAGAAGATATGCCACATATATACTATGGAAATTACTCAGCAATGAAAAGAAATGAAATGTTGCCATTTACTTCAACATGAATAGGTCTAGAGCATATTATGTTATGTGAAATGAATTAGAAAGTGAAAGACAAATACCATATGATCTCATTTACATGTGGAATATAAAAAACTTTAATTCTTCCTCTCATTTGGGAATTTAATTAGTTTTCTCCCTCTATTCAGATTCATATTCCTTTAAAAATATGAATATACAAAAAGTTGAATAAATTAATGTATGCATTTTGATGAATTTGAACATATGGCTATGTATATGATACTGTCATCACAAACAACATAATCTGTCACCTCCAAAAGACTTCCTGTGCTTCTTGCTTTTTTGTTTGATTTTTGAAAAAAGCGCTGGTCATGAGTTTGTGCACTTTAAAATTTAAGAGGGCAGAAGCCCATTCTTGAGGGTGTATTTTGTCACTATTGCTTTCTGTGTGGAAGACACAATTCTGAAATGAATTGTCTTTACAGGCCTAAAAGATAAAGAAGTAATCTGAACAGTTCTAAACAGTCTCTTTAGCTTTTGACAAATCTTGTTGGGTTTTTCCCTCCAAACTAAGGTTGTCTTAACTAATAAAAATGATCAGAGATATTATGCAACATCACAGAAGTTTTATTTTCCTTGCTTTGTGTGTGTATATCTCTGTGTGTGTCAAATTTAAAAATATTTTATGGCAAATCATCCCCCAATCAAATTTTGAAGTTGTTCTAGAAATTTTTCCAAATATACCAAATTTTTCTAAATATACCAAAGTCAGTTTGTCTCAAGAACTGGACGAAGCATGAAGATGGTCATTTCTATTTCAAAAAATGGATCTGGGTTGCAGTTGATTCTTGTCCAGGAAGTTCAGTTCAGTTCAGTTGGTCAGTTGTGTTTGACTCTTTTTGATCTCATAGACTACAGCACGCCAGGCTTCCCTGTCCATCACCAACTCCCAAGCTTGCTCAAACTCATGTCCATTGAGTTGGTGATGCCATCCAACCATCTCATCCTCTGTCATCCCTTCTCCTCCTGCCTTCAATCTTTCCCAGCATCAGTGCCTTTTCTAAGGAGTCAGTTCGTGTCACATGACCAAAGTATTGGAGCTTCAGCTTCAACATCAGTCCTTCCAATGAATACTCAGGACTTATTTCCTTTAGAATTGACTAGTTTGATCTTGCAGTTCAAGGTACTCTAAAGAGTCTTCTCCAACACCACAGTAGAAAAGCATCAATTCTTCAGTGCTCAGCCTTCTTTATGGTCCAACTCTCACATCTATACATGACTACCGGAAAAACCATAGCTTTGACTAGACAGACCTTTTTAATATGCTCTGCTTTTAATATGCTCTTAATATTCTCTGTCTCTGCTTTTTAATATGCTGTCTATGATTTGTCATAGCTTTTCTTCCAAGGAGCAAGCTTCTTTTAATTTCATGGCTGCAGTCACCATCTGCAGTGACTTTGGAGGCCCCAAAAATAGTCTCTCACTGTTTCCATTGTTTCCCCATCTATTTTCCATGAAGTGGTGGGACTGGATGCCATGATGTTAGTTTTTTGAATGCTGAAATGTTGAGTTCTAAGCCAGATTTTTCACTCTCCTCTTTCACTTTCATCAAAAATCTCCTTAATTTTTCTTCACTTTCTGCCATAAGGCTGTTGTCATCTGTAAATCTGAGGTTATTGATATTTCTCCTGGCAATCTCGATTCCAGTTTGTGCTTCATCCAGCCTGGCATTTCTCCTAATGTACTCTGCATAGAAGTTAAATAAGCAGGGTGACAATATACAGCCTTGACGTACTCCTTTCCCAATTTGGAACCAGTCTATTGTTCCATGTCTGGTTCTAACTTGCTTCTTCATCTGCATACAGATTTCTCAGGAGGCAAGTAAGGTGGTCTGGTATTCCCATCTCTTTTAGAATTTTCCACAGTTTGTTGTGATCCACACAGTGAAAGGCTTTGGTGTAGTCAATAAAGCAGAAGTAGATGTTTTTCTGGAACTCTCTTGCTTTTTCTATGATCCAATGAATGTTGGCAATTTAATCTCTGGTTCCTCTGCCTATTCTAAATCTAGCTTGAACATCTGGAACTTCTTGGTTCACCTACTGTTGAAGCCTGGCTTGGAGAATTTTGAGCATTACTTTGCTAGCATGTGAGATCAGTGCAATTATGCAGTAGTTTCCTCTGCCTTTTCTAAATCCAGCTTGAACATCTGGAAGATTTGGTTCACATACTGTTGAAGCCTGGCTTGGAGAATTTTGAGCATTACTTTGCTAGCATATGAGATGACTGCAATTGTGCAGTAGTTTGAACATTTTTTGACATTGCCTTTCTTTGGGATTGGAATGAAAACTGACCTTTTCCAGTCCTGTGGCCACTGCTGAGTTTTCCAAATTTGCTGGCATGTTGAGTGCATCACTTTCACAGCATCATCTTTTATGATTTGAAATCACTCAGCTGGAATTCCATCACCTCCACTAGCTTTGTTTGTAGTGATGCTTTCTAAGGCCCACTTGACTTTGCATTCCAGGATATCTGGCTCTAGATGAGTGATCACACCATTGTGGTTATCTGGGTCTTGAAGATCTATTTTGTATTGTTCTTCTGTGTATTCTTGCTACCTCATCTTAACATCTTCTGCTTCTATTAAGTCCATACTGTTTCTGTCCTTATTGTCCCCAGCTTTGCATGAAATGGTCCCTCGGTATCTCATATTTTCTTGAAGAGATTGCTAGCCTTTCCCATTCTATTGTTTTCCTCTATTTCTTTGTACTGATCACTGAGGAAGGCTTTCTTATCTCTCCTTGCTATTCTTTGAAACTCTGCATTCAGATCGGTGTATCTTTCATTTTCTCCTTTTTCTTCATCTTCTCATTTCTCAACTGTTTCTAAGGCCTCCTCAGACAACCATTTTGCCTTTTTGCATTTCTCTTTCTTGGGGATGATTTTGATCACTCCTCTGGTACAATGTCCCAAACCTCCATCCATAGTTCTTCAGGCACTCTGTCTATCAGATCAAATTCCTTGAATCTATGTGTTCCTTTTACTGCATTATTGTAATGGATCAAATTCAGGTCATACCTGAATGGTCTAGTGGTTTTCCCTACTTTCTTCAATTTAAGTCTGAATTTTGCAATAAAATGTTCATGATCTGAGCTACAGTCAGCTCCTGGTCTTATTTTTCTGATTGTATAGAACTTCTCCACCTTTGGCTGCAAATAATATAATCAATCTAATTTCAGTATTGACCATCTGGTGATGTCCAGAGTCGTCTCTTGTGTTGTTGGAAGAGGGTGTTTGCTATGACCAGTGTGTTCTCTTGGCAAAACTCTCTTAGCCTTTGTCCTGCTTCATTTTATACTCCAAGGCCACACTTGCCTGTTACTCTGGATATCTCTTGACTTCCTATTTTTGCATTCTAGTCCCCTATGATGAAAGGTACATTTTTAAAAAATTTTTTGGTGTTAGTTCTAGAAGGTCTTGTAGATCTTCATAGATCTGTTCAACGTCAGCTTCTTTAGATTAGTGGTTGGGCCTAGACTTGGATTACTGTGATACTGAATAATTTGCCTTGGAAATGAACAGAGATTATTCTGTCGTTTTTGAGATTTCACCCAAGTACTGTGCTTTTGACTCTTCTGTGGTCTATGATGACCACTTCATTTCTTCTAAGGGATTCTTGCCCACAGTAGTAGATATAATGGTCATCTGGATTAAATTCACCCATTCTGGTTCATTTTAGTTCACTGATTTCTAAAATGTCCATGTTCACTCTTGCCATCTCCTGTTGACCACTTCCAATTTACCCTGATTCATGGACCTAACATTCCAGGCTCCTATGCAATATTATTCGTTACAGCATCAGACTTTACTTCCATCACCTGTCACATTCACAACTAGGCATTTTTTTTCCTTTGCTTTGCCTCTGTCTCTTCATTCTTTCTGGAGCTATTTCTCCACTCTTCTCCAGTAGCGTATTGGGCACCTACTGACCTGGGGAGTTTATCTTTCAGTATCATATCTTTTTGCTTTTCATACTGTTAGTGGGGTTCTCAAGGCAAAAATGCTGAGGTACCGAGATGGTGGAGTAGAAGGACAAGTGCTCATCTTCTGCAGGAACTCCAAAATTACAACTCATTGCTGAATAGCCATTGACAGAAGAATGTTGGATCCCACCAAAAAAAAGATACCCCATGTCCAGGGGCAAAAGGGAAGCCCCAAGACTATGGTAGGAGGGGCGAAATTGTGTTTAGAATCAAAACCCCATACCTGCCAGAGATGCATGGAGGGCTCAAGTACCTTGTTCAGAAAAGCATATGATTTATCATCCAATAATTTGCTTAAATCTTGATTTGCTAGACCAGAAGACATGCCAGAAAAGTTCAACTCACTATTGTTATTCTTACTTATTAATTTTTCACTATACAACATTATATTGATTTCTTACCATATTAGTTAAACACCAAATATATGTAAACTCCTTTAAGTTGCTTTAAAAAATGTGAGGGTTTTCACAGAACTAGAAAAAAATAATTTCACAGTTTTTATGGAAATACAAAACCTTGACTAGCCAAAGCAATCTTAAGAAAGAAGAATGGAACTGGGAGAATCAACCTGTCTGACTTCAGGCTCTACTACAAAGCTACAGTCATCAAGACAGTATGGTACTGGCACAAAGACAGAAATATAGATCAATGGAACAAAATAGAAAGCCCAGAGATAAATCCACACACCTATGGACACCTTATCTTAGACAAAGGAGGCAAGAATATACAGTGGAGAAAAGACCATCTCTTTAACAAGCGGTGCTGGGAAAACTGGTCAACCACTTGTAAAGAATGAAACTAGAACACTTTCTAACACCATACACAAAAATAAACTCAAAATGGATTAAAGATCTAAACGTAAGACCAGAAACTATAAAACTCCTAGAGGAAAACATAGGCAAAACTCTCCTTCATAAATTACAACAGGATCATCTATGACCCATCTTCCAGAGTATTGGAAATAAAAGCAAAAATAAACAAATGGGACCTAATTAAAACGAAAAGCTTCTGCACAACAAAGGAAACTATAAGCAAGGTGAAAAGACAGCCTGCAGAATGGGAGAAAATAATAGCAAATGAAACAACTGACAAAGAATTAATCTCAAAAATATGCAAGCAACTCCTGCAGTTCAATTCCAGAAAAATAAACGACCCAGTCAAAATATGGGCCAAAGAACTAAACAGACATTACTCCAAAGAAGATATACAGATGGCTAACAAACACATGAAAAGATGCTCAACATCACTCATTATCAGAGAAATTGCAAATCAAGACCACAACAGGGTACCATTTCACACCAGTCAGAATGGCTGCGATCCAAAAGTCTACAAGCAATGAATGCTGGAGAGGGTGTGGAGAAAAGGGAACCCTCTTACACTGTTGGTGGGAATGCAAACTAGTACAGCTACTATGGAGAACCGTGTGGAGATTCCTTCAAAAACTGGAAATAGAACTGCCTTATGACCCAGCAATCCCACTTCTGGGCATACACACCAAGGAAACCAGAAGTGAAAGAGACATGTGTACCCCAATGTTCACTGCAGCACTGTTTACAATAGCCAGGACATGGAAGCAACAATACATTTCCACAGAATGCCCTTACTGGTGAGTATTGGCCAAGAATTAGCATTGTCTAGGAATATGAGGAACATGACATATTTTGCAAAAAGAACATCAAATGATCTCTGGACATAAGAAGCTAGAGTGAGTTATTAAAGAAACCTCTATAAAACCTACCTCAATGGGCAAATAATTTCATTTGATGTCTGCTAACTCTCACTTGCAAGTGAATACACTCCTCATGAGGTTGCCCAGTGCCCCCTTAACATCCTTATTCCTCAGAGTATAGATGAAAGGGTTGAGTGTAGGAGTCACTACTCCATAGAAGAGAGCCATGAACTTGGGCTGGTCTCTTGAGATGGAGGAGGGGGGCTGAAGGTACATGCTAATGGCTGGACCATAAAATAGGAAAACTACAATGAGGTGGGAAGAACATGTCCCAAAGGCTTTTTTCCTTCCCTCCAAAGATTTAATCTTAAATACAGCATGTCCAATGCAAGCATAGGAAATAAGAATTAAGCATAGTGGCACAGCTAAGAAAAAAATGCATACCACTGCGAGTGTGAGCTCATTAGCCCCCTTTTCGCCACAGGCAGCCTTTATCAGAACAGGAATCTCACATAGCAAGTGATCCAGGGTATTGCGACCACACAGTGGTAACTGTAAGGTGACAGTGGCCTCTGAGACAGCATAGGTCATTCCACTCAGCCACACGGTGGCCACTAATAAGATACAGACGCGCTGATTCATGATGAGGGTGTAGTGTAGAGGCTTGCAGATGGCCACGTAGCGATCAAAAGACATAACAGCCAAAAGCAGACATTCTGTGCCCCCCATTATGTGGAAGAAATAAAGCTGAACAGCACACCCTATATAGCTGATTGTCTTCTTAGATGTTCCCAGGTTAAAGAGCATCTGAGGGACAATGCTTGTGGTGTAGCACATGTCCAAAAAGGAGAGGTTGGTGAGGAAGAAATACATGGGGCTGTGCAGACGGAGGTCTAACTTGGACACCAGAATGATGGCTATGTTTCCCATCATGGCCATGGGGTATGTTATAAGCAGAGTAATGAATAGAGGAAGCTCTAGCCAAGGACGGTCAGCAAAGCCTAGTAGAATAAACTCTTCAGGATGGCTTTTGTTAATTAGTTCCATTATCTTCAATTTGTTTCACCTATAGCAGGGAAATGGCAGGAAAGATAGAAATACTTTGAGAAATGACAAAACACAGTTATGCGGTGTGCACAATTATGTATCTAGTCATAGGAGATTGGGTACAGTAACTTGGGAAGGAAGATAATTAAATGAATGTGACACCCGGTGACTTAATTACTTTTCATGACTCTACAAAATAAATGCAAACTGCCTTAAACAAATAACCTCGCTGAAGGTTGGTTTCCTACTCTGTTTAATAAATATGGGAATAACCGTCCTTGGGCTCTGGTGAGGATTAAATAAGTGACTGTTGTTTCGATACTCCAAGGTAATGGTTTTCATACTTTGCTTGTGAAAATTTTAGCTGAAGAGACTGTTAACATGATTCCTATCTCCAGGTGTCTGATAGAGTAGATGTGGCATGGAGTCCAGGAGTCAGATGGGTCATTATCAGAAACACTGCTGCAAGGCATTACTGAAATATTGAGAAGATTAAAAGCATTGACATAGTTATGGGAGAAGACCAGACTGGAGACAACTTAAGAAGCATTATCAGGATTGCGTTGTTCAGAATTTATGGTTACCAGGGAGGGAAGAGTTGGTGGAAGGGATAGTTAGGGAATTTGGGGTTGACATGTACATACAGCTATATTTAAAATAGATATTCAACAAGGACCTACTGTTATAGCACAGGGAACTCTACTCAATATTATGTAACAAACTAAACAAAAAAAAAAACATTTGAAAAAGAATAGATATGTGAATATGTATAACTGAATCACCTTGCTGTAGAGTAGAAACTAACACAACCTTGTAAATCATCTATACTCTAGTATAAATCAAAAAGCTAAAAAAGATAACCTTATTCAGATTCAGATATGTTATTATAGTTGAATAATTATATCTTTCCCATGGGAATGGGCTTGCTTCCCTCGTGGCTCAGCTTGTAAAGAATCCACCTGCAATGTGAGAGACCGGGGTTCAATCCCTGGGCTGGGAAGATCCCCTGGAGAAGGGAAAGGCTACCCACTCCAGTATCCTGGCCTGGAGAATTCCATGGACTGTATAGTCCATGGGGTCACAAAGAGTCGGATACAACTGAGTGACTTTCACTTCACTTCACTTCATGGGAACTATGAAGGCTTGTTTTATTTAAATCTATCTTAGTAATTTGGAATTGAGCAAGAAATTTAAGCATGTCAATTTCCTGAAGTATATAATGAGAGAATTTTGCTATATAGTATGTTTTTCCATACTCAAAAATTTGTTTTTGAATGTAAATTTTCTTGCATAGCTACTTAGTTCAAACTGGGCATTTGATTTTTCATGTTAAATTTTAATTATCTATCTTGTATGAATTTTTCTTCAGTGAGTGGACTTATCCTGTTTTTATATAAGAGTTTGGATGGTTATCATTGATTCACTTAATTGCATATAACTACAAACATCCTTTAAGGCCAGGGAATTGATGTCAGGAAGAAATTCTTTATTCCAATTCAGGATTGCAGACATTATTCATAGGCATAAAGTACTTCATATACTCATGACATGATGCCCTCCATTTCTTAAAGATTTTGGCTGTGCTGTGCAACTTGGGAGATCTCAGTTCCCCCACCAGGGATTGAACCTGGACCATAGCAGTGAAAATGCCTTATCCTAAGCGCTATAACCTCTAGACCACCAAGGAACTTCTCCCTCTCTCTCTCTTGTTTTTTAAAGCTATGAGGCATGTGCAACAACAAAATCAACTAGCTGAGTAAAGCAGTTTTTGAGAAAATTTTAAAAGTAAGTGAATTTTTGTTTATCCTTTTTTTCCTGTTTAGCATTAAATTGTGTTTCATGAAATCTATTATCTTCTGTAAGACGAAAAATAATCAGATAGGAAGTTGAGGTAGTGTATACCAGTGACAAAATTCCAAGTTACTCTGCCAATTAATTATTGGTTCAAGGGAAACAGAATTACACTTGCAAAGCATAGTTTTCACATACTTTATTTCATCGAATCCTCAAAGCCATCTTGTGAGCTGTCACACAAAGCTACTCAGGGCTAAGATGTGAATATGGTCCTTTGTTTACACACTAACTCTAGATCAGATGTGTATAATATAGTAATAAAATAATAATTTCAACTCATCCTGAAAGAGCTCTATGCACCAAACTCTACAGTAAGCATTTTACACTGATTAAATCTTTAGTACCTAGCCCCAAACCCTATAACAAAGGAAGTTTTAGTACTCATATTTTAAGATGTTGTTAACCAATCATGTTTATTGAGGTTCTAAATATAAAAAAGCAATTAATTCCTTAAATTGAGATAGTGAGATAATGAGACTGTAAATTTAGAGTTTTAAGATTCCAAAGAAAGCACATGTAGAGATATTTTCTAAGTGAATATGTTTGCTACAACTCATTCAACTCTGACATTATTTAAGGTATTAAAAGAACACTTCAAATGTAGGAATATATCTTGACCTAAGTTCTCTTTATGGTGAAAGTACTTTGTATAGATATATATGAAACAAAAGCATGGTATGAATTAATTTAGCTGTTAAAATAAATAAAAGGCAATCTGCCCACATTATTAAATAATTGCACTGTATGACATCTATTGTCTGTTCAGTTAACATTGTTATACTTACCTTTTTAATTTTTTTACCATGATTCATTTTGCAATCTTTTAAAGAGTAATTTTAGTCTTGATCCTCCAGAAATTCTTACATAATTTTTTCTAACTCTCATGATAGTGTTCAGCCAAGTATAATCTCATCAATTGTATGAAAACCTGCATTATTTGGAATTTTATATATATTATTCACCTTAGCAAGTGCAGTTTTGTTTGTGAATGATGATCACCCCAGAGCCTCCTTCATTTCTCCATATATTTCCCTGGAGATAGTACAAAAAGTGTCCTAAATAATGTGATTCTCTTTTGATGTATATTTACACTGTTTAATTCTTTCTTAGGTAACTAATCTTTTTTGTATCATTCTCATGATATTTCATTATTTTTAGTTCTTATATTCCAAGAATTTTTAGCCTACTTTTGGATCTACCTTCAGTGATTTTTCGTCACTATTTTCACTTGGAGATAAATAGAGATCTATTTAGCTTCCACTGTTTAACCCAGTGTTCAAAGCCACTTTACCAGAGTACAATCTATTCCTTTTGCCTTCTCCTTTAAATCTCCACTAATGTTTTCATTCTGGTGTGTCTTACTTATGTATCATTTGTATCCCACATTATTTTCTTTGTATTTATAGTGATTTTTAAGTTTATATATAGGGAAAGATTGTAGAAGAAATGAAAATTTATCTGATATCAAAGCATCTGGATGAAACATGTGGACAAGTCAATCTATCAAGTTTTGACTACATATTAAAAATGTTCACATGATTGAATGAAAGCTACACACTTCACTCAGGTGTTTAATGTCTGTCAGATTAGTATTTACTAAAATTTACATGATTTTAAGGTTGGTTTAAGTCAAAGACTGAGTGTGATTACAAAGATAAATCTAGTTGCTTTCTATAGGCATCAGAGTATATATTTCCAAAATTTAGAGAAGGCTCCTGGAAATGAAATGCTCTCTGCTTTTCCTACACATATCAGTTACTTTGAAGTAAACACATTCCAACTTTCCCTAAGAATGGGTAGTCTTTAAAACAAGTGTCTTTTTACTCACTTTATTTTGATAACTGTAATTTAATAAAAAGGAATTATGGAGGCACACACGAATTTTCAGACTTTCAGAGAAGGACAGAGAAACTATAGTATGCAAATGAGTGTCTAAGAATTACCTTCAGAAGTGTGAGTTTTTCGTGTGACACAATGCTGCAAAAAAGGAAAAAAGCCCAGAATAGGAAGACAGTAGTAGATAATATCAAGACTGCTTTGCAGGTATGCTTCTTGTATTATATTCCTAAGACTCAGGCATTCTTTACAAACAGCTCATTTATGCTTATCCCAGATGAGTTAGCAGACGAAGTTCTTTGGGGACTGAGTTCTCCATGGAAATGTGTCTTACGTATAATTAGTTATTTACTGAATTGGGGTTGGTAGCAAGAGTCCTCTACTACTAGATTTGTTTTAAAATAAACTCATTTCCTGACACACTGGAAACTACTTTTATGTTATTTTATTTTAAAAGTTTTACTGTAATGATTTTTAATTGAAGCACAATTGACAGCAACATTACAGTATTTTCAGTTGCACAACATACTGATTTGATATTTGTATATGTTGCAAAATGATCACAGTAAGTCTAATTTACCATTTGTCACTATGCGTGCATGTTAAATCACTTTAGTCATGTCTGACTCTTTGCAATTGTATGGACTGTAGCTTGCCAGGCCCCTCTATCCATGGATTTCTTCAGGCAAAAGTACTGGAGTGGATTGCCATGCCCTCTTCCAGGAGATCTTCCCGACCCAGGGATCGAACCTGCATCTCTTACATCTCTTGCGTTGGCAGTTGAGTTCTTTAGCACTAGTGCCAGCTGGGAAGACCCTTTGTCACTATGCAATGTTGCATATTTACCGCAGAATTTTTAAGATTTACTTGCGTAGCAATTTACTTACAGATTTATAATGCAATATTATTAACTATAGTCACCATGGTATAATAGTGGCGCATTACGTTTTTATTTTTTGTTTGTTTTGTTTTTTCATTTGTTTCTTGATTCCATATGTAAGTAAAATCATATGGTATATGTCTTTGTCTAACTTATTTCATTTATCATAATGTTCTCAAGTTCCATTTTTTATTACTCCATTGTATATATATGCCACATCCTCTTTATCCATTCATCCATCAATGGTTAACTTAGGCAATTTCCATATCTTGGCTATTGTAAATAATGCTGCAGTTAATATACAGGTGCATATCTTTTTGAATAGTGTTTTCATTTTCTCCAGATAAATACTAAGAAGTGGAATTTCTGGATCATATGATAGTTATATCTTTACTTTTTTGAGGAAACATCATACTATTTTCAATAATGGCTACACCAATTCTTATTCCCATGAATAGTGCACTAGGGTTCCCTTTTTTCCACCTCCTTACTAATACTTGTTATTTTTAATCCATTTGATAATAGCTGCTCTGATATGAGAGATGATATCTCATTGTAGTTTTGATAGGCATTTCCTTAATTGCTAGTGATGTTGAACATTTTTTCATGTGCCTGTATACCATCTGTATGTCTTCTTTAGAAAAAGATCTATTTAGCACTTCTCATTTTGCAATCTAACTGTATGAATTCTTTATTTTGGATATTAACCCCTTATTAAATATATAATTTGAAACATATTATCCCACTGTGTAGGTTGCCTTTTTATGTTGTTCATGGTTTTCTTTGCTGTGCAGAAGCTTTTTAATTTGATGTAATCTCATTCGTTTATTTTTGTTTCTCTTGTCATTACCTTTGAAGTCAGAACCCCCCCCCAAATCATCAGTGACAATATTAAAGATTATTTCTTTTTAGCTCTGCCATTGCTTTTTGTAGGGATTACATTAAATTTGTAGATTGCCTTGTGTAATGTGGACATAAAGTATTCTCCCAATCTATAAGCACAGAAAATCTTTACGTCTATTTGTATCTTCTTCATTTTTTCATTAGAGTTTTATAGTTTTCAGTGCAAGTCTTTTACCTTCTTAGTTAAATTTATTTCTAGGCATTTTATTCTTTTGATGCAACTGTAAATGGAATTATTTCTTGATTACTTTTTCTGATAGTTTGTTGATGATAATAAATTTAAATAAGATACTATTAGTACAAAACTAGCTTGAATAAGTGATTCTAGAGAATTTATATCTAAGTTCTTTGAATATCTTACTTTGCTCATTTGTAGACTATCTTATATAAGATTTAATTATTTCTGGCCATAAAATAAGGGAGCATAAAAATCAGTTGAAGAGAGAAGAAAAAGAAAATCATTAAGTGGTCTTTCATGTGAGGAGAAATCAAAGCGATAACTTAAAAAATACCTTCAGGAGATCAAGATGGTGGCATGGCAGGGCACAGGGCTCACCTTTCTCAGAAACACATAGAAACTATAATGACATATGCAGGGACTCTTGCTCAAATTTACCTGGGGACAGCAGAACTAATCTACTATAGCCAAAGCTGTAATGAAAGATTCATATGCAATTGGGTAGGAGGAGAGAAACAGTTTGTTTGGGACTCACATCCCTAGGAGGAGACACGAAAGAAGAGGGGAATATCACAGGCTTGGGTATCCTCTCTGGGGAGCAAGGTGTTAAGGCCCATATTAGACACCTCAACCTTGGGGTCTGACACTAGGAAGAGGAGACCCCTCAGCAGGTTTGAAAACCAGTGGAGCTTACTGGAGTAAGAAACTGAGACTCTGCTCTTGAAGAGTGCAGACACAATCATGCTTACTCCTGATCAATAGCAGAGACTGCATATTGAAAGCTTTCTGGGCTCTTGCTGACTTGCCAGAACCACCCCAGCGTGTGTACAAGTCTACACCAGGCCTTTTTACTCCAGTGCTATTACCCATCAAGGAGGAGATGTCTATTGGCAATGAGAATGAACACACTTGATGGGAGCTGAGACATCTCAATTCACTGGCCCTGCCTGTGAGCAGAGTAGAGGCAACCATTACCAGCTTGCAAGTCCCTGGGGGAAGATGGAGCTACCTTCAGACTAATTTCAGACCCAGTTCTCCCAGCAAAGACACTGGGCACACACAAACTGCATAGGAATGCTCCCATACAAACACGGTCAAAGACCAGGATAGGTAACGATTTCATTTAATTTTGAAGAGACAGAGAAAGTTAAAATGGGAAGACAGAAGAATATGTTTCAAATGAGAGAACAAGAAGCAACTGAAAAGACCCTAATGAAACAGATAATTTACCTGATAAAGTTTCAAAGCATTTGCAATAAGAATGCTAACTGCACTGGGGAAAAATTGATGAACACAGTGAAAATTTTGCCAAACTAGAAAATAGGAAAAGCCTTTGTTATAATGTCCATTTTGTCTGATATGAGTATTGCTACCCCTTATTCCTTGTTTCCATTTGCATGAAATATCTTTTTCCATTCCCTCACTTTCAATCTGTGTGTGTCTTTAGCTCTGAAGTTAGTCTCTTGTAGGCAGCATATAGCTGGGTCTTTTTTTTTTTTAATCAAATCATCCATTATATGTTTTATAACTGGAGCATTTAGTCCATGACATTTAAAGTAATTATTGATGGGTATGTACTTATTGCTATTTTATTATTTTCTGGTTGTTTTGGTAGTTATTCTCTGTTCTTTTCTTCTTTTATTATTTTCTATTGAGTTTTTAGCTAGTATTCTTCTGTTCTTTTCTCCCTTGTTTTTGTGTATCTATTGTAGGTTTTTGATTTGTCATTACTATGGCTTGTATATCTATATCTACTTGTTTTAAACTGGTAGTCATTTAAGTTCAAACACATTCTGAAAGATCTGCAGTTTTTACTCCTTTTCTCCTTATTTTGTGTTTTGGATATTGTATTTTATATCTTCATGTTAATCATGTATTGTTTATTGTAGTTACAGTTATTTTATAATTTTTTTGTCTTTTAATTTCTATATGTAAATAGTTAATCTTCTGCTTTTACTATATAATTGCCTTTTTTATTGGGATTTTCTCTTTCCTATAGATTCCTATTTGTTTTCCACTTAGAGATGACCCTTTAACATTTCTTTTAGGATGGATTTAGTTGTGATAAACTCTTTACTTGTCTGAGAAGTTCTTTATCTCTCCTTCAACTCTAAATGATAATCTTGCACAGTAGAATATCCTAGTTGTAGGTTTTTCCCTTTCAGCATTTCGAATATGTCGTACCACTCCCTTATGACCTGCAAAGTTTCTGCAGAAAAATCAACTGAGAACCCATAAGGATTCTCTTTTATATTACTTTTCTTTTCCCTCTGACTGTATTTGTAATACAATTCTCTCTTTTTCTCTATCCTTTGCCATTTTAATTATAATATGTCTTGGTATGGGTCTGTTTGAGTTCAACTTTTTTGAATCCTCTGTCCTTTCTGTATCTGAATATTTGTTTCTTTCTTCATATTTTGGCAACTTTTATCCATAATCTCGTCAGAAACACTTTAAGATCCCCCCTTTTCCTTCTGTGAACCCGATAATGTGAATATTGACGCACTTAATGTTGTCTCAGAGAGCTTTTAAACTGTTCTCAGTTTTTAAAATTTTCTTTTCTTGTTGCTGTTCTGATTGAGTGATTTCCATTATCCCTATCTTCCAGATCACTTATGAGTTCTTCTGTATCAATTAGCCACCTATTCATTCCTTTGACTGTTTTTTTTTATTTCAGCTCTTGAATTTTTCATTTCTGATTGAGTATATTTTATGTTTCTAGTTCCCTGTTAAAATTCTCACTGTGTTCATCTATTCTTTTCCTTAATTCAGTTAACATTCTTATTACTAGTGCTTTGAATTATTTATCTGGTAAATTGTTTATTGTTCCATTACTTTGAGTTTTCTCCTGTTCTTTTAATTGAAACCAGTTCCTCTGCCTTTTCATCTTGCTTCACTTTCTCAACCTCTATGAATTTAGATTAAACAGTGACCTTTTGTGGTCTTACCTGAGTGTCACTCTGTGGGAATATCCCTGTATGGATTGCATGTGCCCGATTTCTTTGGTGGGAGAACTGGATTTGACATGGATACATGTCACTTCTTTCCTCAGGATGTACTAACAGCCATTACTTTAGTAGAAGATGGAGGGACTGAAGCTGGAGCTGGGTATGAAGTGGGATTTCCCCTCTGCTCATGACTGTCACCTCCTAATTGGGAGTGGGTTTTGATCCCAGGTTGCTGGACCAACCCCTGAGGGCTGGGCCCAAGCTGGCTCTTTTCCCTTTAAGAGTGTGCTTTTTCCTCTCCCACACCAGGACCTTTGCCCCATAGTGGGGAAGTGCTGAAGCAAGGGAGGGCCCAAGCAGGCTCTTAGCTTGTGTTGGCCATAGACAGATCCAAACTGTCCCTGATGTACTTCCTGAGCAGGGGCCAGCAAATATTTCCCTCACTCTGCTCAGATGCAGTCTTGGATCCAAGTCCCCTTTGTCTCTCATAGCTGATTATTCCCCTCCAACTTCTGCCACCTTACCCTTTTATGGAACCACACCACAGGGAAGGCAGGGCCCACATGGACACTCGGCATGTATCAGTGTGTGAACTGTGGCAAACTGGCGACTGTCAGAGTTCTGGGTTGTTTCCAGTGTGATGCTTGTGTAAGCTCCAACAATGGCCACCACCTGACCCAGATGCCAACCTGGGACTGAGTCACCTCTGTGTCCCATTTTTGAGCATCCTTCTTGGTCATGACCACCCAGATCCAGTGCTGCACTACAATGTGAATTAAGTGATACTGAGGTGTATGCTTGGCTTGGGTCAGGGCATGTGCAGAGGCTTTCTCCAGAAACCCTGGAGCCACTGGAGTAGTCTTCTCTTCACCATCTTTGCCCTGCCTTGAGGGTAAGCTAGTGATGTGCACTCGTCACCAGCAGAGTCAAGCTTCCCACAGCCTTCCTGTTAGTCCCAGTGATCCTCTGGTCAGTCAAGAGGACTCATCTGCCCTGTGTAGGACCCCTGGACTGGGTCACTCAATCTGTAGCTCCAGCCACTCACTCCCTAGGGCATATCTCTGCCCATGTATTCTCCTTTTTTTCCTCTAAGTCCCCATCTGGGGCAGCCATCTCAAACTTGATTGATCTCCTGCTTTGAACTCTTTATCAGGTGAATTATCTCATTTCATTAGGGTTTTTTTTTCAGGTATGTTCTTTATTTGAAACATATTACTTTGTCTTCTCATTTTGTTTAACTTTCTCTGTCTTTATCAAATTAAGTGAAGTAGTTACCTATCCTGGTCTTGAGGCATCCTTAGGCATTCTGTGTGTGCCCAGGGGCTTCAGCAGGAGAGCTGGATCTGAAGTGAGCATGGGCTGCATCTTCTCTCCGTGTGTGCTGGCAGCCACCACCTTGGTGTGAGGTATGGCTGGTGTAGGAGGGGCTTGAGTCAGAGTCAGGTGTGAGTAAGCACCTCTCTTGTGCTCATCATCCTTTTGGAGGTGGGTTCAAGGCCCAAGGGGCTAGACAAGGAACTCTGACAGAGTTCGGTTTCTCTTGGGTGTGATGGTTGTCTCTACCTTGGTTGAGTCCTTGCCTGGGCCTGAGGGCATGAAGTTGCACTCTTGGCCTGGTTTCACTTTTCCCCCAGTATATGCATGTCTTGGTTGGAGGCTGGGTTGGGGCAAGAGTGGTTGGTGCCATGCCAGTAAGGTGGCCTCATGCCCACCAGTGATAATGTTCTCCTTCCTAGGTTTTGCTCCTCTCATGTGTGAGCATGGACACATACATTGGCAATGACTGCCCTGGCCCTGGTGAGGGCATGACTGGGCTCCAAGCCAGCTCCTTTCCTTCTAAGTGTGGGTGTTCTCATTGGCAACAGCCTCTGCTACAGAGGAGAGCAATGCCAGGGCGAGAGGGGCTGGAGCTGGAGGCTGGTGTGGGCCGGGGTCTTGCTGGTGCAGTCCTGGCAAGCTGACCAGAGCCCATGCAGTGTTCAGTTTGTAGCTTCTGCACTGTGATCAAGAGTAAGCGTGACTGTGGTGCTCTCTTTAAGAGTGGAATCTTGGTTTCTTATAGCTCTGATCTAAGCCCCATTGGTTTTCAAACCGGCTAATGGGGGTTATTTTCCCAGTGTCAAATCCCAGGCCTGGAGTGTCTAATGTATGGCTGGAACCTCTCATTCCCACGGAATTTTCTGACTATTTACTTAGTTATTTCTCCTCTATCTATTGTTTTCATTCAACTACCATTCCTGTTGTTTATATTTAGTTTCATGTGTCTATTCTCTAAATCATATGTTTTCTTGCATAATTTCTTATGGTTTCTTCTTTTCGTTTTTGGTTTGTTTGAGATAGTTTTAAATATTTACTTACCCATACTGATAATTTAGTAATCAACAGTAACAATTCAATTGTCAATTCTTTGTTGTATAATTTAGTTTTAGGAAACCAATTTCGAAAAATTTTATTGCACATAAATGAGAGTTTCACTACTGATTGAAGTACTTAGCTGAATTTCATAGAATATTTATTTATTTATTGTTTATTTTTACTTTATTTTACTTTACAATTCTGTATTGGTTTTTTAAGGAAATCATATTGTCTAGGTATTCAATTTGGTATTGTTGCATTTGCCTTAGTGTTTGCTAGGGGTTGTGTTTTTAATTTTTCTGCTTATGCATTTATATCTTTCTTTTAAAGCTTAGAGCATTTGAAACTCTTCAATCTTTCGGCAAATTGTCACCTATTTTGGAGGGGAAGGGTCAGCTTATACCTTTTCCCATATTTGAGATCCCTTCTGACCTCTGTCCCTAATGGATATCTCAATTTGTTTTTCCGATGATGGTCCTCACAAATTCTGCATGTACTTCAAAGTTAACTGAGGCAGTTTCAAAAACTAATTTTCTGGACATGATTTCTTAAAATTCTGATATAAGAGTTCTGTAGAGGAGTTAGTCCTTATAAGTTTAAAGATTGTAATGTGTGCCAAAGCTGAAAAACAGCCCTCTAGCAAGTACAACCAGGTGCATCAAATGTGCCTACACATGAGAGGATTTGTCACATAGAGATATTTTTAAGATATGTCTTTCAATACTTTCTAAGACACAATTTATATACAAATGAATTTTAACATTTTTATAAATTTTATCTAAAATGTTGTACCACATGTTTATTTTATTTATTATGATAGCTATATATTAAAAAGCTACATTTTAGGGAGAATTTTGAGAGGAGGTAAAATCAGAAGTGCTTTTAGAACAGGGGCTCTTCCAAGCCCTATATGGAGAGTATGAAGCACAAAAATAGCTATGTTTATTCTCTTCTTTGATGGTACAATAAGACAAGAAGGCTCGTCATTGCCCTTTTCATGTCTTTGTTCCTTAAAGTATAAATAAAAGGATTAAGCATAGGAGTTACCAAACTGTAGAAAAGGGACATTAGTTTGTTCTTATCCTGGGAGTTAGTAGAAGAAGGTTGCACATACATGCTAATTACCGGTCCATAGAAGAGAGATACAACAATAACATGAGAACTACATGTGTTAAAGGCCTTCTTCTTTCCCTCTGAGGACCGAATTCTGAGCACTGTAGCTACAATGAACCCGTAGGAGACAAGAATAAGTGACAAGGGAACCAGGGAATAGAAAGTGCCCACAGTAGAGAGCATAGCTACATTGAACGTGGTGTCAGCACATGACATCTTGATCATCACTGGGACCTCACACAGGAAGTCATCTACCTTGTTGTTGCCACAGAGTGGCAGCTGGATGGTGAGGGATGACTGAAGCAAGGAGTTAGCCAAACCACTTAGCCATGCCATGACCACTAGGAAGATACAGAGTTGCTGTTGCATGATAACTGGGTACCTCAAAGGCTTGCAGATGGCCACATAACGATCCAAGGACATCACAGCTAAGAGGATGCATTCAGTGGCTCCCAGGAAGTGAAACATATAAAACTGGGTCACACAGCCTCCATAAGTGATAGACTTATCTGGGCCCCAGAGGTTCAGCAGCAGTTGAGGGGTGGTGGTTGTAGTAAAACAAAGGTCCAGGAAGGAGAGGTTGGAAAGGAAGAAGTACATAGGGCTGTCAAGTTGAGGATCTACCCTGGATATCACAATAATCGAGATGTTTCCCGCTAGCGTGCAGATGTAAGCAGCAAGAACTATTGTGAAGAGTGGCATTTCCAACCAGGGATGGTCAGAGAAACCCAAGAGAATGAAAAACTGTGGGGTACTTGCATTGCCTGCATTCATGACTGTTGCTCTTGTTTGTGGATTTAAGTCAAAGGGAAGATTTGCATTTCAGTATTAAATACTCTTGATGGTCAATTTATCCAGCTAAATAACATGAGTTATGAAGGGATTTTTCTCTGTGGTAAAACTCCTGTGATGTGATTTGATATTTGCAAAATAAAAAATTATGAGACAAAATGCCCCAAATAATGATTTTGTAGTACACTTGAAAGGAAGACTAACAAATCTTGATATTTTACCTAGGAAATGAAATATAACAAATTTTCATAGTTTAATTATTAGAGAAAGGGGGGTCTCACAATTACTCTTATATTAGAGAAAATAACAAAATAGAAGACTGTTTCCCAAGAACCACCCATGCTGACTTACTGCCTGTGTTCATTTCCTTCATCCTTACTCAGTTGAGCTTCATCATTCTCTGGTTGAATTTTTGAGTTGATTTCTGGGTAATTTTAGAATTCACTGGGCTCCAGCTGGATTCATCTGCTTTACACAGAAATAAGACATAGTGCTTTTCCTTAATCCTATGTCTCAAATTCTAAAATTACTTTTGCCAAAGTAAATTTTTGTCATTAAAAAAAATACACCTAAAAGAAACTGATTCCTAGCAACACGTTCAGAACTTAAAAAAAAAACAAGACAGGCAATAATTGATTGTACAGACTGGCTATATAAAATTATTAAAGGTATCAGTTCTTAAAAATGCAGTATAATATATATTAGTGTTTTTCATACTGTGAATTGTAATCTATCACACATTTAATGGTTATATATCATTTTATTGATTTTATAATATTTGTTTCCATTAAAGTGAGTATATGTATACGTGTATGACTAGGCTTATTATATAAAATATAAAAGTTGCTTTAGGCAATGGTAAAATGTTTGAAAAAGCACTGGTGTAATAGGATACGAAATCAGAAAACTGGATCCATTTCACTGTAATGATTAACAAATGTATCTTTTATGAACTGCTTAAATATTTGGAACCTCCCTTATCTACCTTACTGTGCTATTAGGATTAACCAATCCAATATGTATGGCTACACTTTTGTAAGTAATACTTAATGTTTGGTTGGTTATTTTCATGAACTATAGTGTCCAGGTTGATTAGGAGTCTCTATCTTCAAATTAATTTTTCTTAGGTTGTATCCAAATATTAACACTGTACTTATCTCCACCAGAAGAAGTCTCATAAGATTTGCATTTTCTTCCCTTTCATTTCCAAAAATTACTCATATCCTTTGGCTTTAACATAATGTTAATGATTTTAAGATTTTATGTCAGCACACATATATTTAAATTAATGAAAATGACCGCTAACACAAACAGTATCTCTAGATTTATTTTTCCAAAATAGGAGCATTTCAATACTATTAATACTAAAAGTGCCAATTTACTTACACATTTTTTTTTAGTATGCAGCTTTGCACAAAATCTTGTACAAAATGATATAAATCATCAAGCAAAACAGATCACAATCACTTACAGATAATACTTACTTTAAATTAATGTTGATATTCAATGGTAGTACTTCCCTTTATTGACATTGATATTTAGTTTCCATCAGGATTAATTGGAGATAAGGACTGAATTTTCTCTCTGTTTCAGTATGTTTACTTCTTATTGTAGGTCTTTACTTCTTATTGTAGGTCCTTAACATTATAAATATATTTGATTTGAAGCATCTTAAATATGTTTGGATATGAAAACCCATTTTACTCTAAAACAATTGCTCAGGAAAGGTTCTTCCTCTTTATATAAAGCTGTGGGACATTTTCTCCATACAAGTAATAAACCTCAGTGGAAAACTCTTGGCAAGAAGCATGATAGAAATTCCCTAGCGGGTATACTACTTTCTTTCCTCTTGCCATAGTAAAATGAAATGATAAATTTTGGCATTTTCCTTGTTGAATGAATTTAAGAAAATGAATTTAGGACCAAGAATTCTAGAAAATGCAGTCTTCCTAAAAAATTTCATGGAAAATCTCCTTGAATAACAGAGAAAATTTAAGACAATTATTTTTGGGGTCAAGATACAATTTTCTTTTATTTTTTCCTCAGGATATTATTTCTCGAGATTCCTGCAAATAATTTTATTTCTACACAGAGAGAGAAGAGGCAGTCGCCTTCTAATATTATTATTATTTTTTTTAGTTTTTTATTTTTTTAATTTTAAAATCTTTAATTCTTACATGCGTTCCCAAACATGAACCCCCCTCCCACCTCCCTCCCCATAACATCTCTCTGGGTCATCCCCATGCACCAGCCCCAAGCATGCCGTATCCTGCGAAAGACATAGACTGGCGATTCAATTCTTACATGATAGTATACATGTTAGAATGCCATTCTCCCAAATCATCCCACCCTCTCCCTCTCCCTCTGAGTCCAAAAGTCCGTTATACACATCTGTGTCTTTTTTTCTGTCTTGCATACAGGGTCGTCATTGCCATCTTCCTAAATTCCATATATATGTGTTAGTATACTGTATTGGTGTTTTTCTTTCTGGCTTACTTCACTCTGTATAATCGGCTCCAGTTTCATCCACCTCATTAGAACTGATTCAAATGAATTCTTTTTAATGGCTGAGTAATACTCCATTGTGTATATGTACGACAGCTTTCTTATCCATTTATCTGCTGATGGACATCTAGGTTGTTTCCATGTCCTGGCTATTATAAACAGTGCTGCGATGAACATTGGGGTACATGTGTCTCTTTCAATTCTGGTTTCCTCGGTGTGTATGCCCAGCACTGGGATTGCTGGGTCATAAGGTAGTTCTATTTGCAATTTTTTAAGGAATCTCCACACTGTTCTCCATAGTGGCTGTACTAGTTTGCGTTCCCACCAACAGTGTAGGAGGGTTCCCTTTTCTCCACACCCTCTCCAGCATTTATTGCTTGCAGATTTTTGGATCGCAGCCATTCTGACTGGTGTGAAGTGGTACCTCATTGTGGTTTTGATTTGCATTTCTCTAATAATGAGTGATGTTGAGCATCTTTTCATGTGTTTGTTAGCCATCCGTATGTCTTCTTTGGAGAAATGTCTATTTAGTTTTTTGGCCCATTTGTTGATTGGGTCGTTGACTTTTCTGGAATTGAGCTGCATAAGTTGTTTGTATATTTTTGAGATTAGTTGTTTGTCAGTTGCTTCATTTGCTATTATTTTCTCCCATTCCGAAGGCTGTCTTTTCACCTTGCTTATATTTTCCTTTGTTGTGCAGAAGCTTTTAATTTTAATTAGATCCCATTTGTTTACTTTTGCTTTTATTTCCAGAATTCTGGGAGGTGGATCATAGAGGATCCTGCTGTGATTTATGTCTGAGAGTCTGAGAGTGTTTTGCCTATGTTCTCCTCTAGGAGTTTTATAGTTTCTGATCTTACATTTATTTTATTTTATTTATTTTTTTTAAAGTTTTTTATTTTTAAAATTTTAAAATCTTTAATTCTTACATGCGTTCCCAAACATGAACCCCCCTCCCACCTCCCTCCCCATAACATTTCTCTGGGTCATCCCCATGCACCAGCCCCAAGCATGCTGCATCCTGCGTAAGACATAGACTGGCGATTCAATTCTTACATGATAGTATACATGTTAGAATGTCATTCTCCCAAATCATCCCACTCTCTCCCTCTCCCTCTGAGTCCAAAAGTCCGTTATACACATCTGTGTCTCTTTCCCTGTCTTGCATACAGGGTCGTCATTGCCATCTTCCTAAATTCCATATATATGTGTTAGTATACTGTATTGGTGTTTTTCTTTCTGGCTTACTTCACTCTGTATAATTGGCTCCAGTTTCATCCATCTCATCAGAACTGATTCAAATGAATTCTTTTTAATGGCTGAGTAATACTCCATTGTGTATATGTACCATGGCTTTCTTATCCATTCATCTGCTGATGGACATCTAGGTTGTTTCCATGTCCTGGCTATTATAAACAGTGCTGCAATGAACATTGGGGTACATGTGTCTCTTTCAGTTCTGGTTTCCTCGGTGTGTATGCCCAGAAGTGGGATTGCTGGGTCATAAGGTAGTTCTATTTGCAATTTTTTAAGGAATCTCCACACTGTTCTCCATAGTGGCTGTACTAGTTTGCATTCCCACCAACAGTGTAGGAGGGTTCCCTTTTCTCCACACCCTCTCCAGCATTTATTGCTTGCAGATTTTTGGATCGCAGCCATTCTGACTGGTGTGAAGTGGTACCTCATTGTGGTTTTGATTTGCATTTCTCTAATAATGAGTGATGTTGAGCATCTTTTCATGTGTTTGTTAGCCATCCGTATGTCTTCTTTGGAGTAATGCCTATTTAGTTCTTTGGCCCATTTTTTGATTGGGTCATTCATTTTTCTGGAATTGAACTGCCGGAGTTGCTTGTATATTTTTGAGATTAGTTGTTTGTCAGTTGCTTCATTTGCTATTATTTTCTCCCATTCCGAAGGCTGTCTTTTCACCTTGCTTATATTTTCCTTTGTTGTGCAGAAGCTTTTAATTTTAATTAGATCCCATTTGTTTATTTTTGCTTTTATTTCCAGAATTCTGGGAGGTGGATCATAGAGGATCCTGCTGTGATTTATGTCTGAGAGTGTTTTGCCTATGTTCTCCTCTAGGAGTTTTATAGTTTCTGATCTTACATTTAGATCTTTAATCCATTTTGAGTTTATTTTTGTGTGCGGTGTTAGGAAGTGATCTAGTTTCATTCTTTTACAAGTGGTTGACCAGTTTTCCCAGCACCACTTGTTAAAGAGATTGTCTTTACTCCATTGTATATTCTTGCCTCCTTTGTCAAAGATAAGGTGTCCATATGTGTGTGGATTTATCTCTGGGCTTTCTATTTTGTTCCATTGATCTATATGTCTGTCTTTGTGCCAGTACCATACTGTCTTGATGACTGTGGCTTTGTAGTAGAGCCTGAAGTCAGGCAAGTTGATTCCTCCAGTTCCATTCTTCTTTCTCAAGATTGCTTTGGCTATTCGAGGTTTTTTGTATTTCCATACAAATCTTGAAATTATTTGTTCTAGTTCTGTGAAAAATGTGGCTGGTAGCTTGATAGGGATTGCACTGAATTTGTAAATTGCTTTGGGTAGTATACTCATTTTCACTATATTGATTCTTCCTATCCATGAACATGGTATATTTCTCCATCTATTAGTGTCCTCTTTGATTTCTTTCATCAGTGTTTTGTAGTTTTCTGTATATAGGTCTTTAGTTTCTTTAGGTAGATATATTCCTAAGTATTTTATTCTTTTCGTTGCAGTGGTGAATGGAATTGTTTCCTTAATTTCTTTTTCTACTTTCTCATTATTCGTGTATAGGAATGCAAGGGATTTCTGTGTGTTGATTTTATATCCTGCAACTTTACTATATTCATTGATGAGCTCTAGTAATTTTCTGGTGGAGTCTTTAGGGTTTTCCATGTAGAGGATCATGTCATCTGCAAACAGTGAGAATTTTACTTCTTCTTTCCCAATTTGGATTCTTTTTATTTCTTTTTCTGCTCTGATTGCTGTGGCCAAAACTTCCAGAACTATGTTGAATAGTAGCGGTGAAAGGGGACACCCTTGTCTTGTTCCTGACTTTAGGGGAAATGCTTTCAATTTTTCACCATTGAGGATAATGTTTGCTGTGGGTTTGTCATAGATAGCTTTTATTATGTTGAGGTATGTTCCTTCTATTCCTGCTTTCTGGAGAGTTTTTATCATAAATGGATGTTGAATTTTGTCAAAGGCCTTCTCTGCATCTATTGAGATAATCATATGGTTTTTATTTTTCAATTTGTTAATGTGGTGAATTACATTGATTGATTTGTGGATGTTGAAGAATCCTTGCATCCCTGGGAGAAAGCCCACTTGGCCATGGTGTATGATTTTTAAGGAACAAAAAGGGTCTTGTCTTCAAATATTTCTTCCACAGTAGCATGGTATAATATAGACTTTTAACCTGACCGAATGCTATGTTAAAGTTCCACATTTGGTTTAAACAATTAAAAATGTGTCAAGAATAAATTAATGTCTCAGTGTTTCATTCATTTATTTAAGCAATAAATATTTGTTGAGTGCCTGCTATGTATTAATCACTTTCCCTGTTGCTTCAAATATAACACAGAAAAAATTACAGACAAAAATTTGCTGTAATGAAAAATGATTTGTAATAAAGAAGTAAGAGATTGATGCTTATTTGCAGTATGTCAGTAAACTTGGCTCCAGAATGAATGAAATACTAGTGAAATAACTCACAAAGGGCAAACTGATATGTGGCAAAACAAGATTTTCATTGGTGGTTTTAAACAATTATATAATTTTCACATGTACAACATTATAATTTGGCATCTGTATACACTAGAAAGTAATCACTATCACAAGTCTACTTGCCATTCATCATCTTACAGTTGACCGCCTTCACCCATTTCACTCATGTCCCAGTACACTTCCCTTCTGGTAATCACTAATTTGTTTTTTGTACCTGTAAGTTTATTTTTGTTTTGTTTATTTTTTAGATTCCACATGTGAGTGAAATCTTACAATAGAAATCTCTGTGCTTCCTATATCTGAATACCTGTTTCCTTCTTCAGGTTCAGGGAGGTTTCAGCCCTAATTTCATCGAATACATTTTGACTCCTTTCTCTGAGATCCCTATATTGTGAATGGTAATGTGAAGAATGTTGTCCCAGAGTTCTTGTAAACTATTCTCATTTAAAACAAAATGGTTTTCTGTTTCTTTTTTTTCTGTCTAATTGGGTGATTTGCATTTTTCCAGATGGCATATGCATTCTTCTATATTATTTAATCTGCTATTATTTCTCCTCCTGAAGTTTTCATTTCACACACTGTATTCTTTAGCTCTAACTGGTCCTTTATTATATTTTCCAGTTCTTTGGTAAAATTCACACTGTGTTGATCTATCTTTCACTCAGTTCAGTTAACATTCTTGTTACTATTGCCTTGAACTTTTTATCAGGTAAATTATTTACCTGTTTCATTAGAGTTTTTTCAAGGGCTGTTGTTTCTTGGTCTTTCATTCAAGACATATTCTTTTGTCATCTTATTTCGTTAAACTCTCTCTGTCTCAGTGAAATTATGTGAAACTTACCTATCTCAGTTTTGGAGGTGTGTCTTTGTGTGGGTTCATCCCTGTGCAGTCTGTGTGTGCCCAGGGTGTTTGGAGAGACAGCTGGACCTGAAGTGAGTACTGGCCATGTCTTCCCCAGGGTCATTTTAGCAATAATAATTCTTCCATTCCATAAGCACAATTTATTTTCCATCTCTTTGTGTTGCCTTCAGTTTCTTTCATCAGTGTCTTGGAGCTTTCCAAGTGCAGTGTACAGTTACTCAGAATAGCACATTTTCTTACATAGCTACTACAGTTATCAAAACTGGGATATTTTATAGCAATATAACTGTACTATTATCTAATCCACAATTTATATTCAATCTTGTTGATTATCTCCAAAATGTGCTTTATTTTGTTCCCCATGCAGGAGCCAATCAATACAGAAAGGTACACGAGGCTGGTTTGTCTTACAGGTGATGCTGTTAAGTTCAGTCACTTGATTAAGGTGATGTCCCCCAGGTCTCTCCTATGACAAGTTGTGATATTTTTTCCTTAGAAATTAAAATCTAATTAGAAGGGAAAGGCCTGAAGTTATATAAATATCTTGATCCTGATCAAATTTTAACCCACGGATTTTAACATCTATGCTTTAATTTTTTTCAGTTTTATTGAGATATAATTAACATAGAGCATTGTATAAGTTTAAGTTGTACAGCATAATGATATATCATGAAATGATGACCACAGTAAATTTAGTGTACATTCATTATCTTACAAAGATACAAATTAAAAGAAATTTTAAAATATTTTTTCCTTGTGCTGAGAACTCTGAGGATTTACTCTCTCAACAACTTTCATATATAACATACAGCAATATTAATTAATCCTGTTGTGCATTGTATCCCTATAACTTTTTATCTTATAATTGGAAATTTGTACATTTTGATCACTTTTATCCAGTTCTCTTCCACTCCATACCCTACCCCTAATAACAACAAATCTGATCTGTTTCTGTGAGTTTGTTTGTTGAAGTATAATTGAACTACAACACTGAATGAGTTCCTGGTGCACAGCATATTTTTGTACGTTTCAAAATGATCACCACAGTAAATCTAGTTACCATCTATCATCATATGAAGCTATTACACAGCTATTGACTATAGGCTTCACACTGCATATTTTATACCCACGATGCATTTATTTTGTAACTGTACATTTGTGCCCTAGTTTCCCTCAGCCACTTTTTCCTCCCTCCAACCCCCTCCCATTTGGCAGCTACCTATTTGTTCTCTGTATCTAGGACTTTGTTTCTGTTTAGTCATGTCTGTACATGTGTACTATTTTTAGATTTTACATGTCAGTGAAATCACACTGTCTTACTCTATCTGACTTGTTTCACTTCTCATAATACCCTCTAGGCCCATCTATGTTGTCACAAATGGCAAGATTTCATTCTTTGTCTAAGTGAGAGTCCATTGTATATATATTCCATTACTTATTTATCTACTCACTTATTGATGGGCATGTATTTTGCTTCCATGTCTTGGCTACTGTAAATTAATCTGCAAATGAACATAAGGGTGCATGTATCTTTTTTTCGGGGGGGAGTGGTTTGGAGGTACTTCTTTATGTTTTAATTTTTAAATTAACTTTTATTGGATTTCCAGTGCTGTGTTAGCTTCTGCTGTACAGCAAAGTGAATCAGTTTTACACGTATCTTTTTGAATTAGTGGGTTTTTTTCCTTTGGATAAATACCCAGGAGTGGAATTTCTGGATCATATGGTAGTTCTATTTATTTTCTGAGACAGTGTTTTGCTCTAGAATCTTTTTTTTTTTTAAATTTTCTGTTTTTAATATTTTGAGGAACCTCCATATGTTTTCCACTGTGCTAAACCAATTCCCACCAACAGTGCATAAGGGTTCCCTTTTTTCCACATCCTTGCCAACATTTGTTATTTGTTGTCCATCTGATAATAGCCATTCTGATAGGTGTGAAGAGATATCTCATTGTGGTTTTGATTTGCCTCCATCTGATGGCTAGTGGTTTTGAGCATCTTTTGAATGTAAGTCATCTGTATGAAATTTTTTGGAAAATGCCTATTTAGGTTCTCTGCCCATTTTTTAAATCAGATTTTTTGAGTTATGCTTTCTTTGTATGTTTTGAATATTAACCTCTTGTCACATATATTTGCAAATATTTTCTCCCATTCAGTAGGCAGTCTTTTTGTTTTGTTGATAGTTTCCTTTGTTGTGGAAAGGATTTTTTTGTTTGACGTAGCCCCCTCTTAAAAATTTTGCCTTCGTTTCCCTTGCTTGAGGAGATATAGCAAAAAGAATTAAAATTTGCCATCTCCAGCAGTATGGATGGACTTGGAGGGCATTATTCTATGTGAAATAGGTCAGATAGAGAAAGGCAAATACTGTATGATATCATTTATGTGTGGGACCTAAAAAAACACAAAAACTAGTGATTATAACAAAAAAGAAGCACACTCACAGATGCAAAGGACAAGCTAGTGGTTATCAGTTTGGATAGGAAAGTGAAAAGGGCAATATAGGGGTAGGAAAAAAAAGGTTTTATGGGATTTTATGGAATAATGTGTGTGAATCTTGAAAACTGTAAAGTGCTTAATGAATAAGAACCTAGGTATATTAGTAAGATAAAATGCATGTGAAGAGAAACTATAACCTTTATTCCTATAGGGATAAACTAATATGCCAGCAATGTTTAAAGATGATTTCTCACCCATAAAACTATTTGCTTTTACTAAAATAGAGTAATGCATTTATGTAATTTTTCAAAGATAAGTGATTACTAATAACTATATGTGACTGTCACTAGATTTTCATTTTTACAGAGAAATTAAATTTCTTTAGCCTTGAGAATTTGAGTTTATATCCCACTGTGGAATTTCACAGGACCATTTTCCTCACCCCAGAGAGTTTTATATTTCTGAAAATTCTTTTAAAAGAATAAATGAAAATTTGGTTATTAGCTAAAATTATCCATAGTTTTGATAACAGATATTTTAATTTTTGTCCCCAAAATTAAGTTTTGTGAGTGTCTTGGTGAACAAAACCAAACTTTGCTCTTTGCTACAGTCTAGTAGTAAGTAAAGGCACTTATCAAATGATCACTTAGAAGGATAAATACCATAAATGAGAGGTATATGATAAGCAAGTAAATTTGTGGGTATTAGACTAAATCAGGGAGACCACAAAAAGATTTTCTAATAAATGATGAGGCTTGAGCAACTAGTAATTAGGTGGAAGGATTTGTTGTAGTTCAGTTGCTCAGTTGTGTCCGACTCTTTGTGGCCCCATAGTTTGCAGCATGCCAGGTGTGGAAGGAGAAGAATGCTCAAACATTCTGCGCTTTAAGGAAAAATGCTAAGTGCAAGACAGAAGGCTGTATGGCTGGGAAATACAGCCATACATTCCTCTTCCTTTGGAGAAGGAAATGGCAACCCACTCCAGTGTTCTTGCCTGGAGAATCCCAGGGACGGGCAAGCCTGGTGGGCTGCCGTCTATGGGGTCGCACAGAGTTGGGCACGACTGAAGCGACTTAGCAGTAGCAGCAGAAAAAGAGTATGGAACCAGGAGTGTGAAGATGGAAAAGAATGGAGGGGTGGGAGGTACGAAAGAGGAATGACTGATTTGTCTTCCTAGTGGTTTTGATGTGGAAAATTATGCAAGAGATGGTTTAAGATATGGCTAATGGTTTCTGACTTGCAGATTCACAACAAGTGAATCAACTTACTAAAATAGTGAGCTTTAGAAGAAGACTTTGTGGTGGAGAGAGCAGGTGTTCAGCTTTTGATTGTGTTGAGTTGGAAATGTCTATCATATATTCAAAAAGAGATGGCAGTGGTACAAAATGGTTGGGAAATCTTAAAAATGGCACTTATATTGAGATATAATTGTATTCATTCATTTACAGTGTCTTGAAATGCTTACTGCTTTCTTTTTGTGCTAAACAAACATTTTAAACTCCATATATTTAAACTTTTTCCCTTTCCCATTTATTGGAAATGTCACATTTAGTAAACACATGCTTATTATATATTCTGCCATACTCTGTACTTACATTTTTGGATAGTTTGTGCTTCTGATACCTTCTGTGATCTAAGTATTCTGTTTTCATAACTGGATAAAATCCAAACTTTTCAACTTTTCAGTTATCATCTACAGCCTCTTTTTAAATGTGTTTTGTAACCTTTTCTCTGCTGCCTAAAATGTTGTCCCATCTATGCCCTTACATTGTTAACTACAAGTAATCATTTAAGTATCTGAGGTTAAGAGTCGTTTCCTCTGCGAACTAGAATATTTTTTAGTAGAGGAACTCTGATTGTTTTCTCTCTGGTCTAGTGCTACCTAGTGATCAATAAATACTTATTGAGTGACTATCCAAATAAAGTGAATTAATTCAGATCAATGTTAGAAAAATTTCCTATTACCATTTTTATAAATAACGTCATAATTTAGGGGAGATCCTGTGTGCTTGGTTGCAGAACTTGGGACAAGTAAGGATTTGGGGAATGAAAGAAGAAAGGAAAAAAATGCAATTCATTGGAAATAAAGGGATGAATTAAAAAGAAGGTTAGAAATAAAATTCAGCTGAGGGCTTCCTTTATGGTCCAGTGGTTAAGAACCCACATTGCAATGCAAGGGACACTGGTTTGATCCCTGACTCAGGAAGATCTCATATTCCACAGAGCAACTTAGCCCGTTTGCCACAACTACTGAAGCCCACGTGCCCTAGGACTTGTGCTCCACAACAAGAGAAGTCCTCTCATTGCAACCGCAATGTAGGGCCCACTCACCCCAACAAGAGAAAGCCTGTGTGTAGCAACAAAGCCCAGCACAGTGAAAAATAAATAAATAAATATTTCAAAAATTCAACTGATATTTCCAGTTTCTAGGATGAGATGCACACACTTAGCTAGTTTAAAGTCAGCTGTTACTAGATTTGGGACAGACTACATGCTTGGAACAGTTCTGAAGCATGCATATGAGGACTTGTGTGCTATGGGAAAACTTCTGTCTTGGGATTGCTGGTCATTTAGTCAGAAAGATATGGAACTCCCTAACTAAGGTGGTAGACAAGATTGTTCTCTAACACATAGTATAAGTGGGAAGGTAAACCATCCAAGTGTTCTGAATAGTCAGGCATTGACAGGAGGGAATTAGCATGGCTTGGCCTCAAGAAACAAAGTTCATTGAGGAACCTTATAGAAGGCAAAGGAACTTTTAATTTAGAAGAATATAGCTTATGGTCTCAGCATTGCTTCCTGAAGTTAGGAAGATTTTCTAACTGTTGGCCTAACTCCGTAAACTTGTAAGAGCCTGAAAAATAGAAAAATTAGTTTGAACATTATTACTATTTTCAAGAGAAAAAAAGACTCAGAAGATTCTCATCATGATGGGACACTTCTTACTTTTTATAGTAAAATGTTAACAGCATCAGCCTCTTAAAGGCCTCCTTCATATCTTTATTTCTAAGGCTATAGATGAGGGGGTTCAACATGGGTATGAATATCCCATAGAAGAGGGAAACGATTTTCCCCCAGTCCTTAGAGGTGGAAGAAGGTGGTTGTAGATACATGTATATGCCTGTTCCAAAAAAGAGAGAGACTACAACCATGTGAGACCCACACGTCCCAAAGGCTTTCCGTCGTCCTTCTGCCGATTTGATTCTCAATACTGCTTGAGCTATGAAGCCATAGGAGATGAGGATCAATGTCACTGGAATTAGCAGAATTAACACACTGAAGAAAAAAAGCTCAGCAACAATAGGCTTTGTGTCAGCACAGGACAACTTGAGAAGGGCAGGAACCTCACAGAAAAAGTGGTCCACTTCTTGATGACCACACCGTGGCATGTTAAGGGTCAAGGAGGACTGCAGCACTGAGTTGCTGAAGCCAGTGAACCAGGAGAAGGCTATCATCCTCAAGCAGAACCAAGGGTTCATGATGACAACATAGTGGAGGGGTCTGCAAATCGCCACATACCTGTCAAAGGACATAACAGCAAGGAGGAGACACTCAGTAGCACCCAGGGCCAGGAAGATGATGAGCTGGGCCACACAGCCAGCATAGCTAATAGTTTTCTTGTTGTGAGAAATATTCGTCAGCATATGAGGGACTGTACTTGTGGTGTAACAGAGATCTAAGATGGACAGATTAGTAAGAAAGAAATACATGGGAGTATGAAGCTTGGGATCCAGAATGCAGACCATCATGATGGACACATTGCCAAAGACGGTGGTTGTGTATGATATTAATAGTAACATAAAAAGAGGTTTTTGTAGCCAGGGCTTGTCTGAAAAGCCAAGTAGTACAAATTCTTTCGGGGAACTCTCATTTGCCCAATTCATGATGATGCATTTATTTTTCATTCCTAAAAAGTATAAAATAGTAAAGTGGTCAATAGATAATACTGACTACTCTTATTGTAACAGAACTGAATTTAGGATAATCATAGTGAATGATTCTACACCAAATATATAGTCAATTAAATAGAACCCTGTAAAATATAATATGGGTATTGTATAGTTAAAAAATAGCTCTTCTGTTTTAGTATTTATGTTTGACTTTATGAAGCAAATCATCACATTTAAAGGCCAAGAATATGAACCTGTATGCATGAAACATGGACAGTTACATGTGCTCAATACATTTCAATTCTTATCCCTTTTCTTATACTGCTGCTGCTGCTGCTGCTGCTAAGTCACTTCAGTTGTGTCTGACTCTGTGCAACCCCATAGACGGCAGCCCACCAGGCTCTGCCATCCCTGGGCAAGAACACTGGAGTGGGTTGCCATTTCCTTCTCCAATGCATGAAAGTGAAAAGTGAAAGTGAAGTCACTGAGTCATGCCCAACTCTCAGTATTTTAAGAATAAATGCTGTTTTAATTCAGTAGTTTTTAATCCATGCTCAAAATGCTGAGTAATATAGAGGTTATAAGAGCATCATATAAATCTGAACTTGATCTAAAGAAATTATGCTTGTTTTAGTAGTATATTCTTGGGATACTTTTGAGCTGTCTCTCTAAAATGACACATATGAACATCCATTTCCACAAAGAGCTATCATGAGTATTAAATGCTTTGATTCATGGTAAAAAATTATGTCTAACTTGTGGTTTATAATGATGATCACAGTTGACATCTCCCAGCATCTCCAAATACCTTGATGAAAACTGCAAAATGCATAAGCTAATTGTTGATTTACTACCAGTGACAGGCATTGCTTAGTGCCTGAAATAATTCTTTCTAATTCTCACCAAAACCCTAATAAATGGATATGATCTACATTTTATTACTACTATGACTCAATGAGAATAAATAATTTGCACACTCTGTAATCTTAAGGCCAAGACGCAAAAGCAGAATTTAAAGGCCATTCATTTTTATATATTCCTTAATTCCACCTAAATATAGAGAAAGCAGCAAAGGAAGACACAAGAGTTATAAACAATGGAATCAAGGAGCCAAAAATCAAATAAAGTTGATTTTCTTCAATCTGTGAAAGTTATCAGTTATTTAGTTATATGACCCAAGGGCATCTAAACTCCTTTAGTCTACTTTGCATGTTTAAATTTTCATTGCTTAGACCTACCCCATTTGAATTTACAAGCATAAAAATAGATAGTGCTGCTAGATTGACTTAAAAAAGAAGATATAATAATAAGAATTGACATATTTTATACCAGAGTGGAATACTTTTTTCCCCAAGTTAGTAACACTGATATATAAACTATAACTTTAGCATGGGATACCTACATGAGAATGAATAGAGATGGTGCTAAGATCTATAATTCTTTCCATTACATGAAGTTTTAATTTTGGCTTTTTAGCTACAGATACACATTATTTAGTAAATGCCAATAATATACTCTCAGTTGAAAAATAGAAAAGGATGTAAGACTTGACTTATTTGTGTGTACATTTAAATTTTCACATGAAAAAGTCCATACATTGATAAAGGATAGTCAAAATGAAAAATGTGCAGTTTATGGCAAAAATGGTTTACATACTAAAATATAAGTAATTAGTACATAATAATTATGAGAAAAGGCCAAAACTCCAATGAAAAAAGAGCAGTGGATATAAACAGACAGGTTGGACAAGAACAAATATGAAGCAAAGGTGAAAATAGAAAAGATGTGCAATTTTTCATCAATAAAGAAACAAATCAAAACAGGGAAATGCTGCTTTTTCTGTTCAATTCTGCTGCTGCTGCTGCTGCTGCTAAGTCGCTTCAGTCGTGTCTGTGCTACCCCATAAACGGCAGCCCACCAGGCTCCCCCATCCCTGGGATTCTCCAGGCAAGAACATTGGAATGTGTTGCCATTTCCTTCCCCAATGCATGAAAGTGAAAAGTGAAAGTGAAGTTGCTCAGTCATGTCCAACTCTTCGCGACCCCATGGACTGCAGCCTACCAGGCTCCACCATCCATGGGATTTTCCAGGCAAGAGTACTGGAGTGGGTTGCCATTTCCTGCTCCTGTCTACTCACTAGATAATGTTTTAAAAAATTGCCTTAAAAGTTAGCTTTTCAGAACATTGCCTCTGTAGCTAGAATCTCCCAGCATTTTATATCTGATCTGTATAAGTGAAAGTGTTAGTTGCACAGTCAAATCTAACTCTTTGCGACCCGGTGGACTGTAGCCTTCCAGGCTGCTCTATTCATGGGATTCTCCAGGCAAGAATACTGGAGTGGGTAACTATTCCCTTCTCCAGAGGATCTTCCCAACCCAGGGATTAAACCCAGGTCTCTAGCATTGCAGGCAGACTCTTTACTCTCTGAGTATGGTTCTGGGCAAATTGATGAATATCCTTGTGTTCAAAATTCACAGATTCTGTATTGATAATAAGAGAGTTATTGTATAGGTTTAATGCAGCAAGGCCTACACATCTGAATTTAGGACAGCTCTGGAATATAGAGCTGTGAATGTGAACTAGTTATCACTAATAGTATCAAGAGCATTAATCATTATCAGTAAGTATTAATAGTAATAATGTATCATTATCTCCACTTCCCATGTATCTGAAAAAAAAACAGACAAATTACTACTAGTGGAGCTGAAACATTATAATTTTATGATAATATAGTATGAAATGATTATATGTGCATGTCATTTTTTCTTTGTGTCTAGCATAATACTGAGAACATTGTTTCCCAGTAAATGATAGTCAAGTCAATGGTTAGTAAGAGACACTGAGTTGCCTGAAGGCATAATAAAAACACTTTACTCAACAGCTGGGGTTTTTTTTTTTCTATTTCTTTTATTTCTTTTTGTATTTCTTTTTTCACATCTTTTATTCAATACTCCTTCCCACATTTTGTATGTCTCTGATGTCATTGATGCTCATTCATTAGTTCATTTTTTACATTATCAGAAAAATGAAATTACCCTTTGTAAAGGATATTTTCATCCCACTGTTATCATAGCTCTTCTTTTATTTCTACATCCTCTACTAATTAAAAGAATCCTAAATACTCCTTTTTTTTTTTTTTTGTATGACAATATAATCTGCAAAAGAGTGAAATGATAACCAGTGTTTTTGGAGCCGCTGGAAATATTTGACCTTTATTTCAAGATTCCCAGGAAGCAAATTGAACTCTGCTTATTGAATGTGAAGCAACCTAGAGGCAAGGAAGTATATTAAATGATCTTGAGAGATCTTTCCCACTCAATGACAATAACATAATTCTGTTTAGTAGACATCACTCACCGTTTCTCTTTTCTAGTGTTGAAAAGGTGTCTACACCATTCTTTGTGCATGTTTTGAAGGAAGTTTGGTCCAAAAACAGGATGAAAAATGCAGTGACTTTTTGACATTTCACCTCTTGTGAAATTCTTATTCAGCTACATTTTGCCCATAGATTGAGAATGAAATTAGCACATAACTGGACTGAATAAAAAACATATGAGAAAAGTTCATATGATGAGGTAAAAGTATATTAGAGATAATGTCTTCAGTCACCCAGGTGTTTTTGACTGACCCTGGCTCTTCTCAGCAAGCTCCTAATACAATGAGAAGCTGATTTTATAAATACCAGCAACACTGACAGAGTCATGGAGAGAAGGTTTAGCTGTAACTGAAGGCTTACCGTTCATACAATGCTCTGTGCTCTTTTAGCCCTAGGGATTCCAGAGTCCCTCAAGTTTAATTGGTCATTGTGTCCAGAGTGAAACCATGTGAACTCTGTTTCGTAAGGGTAGCATAATACTGGCACATAGATGGTTCACACATATTAAAAACTAGATTGAAAATACTAGTCATGAAGCATAGACCATGAAAAATAAGTTTGGGATTGTTTAATCAGGAAAGTACAAGACTACATGAACTTTTAATCCATTCTTTTAAATAGTCTTAAGGTCAAATACTGAGACCACAGATGGTGTATATGGGATAATAGTATTTCTATTGTTCATTGGTTTTTTTGATGAATGGGCTTAGTTTAAACCTGCTAGAGAGCTCCACATTAAAAAACTATTTCATACAAAGTTACAAGATAAAATTAACACACAAATTTAAGTTTAGAATGAATTCCTTGGGGCAGAATTACAGCTGACTCTCGAACAACATGGGCAAGAGCTGTGAAGTCCACTGATACACAGATTTTCCATAAATATATAAAAATATATGTATAAAGCATCATGTGTAAGACGTGTGGAAGAGGATAGTGTATCCTCATGTAGGCATGAGTGATACTTAATGTAAAATTAATACTTTAGTTTTTTATTGCTTATAACTTTGCTTTCAAAGAATTACATTATTATACAGTATACTTCTTTCTCTCTTTCACAGTTAGAGAAACTATGTTTCAGCCTATCACCACAGGTAAGCAGTTTTATAAAAATATATAATCTCAATACTGTATTATGAATATGACTATATAACACAAGCCATAAACATTATTAAATGATTCACTTAGTGTATAAGGTAGGCTACTGTGAAGCAATTATATCAGTTATTTATTTATAAAACATCAGTAATTAGCTCATTTTTTGTTATCAATTTATGTCATTATACCTTAAAATAAATATGAAATTTTCACATTATCTTTCTATTTTTTAATTTCTAATAATACATATATACAGTGTTTTGTATCATATAAGACAATATTAATGCAGGTACTGACAGACAGACGATTCATCTGGTAAACAGAGGATGTAAACTTATGGTATCGATAAATACAGTACATACTGTAAATGTATTTTCTCATCCTTATGTATTTTTAATAACATTTTCTTTTCTCTAGCTTCCTTTATTTTAAGAATACATTATATAACACATATAAGAGGTGTTAATAAACTTTATATTCACAATAAGGCAACAGTAGGCTAGTCATGTTAAGTTTGGGAAGTCAAAAGTCATGGAGTTTTGATTGAGTGTGGAATCAGCATTCCTAACTTCTGCGTTGTCAAGGGTCAACCGTAGTAGAAACATATGGAATTGGAACAGGAATAGTTTTTGGAAATAAGTTGATTCATTACTTGATATGTGCTCACCTAAGATTTGGTATGATGAAATTGAACTGAGTGTCAGCATAGATATAATCTCAAAGAACACCTTTTGCTAGTAGTTTAATGTATTTGTTTTCACTTGTTTCTCTTTTGTATAATGCATTTTTTATAAATTGTAAAATCATCTGTGTAGAATATAATCATTTTCTAAATTGTTACATTTCTTAGCACCTGCCCTTATTGTTCAGTTCACTTGCCCAGTTGTGTCCAACTCTTTGTGACCCCATGGACCTCATCACGCCAAGCTTCCCTGTCCATCACCAATTCCCAAAGTTTGTTCAAACTCATGTCCATCGATTCGATGATGCCATCCAACCTTCTCATCCTCTGTCATCCCCTGCTCCTTCTGCTTTCAATTTCTTGCCAGCATCACGGGCTTATTTTTAATGAGTCAGTTCTTTGCATCAAGTAGCTGAAGTACTGGTGCTTCAGCTTCAGCACCATGCCTTCCAATGAATAGTCAGGACTGATTTCTTTTATGATTGACTGGTTTGAGTTACTTGCAGTCCAAGGGACTCACAAGAGTCTTCTCCAACCCCACAGTAAAAGTGCAACAATTCTTTGGTGCTCAACCTTCTTTATGGTCCAATGCTTTCATCCACACATGACTGCTGGAAAAACCATAGCTGACTAGATAGACCTTTGTTGGCAAAGTAATGTCTGCTTTTTAATATACTGTCTAGGTTTGTCATAGCTTTCCTTCCAAGGAGCAAGTGTCTTTTAATTTCATGGCTGCAGTCACCATCTGCAGTGATTTTGGAGCCCAAGAAAATAAAGTTTCTCACTGTTTCCATTGTTTTACCGTCTACTTGCCAGGAAATGATGGGACTGGATGCCAAGGTCTTAGATTTTTGAACGTTGAATTTTAAGCCAGCTTTTACACTCCCCTCTTTCACTTTCATAAAGAGGCTATTCACTTCCTCTTTGCTTTCTGCCATAAGGGTGGTGTCATCTGCATATCTGAGGTTACTAATATTTTTCCCGACATCTTGATTCTGGCTTGTGCTTCATCCAGCCCAGCAATTTGCATGATGCATTCTGCATATAAGTTAAACAAACAGGGTGACAATATACAGCCTTGATGTACTCCTTCCCCAATTTGGAACCAGTCCATTGTTTCATGTCCAGTTCTAACTGTTGCTTCCTGAACTGCAAACAGATTTCTCAGGAGGCAGGTCAGGTGGTCTGGTATTCTCATCTCTTTAAGAATTTTCCAGTTTGTTGTGATCCACACAGTCAAAGGCTTTGGCATAGTCAATAAAACAGAAGTAGATGTTTTTCTGGAATTATGTGTTTTTTTTTTTTTATGATCTGATGGATGTTGGCAATTTGATCTCTGGTTCCTCTGCCTTTTCTAAATCCAGCTTGAATATCTGGAGGTTCTCAGTTTATGTACTGTTAAAACCTAGCTTGGAGAATTTTGAGCATTACTTTGCTAGTGTGTGCGATGAGTGCAATTGCGTGGTAGTTTGAACATTCTTCCCTGGTGGCTTCCCTGGTGGCTCAGAGGTTAAAGCGTCTGCCTACCATGCAGGAGACCTAGGTTCGATCCCTGGGTCGGGAAGATTACCTGGAGAAGGAAATGGTAACCCACTGTAGTATTCTTGCCTGGATAATCCCATGGATGGAGAAACCTGGCAGGCTACAGTCCAGGGGGTCACAAAGAGCTGGACATGACTGAGCAACTTCACTTTCATTTTCACTTGAACATTCTTCAGCATTGCCTTTCTTTAGGATTGGAATGAAAACTGACATTTTCCAGTCCTGTGGCCACTGCTGAGTTTCCCGAATTTGCTGGTGTGTTGAGTGCAGCACTTTCATAGCATCATCTTTTGGGATTTGAAATAACACAGCTGGAATTCCATCACCTCCACTAGCTTTGTTCGTAGTGATGCTTCCTAAGGCCCACTTGACTTTGCATACCAGGATATTTGGCTCTAGGTGAGTTGTCAGGAAGCATTTAACAGGAGGCTTCCTGTGTGCTGTTTTGATTTGTCAGGAATCCTCTGTTCCTTATTAATTCCTGAATATTCAGGAATTAAGAGGAGAGGCAAGCCTCTCCCGGGGCTGAGGGATCCAGGCATTTCCTTCATTAGTTTTTCTATAGGGTGATAAGTACCCTCTTTCTTCTTGTGAACCATATGGTGAAAGTGATTATTTACAACTCTCTCTCTCTCTTTAATATGGATCACCTATGTTTTCTAAGTCTGGAATTTTAACCCTTATCTTTGCTGAAAATAACTACAGTATATATGCCTACACCATGTTGATTAAAACACCTTTGTTCCATCAGAGCTTTGGTCCCCGTGTCTTGATTTCTCTCTCTCTCTCTCTTTTTCAGGCTGATCCCCTGGAGCACAGAGGCTCTCTGAGTTCACTTTCCTGCCCGGGCTTCTAAGACCCTCTTGAGAAGGTGCTCTGTCCCTTCACCCCATTGAGAGGGCACCTGAGGCCTTCATGAACAGAGTAAGCCCCATGCAGGGGCTTTACTGGCTTTCTGTATAAACCAAAGAATATCAGCCTCTTTCTCTCTCCTTTACTTTCTTATTGGTTGACTCCAGACCACCAGGTTCCAGCCCATTAAAGGACCACAGCAGTGAGTGACCACACCACTGGTAATCTGGGTCTTTAAGATATTTTTGTATAGTTCTTCTATGTATTCTTGCCACTTCATCTTAATATCTTCTGCTTCTGTTAGGTCCATACTGTTTCTGTCCTTTATTGTGCCCATCTTTGTATCAAATGTTCGCTTGGTATATCTGGTTTTCTTGAAGAGATCTCTAGTCTTTTCCATTCTGTTTCCCTCTATTTCTTTGTGTTGATCTCTTAGGAAGGCTTTCCTATCTCTCCTTGCTATTCTTTGCAACACTGAACTTAGATAGGTATATCTTTCCTTTTCTATTTTGCCTTTAGCTTCTCTTCTTTTCTCAGCTATTCATAACGTCTCCTCAGACAACCATTTTGCCTTTTTGCATTTCTCTTTTTTGGGGATGACTTTGATCACTCCTCCCGTGCAATGTCACGAACCTCCATCCATAGTTCTTCAAGCACTCTGTAAATCAGATCTAATCCATTGAATCTATTTGTCACTTCCACTGTATAATCATAAGGAATTTGATTTAGGTCATACCTAAATGGTCTGGGGCTTCCCTTGTGGCTTAGATGGTAAAGAATTTGCCTACAATGCAGGAGACCCAGGTTTGATCTCAATCCCCTCCAGTATTCTTGCCCAGAGAATTCTGGACAGATGATCTTGGTGGGCTGCAGTCTGTGGGGTGGCAAAGAGTTGGACACGACTGAGTGGCTACACGTTCACTTTCTTTTCTTTGAATGGTCCAGAGGTTTTCACTACTTTCTTCAATCTAAGTCTGAATTTGGCAATAAGTAGCTCATGATCTGAGTCATAGTCAGCTCCTGGTTTTGTTTTTGCTGACCTTGTAGAACTTCTCCATCTTAGGCTACAAAAAATATAATCAATCTGATTTCGGTATTGACTATCTGGTGATGTCCATGTGTAGAGTCTTCTCTTGTGTTGTTGGAAGAGGGTGCTTGATATGACCAGTGTGTTCTCTTGGCAAAACTCTATTAGCCTTTGCCCAAGGCCAAACTTGCCTGTTATTCCAGGTCTCTTGACTTCCTACTTTTGCATTCCAGTCCCCTATGATGAAAAGGACGTCTATTTTGGGTTTTAGTTCTAGAAGGTCTTGTAGGTCTTCAACTTCAGCTTCTTCAGATTAGTGGTTGGGCATAGACTTGGATTACTGTGATATTGAATGGTTTGCCTTGGAAATAAAAAGAGATCATTCTGTTCTTTTTGAGATTGCACCCAAGTACTACATTTTGAACTCTTTTGTTAACTATGAGGGCTACTCCATTTCTTCTAAGGAATTCTTGCCTGCAGAAGTAGATATCTGAGTTATCTGAGTTAAATTGACCCATTCCAGTCCATTTTAGTTCACTGATTCCTAAAATGTCAATGTTCACTTATGCCATCTCCTGTTTGACCACTTCCAATTTGCCTTGATTCATAGACCTAGCATTCCAGGTTCCTATGCAATATTGTTCTTTACAGCATCAGACTTTACTTCATCACCAGTCACATCCACAACTGGGTGTTGTTTTTGCTATGGTTCCATCTCTTCATTCTTTCTTGAGTCATTTCTCTACTCTTCTCCAGTAGTATACTGGGCTAACCTACCAACCTGGGGAGTTCATCTTTCAGTGTCATATCTTTTTGCCTTTTCCACTATGAGCCAGCCCTTATTGTACAACATTCTTTTAAAAATTAATAGTTTATAATTATTTATATACTTTACCATTTTCCCTATTAAATATTTGCATTTCCTTTTTTATTGACCTCTAATTGATTTACAACATTATATTAGTTTCAGGTTTAGGTGTACATCATGATTCAGTATTTTTTATAGGTTATATTCCATTAAAAGTTATTATAAGACAATGGCTATAATTCTCGGTGTTATACTATACATCCTTGTTGCTCATCTATATTATACATAGTAAATCCCATACCACAAATATGCCCCTCTCCCTTTTGCATAATCACTAGTTTGTTTTCTATATCTGTGAGTCTGTTTCTGTTCTGCATTTTTATAAATGGAATACTACTTCTGGGGCTAAGTTGCTTCAGTCATGTCCAACTCTGTTTGACCTCATAGACGGCAGCCCACCAGGCTCCGCCATCCCTGGGATTCTCCAGGCAAGAATGCTGGAGTGGGTTGCCATTTCCTTCTCCAATGCATGAAAATGAAAAGTGAAAGTGAAGTCGCTCAGTCTTGTCTGACTCTTTGCGACCCCATGGACTGCAGCCCACCAGGCTCCTCCATCCTTGGGATTTCCCAGGCAAGAGTACTGGAGTGGGGTGCCATTGCCTTCTCCCAATAGCTTGTGTATGCTCAATTTCTCCTTTTATGCAAAGGAGACAACCTAATGTGCTGTATGTACTAATGGCTCTACCCCCTGAGAGAATTTCCTCTCACTATTGCCCTTTGAGGTGACACCTAAGTTAGGATCTTTTGTAGCATTTTTTCACTTATGACTCACATCAACATATAAAGCTGACTATATATTAGAGTCCTGAAATTTTTCTTTCCCCAGCATTTGGTCGTTTGGGGATCCTTATGAGGCCATAAGTATAGTTTAAGAGTGCAATACTGATGTAACAGAGGTAGGTTAAGTGTCTGTGCCATTAGTTCACATAATTTATGTCCTCTGGACATGATCTGGTCAGATCCAAATGTTTGGTTTCCAGTTGTATATTGGATTTTTACTGCATGAATCTAACCTTATGAGATGGTGGATATGACAACATCGAGCTCAGATAGGAAGCCCCAGTTACATAATCACTTGATGCTTATACTACATCAGAATAGCTGCTTTGTAAGCATTAGGTTAGTGCAAAAGTAATTGTGGTTTTGGACTGTAAGTTTTTTAAAAGCATTATAACTAGGCTCAAACATATCTTTATTAATCAAAACAGGAGACATTACAATCAACACATTTTTGCCAATGAGAAAAGGTCTGTTTATTCCTGTAGCATAAAAATCTATGCTTTGGGATCCAACAAACTCTTGGAAAGAATTTTCTGCCTCCTGCTGGTTGTGATAGTTGTTTCCTTGCAAAAAATTGTCATGATGCTTGAAGAAGTGGTAGTTGGTTGGCGAGAGAGGTCAGGTGATTATGGAGGATGAGGAAAAACTTTGTAGCCCAATTCCTTCAACTTTTGAAGTGTTGGTTGTGTGATGTGCAGTCAAGTATTGTCATAGAGAAGAATTGGGCCTCTTCTGTTGACCAGTGGCAGCTGCAGGCATTACAGTTTTTGATGCATCTCATTGATTTGCTGAGCATACTTCTCAGATGTAATGGTTTCACTGGGATTCAAAAAGCTATAGTGGATCATACCAGCATCAGGTCACCAAACAATGACCATGACTTTTTTTGGCACAAATTTGGCTTTGGGAAGTGCTTTGGGGCTTTTTTTCAGTACAACCATTGAGCTGGCCATTCCCATTTGTTGTATAAAACCCACTTTTCATTGCATATCACAGTCTGACTGAATGGTTCATTGTTGTGTAGAATAAGAAGATGACACTTCAAAATGATGATTTAAAAAAAAATTTTCAGTCACCTCATGAGGCACCCACTTATCAAGCTTTTTCATCTTTCCAATTTGCTTCAAATGCTGAATGACCACCGAATTGTGAATGTTGAATTCTTAAGTTGCAAGAGTATCAGCTTTAATGATTGCTCTCAGTTGGTCATTGTCAACTTCTGATGGCCAGCCCCTTTGCTCGTCATCTCCAAGGCTCTCATCTCCTTTACAAAGCTTTTTGAACCACCTTTGCACCATATGTTTGTTGGCAGTTCCTGGCCCAAATGGGTTGATGTTGCAAGTTTTCTATGCTATGTACAAGCCATTAAGAATTTGAATAAAAACAGTTGCTCAAATTTGCTTTTTGTCTAACATCATTTCTATAGTGCAAAATAAATATACAGTAAACTCAAGTAATGTCATTAGCAAAAATCATAAAGTGACAAATGCCAATTAAAACAAGGTATAACATATCCACATTGATATAAGAATGTATTTCAACATCAAACAACAAAGTTCAACAATGCAAAGCAGCAATTGCTTTTGCACCAAGCCAATACATCTAATTTTCTCTTATGTGAGGCATTGCCATGGTCCAAGACTCTAAAAGTCTGTATGACAATCTTTTTCCTTTTTGGCTATCAGAGATGCCATATAAAAAGTGTTTACTTAACTATTACAGATAAAGCTAGCATCACGAATATATTTTTTTACATGTTTCAAGCAACATGATAACTCTCACTGCTGCTTATACCTGTTAGAAATCTCTCTCTTGCTCTGAGACCTATTTATAGCTTATAGCCTTCTCTGTCACCTGATAGTTCATAGCAGATTACCCGGTGTGGCAAGTGCCACCTCCAAATGCACTGGATTCCATCAAATATTGTGCCTCTTTGTAGAAAGAGGCACAATAGAAAAAATGCAATACATTTTTCATAATATTAGAGAGAATGTACAAGCACACCTAAGATGACTGAACTTCTAAAACTTCACTTAATGTTCAGTTCAGTTGCTCAGTTGTGTTCAGCTCTTTGCACCGTCATGAACTGCAGCACACCAGGCTTTCCTGTTCATCTCCAACTCCCAGAGCTTACTCAAACTTATGTCCATTGAGTTGGTGATACTATCCAATCATCTCATCCTCTGTCGTCCCCTTCTCCTCCTCCTTCAATCTTTCCCAGCATCAGGGTCTTTTCCAATGAGTCAGTATATTGCATCATGTGGCCAGAGTATTGGAGTTTCAGCTTCTGCATCAGTCCTTCCAATGAATATTCACGACTGATATCCCTTAGAATTGACTGGTTGGATCTCCTTGCAGTCCAAGGGACTCTCAAGAGTCTTCTCCAACACCACAATTCAAAAGCATCAATTCTTCAGCGCTAAGCTTTCTTTATAGTCCAACTTTCACATCCATACACGACTACTGGAAAAACCATAGCTTTGACTAGACAGACTTTTGTTGTCAGAGTAATATCTGCTTTTTAATATTCTATCTAGGTTAGTCATAGCTTTTTTTCCAAGGAACAAGTGTCTTTTAATTTCATGGCTGCAGTCAACATCTGCAGTGATTTTGGAGTCCCCCAAAATAAAGTCTCTCACTGTTTCCATTGCTTCTCCATGTATTTGCCATGACGTGATGGGACCAGATGCCATGATCTTGGTTTTCTGAATGTTGAGCTTTAAGCCAATTTTTCCACTCTCTTCTTTCACTTTCATCAAGAGACTCTTTAGTTCCTCTTCACTTTCTGCCATAAGGGTGGTGTCATCTGCATGTCTGAGGTTATTGATATTTCTCCTGTCAATCTTGATTTAAGCTTGTGCTTCATCCTGTCTGCATTTCTCATGATGTACTCTGCATATAAGTTAAATAAGCAGGGTGACAATATACAGCCTTGACGTACTCTTTTCCTGATTTGAAACCAGTCTGTTGTTCCATGTCCAGTTCTAACTATCGCTTCTTGACCTGCATACAGATTTCTCAGGAGGTAGGTCAGGTGGTCTGGTATTCTCATCTCTTTGAGCATTTTCCACAGTTTGTTATGATCCACAGTCGAAGTCTTTGGAATAGTCAATAAAGCAGAAGCTTTTCTGGAACTCTCTTGCTTTTTCAATGATCCAGTGGATATTGGCAGCTTGACTCTGATTCCTCTGCCTTTTCTAAATCCAGCTTGAACATCTGGAAGTTCTTGGTTCACGTACTGTTGAAGCCTGACTTGGAGAATTTTGAGCATTACTCTGCTAGCATGTGAGATGAGCACCACTGGGCAGTAGTTTGAGCATTCTTTGGCATTGCCTTGGACCAGTTCATGGACCACAGCTTTGTCTAACTCAGTGAAACTGAGCCATGTCATGTAGGGCCACCCAAGATGTACACCTCATGGTGGAGTGTTCTAACAACACATGGTCCACTGGAGAGGGCAATGGCAAACCACTTCACTATTCTTGCCTTGAGAACCCCATGAACAGTATAAAAAGGTAAAAAGATAGGACACTGAAAAATGAACTCTCTGAGTTGGTAGGTCAGCCCAGTATGCTACTGGAGAACAGTGGAGAGATAACTAAAGAAAGAATGAAGAGATGGAGCCAAAGCAAAAACAACACCCAGTTGTGGATGTGACTGGTGATGGAAGTAAAGTCCAATGCTGTAAAGAACGATATTGCATAGGAACCTGGAATGTTAGGTCCATGAATCAAGGTAAATTGGAAGTGGTCAAACAGGAGATGGCAAGAGTGAATATTGACATTTTAGGAATCAGTGAACTAAAATGGACTGGGATGGGTGAATTTAACTCAGATGACCATCGTATCTACTACTTTGGGCAAGAAGGTCTTCCCTTGTGGCTCAACTGGTAAAGAATCTGCCAGCAATGCAGGAGACCTGGGTTTGATCCCTGGGTTGGGAAGATCCCCTGGAGTAGTGAAAGGTTTACCCACTCCAGTATTCTGGCCTGGAGAATCCCATGGACTGTATAGTCTGTGGGTTTGCAAAGAGTCAGACAAGACTGAGCAACTTTCACTTCACTTTGATAAGAATCCCTTAGAAAAAATGGAGTAGCTCTGATAGTCAACAAGAGATCTGAAATGCAGTACTTGGGTGTAATCTCAAAAAGAACAGAATGATCTCTGTTCATTTCCAAGGCAAACCATTCAATATCACAGTAATCCAAGTCTGTGCCCCAACCAGAAGTGCTGAAGAAGCTGAATTTGAATGATTTTATGAAGACCTACAAGACCTTCTAGAGCTAAAACCCCAGAAAGATGTCCTTTTCATTATAGGGGACTGGAATACAAAAGTAGGAAGTAAGTCAAGAGATTCCTGGAGTAACAAGCAAATTAGGCCTTAGTACAAAATGAAGCAGGGCAAAGGCTGATAGAGTTTTGCCAAGGGAATGCACTGGTCCATAACAAACACCCTCTTCCAATAACACAAGAGAAGACTCTACACATGGACATCACCAGATGGTCAATAGCAAAATCAGATTGATTGTATTCTTTGCAGCCAAAGATGGAGAAGTTCTATATAGTTAGCAAAAACAAGACCAGGAGCTGACTGTGGCTCAGATCATAAACTCCTTATTGCAAAATTCAGACTTAAATTGAAGAAAGTAGAGAAAACGACTGGACCATTCAGGTATGTACTAAATCAATTCCCTTGCAATTCTACAGTGGTAGTGACAAACAGATTCAAGGGATTAGATCTGAGAGACAGAGTTCCTGAAGAACTACGGATAAAGGTTCATGCCATTGTACAGGAGGCAATGATCAAGACCATCCCCAAGAAAAAGAAATGCAAAAAGGCAAAATGGTTGTCTGAGGAGGTGTTACAAATAGCTGAGAATAGAAGAGATGCTAAAGGCAACGGAAAAAAGGAAAGATATACCCATTTGAATGCAGAGTTCCAAAGAAAAGCAAGGGGAGATAAGAAAGCTTTCCTAAGTGATCAATGCAAAGGAATAGAGGAAAACAACAGAATGGGAAAGACTAGCAATCACTCAATGTGGAGGGCCCTAAATCTTTGTAAGTTTTATCTTCCACCCTGTGACATGCATGCCATAGAATATTCAGACTTCTTGAAATGTCTTGCTCTTTAGATATGATTTAGGGCTTCCCTGATAGCTCAGTTGGTAAAGAATCCACCTTCAATGCAGGAGACCCTGTTTCGATTCCTGGGTTGGGAAGATCGCTGGAAAAGGGATAGGCTACCCACCCCAGTATTCTGGTCTGAAGAATGTCCATGAGGTCACAAAAAGTCAGACATGACTGAGTGATGTTCACTTTCACTTAGATCTGATTAGAATGCTGCCATCAGTATTGTGGAATAGTTATATTCTGTGAAATATCAGGACAGTCAAGATTTTTGCAGACAGACTATTTTGTCAGAAAAGGTACAATTGATTTAGATCCAAGGTGGGACAGTGAGTATGTCCCATTGTCCTCACATAAATGTGAATTGCTTTTAATTCTCTGTACTGATGGGAATTGAAAATGATACACTTAATAGATCAACCATATGCTAGAGACTATATTAATATTTTCTAGTTAAGATTCTACAACAGATACACAGGTGCAAATGGGGCAATCATTTGTTAGGTTTAAGCTTATGCACTTTCATGTGTCTTAGTACCTCTGGTACTTAGTAGATGGGAGCCATTATCAATTTATTCTCCATCTTCTGGTTCAAAGTCTGAACTAATCTATGCTTTTTATTCAGGACACAGTATTGCTTCTGATCTTGGCTGATGAAGGGCTGGTCTATGGATTTTCCCTTGGCTTAAAAAAATTTATTTATTTATTTTAATTAGAGGCTAATTACTTTACAATATTGTGGTGATTTTTGCCATGCATTGACATGAATCAGCATGGAGGTACATATGTCCCCCACCAGCAACCCCCTCCCACTTCCCTCCCCATCCCATCCCTCTGAGTTGTCTCAGTGCACCAGCTTTGAGTGTCCTGTTTCATGCATCAAACTTGGTCTGGTGATCTATTTCAGATATGGTAATATACATGTTTCAATGGTATTCTCTGAAGTCATCCCACCCTCACCTTCAGAGTTCAAATGTCTGTTCTTTATATCTGTGTCTCTTTTGCTGTCTCTCAAATAAGGTCATCATTACCACCTTTCTAAATTCCACACATATACATTAATATACTGTATTGGTATTTTTCTTTCTGACTTACTTCACTCTCTATAATAGGCTCCAATTTCATCCATGTTATTATAACTGATTCAAATGCATTCTTTTTAATAGCTGAGTAATATTCCATTGTATATATATATATATATATATACCACAGTTTTCTTATCCATTCATCTGCCAATGGACATCTAGATTGCTTCCAGTTCCTAGCTATTGTAAACAGTGCTGTGATGAACATTGGGGTACACGTGTCTCTTTCAGTTCTGGTTTCCTCAGTGTGTATGCCCAGCAGTGGAATTGCTAGGTCATATGGCAGTTCTGTTTCCAGTTTTTAAGAAATCTCCACCCTGTTCTCCAGAGTGGCTATACTAGTTTGCATTTCCACCAACAGTGTATGAGGGTGCCCTTTTCTCCACACCCTTTCCAGCATTCATTTTTTGTAGACTATTTGATAGCAGCCATTCTGACCGGCATGAGATGGTACCTCATTGTGGTTTTGATTTGCATTTCTCTGAGAATGAGTGATGTTGAACATCTTTTCATGTGTTTGTTAGCCATCTGTATGTCTTCTTTGGAGAAATGTCTGTTTATTTCTTTGGCCCAGTTTTTGATTGGCTCATTTATTTTTCTGGTATTGAGTTGCATGAGCTGTTTGTATACTTTAGAGTAATTCTTTGTCAGTTGCTTTGTTTGCTATTATTTTCTCCCACTCTGAAGGCTGTCTTTTTACCCTGCTTATAGTTTCCTTCATCGTGCAAAAGCTATACTTTCCTTCATTGAGCAAAACTTTTAAGTTTAATTAGGTCCCATTTGTTAATTTTTGCTTTTATTTCAATTACTCTGGGAAGTGGGTCATAGAGGATCCTGCTGTGATTTATGTCAGAGAGTGTTTTGCCTATGTTTTCCTCTAGGAGTTTTATAGTTTCTGGTCTGACATTTAGATATTTAATCCATTTTGAATTCATTTTTGTGTATGGTATTAGAAAGTATTCTAGTTTCATTCTTTTACAGGTGGTTGACCAGTTTTCCCAGCACCACTTGTTAAAGAGATTGTCTTTTCTCCATTGTATATTCTTGCCTCCTTTGTCAAAGATATGGTGTCCATAGGTGTGTGGATTTATCTCTGGGATTTCTATTTTGTTCCATTGATCTACAGTTCTGTCTTTGTGCCAGTACCATACTGTTTTGATGACGGTAGCTTGTAGTATTGTCTGAAGTCAGGCAGGTTAATTCCTCCAGTTCCATTCTTCTTTCTCAAGATTTCTTTGGCTATTCAAAGTTTTTTGTATTTCCATGCAAATTGTGAAATTATTTGTTCTAGTTCTGTGAAAAATACTGTTGGTAGCTTGATCAGGATTGCATTGAATCTATAGATTGTTTTGGGTAGTATAATATTTTCACTTTATTGATTTTTCTGATCCATGAACGTGGTGTATTTCTCCATCTATTTTTGTGTCTTCTTTGATTTCTTTCATCAGTGTTTTATAATTTTCTATATATAGGTCTTTTGTTTCTTCAGGTAGATTTATTACTAAGTATTTCATTCTTTTCATTGCAGTGTTGAATGGGATTGTTTCCTTAATTTCTCTTTCTGTTTTCTAATTGCTAGTGTATAGGAATGCCAGGGATTTCTGTGTGTTGATTTTATATCCTGCAACTTTACTATATTCATTGATCAGCTCTAGTAATTTTCTGGTGATATCTTTAGGGTTTTCTATATAGAGGCTCATGTCATCTGCAAACAGTGAGAGCTTTACTTCTTCTTTTCCAATCTAGATTCCTTGTATTTCCTTTTCTTCTCTGATTACTGTGGCTAAAACTTCCAAAACTATGTTGAATAGTAGTGGTGAGAGTGGGCACCCTTGTCTTGTTCCTGACTTTAGGGAAAATGCTTTCAATTTTTTACCATTGAGGATAATATTGGCTGTGGCTTTATCATATATGGCTTTTATTATGTTGATGTATGTTCCTTTGATGCCTGCTCTCTGGAGAGTTTCTATCATAAATGGATGTTGAATTTTGTCAGAGGCTTTCACTGCATCTATTGAGATAATCATATGGTTTTTATCCTTCAATTTGTTAGTGCGGTGTATCACATTGATTGATTTGTGAATACTGAAGAATACTTGCATCCCTGGGATAAAGCCCACTTAGTCATGATGTATGATCTTTTTAATATGTTGTTGGATTCTGTTTGTTAGAATTTTGTTAAGGATTTTTGCATCTATGTTCATCAGTGATATTGGCCTATAGTTTTCTTTTTTTGTGTGGCATCTTTGTCTGGTTTTGGTATTAGTGTGGTGGGGGCCTCATAGAATGAGTTTGGAAGTTTACCTTCCTCTGCAATTTTCTGGAAGAGTTTGAGTAGGATACATGTTAGCTCTTCTCTAAATTTTTGGTAGAATTCAGCTGTGAAGTCATCTGGTCCTGGGGTTTTGTTTGTTGGAAGATTTTTGATTACAGTTTTGATTTCTGTGCTTGTGATGGGTGTGTTAATATTTTTCTATTTCTTCCTGGTTCACTTTTGGAAGGTTATACTTTTCTAAGAATTCATCCATTTCTTCCAAGTTGTCCATTTTACTGGCATATAGTTGCTGATATTAGTCACTTGTGATCCTTTGTATTTCTGTGTTTTCTGTTGTGATTTCTCCATTTTCATTTCTAATTTTGTTGATTTGATTTTTCTCCCTTTGTTTCTTGATAAGTCTGGCTAATAGTTTGTCTATTTTGTTTATCTTCTCAAAGAACCAGCTTTTAGTTTTGTTGATTTTGGCTATGGTCTCCTTTGTTTCTTTTTCATTTATTTCTGCCCTAATTTTTATAATTTCTTTCCTTCTACTAACCCAGGGTTTCTTCATTTCTTCTTTTTCTAGTTGCTTTAGGTGAAAGGTTGGATTATTTATTTGATTTTTCTCTTGTTTTTTTTTGAGGTAAGTTTGTATTGCTATAACCTTCCCCTTAGCACTGCTTTTACTTTTTTTAGGTTTTGGGTTGTTGTGTTTTGATTTTCATTTGTTTCTATGCATATTTTGATTTCCTTTTTTATTTCTTCCATGATTTGTTGGTTTTTCATTAACTTATTATTTAGCCTCCACATGTTTGTATTTTTGATAGTTTCTTTTCTGTAGTTGACATCTAATCTTACTACATTGTGATCAGAAAAGATGCTTGAAATAATTTCAATTTTTTTGAATTTACTAGGGCTAGAGTTATGGCCCAGGATATGATCTATCCTGGAGAATGTGCCATGTGCACTTGAGAAAAATGTGAAATTCATTGTTTTGAGGTGAAACCATGGAGTAAGTCCATAAGACTTCTGGACAAAGTGTGAATTCCCCAGGCCAGAATACTGGGAAGAGTAGACTTTCCCTTCTCCAGTGTCTTTCCAAACCAGTGATTGAACCCACATCTCTCACGTTGCAGGAGGATTCTTTACCATCTGAGCAACAAGGGAAGCCCTAGGGTGCATTGGGGAAATGCTAAGTAGAATATTTATTGTGTATTCTTGAAATGGCATTTCAAAGTTCTTTCTGAAGGGACCCACCATTCCCTTAAGTGATAGAATATAGGTTTGAGCACAGACTAAGATATGAGACCTGGGTGAAGGATCATTATTTTTATTGTAGTTCCCATTTCCATTTCACCAATGTAATATTTTTGAAAAGTCTACACCACCACCTTTGTAATTGTCTCTATGTATGTCTCAAACCTAGGAAATTATAATCTAATAGCCATCACCATAGATATTTGTGGAGAAGGAAATGGCAACCCACTCCAGTACTCTTGCCTGGAAAATCCAACGGATGGAAGAAACTGGTAGGCTACAGTCTGTGGGGTCGCAAAGAGTCAGACACAACTAAGCGACTTCACCTTACCTCACATTAGTGCTGAGCCAGCCCTGCTATCCATTCTGTTAATTGTAGCTGGGTTCAGGTATTGAAGAGCTGCCATGTCACCTCTGCTCATTTAAATTTTATCACTCACATTCTCAGTAGGGATCTCAGTTTCTTGAAAACATCTTCTATTGTTAGCCTTGGCCTGGGGAGGACATTAAGCTTCCCAAAGATACTTTGTCTCTTTACTGGTACATTCTCTACTCAATAGAGTGTGTCCTCTGGGACATCACAGGAAGTGCAGTTAGATGAAAGATTCTCTGTTGGTATATCATAAATCCATTCTAACATTCCTAACTCTGAGCCCTGTTGCACTTTATTATTCTGTCAAGGCAACTGTAGCAATGCTATCGTATTCACCAGACATATAAATCCATAAAAGTTTTATACTACATCCCTATAGTACTAATATATTAGAACTGAATCCAGCATTCCTTTCAAGAAATTGAATTCCTAAACACTGCAAAAGTGTTCCATTGTCTATAAACTTTTCCATACCCAGATTTGTATCCGTTTCTCCTCTGAGAGGTTACTGATGGTATGTGTTAGCCAGGTACAACAGATTTTAGAATAATCTATTTTCTCTTATAGTAGGGATCATAGTTATTGCTCTGGTGTTGTTGAGTAAGGACAATGAGAAACTGTGAGAAGGTCTGAAGCATCTTGCAAGGAACGTGTTTACATGATCTCTGGCAAGTGGAGTTTTCTCTCCTTTAACAAGATGGAGCAGACTGCTTTTGTCAGTTTTAATAATTCAGAGAAATCTGAAAGGAAGTTCACATTTTTGAGTTGCAATCGTACATATATCCACCATCTTAGGTGGCAAAGTCTGGCTTCATCCCTCTTAGAGTCCTGACTTTAATATAAACAGTCTGTTGAGATGTACATTTTTTCTTCTTTGCAGTCCTGTCAGTCTTATAACCAAGTCCTGGGTCTAATTTTCAATACTCTTTCCTGTGTAGGATATGAGAATCTCTTTAAGTGCTCCCATGGAAGTTTACTTGCTTTTATAGCTTTCCCTAGTTATTGGTTCTCAAAGTTGCTCCCTGGACCTGCTTCATTATCATCAACTGAGACTTTATTAGAAATGCCAATTCTTGGGCCTTACCCCAAACCTAAGGAATCATAAACTCTGGATGTGTGGCCCAGAAATCTGCATTTCAACCAACAGTTTTAGAACCATACCCTTAGGCTGGTAATTGGCTGACTGACTGGAGCATACTACTCTTTCTTTTTGTCAAGGCTTTCAAGATAGTCGATGAAAGCCAGCAATGTTGACAATTATCTAAGTATCATTACCCTCATATCTTTCAAGGGCTAGGATGTACTTCAATGTACTTCAACATGTAAGACTATTAGTAGTAGTGATGTTAGAGCGTGTTGAGTTACTGCTATTCCACTTACCCCTACCTGTGGAAGGTTTGTCACAATTTGACTGGTGAATGAATTATTTCCTGAATACTCTTCTAAGATTCTGCTTTCAAATTCTGCTTCCAGACCAATTCCATTTAGGTCCTCTAGAAAGCAGACCTTGAGAATAGAAATTAGATTCAAACAACTGGTTTCAAGAATAAGGAGTGAAGGACAGGAAAAAATGAGACAGGTAAGAAAAACAGAGAGTATAAGGGCATATTAGTCAGATTGTGTGCAATGGGAGATCAGTTCTCCTGGGACTTCCTGGAAGACACATAAGATTTTTTCACATGAAGGAAGGTTTGCTGGAACACTCATCCACTTGCTACAATTCTCCCTTGTTTGAAAGTTTCCTCTAGGGTCATTAAATCTCTTGCATTTGGGGGCAGCACTTGTCTTTGTGCCAATTAGACTCCCACAGTGTTATACAAGGCCTTGGGGCCAACCAGGAAGGCATATGCATCATGCTTGAGCTAAGACAACACTGTCAGGGTAGATGAGATGAATCTGAATTCATACAGAACTGTCCCCTAAAGTTCGGCTGAAGTCAGAGGTGGGCTGTGCATTGAGATATACGTCACCAGAGGCATCTGTTTTAGAAGGTGAGATGTAAATATTATATTCCACATTTGTAACCACATTAATTGGGATGCATTGGCTCTCCACAGAATCTCCTCTAGATGCTATTTTGAGAAGAGGAAATGAGTTAAAGGAAAAACACAGACAAAATTGATGCTTGTGAGAAGAGAACAGTCTCAACAGAAGTAGAGAATTCTTGTAATATTTTGCATAGTGAATATGAGCTAAACCAAGACTCTCTCCTCCTACCCAAGAATAAGGATTGGTCAGGGGTTATACCTCTTCCAACGATCTGTAATTAAACAGGAGCTTAGAGAAAAAATGTTGATTCATGGAGGTACAAATATGTAGATACAAATATAGGTAGATATATACATATAGTGAAACAATCTAGCCTTATACAAAGACCACAAACCGAAAGTTACTGGAAGTGGATAAAAGTCACAGATTGGAATAAGACGTATCTTGATTTTGGAGATGGAGAAAATCTGTAAGACTCTGAGATTCTTTAAACATCAACTTATTTCTTCTACTAAACATTGAGTTCAGATTCATAATCAAAGTGCTAACATTTCAACTCTAATTTGCAAAATTTTACATAAAATAAAGGAACAATGGCACAGAAAATAGAATAGAGGATCAGAGTATATATGGATTTTCTAAAATCCATGTAATTGTAAAAATAGAAAAAAATCTAAGAAAATAAAAATATGAGACATGAGAGATCCTTTTGCATCTTAATCCCCTTCAAAATAGTTGTACTTGTGAGTTTCTTGTAGATTAATATACTGTGAGCATGAGAACTATTGATTGTGAGAACTTTAAATAAATCTACTTTTAGTGTTTAGATAAAGTCAAATGTGATCATGATAGGTGGGTAAGAGTAGGGTGGATAGATAAAAAACAATAGGACTGAAATATTCAGGACATATCTTCCAGTAAGCTGTGTAAAAGCAAAAATATGTGCTGGTGGTTCATTTGCTAAGTCATGTCTGACTCTTGTGACCCCATGGGCCTGCCAGATTCCTCTGTCCATGAGATTTTCCAGGCATAAATAAGGGAGTGGGTTGCTATTTCCTTCTCCAGGGGATCTTCCTGACTCAGGGATTGAACCCAGTCTTCTGCACTGCAGTCAGATTCTTTACTGACTGAGCTACCAGGTAATCCCTAAACATATACTAATGTAAAATGTTACATGATATTACATTGTTGAAACTGCATTAGACTGAGTTTAAGAATTCACTCCTGTGACATATAATAGATTGTAGATATCAGATAATGTTATATTTTTTCTTAGAATTCTAGCTTGAGTGTTCCATTTGATGCCATGTATTATTTTTTATATGAATTTAAATGATCCCTTTTTTTAGAAGCCTTTTTTTCATTTTTATTTTTACTTTATTTTACTTTACAATACTGTATTGGTTTTGCCATATATTGACATGAATCCGCCACGGGTGTACATGAGTTCCCAATCCTGAAGCCCCCTCCCACCCCATAATATCTCTCTGGATCATCCCTGTGCACCAGCCCAAAGCGTCCTGTATCCTGCATCAAACATAGACTGGCGATTCATTTCTTACATGATAGTATACATGTTTCAGTGCCATTCTCCCAAATCATCCCACCCCCTCCCTCTCCCACAGAGTCCAAAAGTCCGTTCTATACATCTGTGTCTCTTTTGCTGTCTCACATATAGGATTATCATTACCATCTTTCTAAATTTCATATATATGTGTTAGCATACTGTATTGGTGTTTTTCTTTCTGGCTTACTTCACTCTGTATAATTGGCTCCAGTTTCATCCATCTCATTAGAACTGATTCAAATGTATTCTTTTTAATGGCAGTGTAATACTCCATTGTGTATAGGTACCACAGCTATCCTATCCATTCATCTGCTGATGGACATGTAGGTTGTTTCCATGTCCTGGCTATTATAAACAGTGCTGTGATGAATATTGGGGTACATGTGTCTCTTTCAATTCTGGTTTCCTCAGTGTGTATGCCCAGCAGTGGGATTGCTGGGTCATATGGCAGTTCTATTTGCAATTTTTGAAGGAATGTCCACACTGTTCTCCATAGTGGCTATGCTAGTTTGCATTCCCATAAATGTTTTGATGATATTCCCAAGCTTTTGATTTTCTCTAGTTCACATTATCATTTTTAGAATTATTTAAAATGATAAAAAACAAAGCATGAGTGCTGATAAAATATAGAAACATAACCCAGGAATATTTAACTATCTGATAATTTTTTGGTGAGGATTAAATAGGCTAATTGATTTAGCAAATTGGTAGTTACCTGATAGGAACTCAGTCAAGCAGAGATATGCTGCTACTCCTGATTTTCAATGTCAGTTTCCTCTATGGATCTCTAATTAAAATTTATTTTTATCCATTGATTACATGTACATTTTCTTAAATTTATATTTGTAAAATGACTTGGTAAATAAGGAATAAATTATGAATAAAGTGATGGAAATATCTGGAATTTCCCATTAGAGTTTTGATAATTTAGTTTAGTTCTCTAGTATTTGGTAAACTGAAAACTGTTCTGGGAAAGGAATATTTTTATTTAAATGTTGGCATAAATAAGGCTTTATGAAACATATTGATTTGGGTCAGAGAAGGGAGCCCACGAGTTTCTATTTCTTGGAAGGATATGCAGTTCAAGGAGTCACTGAAGGTCATAAATTTGTAAAATCCTTTTCAAATCATTAACATCGATTGTTTTCCTTCAAAGAGTCTTGTTGGGAGACTCCCTTAGCAAAAACTTATTGTAAATGAAAATGCTTGGAATTATAAAAAATGCTATATAAAAGTTGAAGAACTGAAAGATTTTGTTATGATATATGAATAGGAAAATTGGTAGGAAAGAGAGAAGCAGGAAAGTGAAGGAAGAGAATACAGAAGTAAAAAAAAAAAACAGAAAAATGGAGAAATAAGACGGAAAAGGAACTATGGATACCATCTTTCTTTTGGATGTTAAGAAAATACTGCCAGTGATTGAGTGGAAAGAATATTTCCTCAAATCATTTTTAATCTACTGGACAGATAAATAATAGTACATATTTCAAACTTGTTTTGTAATCTCAGGTTTTATAGGAAGAAAAGCATGTTGAAAAGAGATATGTCTATACTGCAATATAAAGATTGATAATTTAAAGTGGTGAGAAGTGGGTACAATTACTTTCCAGTTCTTTGGAAGGAAAAAAATGTAGGTATATGACATGTCTTTTTCCTAAGTGATATAACTTATGTGTGTGTGTGCTGTGTGCTAAGTTGCTTCAGTCATATCCAACTCTGTGTGACCCTATGGACTGTAGCCTACCAGGCTCCCCTGCCCGTGGCATTCTCCAGGCAAGAATACTGGAGTGGATTGCCATGCCCTCCTCTAGGGGGTTTCCCAACATAGGGGTCAAAACAGTGTCTCTTATGTCTCCTGAATTGGTAGGTTGATTCTTTACCACTAGCGCCACCTGGGAAGTCTGATATAACTGTCTATCAAAGTTTGCTCCTATATTTCGATGCTTTGTCCCTGGAAAAATCAATGGAACAGTATCTTCATCAAGCTCATGATAAGTAACAAACGTTGAGGAGTTACTATGGGCAGGAACTCCTTCACATTTAGTTTCTCAACAAGCATAGATAGGTTCTATGATTCTCCGACCTCCCTTCCATTTTTCAAACATATAATCTAAGGAAAAACTAAGATAATGTAAGTTTAAACAACCTCCTTAGATCACAAACCATAAAGTATTCTCTTTTTAAAAATATTATTTATTTACTTATTTATTTTACTTTACAATATTGTATTGGTTTTCCAATACATTGACTTCGAATACACCATGGGTGTACATGTGTTCCTCGTCATAGGTTCTATGATTCCCCCACCTCCCCTCCATTTTTAAAACATATAATCTAAGGGAAAACTAAGAAAAGAATGTAAGTTTAAACAACCTCCTTAGATCACAAACAATATTCCTTTTTAGAAAAAAAAATTTATTTATTTATTTATTTTACTTGACAATATTGTATTGGTTTTCCCATACATTGACTTGAATCCACCATGGCTGTACATGTATTCCCCATCCTGAACCCCCCTCCCACCTCCCTCCCCATCCCATCCCTCTGGGTCATCCTAGTGCACCAGCCCCAAGCACCCTGTATCATGCATTGAACTTGGACTGGCAATTCATTTCACATATGATAATTTACATGTTTCAATGCCATTCTCCCATATCATCCCACCCTCGCCCTCTCCAACAGAGTCCAAAAGACTGTTCAATACATTTGTCTCTTTAGCTGTCTCGCATACAGAGTTATCGTTACCATCTTTCTAAATTCCATATATATACGTTAGTATACTGTATTGATAGTTTGAGCATTCTTTGGCATTGTCTTTCTTTGGGATTGGAATGAAAACTGACCTATTCCATTCCTGTGGCCACTGCTGAGTTTTCCAAATTTGCTGGCATATTGAGTGCAGCACTTTCACAGCATCATCTTCTAGGATTTGAAATAGCTCAACTGGCTTTCCATCACCTCCAATAGCTTTGTTCATAGTGATGCTTTCTAAGGCCCACTTGACTTCACATTCCAGGATGTCCGGCTCTAGATGAGTGATCACACCACCATGATTATCTTGGTTGTGAAGATCTTTTTGGTACAGTTCTTCTGTGTATTCTTGCCACTTCTTCTTTATATCTTCTGCTTCTGTTAGGTCCATACCATTCCTGTCCTTTATTGAGCCCATCTTTGCATGAAATGTTCCCTTGGTATCTCTAATTTTCTTAAACAGATCTCTAGTCTTTCCCGTTCTGTTGTTTTCCTCTATTTCTTTGCATTGATCACTGAGGAAGGCTTTCTTATCTCTCTTCTATTGCACTCATCTCACACCACTAGTAAAGTAATGCTCAAAATTCTCCAAACCAGGCTTCAGCAATACATGAACCTTGAACTTCCTAATGTTCAAGCTGGTTTTAGAAAAGGCAGAGGAACCAGAGATCAAATTGCCAACAACCTTGGATCATGCAAAAAGCAAGAGAGTTCCAGAAAAACATTTATTTCTGCTTTATTGACTATGCCAAAGCCTTTGATTGTGTGGATCACAATAAACTGTGGAAAATTCTGAAAGAGATGGGAATTTGGGACCACCTGACATGCCTCTTGAGAAACTTATATGCAGGTCAGGAAGCAACAGTTAGAACTGGACATGGAATAACAGACTGGTTCCAAATAGGAAAAGGAGTATGTCAAGGCTGTATATTGTCATCCTGCCTATTTAACTTCTATGCAGACTACATCATGAGAAATGCTGGGCTGGAAGAAGCACAAGCTGGAATCTAAGATTGCTAGGAGAATATCAATCACCTCAGATATGCAGATGACACCACCTGTATGGCAGAAAGTGAAGAGGAACTAAAAAGTCTCTTGATGAAAGTGAAAGAGGAGAGTGAAAAAATTGGCTTAAAGCTCAACATTTAGAAAAAGGAGATCATGGCATCTGGTCCCATCACTTCATGGGAAATAGATGGGGAAACAGTGGAAACAGTGTCAGACTTTATTTTGGGGGGTTCCAAAATCACTGCAGATGGTGATTGCAGCCATGAAATTAAAAGACACTTACTCCTTGGCTGGATGGTATCACTGACTTGATGGACATGAGTCTGAGTGAACTCCGGGAGATGGTGATGAACAGGGAGACCTGGCGTGCTGTGACTCATGGGGTCGCAAAGAGTAGGACACGACTGAGCGACTGAACTGAACTCCTTGGAAGGAAAGTTATGACCAACCTAGATAGCATATTGAAAAGCAGAGACATTACTTTGCCAACAAAGGTCCATCTAGTCAAGTCTATGGTTTCTCCAGTGGCCATGTATGGATGTGAGAGTTGGACTGTGAAGAAAGCTGAGCGCCGAAGAATGTATGCTTTGGAACTGTGGTGAGGAGAATACTCTTGAGAGTCCCTTGGACTGCAAGGAGATCCAACCAGTGCATTCTAAAGAAAGTCAGTCCTGAGTTTTCATTGGAAAGACTGATTATAAAGCTGAAACTCCAATACTTTTGCCAACTCATGCAAAGAAATTGACTCGTTGGAAAAGACTCTGATGCTGGGAGGCATTGGGGGCAGGAGAATAAGGGGTCGACAGAGGATGAGATGGCTGGATGGCATCACCGACTCGATGGACATGAGTTTGATGTCAACTCCAGGTGTTGATGATGGACAGGGAGGCCTGGCATGCTGTGATTCATGGAGTTGCAAAAAGTTGGACATGACTGAGTGACTGAACTGAACTGAACTGATACTGTGTTGTTGTTGTTCTTTCTGGCTTATTTCACTCCGTATAATAGGCTCCAGTTCCATAGACCTCATTAAAACTGATTCAAATATTCTTTTTAATGGCTGAGTAATACTCCATTGTGTATATGTACCACAGCTTTCTTATCCATTCATCTGCTGATGGACATCTAGGTTGCTTCCATGTCCTAGCTGTTATAAACAGTGCTTAAATGAACATTGGAGTACAAATGTCTCTTTCACTTCTGGTTTCCTCAGTGTGTATGCCGAGCAGTGGGATTACTGGGTTGTATGGCAGTTCTTGTTTCCAGTTTTTTAAGGAATCTCCACACTGTACTCCATAGTGGCTATACTAGTTTGCATTTCCACCAACAGTGTAAGAGGGTTCCCTTTTCTCCACACACACTCCAGCATTTATTGCTTGTAGACTTTTGGATGGAGAAGGCAATGGCAACCCACTCCAGTACTCTTGCCTGGAGAATCCCATGGACAGAGGAGCCTGGTAGGCTGCAGTCTGTGGGGTCGCTAGGAGTCGGACACGACTAAGCGACTTCACTTTCACTTTTCACTTCCATGCATTGGAGAAGGAAATGGCAACCCACTCCAGTGTTCTTGCCTGGAGAATCCCAGGGATGGGGGAGCGTGGTGGGCTGCCATCTATGGGGTCGCACAGAGTCAGACACGACTGAAGCAACTCAGCAGCAGCAGCAGCAGCAGACTTTTGGATAGCAGCCATTCTGACTGGCATGAAATGGTACCTCATTGTGGTTTTTATTTGCATTTCTCTGATAATGAGTGGTGTTGAGCATCTTTTCATGTGTTTGTTAGCCATCTATATGTCTTCTTTGGAGAAATGTCTGTTGTCCACTTTTTGATTGGGTCTTTTATTTTTCTGGAATTGAGATGCAGGAGTTGCTTGTATGTCTTTGAGATTAATTCTTTGTTAGTTGCTTCATTCGCTATTATTTTCTCCCATTCTGAAGGTTGTCTTTTCACCTTGCTTGTAGTTTCCTTTGTTGTGCAGAAGCTTTTCATTTTAACTAGGTTCCATTTGTTTATTTTTGCTTTTATTTCCAATATTCTGGGAGGTGGGTCATAGAGGATCCTGCTGTGATATATGTCGGAGAGTGTTTTGCCTATGTTTTCTTCTATGAGTTTAATAGTTTCTGATCTTACATTTAGATCTTTAATCCATTTTGAGTTTTTTTTGTGTATGGTGTTAGAAAGTGTTCTAGTTCATTCTTTTACAAGTGGTTGACCAGTTTTCTCAGCACCACTTGTTAAAGAGATGGTCTTTTCTCCATTGTATATTCTTGCCTCCTTTGTCAAAGATAAGGTGTCCATAGGTGCATGGATTTATCTCTGGGCTTTCTAGTTTTGTTTCATTGATCTATATTTCTGTCTTTGTGCTAGTACCATACTGTGTTGATGCCTGTGGCTTTGTAGTAGAGCCTGAAGTCAGGCAGGTTGATTCCTCCAGTTCCATTCTTCTCAAGATTGCTTTGGCTATTCAAGGTTTTTTATATTTCCATATGTGAAATTATTTTTCTAGCTCTCTGAAAAATACCATTGGTAGCTTGACAGGGATTGCATTGAATCTATAGATTGCTTTGGGTAGTATACTCCCTTTCACTATATTGATTCTTCTGATCCATGAACATGGTATATTTCTCTATTTGTGTCCTCTTTGATTTCTTTCACCAGTATTTTATAGTTTTCTACATATAGGTCTTTTGTTTCTTTAGGTAGATATATTCCTAAGTATTTTATTCTTTTTGTTGCAATGGTGAATGGAATTGTTTCCTTAATTTCTCTGTTTTCTCATTGTTAGTGTATAGGAATGCAAGGGATTTGAGGAAGAATTTGAGCTCAGAAATCCAGAGAGTGGTAGGAAGGCTGAATGAGGAAGAGAAAGAGAGAAGGAGGAAGGAAGATTGAGGTATGGGAGCAAGGTATTCACACAAATTGCAATACAAAGACACAGAGAAATAAGAGCACAAAATGAATAAAGAAATTGAAAGAGAATACGGTTGAACTTTAAGGTGTATTGAAACTTTATGATAAATGTTATAAATGTATGATCTTTGAGAGCAAAGATGAAATGATATTATAATATTTGATAAGGTTAATTTTACTAATACATGTTTAATATTTATTTTATGTATTGTTTCTAATGCAGAGTTCTAAAAATGCATCATATGAAGAAGACGTAAAGGAGGAAGAAAATCATAGAGTGATGAGTATCAAAGATTAAAACAGATCACTAAATCTTGTATTGTATTCCCAAAATAAGGATGCAAAAATCTCATTATTTAGTAAAAAGGAGTCAAATAATTCATACTGCCCCTCCTCCTATTTCTGTACTGGAACATCACAGGTCTTTGAGCAACTTCATTTGAACCATTCCCTGAAGAGACGATTGCTCTAGAGGCTATGTTCACAATTCGCAATGACAGCCACAGTGATTTCATCCTTCTAGGCTTCTCTGACAAGCCATATTTGGAGAAGAAGCTCTTTTCAGTAATTCTGATCTCTTATTGCTTAACTATTACAGGAAATATAGTCATAATTCTTGTCTCTGTGAAGGATCCAAAACTCCACAGCCCAATGTATTACTTTCTTTCCAACCTATCTCTGCTGGATCTCTGTTTCACCAGCAGCTGTGTTCCACAGATGTTGGTTAATTTCTGGGGTCCAGAGAAGACCATCAGCTACACTGGCTGTGCCATTCAACTCTATGTCTTCTTGTGGCTTGGGACCACTGAATGTGTCCTGCTTGTGGTCATGGCTGTGGACTGCTATGTGGCAGTGTGTCATCCACTGCAATATACCACTATCATGCACCCAAAACTTTGTCTGCAGCTGGCCATCCTAGCATGGGGGACTGGCCTGATTCAGTCTCTGATTCAGTCTCCTGCTACCCTCCAGTTACCTTTCTGCTCCCACGAGAAGGTGGATGACATAGTGTGTGAAGTTCCAGCCCTCATTCAGGTCTCCAGTGCAGACACCATCGACATTGAAATCCAGATACTCATAGCTGGTATTATTCTCCTGGTGGTGCCCTTGCTTATTATCCTTTCCTCTTACGTTGCTATTGCTAAAGCTGTGCTGAGAATAAAGTCAACTGCAGGGAAGAAGAAAGCATTTGGTACCTGCACTTCTCATCTTCTTGTAGTGTCCCTCTTCTATGGCACTGTCACAGCTGTTTATCTTCAACCCAAGAGTCACTATACTCATGAACAGGGCAAGTTTCTCACCCTTTTCTACACTGTTGTAACCCCGACTCTTAACCCGCTCATCTACACTCTAAGGAACAAGGAGGTAAAGGGGGCACTAATAAGGCTGGGGAGGAGGACCTGGAATATTCAGAATAACTAAAGATGTTGACATATGTTGGATGTTTGCTTAACCTAAGAAAGAAAATAACTTTATCATTAAAAGCTGAAGATATACCTCCCAACCTTAGAGTAGTAGAAAAGGAGCTGCATTTTGCTCAAGCTGAGATTTCAGTCCTATTCATCAATCACTTATTAAGCCTTATTTGCTTCATGGTGCTGATTTAAGCACAGTATATGGTAGAAATGAATATATTTATCAGTCATATTAAATAGCACATAATATAGTTGCATTGGGGCAACAAAAGAAACACAAACTTGCAAAATAAAAGACTAAGTATAACATTTCATGCCTTTCCATTATTTCTCTTTCCTTTGTTCTATTTTCCTCCACTATAGTGTTTCTATTTCCCAACAATTACTTCCATCTAAACATCTAGTCCCAACAAGGCTCCTAACATTTTTAGAGAGTGTTCAAGAAATACTTAGATAATCTAACCAGTAGTTCTAGTTTTGAGTTACTTCTGCCTTTTTGCCTCAGTCTGTCCTTTGTTGATGTGTGATGTGCCTAGAAATCCCCAGTACACCAATGTTTCCCAAGCAGAGGTCAGTACTTACTGCTGTCTGGTGCTACTGCTCTACAAACCTGTATCCAAGTTTCTTAGTTTGAGCCCCAATATTCTGGGCCTTCGATTATAGGAATTGACTTCATTTTTCCTCATTCTGAGTCTCTGTCATAATGAAATGGCTTTCTTTTTATCAAATCCAAGTCCCTTGTGTCTCAGTTGGTAAAAAAAATCTGCCTACAATGTGAGAGACCTGGGTTTGATCCTTGGATTGGGAATACCCTTGGAGAAAGGAAAGGCTACCCACTCTAGTATTCTGGCCTGGAGAATTTCATGGACTGTATAGTCCATAGAGTCAGACATGACTGAGCAACTTCCACTTTTCAAGACACAAAAAATCATCCACATCATGGAGCGTATTGTCCAAAGCTGTATAGAGACATTAACCAAAATATTTTTAATTTATCATCTTAATGGGGAGAGACTTGCTCTTCAACTCCTGCTTTGGTCTGATTACCATGCCTCATGCCTTTTGACCTTTGAATATTATTCACCAAAATTTGTTTATTGATGTTTTTTATCTACCACTTATAAGTGTTCACTACTCTAGTTTGTTTCACTGAAATCAAGGGTATAAACTTGATTCTCCTGTAAGATTGTCGAATCAACTATACCTCCCATCTGCTGATGCCTATTGCATGTACAGGTGGGAGTAGTATGAGGCTCTATTCCATCCCATTTTCCTATACTAATGAACTGTGCCACTTGTTTCTGACTTGGAAATTTCATATAAAATTTTTAAAATGAATTCTTACTTGTGATCTTTTTAAAATATAAATTTATTTATTTTAATTGGAGGCTAATTACTTTACAATATTGTATTGGTTTTGCCATACATCAACATGAATCTGCCACGGGTGTACACGTGTTCCTCATCCTGAACCCCTCTCCCACCTCCCTCCTTAAAAAAAGTATTAAGTAACTCAAACCGACATTAAACTTGTAAGAAATAACAATACATTTCTCACTGTTGATAAGATAACAATGGTTGTATAAGCATTTTTTATCTTTCCACTCTATTCTAAGATTAAAGGAAGTAAATGGGAAGGAATCTAAAAGGACAGAGTTTGTTTTGTGACATATTGCTTTAAGATAGTAAAGCTGGAGCCGCTCTGGGGAATGTTGAGGTTTATAATGTGGATATAGTAATGAGTACCTGAAATAAAAAGTGGTTTCTACCTTGGAGATGGAAACAGGGATGCCGGCATATTCAAAAGTTCATCTTACTTTTGACATAGGCTGCAATGATACCAGGTCTTTTAGTAAGTGAAAAGTTGTGCATCTGATGCCAAAATGTAAATGCATGGGGAGAGAGGTCATGATACCAGTAAATTACAGCAGTATGAAAGGAAGAAGGTACACGGTTCCTCAGGCTTTAGAATTCATAAGATTCACATGGTGTACTTGTTAAAAGTTAAAGTACTTGTGTTTCATACACAGAATTTCTGATTTAAAGCATTTGATTGTGCCCTGGGATGGGCATTTTAAATAACACCGTGGGTGATTCTAATGCAGGCTGTTTAGGACCACACTGTGGAAAGTTCTAGTCTAGATAGTTGCTCAGCTAAAATGACATGAGCTTCAAATAATCCATGTATTTTAAAAATAGGAGCAAAGGGAATGATCTAGAAATAGAATAAAGCCAATAGCTCAAATCCCACTTTCTGAAGTGAGTGTGGGATTATTTTCTCATAAGGGAGTTGTGGTTGAAATACTGTCTTCAAGAAAGTCTCAATTCAATTAACACTAGGAGGTATAAAAAATGTTAAGTAAATTATTTGAGGATACAGGTAAATTATTAATTATGGGACAGGAGATCCCAACAGTACATAGGAAGGATAAGGTCATAGGAAGGATAAGTGCAGATGTATGGAAAGGAAAGAGGTTCTACTATGGGTCTAATAGCACGGAAAATGTTTGTTGCTGTTCAGTCACTCAGTTATGTCTGACTGTTTGTGACCACATGGACTGAAACATGCCAGACTTCCCTGTCCTTCACCATGTCCCAGAACTTGCCCAAACTCATGTCCATTGAGTCAATGATGCCATCCAACCACCTCATCCTCTGTCGCCTTCTTCTCTTCCTCCTGCCTTCAATCTTTCCCAGCATCAGGGGCTTTTCTAATGAGTCAGCTCTTAACATCAGATGGCCAAATTATTGGAGCTTCAGCTTCAGCATCAGTCCTTTCAATGAATATTCAGGACTGATTTCCTTTAGGATTTACTGGTTGGATCTTTTTGCAGTCAAAGGTACTCTCAAGGGTCTTCCAACACCACAGCTCAAAAGCATCAATTCTTTGGTGTTCACCTTCTTTATGGTGCACTCTAACATTCACATATGACTACTGAAAAAAAACATAGCTTTGAATATACAGACCTTTGTTTGCAAAGTAATACCTCTGCTTTTTAATATGCTGGCAAAAATACATTCACCTTTTGGGAGATGACTGAAGAAACAGTGATGAGAAGCACTGTGGACTTAGCTATGTCCTGACTTATTAGTTGACATGATTTTTTTTTCCCACCCTAATCACAAATTTTTGTGGAATGTATATTGAGAGCCAGGCATTGTTATAAAACCATAAATAAGTCATAAAATATTGACTCCTTCATAGATATTCTAGATGATAGTCAATGTTTCCTTGGATAAGTGACTAATTCAGGAAAAGGCTGACTATATCATACATTCAGGCATTCCATTACTTTTAAATCTCTAGAATGGGGAGGGGCAACATTTTCTGGCACATGTGTTGTATATGGTGGCAGATTGAACCTTCTGATGGTTGCAAGGTAAGTTCTGTGTATATATTGGTCTGTAATCCACTCAAGTTCCTGAACATAAGACCTGCCACAAGACAGGAAAACATGTTCACCAGTATAAAACCCATGATCAGTGGTATGTGCATTTATGTACCTATATGTTTGCATGTCTGCCTTTTTTGTGTGTAGCCATGGAAAATGAATCATATATGAAAAAATAACACTTAAAATGTGGCTATTATAAAAGTTATAAAACTTATCCCTTTTCACATGGACAGTGGGAGAATTCAGTAAGAGCAGTATTTGAAAGAGCAAAAAAAAACCAATAAAAGCAAAAGTCACTAATCATCAGAGAAACATTTATGAGTGTAGAATCCACAGATTTTAAAAATTGGGTTTAAATTTATCTTTTGGATTCTTTTCTCTCTTGCCAAGATAACCTATACTTTAGCAGTGACATTATTATTCTATAAAAACACTCAAATGCCTATTCTATCTGCCTTTGAATGTTATTGGATTTTTGTATATGTTGATATATTGTTCATACTTAAAACTAGATTCAACTGTTAAGATGTATTATGCCCTTCTCAATACATTTTATTCTTTTATCAATGTACTGCCTAGATAATTTTGTAAAAATTCACATGTTTCTGTGATGCTAGCTTTAGGATAGAGTCATCTTACTTATACTGTGTAGCCAGTGCTAAAATGCTTCAGCCTATTGATAAAGTTGTTGAACTGAATGATAAAGAAAATCCTTAAAGAATGGAACATGAGTTCATAGAATAGGAATGATGAATAAAGTTTTTTTAAAATTTTCACCCATTTTTTAAATTGAAGTCTAGTCAATTTACACCATTGTGTTAATTTCAGTTATATAGCTGCATGAGTGACTGAACTGAACTGAACTGAACTGAGCTGAACCTATATTTTAATAACCTAGAATACATATAAGTTCTTGCCTGGAGAATCCCAGGGACGGGGGAGCCTGGTGGGCTGCCGTCTTTGGGGTTGCACAGAGTCGGACACGACTGAAGCAACTTAGCAGCAGCAGCAGCAGCAGAACACATATACCACAGCTTCTTTATCTATTTTCTGTCAATGGACATTTAGGTTGCTTCCATGTCTTCAGTTCAGTCGCTCAGTCATGTCTGACTCTTTGCGACCCCATGGACTGCAGCACACCAGGCTTCCCTGTCCATCACCAACTCCTGGAGCTTATTCAAACTTATGTCCCTTGAGTTGGTGATGCCATCCAACCATCTCATCCTCTGTCATCCCCTTCTCCTCATGCCTTCAATCATTCCCAGCATCAGGGTCTTTTCAAATGAGTCAGTTCTTTGCATCAGGTGGCCAAAGTATTGGAGTTTCAACTTTAGCATTAATCTTTCCAATGAATATTCAGGACTGATTTCCTTTAGGATGGACTGGTTGGATCTTTTGCAGTCCAAGGGACTCTCAAGAGTCTTCTCCAACACCACAGTTCAAAAGCATCAATTCTTTGGCTCTCAACTTTCTTTATAGTCCAACTCTTACAACAATACATGACTACTGGAAAAATCAAAGCTTTGACTAGATGGACCTTTGTTTGCAAAGTAATGTCTCTGCTTTTTAATATGTTGTCTAGGTTGGTCATAACTTTTCCTCCAAGGAGAAAGTGTCTTTTAATTTCATGGCTGCAGTCACCATCTGCAGTGATTTTGGAGCCCCCCAAAATAAAACCTACCACTGGTTCCACTGTTTCCCCATCTATTTGCCAGCAAGTGATGGGACCAGATGCCATGATCTTAGTTTTCTGAATGTTGAGTTTTAAGCCAACTTTTTGACTCTCCTCTTTCACTTTCATCAAGAAGCTCTTTAGTTCTTCTTCACTTTCTGCTGTGTGTTATCTGCAGTGTTATCTGCATATCTGAGGTTATTGATATTTCTCCCAGCAATCTTGATTCCAGCTTGTGATTAACCCAGTCCAGCATTTCTGATGATGTACTCTGTATAAGTTAAATAAGCAGGGTGACATTATACAGCCTTGATGTACTCCTTTCCCAATTTGGAACCAGTCTGTTGTTCCATGTCCAGTTCTAACTGTTGCTTCTTGACCTGCATACAGATTTCTTGGAGGCAGGTCAGGTGGTCTGGTATTCCCACCTGTTTAAGAATTTTCCAGAGTTTGTTGTGATCCACACAGTCAAAAGCTTTGGCATAGTCAATAAAGCATAAGTAGATATTTTTCTGGAACTCTCTGGCTTTTTCAATAATCCAACAGATGTTGACAATTTGATCTCTGGTTCCTCTGCCTTTTCTAAATCCAGCTTGAACATTTGGAAGGTATGTATGGTTCCATGTCTTGGCTATTGTAAATTGTGCTGCTATGAGCATTGGTGTGCATATATCTTTTTTTAATTAGAGTTTTCTCCCATGCCCAGGAATGGGGTTTCAAGATTATATAGTAACTCTATCTTTAGTTTTTAAAGGAACCTCAATACTGATTTCCATAGCGGCTGCTCCAACTAACATTCCCACCAACAACGTAGGAGGGTTCCTTTTGCTCCACAGCCTCTCCAGCATTTATTATCTGTAGACTTTTAAGTGATGGCCATTCTGACTGTTGTGAGGTGATACCTCACTGTAATTTTGATTTTGATTTCTCTAATAATCGATAATATTGAGCATCTTTTCTTGTGCCTGTTGGCCATTAGTTAGTGACTTTGAAAGGCACTTTTAGTTGAGAACCAACTTGGCATTATAAGATACTGACATTAAAATATAAGCACATTTTCTAGGCATTATTTTCACTTTTAGGTAAAGGCTATTACTAAAATAATTTCACAATGAACTAAAGGTTACATGGAGCCAATTTCTTTATTGGAAATGCCTTGTGAAAAGATGTTAGTGTCCTATTGTTTCTCCAGAAAGTTTTTCTTTTCTAATCAGCCTCTTCATGACTCCCTTGAACTCCTTATTCCTTAATGTATAGATCTGACAGAGGATGAGATGGCTGGATGGCATCACTGGCTCGATGGACATGAGTTTGAGTGAACTCCAGGAGTTGGTGAAAGACAGGGAGGCCTGGCATGCTGTGATTCATGGGGTTGCAAAGAGTCAGACATGACTGAGCAACTGAACTGAACTGAACTGATAGAGCAGTGGGTTCAAGCTGAGAGTAACAATGGAGTAAAAGATACTGAGTAGTTTACCCTCATCCTGAGATGGACTGTTTCCTGGTTGTATGTACATGTAGATAACAGTCCCATAGAAGATGGAGACCACAATGAGATGGGAGGAACAGGTCCCAAATGCTTTTTGTCTCCCTGCTACAGACTTGGACTTGAGCACAGCTACAGCAATGAAGCTATATGAAACCAGAATGAGAAGAAGCGGTGGGAGGAAAATAAAAAACACAGTGCAAATAAGATTTCTTCCATGACTGTGGTGTCCACACATGCGATTTTGACCATTGCAGATATCTCACAGAAATAGTGATCCAGGTGGTGGTTTTCACATCGAGGAAGACTCATAGCATAGGGAGAGAGGATCATGCAATTAATGATACCAATTATCCAAGTCATGGTCACTAGGCCTCGACAGAGTTGAGGGTTCATTATTGTCATGTAATGTAGAGGCTTGCAGACAACATTGAATCTGTCATAGGACATCACAGCCAGGAGCATACATTCAACTGTGCATAATGTCACATCAATGAAAAGTTGAAAGGCACAACCACTGAAAGAGATTTTTTTGTCTTTACCCCAAACATTGACCAACATCTGTGGGACTATATTTGTGGTATAAAAGAGATCCAAGATGGCCAGATTTCTAAGGAAGAAATACATAGGAATTTGGAGACGTTCATCTAGTAATGGCAGCAGGATGATGGCGATATTTCCTATCAAGGCAATAGTGTAGAAGAAAAAGACAACCTCAGAGATGATCATGTCCAGTTGAGGCCGTCCAGGGAAACCAAAGTAGCTATCATTGACCATTTTCTTATTTTCTTGATATCAACTGTGAAAATAAAATATTAAGTATTGGAAGCCATAGTGAGTATATTTTTAAACAGTATTGCAGATATATATTGCTAAGATAAACATCACACAATTAAAAAATTAGTATTTAAATCTCATAATTATTCTAACTTTCCTGTTTATCCAATTTGGTATAAAATTTATTTCAAGGGCAATTTGCCTCCAGAGTTTATACTCTCAATTACTTTGTATCCTTCTGTGTCAAGGTAAAAAACTGCAGAAGTCTCAGAAGAAAATCCTGAGAAAAATTGCTGAATGAAGCCAGATGGACTTCCTTTTACAAATCAAGAAGCTCAAAAGGGAGTTGGGAATCAGCAACAAATTATTACCTCCTTCATCCAAGGGTTCATAGAAAATGAAGGTTTTATAACTCTTATTCCTTTTCTATTAGTTAAGCTGCAAAGGTTCAATCCTGCTATCCATTTTCACTCTGCTATATAAATCTTCTGATCTTATATTTTAAAATGCAAATTTTTGTTTCAACTAAAAACTTGTATTCCAATCATTATTTTCCCTTTTCCACCCCTCCCCAGAAACAGCATTCTCCCTCTTTCATTGCAGATACCATATTTTTTATCTGTATTTTTGATTCCAAATTCTATCATTTCCTATGGAGTGATGCTTTTAAATGGACCCATTTCTTAATTTTACGCTCAGTCATTAATATTCACAAATGACTATGTGACTATATGAATTGTCCATATCCTATCCCTCATCTTATAGAAGCTCCAGTTCTACTACTTATGCATTTAAAATGTTAAACCGCTTCAAGAGGGGGAAAATTGTGTTATTTTTATGTTCATATCCCTAGTGACTTTTCTCAGATTTAGCACAGAAAAAAAAAATCTGAAAACATTTGATGTTGGTCCAGAGAGACTTTGATGACCACACGTGGATTTTTTTTCCTGTCTAACAAAATTAGTATCTTTTTTACAAACGCATTTCTACTAAGAAAATGTCTGTCGAGCACACTAATGGGTTCTTAGTTTCTAAACCAGTGGTCTTTACTAAATTATTTTTCTACTTGAATTTTCTATGGCAGGTTCAGTTCAGTTCTCAGTTCAGTCTCTCAGTTGTGTCCGACTCTTTGAGACCCCATGAATCGCAGCACGCCAGGCCTCCCTGTCCATCACCATCTCCCGGAGTTCACCCAGACTCACGTCCATCGAGTCTGTGATGCCATCCAGCCATCTCATCCTCGGTCGTCCCCTTCTCCTCCTGCCCCCAATTCCTCCCAGCATAAGTCTTTTCCAATGAGTCAACTCTTCACATGAGGTGGCCAAAGTACTGGAGTTTCAGCTTTAGGATCATTCCTTCCAAAGAAATCCCAGGGCTGATCTCCTTCAGAATGGACTGGTTGGATCTCCTTGCAGTCCAAGGGACCCTCAAGAGTCTTCTCCAACACCACACTTCAAAAGCATCAATTCTTCGGCGCTCAGCCTTCTTCACAGTCCAACTCTCACATCCATACATGACCACAGGAAAAACCATAGCCTTGACTAGACGGACCTTAGTCGGCAAAGTAATGTCTCTGCTTTTGAATATACTATCTAGGTTGGTCATAACTTTTCTTCCAAGGAGTAAGCGTCTTTTAATTTCATGGCTGCAGTCACCATCTGCAGTGATTTTGGAGCCCCAAAAAATAAAGTCTGACACTGTTTCTACTGTTTCCCCATCTGTTTGCCATGAAGTGATGGGACCAGATGCCATGATCTTCATTTTCTGAATGTTGAGCTTTAAGCCAACTTTTTCACTCTCCTCTTTCACTTTCATCAAGAGGCTTTTTAGCTCCTCTTCACTTTCTGCCATAAGATGATGTCATCTGCATATCTGAGGTTATTGATATTTCTCCCAGGAATCTTGATTCCAGCTTGTGTTTCTTCCAGTCCAGCGTTTCTCATGATGTACTCTGCATATAAGTTAAATAAGCAGGGTGACAATATACAGCCTTGACGCACTCCTTTTCCTATATCAAACCTGCCCTTTGCCTTCATAAATAATTCTCTTCAATTTTTCACTAGCATTTGCCCCAGTGCAATTTCCATTCTTTTTCTCCTTTCTTCCTGCATTTATAAACAACATTCTCTAGTGGAGTCCCCTTCCCCCATATTTCCTCTGCCTTTATGGTTTAAGTTACTAATTCTGCACACATAACTAAGCATTCTATTTTTTATGGTCCCTTCATCTTTTGCAGCTTCAAATTTACAAATTTAGCCAATCTGTGGGATTTCCACTGGATTTTACTCCCATTTCAAGCATATATGCAAAATTGAATTCATTCTGTTTTAAATCTTAAAACAAAAGCTTTTTATCCCTATAGCTGCCTCATAAGGTATCTCCTAGGTTCTTAACAAATGTTTGTTAAAATGAATTTATGTGTTTGGGGAATAGAGATTAAAAACACAAATACCCATTTTCATGTGAAATCAATTAGGATTTAATATACAGCTCAAACTTTGAAGAAAAGAAAATTGGTATAAAAGCCAGAAGCTTTTATGCAAATTCTTTAAATTGGAAATCTTATCAAATGTTTTAAAAACAGCATAATTTCTCTCCCCACTTACCCTAATTAAGCTTAGTGAGTTTTTCTGTGGTGGTGATTTAACCAAGGACTTTCTGGAGGAGAAAAATCTAAGTCTTCTAAAGTAGGAAAAGTTTCTTTCTCTCTTTCTTTAAATAAGACTGAATATGTAATTCTTCATCATATGCTGCTGCTACTGCTGCTAAGTTGCTTCAGTCGTGTCCGACTCTGTGCAACCCCATAGACGGCAGCCCGCCAGACTCCCCCATCCCTGGGATTCTCCAGGCAAGAACGCTGAAGTGGGTTGCCATTTCCTTCTCCAATACATGAAAATAAAAAGTCGCTCAGGCATGTCCGACTCTTAGCGATCCCATGGACTGCAGCCCACCAGGCTCCTCCATCCATGGGATTTTCCAGGCAAGAGTACTGGAGTGGGGTGCCATTGCCTTCTCTGTTTTCATTACATAGTTCTTACCGTTTCCTCCCACTTGCCATTGAGATCCTATATGATAGTGGCAGGGGACAGCCACTGCTTGTCATCTTTCGCAGTTCATGTACCCATTCAAGAAGAATCTTCCCATTATACATTTCAGAGAAAAAAAATCTTCAGTGTGAAAGATAACAAGTAGTTTTCCCTAACCAGCCAAGGTAAAATTAGTTGAGTCTTGGAAGATCTTGGGGACACTGGGTTACTAAATAGCAATTAAATGAGTGTTGTATAATTATCCAAGGAAGAAGATCATTAAAAAAAAATCTCCCAGGAGAAGTTCCCCTAGTTAACCAATAATATTGATATATGATAAAATAAATAACTACAACAATTTTACAAGTCAGTATACATTTCTTGTAAGTGGTTTGATCAATAAAATGCTTTTATTGATGGCTTTATTATCCTACTTTATATGGAAAAACATTGTTTGTCTAGAATTTATAGATTATCACAAGGTAACAGACATAATGAACAATACAGATGAGACACACAAACCTACATATGATAGTTACTGTACTTTTTATCTTTTCTGTCACCTCTAGTTTGTATCACCCAAACTTTCAAATATATTTTCATAACAATGAAATACCTAGTTTTGGCAAAAAAAAGGACAACCTCATAGAAGTGTACCAGACTCACTACCACAGACAGAAAGGGTGAGAGAATTATAGTGACAATCATTGGATAGCTTTATGATTGAAAACCATAATGTATTATTTAAACGTTTGCCTGTTACTCCCATTGAGGGCACACTGATCAATTACATACTCCTTGGAAATTGCCATTTTTTAATAATTGAGATTTCATTGGTTGTTTTGAGGATCACTATACAGACATTTCAGTTTGTATACAATTCTTCACATATGTACCAAAAATCTAAAAAAATCATGTAGTTGTGATTCTTAATAGTTATTCTGTGACTTTTCAGCTTAAAATTTGGAGCAAATTTTTCTTAACAGGATATCAAGTATAAATTATCTTCAAATATTGATATTCCGTTACATCATAAGTCCCACTAATTCACAATTTAATATCATATACTCTACATAATCAAACTGTCAATTGTTCACAGCACATTAACGAAGTTACTAGGAAAACTGGACTACCAGGACCATAGATGTTATAGTGTGCACAAAATCCTGACCAGGACAGCCAAGATCAAAGAGTGGTTTGCTGTAGGAAACAATTCTACCAAAACAATATGGGAAGACAATTTAAAGTGTTCAAGGCATTAAAAGCACAACTGACTCCAAATTGCCATTTAGTATGCTTTTGTATTATAGGATATAAAAGCTACCCCCATCTATTGAATGTTAAGCTGACACTCAAGACAAACAAAGCCTCCTGTATTCAATATCCCACTATTTTCTGGTTGCACAAAAAACAAACAACCAGCAAATGATTTTACTTCTTAAAAAAAAAAAAGAATTTACACTTAAAAAATGGGATGAGGTGGGATTTCCTCCTTTTTAAAAATTTTTCTAGAGCTACTAAAAAACTTGCATTTACAAAATAGTTGATAAGAATATTCCTCTAGATTGTACAAGAAGGGAAATAGGGCCCACTGACAGGACTGGGTGTGTGGTACTAATCAGACTTGGCTTCTTTCTTTTCTGCTTCATCAGAGGCTGGGCTCTCCTCATTTTTAGTCTCTCCATTTTCTGCAGGTAAGTCTTCTTTAGTCTCTTGGTTGGCCACTTCCACCTGTTTTCTCCTTGCTCCTCTTTTCCCTTGTGTTTGCACTTTTTTGTCTAAAGATTTATCTTTTCCTGCTGCCATTTTGGCTTCAATTCAGTTCAGTCACTCAGTTGTGTCCGACTGTTTACAACCCCATGAACCACAGCACGCCAGGCCTCCCTGTCCATCACCAACTCCGGAGCCTACCGAAACTCATGTCCATCCAGTCAGTGATGCCATCCAACCATCTCATCTTCTGTCATCCCCTTCTTCTCCTGCCCTCAATCTTTCCCAGCATCAGGGTTTTCCAAATGAGACAGCTCTTCACATCAGGTGGCCAAAGTATTGGAGTTTCAGCTTCAACATCAGTCCTTTCAAAGAATACCCAGGACTGATCTCCTTTAGGATGGACTGGTTGGATCTTTTGCAGTCCAAGGGACTCTCAAGAGTCTTCTCCAACCCCACAGTTCAAAAGCATCAATTCTTTGGTGCTCAGCTTTCTTAATAGTACAACTCTCACATCCATACATGACTACTGGAAAAACCATAGCCTTGACTAGATGGACCTTTGTTGACAAAGTAATGTCTCTGCTTTTTAATATGCTCTTTGGCTTAGTTTCCACTTTTGCAGGAGCCGGTTTAGCTGACAACATCCCCAATCTCCTCTTGGGCTCCTCCTTTGCCGACCCCTTGGTGGAGCAGACCTTCCTCTTGGGCATCTTGGCGTTGGGGCAGGCAAGAACCTGCCTGATGGCCGTGGTGAGCCTAGAGCCTTTGCGAAGCTGAGTAGCCTGACCTCGGCTGCTCCTCCCTCCACCCAAGCTCGAAATTGCCATTTTATACGTATGTAATTCCAAATAATATTCAGCAGTTTTTGCTGTTGGATAGTTTTAGTAACTGCATCAGAAAATGTAAGCCTTGTCAGTGATCCTTAGGTTATTTATAATGGCAGATTAAAATTTTATTACTAGTATGATGAAAAATCATTACTTCTCCCTCTCTGAGAAACTGCCTCAAGAAGGAAAATAATAAAAGCATAAATGCAAACTTCATTTTAAAATCTGACCTCTGAAATATAGATCATAAAATAGAAAAAGACTCTGTAATTAGAGAAGGCCAGACAGGTGTGAAACAATGCAGGAAAAGGATGCCCACTACTGCAAATAGCTGAAAAAACCCCTATCTCTCTGTGGATATGGCCTGCGGTGAATTATCTGACTCATTTAGAACAACAGGAACAGGAAATGAGGCATTATCAATGGAAGAGTTCCTAACCCTGAAATGACTTCTAGAAAAAGCTAAGAAGAAACCACTGAGCTAAATGATATTTGAAAGATACAGTCTATTGTTTGATCACTAGACATGCGTGAGACTGCACTGTGAAAAGACTTAAGGTAGAAAATCTTAATTGACAACATAAAATTATAGCCTAAAAAGTTCACTTCTACACACAACCCTGGGTCTGAAAGAACATTCATTTCTTAATTTCATTTTTATTTTATATTGGAGTATTGTTGATTTACAATATTGAATAGAATTCCCTGTGCTGTACAGTAGGTCCTTGTTAATTATCTATTTTATATATAGTAGTATATATACATTAATGCCAAACTCCTATTTACTCCTCCCCCTGTTTTTCTGTTTGGTGACCATAAGTTTGTTTTCTCTGTCTATGGGTCTGTTTCTGTTCTGTAAATAAGTTCATTTGTATCACTTGTATGTAGAATCTTAAATGCATTACTATTAAGTAGACTCCAGACTTCATTTAGATTTGACCAGTTATTCCCTTAGTGTCCTCTTTCTGTCCCAGGATCCAATCTAGGATGCCACATATTGCATTTACTGTTACGTCTCACCATCTTCTGCTCTGTGACAGTTTCTGTCTCCTTTTTTCCTTTTTTTAAATGATATTGATAGTTTGAGGCATACTGTGAGGTATTTTACAGAATGTCCCTCGGTTTGTGTCAATTTAGTATTTTTCTCATGATTAGAGTGGGGCTGTGGGTTTTCGGAAAGAACACTGCAGAGTGCCACCTGTCTTGGTATTCTTGTCACCACGTCTCAGGGGTACATGACGTAACAACACACTCATGGAAGCGTGTAGAATAGTGAGGAACTGGAAACACATGCTCAGAAACAGGAATAAATTTAGTATCTTGTTATATCTGTATACAGGGATATTTCATGGGCATTTTAAATTATGATGTAGATTAATATTTCTAAACACAAAATAGTAGATTGTAAAGCAGGAGACATAGTAAGATTTCATTTAGTAATTACAAAATATCTTTATGAATACGTGATTTAAAAACTCTGCACACTACCTCACAACAACCATACAGGAAAGACGCTGTGGTCCCAAACCTGCCTCCAAGGGCCCTGAGGTCCCCGACTGTAATAGCTGTGTACCGTTCCCCAACAGGAGCCAGTGTCCACACCCGCATGGAGGTCGACCCTAGGACCTGGGAAGCAGAAAAACATTCTCCACCAGAAGGAGTGTCTGTTTTTCAATGCGTGATCCAAGTGATGGGGCTAAAGATATCTCCTAGATTTATTGCAAAGGGTTAACAGGATGACAGGTATGAAAGTAGTTGACAGAAAAGGTAATTGTAGATGTTGGCCATGGGAAGAGTAGGTCATACGGCAGAGGGCATTCTGCTGAGAAAAATCCTGTTCTTCCTTTAAATACCTTTTGTAGGCACATAGGCTCACTGTTTCAGATTTAACCCTCTGACTATTGGTTGCCTGAGCTCATAGTCTAGAGGCCGTCCTTTCCACAAACGGGACCTAACTAAACATAAAAGCTTTGCACAGCAAAGGAAAGCCATAAACAAGATGAAAACACAGCCCTCAGTATGGCAGAAAATATTTGCAAATAAAGCAACTGACAAAGGGTTAATCACCAAAATATACAAACACCTCATGCAACTCAATATCAAAAAAATAAACACCCAGTCCAAAAATGGGTGGAAGGCCTAAATAGATAGTTCTCCAGATAAAGAAAAGAGGACATTTCAGTGACCGCTAAAATCACCTTTCTTTGTGCCAATTTTTCCATTTCCAGAGCAAAAATTTTACCTTTTCTCAAAACAGGTTATACCCCTATGCTGACCCCTAAAATAAGAAATAAGAAATTTGGAAAAATAAGAAATTCTTTCTAAAATAAGAAATTTGGAAAATCAGGAGAAAAATAAAAGCATTAGTATTGACATCTTAAAGATGGTTACTGGTGTGTGACATAAAATATCTTTCATTTTGTGATCACAGTTACTTTTTTGAGTAATTATATGGATAGAGGAACATATCAGAGGAAAGAAAATTTTGGTGTGGTCAATTAACATTGCACCACTATGAAGATGATTGATAACTAAATCTCTTGGTCTTCTTGGTTAATAGTGGTTTTACTGCTGTCAATAAAGAGCTGCTTTTAACCCCTTAAGATTATGAGAATATCTAGTTAGCATAATGAAAGGAAAATATGGCAATTAACTGAGGAATGTAAGTAAAGTTTGGCCATGTATGATCTAAGTATATAGTGCATACAGTAAATTATTTTTAGTGTTGCTTCAGTTCAGTTCAGTTCAGTCACTCAGTCATGTCAGACTCTTTGTAACCCCATGGACTGCAGCACGCCAGACCTCCCTGTCCATCACAACTCCTGGAGTTTACTTAAACTCATGTCCTTTGAGTAGGTGATGCTGTCCAACCATCTCATCCTCTGTCGTCTCCTTCTCCACCCGCCTTCAATCTTTCCAGCATCAGGGTCTTTTCAAATGAGTCAGTTCTTCGCATCAGGTGGCTAAAGTATTGGAGTTTCAGCTTCAACATCAATCCTTCCAATGAACATTCAGGACTGCTTTCCTTTAAGATGGACTGGTTGGATCTCGTTGCAGTCCAAGGGACTCTCAGGAGTCTTTTCCAACACCACAGTGTTGGTACCTCAGTTTATGTGTCATCATACATTAGTTATTCATCAATGCATTAGATTTGATAATAATTTTTATATATTTCCACAACATAAATTGTCTACATATAAAGGTTGTAAAGGACACATTTCCATAATAGAAATTTCTGGGAGGAAGAATCAGTGTCCTATTGTTTCCACAGAACTTTCCTTTTCCCAATCAGTGTTTTTATGGCCCCCTTGAACTCCTTATTCCTTAGAGTATAGATCAGTGGGTTCATGCTGAGAATAACAATGGAATGACAGGTACTGAGAAGTTTACCCTCATTTTGATTTGGACTGTTTCCTGGCTGGATATACATATAGATAACAATTCCATAGAAGATGGATACCACAATGAGATGGGAGGAACAGGTCCCAAATGCTTTTTGCCTTCCTGTTGCAGATTTGATCTTGAGCACAGCTACAGCAATGAAGCCATAAGAAACCAGAATGAGAAGAAGAGGAGCAAGAACGATAATCAGGCACATGGCAAATGTGGTTGCCTCCATGGCCATCGTGTCCACACATGCAATCTTGATCATTGCAGACATTTCACAAAAGAAGTGATCCAGGTGGTGATTTTGGCATCGAGGAAGACTCATGGCATAGGGGGAAAGTATCATGCAATTAATAACACCAAACACCCAGGCAGTGCCTACAAGGCCCTGGCAAAGTTGGGAGTTCATTATGGTCATATAGTGCAGAGGCCTGCAGACAGCGCTGAACCTGTCATAAGACATCACAGCCAGAAGGATACATTCAACTGAGCAGAGAACCATATCAGTGAAAAGTTGGAAAGCACAGCCACCAAAGGTAATTCTCTTGTCTTTGCCCCAGATATTGACCAACATTTGAGGGACTATGTTTGTGGTATAACTGAGATCCAAAATGGCCAAGCTTCTAAGGAAGAAGTACATGGGAGTTTGGAGATGGTCATCGGGAAAAGATAGCAGGATGATGGCCATATTTCCACTCAGGGCAATGATGTAGAAGAAAAATACCACCCAAGAAATAATCATCTCCATCTGAGGCTGACCTGTGAATCCAAGGAGTATAAATCCACCAAAGAAGCTGTCATTGATCATTCTTTTTCTTTTTCTTGATAGCAATTCTGAAAGTAGAATAATCAATATAGTAGAAATCATATGGGTGTATTCAGAAACTTCACTATCAGATTCAAATCAGGATTATATGAATGATATAGATAACAGCTTTATTATCAAACACATAAATGTATTTCTTCAATGGTACAAATAAAATAAAATTTAAGGTATAATAGTTAAGTGATAGATCATTATATAAATTGTTGAATATCAAATGAAATGTCCAAATGTAGATTATAATAGAGAAATTGATAAAACCTAGAAATCTACATCAATGACTGGAGTGTATAAAAGAGAACTTTGCTCAATTTAATGTCATTTAATGTGATTCTTCACTGGAAGAATTTTCTCTGTGCCCATAATATAGCATAGCAGTGCATGCTAGAAGATGAAGAATTGAAATCAGTAACTTTGTGTTATCTTGGAAAATATAGTTATTTTTATATAGATTCCATTAAGAAACAAAGACATCAATATTTAATAAAACAATAACTTCTGATTCTGTCTGATTTTAACATCTATATTTTAATTTTGTCAGTTTTATTGAGATATAATTGACATAGAGCATTGTATAAGTTTAAGTTGTACAGCATAATGATATATCATGAAATGATGACCACAGTAAATTTAGTGTACATTCACTATCTCACAAAGATACAAAGTAAAAGAAATTAAAAATATTTTTTCTTGCCCTGAGAACTCTGAGGACTTACTCTCTTAACAACTTTAATATATAACATACAGCAATATTAATTATATTAATCCTGTTGTGCATTACATCCTTATAACTTATTTATATTATAATTGGAAATGTGTACATTTTGAGCACTTTTATTCAATTCTCTTCTACCCCATACCTTGCCCCTAATAACAACAAATCTGATCTCTGTTTCTATGAGTTTGTTGTTGAAATATAACTGAACTACAACACTGAATGTGTTCTTGGTGCACAGCATATTTTTATGTATTTCAAAATGATCACCACAGTAAATCTAGTTACCATTTATCATCATATGAAGCTATTACACAGCTATTGACTATAGGCTTCACATTGTACATTTTATACCCATGATGCATTTATTTTGTAACTGTAAATTTGTGCCTTAATTTCCCTCAGCTACTTTTTCCTCCCTCCAACCCCCTCCCATCTGGCAACTACCTATTTGTTCTCTGTATCTTGGACTCTGTTTCTGTTTAGTCATGTCTGTATATTTGTACTATTTTTTAGATTCCACATATCAGTGAAATCACACTTTCTCTATCTGATTTGTTTCACTTTTCATAATATCCTCTAGGCCCATCTATGTTGTCACAAATGGCAAGATTTTATTCTTTGTCTAAGTAATAGTCTATTGTATATATATTCTATCTTATTTATCTATCCATCTACTGATGGGCATGTAGGCTGATTCCATGTCTTGGAAATTGTAAATTAATCTGCAAATGAACATAAGGGAGCATATATCTTTTTTTGGGGGTGGGGTGGTTGGAGGTACTTCTTTAGTTTTTAATTTTTAAATTAACTTTTATTGGATTTCCAATGTTATGTTAGTTTCTACTGTAGAGCAAAGTGAATCAGTTTTACATATATCTTTTTGAATTAGTGATTTTTTTTTTCCTTTGGATAAATACCTAGGAGTAGAATTTCTGGATTATATGGTAGTTCTATTTATTTTCTGAGACAATGTTTTGCTCTATACTTTTTTTTTAAATTTTAATTTTCTGGTTTTAAGTTTCTGAGGAATTTCCCTATGTTTTTCACTGTGGCTAAACCAACATACATTTCCACCAACAGTGCCTGAGGGTTCCCTTTTATCCACATCCTCACCAACATTTGTTATTTGTTGTCCGTCTGATAATAGCCATTCTGATAGGTGTGAGGAGATATCTCATTGTGGTTTTGATTTGCCTCTATCTGATGGCTAGTGGTTCTGAGCATCTTTTGAGTGTAAGTCATCTGTATGGAGTTTTTTGGAAAATGTCTATTTAGGTTCTCTGCCCATTTTTTAAATCAGATTTTTTGAGTTATGCTTTCTTTGTAAATTTTGAGTATTAACTTCCTGTCACATATATTGTTTGCAAATATTTTCTCCCATTCGGTAGGCAGTCTTTTTGTTTTGTTGATAGTTTTCTTTGTTTGTTTTTTTTTATTTTTAGTTTTTTATTTTTTACATTTTAAAATCTTTAATTCTTACATGCATTCCCAAACATGAACCCCCCTCCCACCTCCCTCCCCATAACATCTTTCTGGGTCATCCCCATGCACCAGCCCCAAGCATGCTGCATCCTGCGTCAGACATAGACTGGCGATTCAATTCACATGATAGTATACATGTTAGAATGTCATTCTCCCAAATCATCCCACCCTCTCCCTCTCCCTCTGAGTCCAAAAGTCCGTTATACACATCTGTGTCTCTTTCCCTGTCTTGCATACAGGGTCGTCATTGCCATCTTCCTAAATTCCATATATATGTGTTAGTATACTGTATTGGTGTTTTTCTTTCTGGCTTACTTCACTCTGTATAATCGGCTCCAGTTTCATCCATCTCATCAGAACTGATTCAAATGAATTCTTTTTAACCGCTGAGTAATACTCCATTGTGTATATGTACCACAGCTTTCTTATCCATTCATCTGCTGATGGACATCTAGGTTGTTTCCATGTCCTGGCTATTATAAACAGTGCTGCGATGAACATTGGGGTACATGTGTCTCTTTCAATTCTGGTTTCCTCGGTGTGTATGCCCAGAAGTGGGATTGCTGGGTCATAAGGTAGTTCTATTTGCAATTTTTTAAGGAATCTCCACACTGTTCTCCATAGTGGCTGTACTAGTTTGCATTCCCACCAACAGTGTAGGAGGGTTCCCTTTTCTCCACACCCTCTCTAGCATTTATTGCTTGCAGATTTTTGGATCGCAGCCATTCTGACTGGTGTGAAGTGGTACCTCATTGTGGTTTTGATTTGCATTTCTCTAATAATGAGTGATGTTGAGCATCTTTTCATGTGTTTGTTAGCCATCCGTGTGTCTTCTTTGGAGAAATGTCTATTTAGTTCTTTGGCCCATTTTTTGATAGGGTCGTTTATTTTTCTGGAGTTGAGCTGCAGAAGTTGCTTGTATATTTTTGAGATTAGTTGTTTGTCAGTTGCTTCATTAGCTATTATTTTCTCCCATTCAGAAGGCTGTCTTCTGCACAACAAAGGAAAATATAAGCAAGGTGATAGTTTTCTTTGTTGTGGAAAGGATTTTTTTGTTTGATGTAGTCTCCCCTTAAAAATTTTGCCTTCGTTTCCCTTGCTTGAGGAGATATAGCAAAAAGAATTAAAATTTGCCATCTCCAGCAATATGGATGGACTTGGAGAGCATTATGTGAAATAGGTCAGATAAAGAAAGGCAAATATTGTATGATATCACTTATGTGAGGGATCTAAAAAACACAAAAACTAGTGACTGAGGCATAAAAGAAGCAGACTCACAGATACAGAGAGCAAACTAGTAGTTATCAGTGAGTACAGGAAAGTGGAAAGTGCAATATAGGCATAGGGATGAAAAGGGTTTCTGTGTGATTTTATGGAATGATGTATTTGTGAAACTTTTGAAAGCTATAAAGTACTACAAAATTTAAAGAAACTTTATTTTAATAAAAAGAATCTAGGTATACTAGTAACATATAATGCACATAAAAAGAAACCATAACCATTATTCCTAGAGGGATAAACTAATATGCCAACAATGATGAAGTTAAATATCGTAAATTTAAGGATGAATTCTCTTCCATAAAACTGTTTGCTTTCCCCAAAATTGAGGTAATGCATTTATGTAATTTTTAAAAGAGAAAAGTGTACTAATAACTATACGTGACAATCACTAGGTTTTCATTTTCTACAGAGAAATTCAATTTCTTTAGCCTTTGAGAATTTAAGTTTATATCCCACCATGGAATTTCATATGACCATTTTCCTCACCCCAGAGAGTTTTATATCTCTGAAAATTGTTTTAAAAGAATAAGTGAAAATTTGGATATTAGCTAAAATTATCCATAGATTTAACAACTGATATTTTAACTTTTGTCTCCAAAATTAAGTTTTGTGAGGGTCTTGGTGAGGAAAATCAAACTTTTCTCTTTGTTACAGTCTAGTAGTAGGTAAAAGTAATTATCAAATGATCACTTAGAGGGATAAATGCCCCAAATGAGAGGTTTGGTGAGCAAGTAAATTTGTGGGTATTTGATTAAATCAGGGAGACCACAAAAAAGATTTTCTAATAAATGATGAGATCTGAGCAATTAGTAATTAGATACAGATGGGTGGGAAGAGTATTTTAGGTGGAAAGATTTGTTGTAGTTCAGTTGCTCAGTTGTGTCCAACTCTTTGCGACCCCATGGTCTGCAGCATGCCAGGCATGGAAAGATAAGAATGCTCAAATATTCTGTGCTTTGAGGAAAAATGCTCAGTGCAAGACAGAAGGCTATATGGCTGGGAAATAAATATTTATGTTTAACTCATGAGCAATGGAAAGCCATGGATAATCTAGTGCAAGTAGGAAGAGTGGAATGATCATATGTGCATTGAAATGGTGGCCCTGGCTGTATTTCCTAAAGTGTGTTGCAGAGTTGGCATGAATGCGTAAAGATAGACTGGGTAATAAGGTGAAAGTGAAAGTGAATTTGCTCAGTCGTGTCTGACTCTTTGCGACCCCATGGACTGTGGCCTACCAGGCTCCTCCCTCCATGGGATTCTCCAGGCAAGAGTACTGGAGTGGATTGCCATTTCCTTCTCCAGGGTAATAAGGTAGGTCTAGATAAAAGAGGATGGAACCAGGAGTGTGAAGATGGAAAGGAATGGAGGGGTGGGAGGTACAAAAGAGGAATGACTGATTTGTCTTCCTAATGGTTTTGATGTGGAAAATTATGCAGGGGATGGTTTAAGATATGGCTAATGGTTTCTGATTTGCAAATTCACAAGTGAATCCATTTACTAAAATAGTGAGCTTTAGAAGAAGGCTTTCTGGTGGAGAGAGCAGGTGTTCAACTTTTGGTTGTGTTGAGCTGGAAATGTCCATCATATAGTCAAAAAGTGATGGCAGTGATACAAAATGGTTGGGAAAATTTTTAAAAGGCACCTATACTGAGATATAATGGTATTCATTCATTTACGGTGTCTTGAAATGCTTATTGCTTTCTTTTTGTGCTAAACAAACATTTTATACTCCATATAATTAAATTTTTCCCTTTCCCATTTATTTGAAATGTCACACTTAGTAAACACATGCTTATTATATATTCTGCTGTAGTCTTTACTTGTGTTTTTAGATAGTTTGTGCTACTGCTACCTTCTGTGCTCTAAGTATTCTGCTTTCACAACTGGATAAAGTCCAAACTTTTCAGTTATCATCTCCAGCCTCCTTTTGTATGTGTTTTGTAACCTATTCTCTGTTTCCTAAAATGTTGTCCCATCTATGCCCTTACATTACTAACTGCAAGTAATCATTTAAGTATCTGAGTTTAAGAGTTGTTTCCTCTGCGAACTAGAATATTTTTTAGTAGAGGAACTCTGATTGTTTTCTCTCTGGTCTAGTGCTACCTAGTGATCAATAAATACTTACTGAGTGACTACCCACGTTGAAGGTCAGGAATGGCGGCAGTAAGGAGATACCCCTCGTCCAAGGTAAGGAGCAGTGGCTGTGCTTTGCAGGAGCAGCGGTGAAGAGATACCCCACGTCCAAGTTAAGAGAAACCCAAGTAAGATGGTAGGTGTTACAAGAGGGCATCAGAGGGCAGACACACTGAAACCATGCTCACAGAAAACTAGTCAATCTAATCACACTAGGACCACAGCCTTGTCTAACTCAACGAAACCAAGCCATTCCTGCGGGGCAACCCAAGATGGGTGGGTCATGGTGGAGAGGTCTGACAGAACGTGGTCCACTGGAGAAGGGAATGGCAAGCCACTTCAGTATTCTTGCCTTGAGAACCCCATGAACAGTACGAAAAGGCAAAATGATAGGATACTGAATGAGGAACTCCCCAGGTCAGTAGGTGCCCAATATGCTACTGGAGATCAGTGGAGAAATAACTCCAGAAAGAATGAAGGGATGGAGCCAAAGTAAAAATACCCAGTTGTGGATGTGACTGGTGATAGAAGCAAGATCCGATTCTGTAAAGAATAATATTGCATAGGAACCTGGAATGTCAGGTCCATGAATCAAGGCAAATTGGAAGTGGTCAAACAAGAGATGGCAAGGGTGAACGTTGAGATTCTAGGAATCAGTGAAATAAAATGGACTGGAATGGGTGAATTTAACTCAGATGACCATTATATCTACACTGCAGGAAGGAATCCCTCAGAAGAAATGGAGTAGCCATCATGGTCAACAAAACAGTCCGAAATGAAGTACTTGGATGCAATCTCAAAAACGACAGAATGATCTCTGTTCGTCTCCAAGGCAAACCATTCAATATCACAGTTATCCAAGTCTATGTCCCAACCAGTAACGCTGAAGAAGCTGAAGTTGAACGGTTTTATGAAGACCTACAAGACCTTTTCGAACTAACACCCCAAAAAGATGTCCTTTTCATTATAGGGGACTGGAATGCAAAAGTAGGAAGTCAAGAAACACCTGGAGTAACAGGCAAATTTGGCTTTGGAATGCAAAATGAAGCAAGCAGGGCAAAGACTAATAGAGTTTTGCCAAGAAAATGCACTGGTCATAGCAAACACCCTCTTCTGACAACACAAGAGAAGACTCTACACACGGACATCACCAGATGGTCAACACTGAAATCAGATTAATTATATTCTTTGCAGCCAAAGATGGAGAAGCTCTATACAGTCAGCAAAAACAAGACCAGGAGCTGACTGTGGCTCAGATAATGAACTCCTTATTACCAAATTCAGACTCAAATTGAAGAAAGTAGGGAAAACTGCTAGACCATTCAGGTATGACCTAAATCAAATCCCTTATGATTATACAGTGGAAGTGAGAAATAAATTTAAGGGCCTAGATCTGATGGACAGAGTGCCTGATGAACTATGGAATGAGGTTCGTGACATTGCACAGGAGACAGGGATCAAGACCATCCCCATGGAAAAGAAATGCAAAGAAGCAAAATGGCTGTCTGGGGAGGCCTTACAAATAGCTGTGAAAAGAAGAGAGGCAAAAAGCAAAGGAGAAAAGGAAAGATATAAGCATCTGAATGCAGAGTTCCAAAGAATAACAAGAAGAGATAAGAAAGCCTTCTTCAGTGATCAATGCAAAGAAATAGAGGAAAACAACAGAATGGGAAAGACTAGAGATCTCTTCAAGAAAATTAGAAATACCAAGGGAACATTTCATGCAAAGATGGGCTCAATAAAGGACAGAAATGGTATGGACCTAACAGAAGCAGAAGATATTAAGAAGAGGTGGCAAGAATACATGGAAGAACTGTACAAAAAAGATCTTCACGACCCAGAAAAATCATGATGATGTGATCACTCATCTAGAGCCAGACATCTTGGAATGTGAAGTCAAGTGGGCCTTAGAAAGCATCACTATGAACAAAGCTAGTGGAGGTGATGGAATTCCAGTTGAGCTGTTTCAAATCCTGAAAGATGATGCTGTGAAAGTGCTGCACTCAATATGCCAGCAAATTTGGAAAACTCAGCAGTGGCCACAGGACTGAAAAAGGTCAGTTTTCATTCCAATTCCAAAGAAAGGCAATGCCAAAGAATGCTCAAACTACTGCACAATTGCACTCATCTCACATGCTAGTAATGTTCAAAATTCTCCAAGCCAGGCTTCACCAATACGTGAACCATGAACTCCCTGATGTTTAAGTTAGAAAAGGCAAAGGAACCAGAGATCAAATTGTCAACATTCGCTGAATCATGGAAAAAGCAAGAGAGTCCCAGAAAAATATCTATTTCTGCTTTATTGACTATGCCAAAGCCTTTGACTGTGTGGATGACAATAAACTGTGGAAAATTCTGAGAGAGATGGGAATACCAGACCACCTAACCTGCCTCTTGAGAAATCTGTATGCAGGTCAGGAAGCAACAGTTAGAACTGGACATGGAACAACAGACTGGTTCCAAATAGGAAAAGGAGAACGTCAAGGCTGTATATTGTCACCCTGCTTATTTAACTTCTATGCAGAGTACATCATGAGAAATGCTGGACTGGAAGAAACAGAAGCTGGAATCAAGATTGCTGGGAGAAATATCAATAACATCAGATATGCAGATGACACCACCCATATGGCAGAAAGTGAAGAGGAGCTAAAAAGCCTCTTGATGAAAGTGAAAGAGGAGAGTGAAAAAGTTGGCTTAAAGCTCAACATTCAGAAAACGAAGATCATGGCCTCTGGTCCCAGCTCTTCATGGGAAATAGGTGGGGAAACAGTGGAAACAGTGTCAGACTTTATTTTTTTTGGGCTCCCAAATCACTGCAGATGGTGACTGCAGCCATGAAATTAAAAGACGCTTACTCCTTGGAAGAAAAGTTATGACCAACGTAGATAGTATATTCAAAAGCAGAGACATTACTTTGCAGACTAAGGTCCGTCTAATCAAGGCTATGGTTTTTCCTGTGGTCATGTATGGATGTGAGAGTTGGACTGTGAAGAAGGCTGAGTGCTGAAGAATTGATGCTTTTGAAGTGTGGTGTTGGAGAAGACTCTTGAGAGTCCCTTGGACTGCAAGGAGATCCAACCAGTCCATTCTGAAGGAGATCAGCCCTGGGATTTCTTTGGAAGGAATGATGCTGAAGCTGAAACTCCAGTACTTTGGCCACCTCATGCGAAGAGTTGACTCATTGGAAAAGACTTGATGCTGGGAAGGATTGGGGGCAGGAGGAGAAGACGACCGAGGATGAGATGGCTGGATGGCATCACAGACTCGATGGACGTGAGTCTGACTGAACTCCAGGAGATGGTGATGGACAGGGAGGCCTGGTGTGCTGCGATTCATGGGGTCGCAAAGAGTGGTCATGACTGAGCGACTGAACTGAACTAACCCAAATAAAGTGAATTAATTCAAATCAATGTTAGAAAAATTTCCTGTTAACATTTTTATAAATAGCGTCATAATTTCGGGCAGAACTGTGTGCTTGGTGCAGAGCTTGGGACAAGTAAGATTTGGGGAATGAAGGAAGAAAGGAGAAAAAATATAATTAATCAGAAATAAAAGAATGAATTAAAAAGAAGGTTGGAAATAAAATTCAACTGAGGGCTTCATTGATGGCCCAGTGGTTAAGAACCCACCTCGCGATGCAAGGGATACTGGTTTGATCCCTGACCTGGGAAGATCCCATGTGCCACAGAGCAACTAAGCCTGTGTGCCGCAACTACTGAAGCCCACATGCCCTAAAATTTGTGCTCCACAACAAGAGAAGCCACTGCAATGAGAAGTCCTCTCATCGCAACAGCAGTGTAGGCACTGCTCGGTGCAACTAGAGAAAGCCTGTGTGTGGCAACAAAGACCCAGCACAGTGAAAAATAAAGATTTAAAAATTCAACTGATATGTCCAGTTTCTAGGGTGAGATGCACACACTTAGCTAGTTTAAAGCTATTACTAGATTTGAGACAGACTACATGCTTGGAACATTTCTGAAGGGTGCATATGAGGACTTCTGTGCAATGGGAATACTTCAGGCTTATGATTGCTGGTTATTTAGTCAGAAAGACGTGGAAATCCCTAACCAAGGTGATAGACAAGATAGTTCTCTAACATGTAGTATATAAGTGGGAAGGTAAACCATCCAAGTGTTCTGAATAGTCAGGCATTGACAGGAGGGAATTAGCATGACTTGGCCTCAAAAACAAAGTACACTGAGGAACCTTATAGAAAGCAAAGGAATTTTTAATTAAAAAAATTTATTTATGGTCCAAGCATTACTTCCTGAAGCAAGGAAGACTACTCTAACTGTTGGCCTAATTCCATAAACTTGTAAGAGCCTGAAAAACATAAAATTCAGTTTGAACATTATTACTATTTTCAAGAGAAAATGAGACTTGAAGATTCTCATCATGATGGAACACTTCTTACTTCTTATAGTAAAATGTTAATAGCATCAGCTTCTTAAAGGCCTCCTTCATATCTTTATTTCTAAGGCTATAGATGAGGGGGTTTAACATGGGTGTGAATATCCCATAGAAGAGGGAAATGATTTTCCCCCAGTCCTTAGAGGTAGAAGAAGGTGGTTGTAGATACATGTATATGCTTGTTCCAAAAAAGAGAGAGACTACAACCATTTGAGACCCACACGTCCCAAAAGCTTTTCGTCGTCCTTCTGCCGATTTGATTCTCAATACTGCTTGAGCTATGAAGCCATAGGAGATGAGGATCAATGTCACTGGAATTAGCAGAATTAACACGCTGAAGAAAAAAAGCTCAGCAACAATAGGCTTTGTGTCAGCACAGGACAACTTGAGAAGGGCAGGAACCTCACAGAAAAAGTGGTCCACTTCTTGATGACCACACCGTGGCGTGTTAAGGGTCAAGGAGGACTGCAGCACTGAGTTGCTGAAGCCAGTGAACCAGGAGAAGGCTATCATCCTCAAGCAGAACCAAGGGTTCATGATGACAACATAGTGGAGGGGTCTGCAAATCGCCACGTACCTGTCAAAGGACATAACAGCAAGGATGCTGTACACTCAGTAGCACCCAGGGCCAGGAAGGTGATGAGCTGGGCCACACAGCCAGCATAGCTGATGGTCTTCTTGTTGTGAGAAATATTCGTCAGCATATGAGGGACTGTTCTTGTGGTGTAACAGAGATCTAAGATGGACAGATTAGCAAGAAAGAAATACATGGGAGTGTGAAGCTTGGGATCCAGAATGCAGACCATCATGATGGACACATTGCCAAAGATGGTGGTTGTGTATGATATTAATAGTAACACAAAAAGGGGCTTTTGCAGCCAGGGCTTGTCTGAAAAGCCCAGTAGTACAAATTCTTTCAGGGAGCTCTCATTTGCCCAATTCATGATGATGCACTTATTTTCATTCCTAAAAAATATAAAATGGAAAAGTGGTCAATAGATAATTATTGACTACTCTTATTGAACAGGACTGAATTTAGGATAATTATAGTGAATCATTCAATGCCAAATATTTAGTCAATTAGATAGAATCCTGTGAAATATAATATGTGTATCATATGGTTAGAAAACAAGTCTTCTATTTTTGTATTTATGTTTGACTTTATGAAGCAAATCATCACATTTAAATGCCAACAATATGAACTTGTACCTAATAATTATGAGAAAAGACTAAAACTCTAGTAAAAAAGAGCAATGTATATAAATAAGCATGTTGGTGAAGAAAAAATATGATGCAAAGGTGAAATTAGAAAAGATGTGCAACTTTTTCATCAATGAAGAAAAATCAAAATAGGGAAATGCTACAATGTCTACTCACTAGGTAATGTTTTTTAAAAAATCGCCTTAAAAGTTAGCTTTTTAGAATATTGCCTCTGTAGCTAGAATCTCCCAACATTTTATATCTGATCTGTATAAGCAAAAGTGAAAATGTTAGTTATTCAGTTGAGTCCAACTCTTTGCGACCCCATGGACTGTAGCCTGCCAGGCTCCTCTGTCCATGGGATTTTCCAGGCAAGAATACTGGAGTGGGTAGCCATTCTCTTCTCCAGGGGATCTTCCCAACCCAGGGATCGAACCCAGGTCTCTGGCATTGCAGGCAGATTCTTTACTGTCTGAATATGGTTCTGGGCAAATTGGTGAATATCCTTGTGGTCAAAATTCAAAGATTCTGTATTGATAATGAGAGTTATTGTATATCTAACACAACAATGCCTACACATCTGAACTTAGGACAGCTCTGGAACATAGTAAGCATTTAGTGAATGTGAACTAGTTATCATTAATAGCATCAAGAGCATTAATCATTATCAGTAAGTATTAATAGAAATAATATCTCATTATCTCCACTTTTCATGTATATGAAAAAACAGACAACCAACTTACTATTGGTGGAACCAAAACTTATTATAATTTTATAATATTATAGTATGAAATGATTAAATGTACAAGTCATTTTTTCTTTGTTTCTAGTGTAATACTGCAAACATCATTTCCATTTAAATGATAGTCAAGTCAACAGTTAGTAGGAGATATTGAGTTGCCTTTGGGCATGGGAGATAAAAATGCTTTACTCATCAGCTGTCTTTTTCCTATTTCTGTTTTTCACATCTTCTACTCAGTACTCTTCCCCACATTTTGTATGACACTAATGTCAGCTCATTCATTAGTTCCCTTTTTACATTATCAGAAAAATGAACTTGCCCTTTGAAAATGATATTTTCATCCCACTGTCATCATAACACTTCTCCCATTTCTATATTCTCTACTAATTAAAAGAATCCTGGAATACTCCTAATTTTATTTATTTATTTTGCTTAAAAATCCTGCTGACTCTCTCTTTTTTTTTTTATGACAATATAATGGACAAACATTCATTCAAAGGAGTGAAGTGATAGCAAGTATTTTTGGAGCCACTGAAAATATTTGACCTTTATTTCAAGATTCCCAAGAAGCAAACTGAACTCTGGTCACTTAATGTGAAGCAACCTAAAGACAGGGAAGTATATGAAATGATATTGAGAGATCCTTCCCACTCAATGGTAATAACATAATTCTCGTCAGTAGACATCACTCACCTTTTCTTTTTTCTTGTGTTGAAAAGATGTCTGCCCCATTCTTTGTGCCATGTTTTGAAGGAAGTTTAGCCCAAAGACAAGATGAAAAATGCAGTGACTTTTTGACATTTCACCTCTTGTGAAATTCTTATTCAGCTACATATTGCCCACAGACTCAGAATGAAATTAGCACATAATTGGACTGCTTCAAAAACATATGAGAAAAGTTCATATGTTGAGATAAAAGTATATTAGATATAGTGTCTTCAGTCATTCAGGTGTTTTTGATTGAGCCTGGCTCTTCTCACCAAATTCCTAATACAATGAGAAGCTGATTTTATAAATACCAGCAACACTGACAGAGTCATGGAGAGAGGGTTTAACCTTTAACTGAAGGGCTTACCGTTCATACAATGCTCTGTGCTCTTTTAGCCCTAGGGATTCCAGAGTCCCTCAAGTTTAATTGGTCATTGTGTCCAGAGTGAAACCATGTGAACTCTATTCCCACCTGTACAGGTACATAATACTGGCCCATAGGTGGTTCACACATATTAAAAACTAGATTGAAAATAAATCATGAGGCATTACTAATCATGAAAAATAAGCTTGGAATTGTTTAATCAGAAAAACACAAGTCTACATGAACTTTTAATCCATTCTTTTAAATAGTCTCAGGGTAAAATACTGAGACCACAAATGGTATATATGGGATAATAGTATTTCTATCGTTATGGGTTTTGTGATGAATGTGTTTGGTCGAAACCTGCTAGAGAGCTCCACGTTAAAAAGACTATATCATACAAAGTTCCAACATAAAAATTAACACATAAATTTGAGGTTAGCATGAATTCACTGGAGCAGAATTACAGCTGACTCTCCAACAACATGGGTGTGAGCTGCAAAATCCACTTATACACAGATTTTTTTCAATAAATATATAAAAATATAAGTATAGAGCATTGTGTGTAAGACTTGTGTGGAAGAGGATAGCATATCCTCATATAGGTGTGAGTGATACTTAATATAAAATTAATAATTTAGTTTTTTTATTGCTTGTAACTTTGCTTTCAAAGAATTACATTATCATACAGTAAGCCAACTTTTTCACTCTCCTCTTTCACTTTCATCAAGAGGCTTTTTAGTTCCTCTTCACTTTCTGCCATACGGGTGGTATCATCTGCATATCTGAGGTTATTGATATTTCTCCTGGCAATCTTGATTCCAGCTTGTGCTTCCTCCAGCCCAGCGTTTCTCATGATGTACTCTGCATAGAAGTTAAATAAGGAGGGTGACAATATACAGCTTTGATGTACTCCTTTTCCTATTTGGAACCAATCTGTTGTTCCATGTCCAGTTCTAACTGTTGTTTCCTGACCTGCATATAGGTTTCCCAGGAGGCAGGTTAGGTGGTCTGGTATTCCCATCTCTTTCAGAATTTTCCACAGTTTATTGTGATCCACACAGTCAAAGGCTTTGGCATAGTCAATAAAGCAGAAATAGATGTTTTTCTGGAATTCTCTTGGATCCAGATCATGAATTTCCATGATCCAGAGGATGTTGGCAATTTGATCTCTGGTTCCTCTGTCTTTTCTAAAACCAGCTTAAACATCTGGAAGTTCACAGTTCACATATTGCTGAAGCCTGGCTTGGAGAATTTTGAGCGTTACTTTACTAGCATGTGAGATGAGTGCAATTGTGAGTTAGTTTGAGCATTCTTTGGCATTGCCTTTCTTTGGGATTGGAATGAAAACTGAACTTTTCCAGTCCTGTGGCCACTGCTGAGTTTTCCAAATTTGCTGGCATATTTGAGTGCAGCACTTTCACAGCATCATCTTTCAGGATTTGAAATAGCTCAACTGGAATTCCATCACCTCCACTAGCTTTGTTCGTAGTGATGCTTTCTAAGGCCCACTTGACTTCACATTCCAAACTGTCTGGCTCTAGGTGAGTGATCACACCATCGTGATTATCTTGGTCATGAAGATCTTTTTTGTACAGTTCTTCTGTGTATTCTTGCCACCTCTTCTTAATATCTTCTGCTTCTGTTAGGTCCATACCATTTCTGTCCTTTATTGTGCCCATCTTTGCATGAAATGTTCCCTTGGTATCTCTAATTTTCTTGAAGAGATCTCTTTGAGTGAACTCAGAGTTGGTAATGGACAGGGAGGCCTGGTGTGCCGCAGTTCATGGGGTCACAAGGAGTTGGACGCGACTGAGCGACTGAACTAAACTGAACTGAACTGATACTTTTTTCTCTCTTTCACAGTTAAAGAAACTATGTTTCAGCCTATCATCACAGGTAAGTCGTTTTTTTTTTAAAAAAAATACTGTATTATGACTATGACTGTATAACGTATACCAAAAACATTTTATAATGATTCACTTATTAGTGTATAAGATAGGCTACTGTGCAGCAATTATATCAGTTATTTATTTATAAAACATAAAGTAATTATCTAGCTCCTTTTTTATCAATGTATAAGTCATTATACCTTTAAATAAATACGAATTTATTTTTTGAATTCTTTTTATTTTTTGATTTCTAGTAATACATGTATACAGTGTTTTGTATCATATAAGGCAATATTAATGTAAGTACTGACAGATGATTCATCTTGTAAACAGAGGATGTAAACTTATGGTATCTATATATACGGTATATATTGTAAATGTATTTTCTCTTCCTTATGCTTTTTTGGGGCTTCCCTGGTGGCTCAGATGGTAAAGCATCTGCCTGTAATGAGGGAGACTTGAGTTCGATCCCTGGGTCTGGAAGATCCCCTGGAGAAGGAAATGGCAACCCACTCCAGTATTCTTGCCTGGAAAATTCCATTGACGGAGGAGCCTGGCAGGCTACAGTCCATGGGTTGCAAAGAGTCAGACATGACTGAGCAACTGAACTGAACTGAAGTGAACAATGCTTTTTAAATATCCTTTTCTTTTCTCTAGCTTCCTTTGTCATAAAGAATACATTATAGAATACACATAACAGGTGTTAATAAACTGTTTATATTATCAATAAGTCAACAGTAGGCTAGTAGCACATAAGTTTAGAAAGTCAAAAGTCATGGATTTTTGCCTGAGTGTGGAGTCAGCACTCCTAACTCTTGCATTGTTCAAGGGTCAACTGTAGTAGAAATGTATGGAACTGGAACAGCAATAGTTTTTGAAAATAAGTTGATTTATAACTTGATATGTGCTCACCTAAGATGGGGTGATGAAATTGAACTGAACATCAGCATAGATATAATCTCAAAGACACCTTTTGCTAGTAGTTTAATGTATTTGTTTTCACTTGTTTCTCTTTTGTATAATGCATTTTTTATAAATTGTAAAATCATCCGTGTAGAATATAATCATTTTCTAAATTATTACACTTTTAATACTTGTCTCTATTGTTCAGTTCAGTCTCTCAGTCGTGTCTGACTCTTTGTGACCCCATGGACTGCAGCATGCCAGGCTTCCCTGTACTTCACCAACTCCCAGAGCTTGCTCAAACTCATGTGCAGTGAGTCAGTGATACCACCCAACCATCTCATCCTCTATCATCCCCTTCTCCTCCTGCCCTTTCCCATCATCAGGGTCTTTACCAAAGAGTCAGTTCTTTGCATCAGATGGCCAGAGTATTGGAGTTTCAGCTTCAGCATCAGTCCTTCCAATGAATATTCAGGGTTGATTTCCTTTAGGATTGATTGGTTTGATATCCTTGCAGTCCAAGGGACTCTCAAGAGTCTTCTCCAACACCACAGTTCAAAAGCATCAGTTCTGCACTCAGCTTTCTTTATAGTCCAACTCTCACATCCATACGTGACTACTGGTAAAACCAAAGCTTTGATTAGACAGACCTCTGTTGGCAAAGTAATGTCTCAACTTCTTAATATGCTGTCTAGGTTGGCCATAGCTTTTCTTCCAAGGAGCAAGTGTCTTTTAATTTCATGGTTGCAGTCACCATCTGCAGTGATTTTGGAGCCCAAGAAAATAAAGTCTCTCATTGTTTCCATTGTTTCCCCATCTATTTGCCATGAAGTAAAAGTTATGACCAACCTCGATAGCATATTGAAAAGCAGAGACATTACTTTGCCAACAAAGATCCGTCTAGTCAAGGCTATGGTTTTTGCAGTGGTCATGTATGGATGTGAGAGTTGGACTGTGAAGAAAGCTGAGTGCCGAAGAATTGATGCTTTTGAACTGTGGTGTTGGAGAAGACTCTTGAGAGTCCCTTGGACTGCAAGGAGATCCAACCAGTCCATTCTGAAGGAGATCAGCCCTAGGATTTCTTTGGAGGGAATGATGCTAAAGCTGAAACTCCAGTACTTTGGCCACCTCATGCGAAGAGTTGACTCATTGGAAAAGACTCTGATGCTGGGAGGGATTGGGGGCAGGAGGAGAAGGAGATGACAGTGGATGAGATGGCTAGATGGCATCACTGACTTGATGGATATGAGTCTGAGTGAACTCCGGGAGTTGGTGATAGACGGGGAGGCCTGGCATGCTGCGATTCATGGGGTCGCAAAGAGTCGGACATGACTGAGCGACTGAACTGAACAGAATGGAACTGGATGTCACAGTCTTTGTTTTTCCAATGTTGAGTTTTAAACCAGCTTTTTCACTCTTCTCTTTCATTTTCAACAAGAGGCTCATTAGTTCCTCTTCACTTTCTGCCATAAGGGTGGTATCATCCTCATAGCTGTGATTATTATTATTTGATTCTGGCTTGTGCTTTATCCAACCCAGCAGTTTGCATGATGTATTCTGCACATAAAATAAATAAACAGGGTGACAATATACAGCCTTGTTATACTCCTTTCCCAGTTTGGAACCAGCCCATTGTTCTCTGTCTGGTTCTAACTGTTGCTTCTTGACGTGTATACAGTATTCTCAGGAGGCAGGTCAGGTGGTCTGGTATTCCCATCTCTTTAAGACAGGTTGTTGTGATCAACACAGTCAAAGGCTTTGGCATAGTCAATAAAGCAGAAAAAGTATTATTCTGGAACTCTCTTGCTTTTTTGATGATCCAACGGATGTTGGCAATTTGATGTCTGGTTCCTCTGACTTTTCTAAATCCAGCTTGAACATCCGGAAGTTCATGGTTCATGTACTGTTGAAAGCTGGCTTGGAGAATTTTGAGCATTGCTTTGCTAGAGTGTGAGATGAGTGCAATTGTGTCGTAAGTCCTGAATTTTTTTTTTTTTTTTGCTCCAACATCTGGTCATTTGGGGATCCTCATGAGGCCATAGAGTATAGTTTAAGAGTGCAGCACTGATAACAGAGGTAGGTGATTAGTATCTGTGCCATTAGTTCACATAATTTATGTCCTCTGGACATGCTCTGGTCAGATCCAAATGTTTGGTTTCCAGTTGTATGTTGAACTTTTACTGCATGAATCCAACCCTATGCAATGGTGGATCTGACAATATCGAGCTTAACAGGAAGCCCCAGTTGCATAATCACTTGACGTCTATACTACATCAGAATAGGAGCTTTGAAAGTATTAGCTTAGTGCAAAAGCAATTGTGGTTTCGGACTGTAAATATTTTTAAAGCATTATAACCAGGCTTAAACATCTTCATTAATCAAAATAGGAGCCATTACAAGCAACACATTCTTGCCAATGGCAAATAAGTCTGTTTAGTGAAAGTGAAAGTCTCTCAGTCGTGTTCGATTCTTCGCGACCCAGTTCCTGGAATTCTCCAGGCTAGAATACTGGAGTGAGTAGCCTTTCCCTTCTCCAGGGGATCTTCCCAACTGAGGGATTGAACCCGTGTCTCCTGCATTGCAGGCAGATTCTTTACCAGCTGAGCCCCAAGGGAAGCCCAAGAATACTGGAATGGGTAGCCTATCCTGTCTCCAGTAGATCTTTCCAACCCAAGAACCAAACACGGTGTCCTGCATTGAAGGCAGATTCTTTACCAACTGAGCTATCAGGGGAAGTCCAAGTCTCTTTACTTCTGTAGCATAAAAATCTGTGCTTTGGGATTCAGTGTATTGGAAATCATTTTCTGTCTCCTGCTGGTTGTGACAGTGGTTTCCTTGCAAAAGGTTGTCAAAATCTTGAGGAAGTGGTATTCGATTGGTGAGAGGTCAGGTGGTTATGGCAAATGAGGCAAAACTTTGTAGCCCAATTCCTTCAACTTTTGAAGTTTGGTTGTGTGACGTGGGCATTGTCTTGGAGAAGAATTGGGCCTCTTCTGTTGACCAATGCTGGCTGCAGGCATTACAGTTTTTGGTGCCTCTCATCGATTTGCTGAGCATGTTTCTCAGATGTAATAGTTTCACTGAGATTCAGAAAGCAATAGCAGTGGATTAGACCAGCAGCAGACCACCAAACAGTGATCATGGCCTTTTTTTTTTTTTTTGGTGTAAATTTGGCTTTGGGAAGTGCTTTGGAGCTTCTCAGTGCAACCAAGAGCTGGTCATCGTCCATTATCACATAAAATCCATTTTTTGTTGCACATCACAATCTGATTGAGAAATAGTTTATTGTTGTGTAGAATAAGAGTAGATGACACTTCAAAACGATGATTTTGTTGATTTGCAGTCAGCTCATGAGGCACCCACTTATCAAGCTTTTTCACATTTCCAATTTTCCTCAAATGCCAAATGACCACAGAATGGTCGACATTGAGTTCTTGGGCAAATTTTCATGTAGTTGTAAGAGGATCAGCTTTGATGATTGCACTCAATATGTTGTTGTCAACTTCTGATGGCCAGTCACTTTGCTCCTCATCCCCAAAGCTCTTGTCTCCTTTGCAAACTTCTTGAACCACCGCTGCACTGTACGTTTGTTAGAAGTTCCTGGGCCAAGTGGGCTGGTGTTGTGAGTTGTCTCCACTACTTACAACCCATTTTGAACTTGAATAAAAAGAATCGCTCAAATTTGCTTTTTGTCTAACATCATTTCTATAGTGTAAAATAAATATAAAGTAAACAGCAAGTAATGTCATTAGCAAAAATCATAAAGTGAGAAATGCCAATTAAAATGATGTATAACATAACCACATTTATTTAAGAATGTATTTCAATATCAAACAACTGAGTTCAACATTGAAAAACAGCAATTACTTTTACACCAACATAATACATTTAATTTTCTCTTGTGTGAGGCATTTCCCTGGTCCAAGACTCTAAAAGTCTGTATGCCACTCTTTTTTTTTGTTTGTTTTTTGGCTTTCAGAGATACCATATGAAAAGTGCTTACCTATTACAGATACTACTAGCACCACAGATATATTTTGTTACATGTTTCAAGCAACATGATAGCTTTCAGCACTGCTTCTACCTGCTAGAAATCTCTCTCTTGCTCTTAACTCCATTTATAACTTACAGCCTTCTCAGTCACCTAACCGTTTATAGCAGAATATCCCATGTGGCATGCGCTGCCTCCAAATCCACTGGATTCCGTCAAACATTGAGCCTCTTTGTGTTAAGTAGCAAAAATTAAATACATTTTTCTTAATATTAGAGAGAATGTACAAGCACACCTAAGATGATTGAACTTCTGAAACATCACTTAATGTGGAGGGTCCTAAATCTTTGTAAGGTTTATCTTCCACCCTTTGACATGCATGCCATAGTATATTCAGACTTCTTTCAATTTCTTGCTCTTTAGATCTGATTTAGGGCTTCCCTGGCAGTTCAGTTGATGAGAATCCACCTGCAATAGAGGAGACCCCAGTTTGATTCTTGGGTTGGGAAGATCCACTGGAGAAGGGATAAGCTACCCACTCCAGTATTCTGGCCAGAAGAATTCCATGGACTGAGCAACACAACTGAGCAACTTTCACTTTCACTTGGATCTGATTAGGATGCTGTCATCAATATTGCGGAATAATTATGTTCTGTGAAATATCAGGACAGTCAAGATTTTCACGGACTGTGTTTTATCAGAAAAGGGAGAGTTGATTTAGATCCAAGGTGGGACAGTGAGTATGTCCTGTTGTCCTCACATATATGTAAATTGCTTTTAATTCTCTGTACTGATGGGGATTGAAAATGATACACTTAATAGATCAACCATATGCTAGAGCCTATATTAATCTTTTCTTGTTAAGATTCTACAACAGATACATAGCTGCAAATGGGGCAACCATTTGTTAGGTTTAAGGTTATGTACTTTCATGTGCCTTAGTACCTCTGGTACTAAGTAGATGGGAGCCTTTATCAATTTATTTTCCATCTTCTGGTTCAAAGTCTGAACTAATCCATGCATTTTATTCAGGACACAGTATTGCTTCTGATGTTGGCTGATGACAGGCAGGTCTATGGATTTTCCCTTGGCTTTTATTCCATTAAGGCATCAATAAGAGAATTCTTCCATTGGCTAAATATATCTGTCCTCATTATGCATTCAGAGACCATTAAATACCAAGGAAGCAAGTCCACAAGCCTTCTGGACTAACTGTAAACTGAACTTAGGCCAAGACTCCATTTATCTCCTATGCCTCTAAGCCTTTGCTATCATTGGGGGTCATTATGACATTTTTCATGTCCTGTATCAAATAAGACTCGATATTGGATGGCCCTCACACTTTGGTCTCAGTACTTGTCTTTCCCCTTGTTCAGTTAATTTGGTAAATGGCCATAGGTTGCATTTAAAAAGTGAAAGTGAAAGTCGCTCAGTCGTGTCTGACTCTTTGTGACCCCATGAACTATATAGTCCATGGAATTCTCCAGGCCACTATACTGGAGTGAGTATCCTTTCCCCTCTCCAGGGGATCTTCTCAACCCAAGGATCAAACCCAAGTCTCCTGCATTGCTGGTGGATTCTTTACCAGCTGAGCGACAAGGGAAGCCTTAGAGTGCATTGGAGAAAAGCTAAGTAGAATATTTACTGTATATTCTTGAAGTGGCATTTCAAAGTTCTTTCTTAAGGGACCTTTAATTGATGGAATCTAGGTCTGAGAACAGACTAGATATGAGAGCTGGGTGAAGGAGCATTATTTTTATTGCTGTTCCCATTTCTATTTCACCAACTCAATATTTTTGACATATCTACTCCAGCAAACTTGTAATTGTCTCTACATATGTCTCAACCCTAGGAAAATTATAATGTATTAGCCATCACCATAGACATTTGTGTATTAAGACTCTCTCACTGTTGAGCCAGCCCACTGTCCATTCTGTTAATTGTAGCTGGATTTGGGTATTGAAGAGCTGCCATTTTGCCTCTGCTTATTTGAAATTTTATCATTCACATTCTTAGCAAGGATCTCAGTTTCTTGAAAACATCTCCTATTGTTAACCTTGGTCTGCAAAGGACATTAAGCTTCCCCCAAATACTTTGCCCCTTTACTAGTACATTCTCTAGTCACTTAATAGAGTGTGTCCTCTGTAACATCACAGGAAGTGTGGTTAGATGATAAATTCTCTGTTGGTACATTATAAATCCATTCTAACATTCCTAACTCTGAGCCATGTTACACTTTATTATTCTGTCAAGGCAACTATAGCAATGCTATCATATTCACTGTACATCAGTTCAGTTCAGCTGCTCAGTCGTGTCCGACTCTTTGCAACCCCACGAACCACAGCACACCAGGCCTCCCTGTCTGTCATCAACACTTGGAGTCCACCTAAACCCATGTCCATTGAGTCGGTGATGCCATCCAACCATCTCATCCTCTGTCATCCCCTTCTCCTCCTGACCTCAATCTTTCCCAACATCAGAGTCTTTTCAAATGAGTCAGCTCTTCTCATCAGGTGGCCAAAGTATTGGAATTTTAGCTTCAACATCAGTCCTACCAATGAACATATAAATTTATAAAAGTTTTATACTACATCCCTGAAGTATTAATATATTAGAACTGAATCCAGCATTCCTTTCAAGAAGTTGAATTCCTAAGTACTACAAAAGTGTTCTAATGTCTATAAACTTTTCCATACCCAGATTTGTATTCTGTTTCTCCTCTAAGAGAGGTTACTGATAGTACATGTTAGCCAGATACAGTAGATTTTAGAATACTCTATTTTCTCTTATAGTCGGGATCATAGTTATTGCTCTGGAATTGTTGAGTAAGGACAATGAGAGACCATGAGAAGGTCTGAAGCATCTTGCAAGGAACAAGTTTACATGATCTCTGACAAGTGGAGTTTTCTCTCCTCTAACAAGAGGGAAGAGACTGCTTTTATCAGTTTTAGAGGTTCAGAGAAGTCTGAATGGAAGTTCATGTTTTTGAGGTGCAGTTGTACACAGATCCACCATCTTAGGTGTAAAGTTATGGCTTCATCCCTTTCAGAGTCCTGACTTTAATATAAACAGTCTGTTGAGATGTGCATTTTTTCTTGTTTGCAGTCCTGTCAGTCTTATAATCAAGTCCTGGGTCTGATTTTCAACACTCTTTCCTATGTAGGATATGAAAATCTCTTTAAGTGCTTCCATGGAAGTTTACTTGCTTTTATAGCTTTCCCTAGTTATGGTTCTCAAAGTTGCTCCCTGGACCTGCTTCATTATCATCAACTAGGACTTTATTAGAAATGCCAATTCTTGGGCCTTACTCCAAACCTAAGGAATCATAAACTCTGGATGTGGGGCCCAGACATCTGTGTTTTAGCCAACAGTTTGAGAACCATAGCCTTAGGCTATAATTGGCTGACTGACTGGAACATACTACTCTTTGTGTGTGTGTGTGTGTGTGTTTTTCCAAGGCTTCCAAGATAGTCAATGAAAGCCAGCAATGTTGACAATTATCTAAGTATCATTACCCTCATATCTTTCAAAGGCTCGATATACTCCAATGTTCCCTTCTATCTGTATGCCAAACCACAACATGTAAGACTATTAGTAATAGCAATGTTAGAGCATGTTGAGTTACCACTATTCCATTTACCCCTATCAGTGGAAGGCTTGTCACAACTTGACTAGTGAGTGACTTATTGCCTGAATACTCTTCTAAGAGTCTGCTTTAAAATACTGCTTTCAGACCAATTCCATTTAGGTCCTCCAGAAGGCAGAGCTTGAGAATAGAAATTAGATTCAAGCAACTAACTTCAAGAATAATGAGTGAAGGACAGGAAAATTGAGACAGGTAAGAAAAATAGACAATATTAGGGCATATTAGTCAATGTGTGCAACGGAAGATCAGTTCTCCCAGGACCTCCTGGAAAACATAAGATTTTTTCACATGAAGGAAGGCTTGCTGGAACACTTATCCACTTGCTACCATTCTCCCTTGTTTGAAAGTTTCCTCTTGGGTCATTAAATCTCTTGCATTTGGGGGCAGCACTTGTCTTTGTGCCAATTAAACTCCCACAGTGTTATACAAGGCCTTGGGGCCAACCGGGAAGGCATATGCAGCATGCTTGAGCTAAGACACTGTCAGGGTAGATGAGATGAATCTGAGTTCACACAGAATTGTCCCCTAAAGTTCTGCTGAAGTCAGAGATGGGCTGTGCATTGAGATATACTTCACGAGAGGCATCTATTTTAGAAGGTGAGATGTAAATATTGTATTCTACATTTGTAGCCACATTAATTGGGATGCATTGGCTCTCCACAGAATCTCCTCTAGATGCTGTCTCAGAAGCAGAGGAGATGAGCTAAAAGAAAAGCACAGACAAAATTGATGTTTGTGAGAAGACAATCTAAACAGAAATAAATATAAAGAGAATTCTTGTGGTGTTTTGCATAGTGAATATGAACTAAACTAAGACTCTCTCCTCCTACCCAAGAATCTTTTGAGAATATTTGATCCAGAACAGGGCAGGGGATACCTCTTCCAATGATTTGTAATTAGACAAGAGCTTAGACAAATGCACGGAAACACAAATGTATTAGATAGAAATATAAATAGATATATACATACAGAGAGTATCTTTTATTTATTTTTTATTTTTTTATTTTTTATTTTTTTTTTAGAGAGTATCTTTTAAAAGACAAGGAAAACCAGGAAAAGTAGAACAATCTAGATTTATACAAGGAACACAAGCCAAACGTTACTGGAAGTAGATAAAAGTCATAGGATGGAATAGGAGGTATTTTGATTTTGGAGATGGGAAAATCATCAACTCAGAGTTTTTAAAACATTAACTTGTTTCTTCTACTAAATATTGAACTCAGATTCATAATCAAAGTGGTAACATATTAACTCTAGTTTGCAAAAGTTTACAAAAATAAAGGAACAATGGCACAGAAAAAAGAATAGAGGCTCAGAGGGTATATATGGATTTTCAAAAATGGATATCATTTTAAAGAAAAAAAGCTAAGTAAAATAAAAATATGAGATATGAAGGGTCTTGTGCATTTTAATTCCTTTCAAAATATTTGTGTTTGTGAGTTCTTGTAGATTACTATCCCGTAAGAGATACTAATGAGAACTATTGATTGAGAGAACTTCAAATAAACCTACTTCTAGTATTTCGATAAAATCAAATGTGACTCAAGATAGGTGGGTAAGAGTAGGGTGGATAGATAGAAAACAATAGGACCAGAATATTCAGGAAATATCTCCGAGCAGCTGTGTAAAAGTAAAAACATATACTGATGTAAAAAGCTGCATGATATTCTGTTGTTGAAACTATATTAGACTGAGATTAAGAATTCACCCCTATGAATTCATATAATAGATTGTAAATATCAGGGCATATCATAATGTTTCTTAGAATCTTGGCTTGAGTGGTCCATTTGACACAATGTATTATTTTTGAAAAGAAAGTGAAAATATTAGTCACTCAGTGGTGTTTGATTCTTTGTGACCCCCATGGACTGTAGCCTGCCAGGCTCCTCTATCCATGGAATTCTCCAGGCAAGAATATTGGAGTATGTTGCCATGCCCTTCTCCAGGGGTCTTCCAACCCAGGGATTGAACTTGGGTCTTCTGCCTTGCTGGCAGATTCTTTACCGTATGATTTTAAATGTTTTCAACACGTTTCATTTCCATGCATTTGATTTCCTCTAGTTCACATTTTCATTTTAAAAATTATTTTAAAGTGATAAAAATATATAGCACAATTGCTGACAAAATATAGGAAGATGACTCAGACATATTTCATCACCTGATACATTTTTGTATGTGTGAGGATTAAATAAGATAAGCCGCTGATCAAATTATCAAGTTACATGGTAAGAACTCAGTCAAGCAGAGCTTTGTTGCTGCTACTGCTTAACAATGTCTGTTTAGTTTATGGATCTCTGATTAAAATTTATTTCTATCCATTGATTATATGTATATTTTCTTAAGCCTATGTTTGTGAAATGATTTGGTATATAAGGAATAAATTATGAATAAAGTGATAGATACAGTGCCTGAAATTTGCCATGAGAATTGTGATAATTTAATTTGTGTGCTTAGTTGCTCAGTCATGTCTGACTCTTTGTGACCCCATGGACTGTAGCCTCCCTGGCTCCTCTGTCCATGTGGACTCTCTAGGCGAAAATACTGGAGTGGGTTGTCATGCCCTCTTCCAGGGGATCTTCCCAACCCAGGGATCAAACCCAAGTCTCCTGCAGTACTGGCAGATTCTGTACCAGTTAAGCCACCAGGGAAGTAACTGTTTTGGAAAAGGAATACTTTTATTTAAATGTTGGCATAAGTAATACTTTATCAAACATTGATTTGGATGAGAGAATGGAGTCCAAGATTTTACATTTCTTGAAGGACTGGCAGCTAAGGGGAGTCACTGAAAGGCATAGACTTGTAAAAATCTATTTCAAATCTTTAACTTTGATTATTTTCCTTCTGTATGTCTTGTTGGGAGACTCTCTTGGCAAAAGCTTATTGTAAATGAAAATACTTAGAAATGTAAAAAGTATATCAAGCGTTAAGTGTATTAACGTTGAAGAGCTGACAGATTTTGTTATGCTACACAAATAGGAAAACTGGTAGGGAACAGAAAAGCGTGAAGGTGAAGGAAAAGAATACAGAATCTTTAAAAATTAACAAAAGAAAAAGGGAGAAAGAAGGAAAAGGCACAAAGGCCCGTCATCTTTGTTTAGGATGTTAAGAAAATACCACCAGTGATTGAGTGGAAAGAATATTTCCCCAAACCTTCTTTTAATCTGCTGGAAAGATAAATAATAGATAGTACATATTTCAAATTTGTTTTGTAACCTCAGGTTTTATGGGAAGAAAAGCATATTAAAAACTGATATGTCTGTACTGCAATATAAAGATAGATTATAAGTAATGAGAAGTGGATCAAATTACTTTTCAATGTAGATATATGACATTTCTTTTTTCTAAATGATATAACTTATATTCTCTGTAAAACTTTGCTTCCATATTTTGATGTTTTGCTGTTGCAACAATCAACTGAAAAGTATCATCATCAGGATTATGATATGTAATAAACACTGAGCAGTTACTATGGGCCAGGAACTCTCTTCACATTGCTTTATTTTTTTGGCACATCCCACACATGGCATATGGAGTCTTAGTTCCCTGACCAGGCATGGAACCCACACCCTGCCTTGGGAGGGCAGAGTCTTAACCACTGGATGACCAGGGAAGTCCCCATATTTAGTTTCTCCAACAGGCATTGGGAGGTTCTATGATTCCTCCACCTCCCCTCCATTTTTCAAAAAAGAATCTAAAGAAATAAATAAGAACAGTAAGTTTAAATAACTTCCTTAGATCACATATCATAAAGTGTCTGAGGAATAATTCAAGCTCAAAAATCAAGAGAGATAGTGGAAAGGTGGAATGAAGAAGAGAAAAGGAAGATGAAGAGAGAGGAATGAAGACTGAGGGATGGGAGAAAGGTATTCAGACAAATTGAGATACAAAAACATAGAAATGAGAACAAAAGGAAAAAAGAAAAAGAGAATGTTATTGAACAGTAATTTATATAAAAATCCATGCAGAAAATGTAATAAATGTGTAGTCTTTGAGAGCAAGGATAAAATAATCTCATAATACTTAGCAAAGATATTTTGAGTAGAAGGTGTTCAGTATTTATTTATGTAATATTTATAATATAAAGTTCTAATCAGATACAAAATATGAACAAGTTGGGAAAGAAAAATAGAGAAAATAAAGTATGGGTATGAATGATTAAAACAGATTACTAAATTTTGTATTTTTTTAAATATAGAAGGGGAAAATCTCACCCTTGAGCCCCTGAGTAGAAAGTAATCGAATAATTCATACTGCCCTTCTCCCTGTCTCTGTGCAGGCCTTTGAGCAACTACTTTTGAACCATTGCCTGAAAAGACAATTGCTCCAGAATCTATGTTCACAGTTTGTAATGACAGCCATAGTGATTTCATCCTCCTGGGCTTCTCTGACAAGCCATATTTGGAGAAGACACTTTTCTGGGTGATTCTCATCTTTTATTGCTTGACTATTACAGGAAATTTGGTCATAATTCTTATCTCCTTGAAGGATCCAAAACTCCACAGCCCAATGTATTACTTTCTTTCCAACCTATCTCTGCTAGATCTCTGTTTTACCAGCAGCTGTGTTCCACAGATGTTGGTTAATTTCTGGGGTCCAGAGAAGACCATCAGCTACACTGGCTGTGCCATTCAACTCTATGTCTTCCTGTGGCTTGGGGCCACTGAATGTATCCTTCTTGTCATCATGGCTGTGGACCGCTGTGTGGCAGTGTGTCATCCACTGCAATATACCACTATCATGCACCCAAAACTTTGTCTACAGCTGGCTGTCTTAGCATGGGGGACTGGCCTGATTCAGTCTCTGATTCAGTCTCCTGCTACCCTCCGGTTACCCTTCTGCTCCCACCAGAGGGTGGATGACATAGTGTGTGAAGTTCCAGCCCTCATTCAGGTCTCCAGTGCAGACACCATCTATAATGAAATCCAGATGTCCATAGCCAGTATTATTCTCCTGGTGCTGCCCTTGATTATTATCCTTTGCTCTTACATTGCTATTGCTAAAGCTGTGCTGAGAATAAAGTTAACTTCAGGCAAGAAGAAAGCATTTGGCACCTGCTCGTCTCATCTTCTTGTAGTGTCCCTCTTCTATGGCACTGTCACAGCTGTTTATCTTCAACCCAAGAGTCGCTATGCTCATGAACAGGGCAAGTTTCTCACCCTTTTCTACACTGTTGTAACCCCGACTCTTAACCCGCTCATCTACACTCTAAGGAACAAGGAGGTAAAGGAAGCACTAATAAGACTAGGGAGGAGGACCTGGGATATTTGGAATAACTAAAAATGTTGGACTTTTGCTTAACCTGAGAAGAGAGAATGACCTTGTTCTCTCTGGGTCTTCAAAAAATCTGAAGATATACCTCCCAACCTTAAAGTAGTAAAGAGCTGCATTTTGTTCAAGCTGAGATCCTTATTTGCTTCATGATTTAGGCACAGTATGTGGTAGAAATGAATTTATTTATTAGTCATATTAAAGAGCACATAATGTAGTTGAATTGGGGCAACAAAAGAATCACAAGGTTGCAAAATAAAAGACCAAGTAAAATGTCTCATGCCTTTACATTTATTTCTTTTTGCTTTGGTCTATTTTCCTCCAAACCCAACCACTACTTTCATCTAACCATCTAGTCCCAACAAGGCTCCTAACATTTTCAGAGATTGTTTAATAAACACTCAGGAAATCTAATCAGTGGTTCTTGGTTCCGAGTTACTTCTGCCTCCTTGCCTCAGTCTGTCCTTTGTCTATGTATAACGTACCTAGAAATCCCCAGTGCCAAAGTATTTGCCAAGCAGAGGTCAGTACTTATTGTTCCCAGTACTGCTGCTGCTCTACAACCCGGTGTGTCCAAGTCTCTTAGTCTGAGCCCCAATAGTATGGGCCACCAATTATGGGAATAGACTTCTTCTTTCTTCATTCTGAATCTCTGTCATAATTTTTGTCAGATCCAATTCTTATTCATTCATCTCAGAGATATTTATTGATTTTTAAAATTAGGCTTCTATTTTGTACTAGATCCTGGGTATATAATGCTAGATAAGATAGAAAAATTCATGAATGTCATGGAACTTACTGTCCAATGGTATGAAGAGATATTAAGCAAAGTATTTTTAATTTATCAGCTTAATATAGAGAGACTTGCTCTTCATCTTCTGCCTACATCTGATCACTATGCCACGTGCCTTTTGAATATTATCCACCAAAATGTATTTATTGATGCTTTTTTAGCTACTGTTTATAAGTGTTCACTACTCTATTTTATTTCACTGAAATCCAGGTATAAATTGTTGATTCTCCTGTAAGATTGTCTAATCAAATATGCCTCCTATCTGTTTATGCCTAATTCATGATAGATGGAATTAGTATTAGGCTGTATTCCATCCCATTTTCCTGTACTGATAAACTGTACCACTACTTTCTGATTTGGAGATTTCATATCAAAATTTTTTAAAAACTTAAATTCTTATTTGCAAACTTAAAAAGTGATTGCTGCTCAAACCAACAGTAAACTGGTTAGAAATAACATAATATTTCTCACTGTTGATAAGAGAACAATGGTTATATAATAATTTTGTTATCTTTTCACTCAATTCAAAGATTAAAAGGAGTAAATGGAAAGAAATCTAAAAGGACAGAAGTTGTTTTGTGATATTTTGCTTTAAGATTGTACAGCTGGAGCAGCTCTAGGAGTGATGAGATTTATGATGTGGACATAATAATGAGTTCCTGAGACTGAGAAGTAGTATCTACCTTGGAGAGGGAAACAGGGATGCTGGCATATTCGAAAGTTCATCTTACTTTTGACACAGGCTGAAATGATACCAAGGCCTTTAGTAAGAGGAAAGCTGTGCATCTGATGCCAAAATGTAAATGCATGTGGAGAGAGGCCATGATACCAGTAAATGATAGCAGTAAGAGGGAAGATATACAGTCCTCAGACTTTACAATTCATAAGATTCACATGCTATACTTGCTAAAAATTAAAGTACTTGTGTTTCATACTCAGAATTTCTGATTCAGCGCATCTGATTGTCCCCTGGGATGGACGTTTTGAATAACACCATGAGTGATTCTGATGCAAGCTGTCTAGGACCAACTGTGGGAAGTTCCAGTCTAGATCGTTGCTCAGCCAAAATGACATGAGTTTCAAATGAACCCATGTATTTTAAAAATAGGAGCAAAGGGAAGAATGGTCTAGAAATAGAATAAAACCAATAGCTCAAATCCCGCTTTCTGAAGAAGTGAGGGTGGGATTATTTTCTCATCAGGGAGATGTGGTTGAAATATTGTCTTCAAGAGAGGGTCTCAATTCAGTTAACCTAGGAGGTACAGAAAATGTTAAGTAAATTATTTGAGGATATAGGTGAATTATTAATTATGGGACAGGAGATCCCAGTGGTACCTTGGAAGGTTTTAGGAAAGATAAGGGCAGGTATGTGGGAAAGGAAAGGGATTCCACTATGGGAATAACAGCATGGAAAATGTAGATGGTCAAAATGCATTTACATTTTGGGAGATGAGTGAGGAAATAGTGATCAGAGGCACTGTGGACTTAGCTTTGTACTGTCTTCTTTGTTGATATGATTTTTTTTTCGCTCTAATCACAGATTTTTATGGAATGTATACTGAGATTCAGGTACTGTTATAAAACCACAAAAAAGCCAAAAAATATTGATTCCTTCATAGATATTCTAGATAATAATCAATATTTCCTTGTATAAGTGACTAATTCAGGAAAAGGCTGGCTATATTATGGATTCAGGCATTCTATTCCTTTGAAATTTAGTGTCATATTCTGGCACATGTGCTGTAGGTGGTGGTAGATTGAACCTTCTGATGGTTGCATGGTAAGTTCTGTTTATATACTGTCCTATAATCCACTCGAAGTCCTGAACATAAGACCTGCTAGAGGGCAGGAATATATGTTCACCAGTATAAAAGCCATAATCAGTGGTATGTTCATATATGTACCTGTGTTTCCATGTTTTTTAGTGTGTGGCCGTAAAAATTCAGATATACGTGAAAAAAGTAGCACTTAAAACGTGGCTATTATAAAAGTTATAAATCTTGCCCCTTTTCAGGTGAACAGAAGGAGAATTCAGTAAGAACAGCATTTGAAAGAGCAAATAAGAACAATAAAAGCAAAAGTCAGTAATCATCAGAGAAATATTTGAGAATATAGATTCCACATTTTTTTAACAATTGGCTTAAATTTACCTTTTGGATTCTTTTCTCTCTATACCAACACAGCCTATACTTTAACAACAATATTATTATTCTGCAAAAAACATTCAAATGCCTATTTTGTCTGCCTTTAAATGTTACTGGATTTTTGTGTTTACTGAAAGAATAAAATGCATTGTTTATACTTAAAACCCGATTCAACTGTTAAAATGTATTATGTCCTCCTCAATGCATTTTAGTCTTTTATTAATGAACTGCCTAGAAAATTTTATCAAAATTCACATGTTTCTGTGATACTAGCTTGAGGATGGAATCATCTGACTCATACTGTGTGGTCAGTGCTGAAATATTTCAGCCTCTTGATAAAGCTTGAATTGAACTATAAGGAAAACGCTTAAAGAATGGAACATGATTTATAGAAGAGGAATGGTGAGTGAGGACTTTTTCCTTTACTTTTCATCCATTTTTTAACTTGAAGTATAGTCAGTTTACACTGTTGTGTTAGTTTCAGGTATACAGCCAAGTGCTTCAAATATATATGTATGTATATACATATATGAATATATATATATATATTTTTTCAGATTATTTTCCATTATAGGTTATAGGCTGTTATAAGATATTGAATATAGTTGCCTGTGTTTTACAGTAGGCCTTTGTTTATCTATTTTATATATATTAGTGTATATATATTAATCCCAAATTCTGATTTTAGCTCCCCACACCCACTTTGGTAACCATAAGTTTGTTTTCTATGTCTGTGAGCATATTTCTGTTTTGTAAAAAAGTTTGTTTGTGTCATTTTTTAGATTCCACATATAAGTGATATCATATAATATTTATCTTTGTCTGACTTATTTTCTTAGTATTATAATGTCTAAGTCATCCATGTTGCTGCAAATGGCATTATTCATTTTTTTACTCATTTTTTACGGCTGAGTAATAACCTATGGACTGCAAGGAGATCAAACCAGTCAACCCTAAAGGAAATCAGTCCTAAATATTCATTGGAAGGACTGATGCTGAAGTTGAAACTTCAATACTTTGGCCACGTGAAGCAAAGAACTGACTCTTTGGAAAAGACCCTGATGCTGGGAAAGATTGAAGGCAGGAGGAGAAGGGGATGACAGAGGATGAGATGGTTGGATGGCATCACTGACTCAATGGACTTGAGTTTTAATAAGCTCTGGGAGTTGGTGTTGAACAGGGAAGCCTGGTGTGCTGTACTCCATGGGGTCACAAAGAGTAGGACAAGACTGGATGACTGAACAACAACAAGAATAACCTATGCTCACCTATATTATAATAACCTATAACACATGTACCAGAGCTTCTTTATCTGTTTTGTTAATGGACATTTAGGTTACTTCCATGTCTTGGCTATTGTAACTTGTGCTGCTATGAGCACTGGTTGGTGTAGCAGGAAATGGCAGCCCACTACAATATTCTTGCCTGGGAAACCCCATGAACAGAGGAGCCTGGAGAACTGCAGTCCATAGGGTTGCAAAGAGCCAGACATGACTGAGCACATACACACACATGAGCATTGGGGTGTGTATATTTCTTTTTTTGAATTAGAGTTTTCTCCAGATACATGTCCATATAATAACTCTATTTTTAGTTTTTAAAGGAACCTCCACACGGATTTCAATTGTGGCTCCTCCAACTTACATTCCCATCAACAGTGTAAGAGAGTTCGTTTTTCTCCACATCTTCTCCAGCATTTATTATTTGTAGACTTTTAAATGATGACCGTTCTTACTGGTGTGAGGTGAAACCTCATTGTAATTTTGATTTGAATTTCTCTAATAATTGATGATTTTGAGCATCTATTTATGTGCCTCTTGGCCATTAGCTAGTGACTTTGAAAGGCATTTTTAGTTTAGAATCAACCCTTGGCATTATAGGACACTGACATTAAAATATAAGCACATTTTTCTAGGTATTATTTTCACTTATAGGTAAAGGCTGCTACTAAAATAATTTCAGGTTAATAAAAGGTTACATGAGGCCAATTTCTTTATTGGAAATGCCTTGTGAAAAGATGTTAGTGCCCTATTGTTTCTTCAGAAAGTTTTTCTTTTCTAATCAGCCTCTTCATGGCCCCCTTGAACTCTTTATTCCTTAGTGTATAGATCAGTGGGTTCAAGCTGGGAGTAACAATGGAATAAAAGATACTGAGTAGTTTACCCTCATCCTGAGATGGACTGTTTCCTGGTTGTATGTACATGTAGATAACAGTCCCATAGAAGATGGAGACTACAATGAGATGGGAGGAACAGGTCCCAAATGCTTTTTGTCTCCCTGCTGCACACTTGATCTTGAGCACAGCAACAGCAATGAAGCTATATGAAACCAGAATGAGAAGAAGCGGTGGGAGGAAAATTAAAAAACACAGTGCAAATAAGATTTCTTCCATGACTGTGGTGTCCACACATGCGATTTTGACCATTGCAGATATCTCACAGAAATAGTGATCCAGGTGGTGGTTTTCACATCGAGGAAGACTCATAGCATAGGGAGAGAGGATCATGCAATTAATGATACCAGTTATCCAGGTCATGGTCACTAGGCCTCGACAGAGTTGAGGGTTCATTATTGTCATGTAATGTAGAGGCTTGCAGACAGCATTGAATCTGTCATAGGACATCACAGCCAGGAGCATACATTCAACTGTGCATAATGTCACATCAATGAAAAGTTGAAAGGCACAACCACTGAAAGAGATTTTTTTGTCTTTACCCCAAACATTGACCAACATCTGTGGGACTATATTTGTGGTATAACAGAGATCCAAGATAGCCAGATTTCTAAGGAAGAAGTACATAGGAATTTGGAGACGTTCATCTAGTAATGGCAGCAGGATGATGGCAATATTTCCTATCAAGGCAATAGTGTAGAAGAAAAAGACAACCCCAGAGATGATCATCTCCAGTTGAGGCCGTCCAGCGAAACCAAGGAGTATAAAACCACCCAAGTAGCTATCATTGATCATTTTCTTATTTTCTTAATATCAGCTGTGAACATAAAATATTAACATATTGGAAACCATAGTGAGTATGTTTTTAAACAATATTACAGGTATATATTGCTAAGATAAACATCACACAATTAAAAAATTAGTATTTAAATCTCATAATTATTCTAACTTTCCTGTTTATCCGATTTGGTATAAAATTTATTTAAAGGATACTTTGCCTCCAGAGTTTATACTCTCAATTACTTTGTCTCCTTTTATGTCAAGGCAAAAAATCTGTGGAAGTCTCAGAAGAAAATCCTGAGAAAAATGGTTGAATGAAACCAGATGGACTTCCCTTTACAAATCAGGATGCTGGAAAGGGGGTTAGGAATCAGTAACAAATTGTTGCCTCCTTCATCCAAGGGTCCATAGAAAATGAAGGCTGCATAACTGTTACGACTTTTCCAATAGTTAAGCACAAAGGTTCAATCCTGCTGTCCATGTTCACTCTGCTATATGAATCTTCTGATCTTATATTTTAAAATGCAAACTTTCAACTAAAAACTTGTATTTCCAAACATTATTTTTCTTTTACCATCACTCCCCAGAACAGTGTTCTCCCTCTTTCACTGCAGACACAACTTTTTTCTTTAAAAAAAAAAAGTTATTTATTTTAATTGGAGGCTAATTACTTTACAATATTGTGGTTCAACTGTACTTTTGATTCCAAATTATATAATTTCCTATGAAGTAATTCTTTTAAAATGTACCCATTTCTTAGTTTTATCTCAATCATTAATATTTATTTATGTCCTATCCCTCATCTTACAGGAGTTCCAGTTCTACTACTTATGCATTTAAAATGTTAAACAACTTCAAGAGGGGGAATTGTGTTATTTTTATGTTTATATCCCTAGTGACCTTTCTCAGGATTAGCACAGAAAAAAAAATATGTAAACATTTGATGTTGGTCCAAGGAGACTTTGATGACCACACATGGACATTTCTTTTCCTATCTAACACACCTAGTATCTTTGCTCAAACTCATTTCTGCTAAGAAAATGTCTCTCAAGCCCACAAATAGATTCCTAGTTTCTAAACCAGAGGTCTTTTCTAAATTATTTTTCTGCTTGAATTCTCAATGGTAGGTTAATATCTTCTATATTAGACCTGCCCTTTGCCTTCATAAATAGTTCTTTTCAATTTTTCACTAACATTTCCCTCAGTGAAATTTCCATTCTTTCCCTCTTTTCTTCCTGCATTTATAAACCACATTCTCTAATGGAATCCCCTTTGTCCCATATTTCCTCTGCCTCTGTGACTTCAGTTACTAATTCTGTACACATAACTTAGAATTCAATTTTTTCTGGTCCCTTCATCTTTTGCAGCTTCAAACTTACAAATGTAGCTAATCTGTGGGATTTCCACTGGGTTTTTACTCCCATATCAATCATATATGCAAAATTGAATTCATTCTGTTTTATATCTTAAAACAAAAGCTTTTGATCCATATAGCTGCCTCATAAGGTATCTCCTAGGTTCTTAACAAATGTTTGTTAAAATGAATTTATGAATTTGGGGGGTAGAAATTAAAAACGCAAATAGACATTTTCAAGTGAAATCAATTTAGGATTTAACGTATGTTTCAAACTTTGAAGTAAAGAAGATTGCTATAGAAACCAGAAACTTTTATGCAAATTCTTTAAATTGGAAATCTTATCAAATGTTTTAAAAACAGCATAATTTCTTTTCCCACTTACCCTAATTAAGCTTAGTGAGCTTTTCTGTGTTAGTGATTTAACCAAGGACTTTCTGGAGGAGAAAAATCGAACTCTTCTAAAGAAGGAAATGTTCCTTTCTCTCTTTCCCTAAATAAGACTGAATATATAATTCTTCATTACTTATTTCATTATACCATCCCTCCCACTTGCCATTGAGATCCTATGTGATAGTGGCAGGAGGCAGCCACTGCCTGTCATCTTTTGCAATTCATGTACCCATTCAAGAAGAACCTTACCATTATACATTTCAGAGAAGAAAACGTGTTCAGTGTGAAAGATAACAAGTAGTTTTCCCTAACCAGCAGGGATAAAATTTGTTGAGTCTGGGAAGACCTTGGGGACATTGGGTTACTCATTAGCAATTAAATGTGTATTGTGTAATTATCCAAGGAAGAAGATCATTTAAAAAAAAAATCTCCCAGGAGAAATTCTCCCAGGTAATCAATACTATTAATATAAGATTAAATAAGTAACTACAATTTTACAAGTCAGTATACATTTCTTATATGCACTTTGATCAATAAAATACTTTTATTGATGGCTTTATTATTCTACTTTATATGGGAGAACATTGTTTGTCGAGAAGTTATAGATTATCACAAGGAAACAGACATAATGAACAATACAGATGAGACACACTAACCTACATATGATAGTAATTGTACTTTTTATAGTTTCTATCACCTCTAATTTGTATAACCTAACTTTCAAATATTTTTTCATAACAATGAAATACCCAATTTTGGCAAAGAAGGACAATTTCAGCAATAGGCATACCTCATAGACGTGTACCAGACTCACTACCACAGAGAGAAAGGGTGAGAAAACTATGGTGGCAATCATTGGATTGATTGCCATAATTTATGATTGAAAGCCATAATTTATTATTTAGACATTTGCCTGTTACTCCCATTGAGGGCACACTGATCAATTACACACTCCCTGGAAATTGCCATTTTATATGTATGTAATTCCAAACATGAGAAATGCTGGGCTGGAGAAGCACAAGCTGGAATCAAGATTGCTGGGAGAAATCTCAATAACCTCAGATATGCAGATGACACCACCCTTATGGCAGAAAGTGAAGAGGAACTAAAAAGCCTCTTGATGAAAGTCAAAGTGGAGAGTGAAGAAGTCGGCTTAAAGCTCAACATTCAGAAAACGAAGATCATGGCATCCGGTCCCATCACGTCATGGGAAATAGATGGGGAAACAGTGGAAACAGTGTCAGACTTTATTTTGGGGGGAGGCTCCAAAATCACTGCAGATGGTGATTACAGCCATGAAATTAAAAGACCCTTAGTCCTTGGAAGGAAAGTTATGACCAACCTAGACAGCATATTGAAAGGCAGAGACATTACTTTGCCAACAAAGGTCCGTTTAGTCAAGGCTATGGTTTTTCCAGTAGTCATGTATGGATGTGAGAGTCAGACTGTGAAGAAAGCTGAGTGCTGAAGAATTGATGCTTTTGAACTGTGGTATTTTAGAAGACTTTTGAGAGTCCCTTGGACTGCAAGGAGATCCAATCAGTCCATTCTAAAGGAAATCAGTCCTGGGTGCTCTTTGGAAGGAATGATGCTAAAGCTGAAACTCCAGTACTTTGGCCACCTCATGCGAAGAGTTGACTCATTGGAAAAGACTCTGATGCTGGGAGGGATTGGGGGCAGGAGGAGAAAGGGATGACAGAGGATGAGATGGCTGGATGACATCACTGACTCGATGGCTGTGAGTTTGAGTGAACTCTGGGAGTTGGTGATGGACAGGAAGGCCTGACATGCTGCAATTCATGGAATCGCAAAGAGTCGATCATGACCAAGTGACTGAACTGAACTAAATTCCAAAAAATATTCAGCAGCTTTTGCTGTTGAATAGTTTTAGTAATGACATCAGAAAATGTAAGCCTTGTCAGTGATCCTAAGATTATTTGTAATAGCAGATTAAATTTCTATTACTAGTATGATGAAAAATCATTAATTCTCCTTCTCTGAGAAACTGCCTCAAAAAGGAAAATAATAAAAGCATGAAGGCAAATTTCATTTTAAAATCTGACCTCTGAAACATACATAGATCATAAAATAGAAAAATATTTTGGAATTAGAGAAGACCAGACAGGTGTGGAACAATGCAGGAAAAGGATGCCCACTACTGCAAACAGCTGACAGAACCCCTATCTCTCTGTGAATATGGCCTGCGGCGAATTATCTGACTCTCATTAAAACAACAGGAACAGGAAATGAGGCATTATCAGTGGAAGAGTTCTTAACCCTGAAATGACTTCTAGAAGAAGCTAAGAAGAAACCACTGAGCTAAATGATATTTGAAAGATATAGTTTTTTGTTTGTTCACTGGACATGAGTGAGACTGTACTGTGAAAAAACTTAATGTAGAAAATCTTAGTTGACAACATAAAATTATAGCCTAAAAAGCTCACTTCTACACACAACCCTGGGTCTGAAGAAACATCCATTTCTTAATTTAATTTGTATTTTATATTGGAGTAGTTAATTTACAATATTGAGTAGAATTCCCTGTGCTGTATAGTAGGTCCTTGTTGATTATCTATCAGTGTTCTTGTGGAGAATCCCAGGAATGGGGGAGCCTGGTGGGCTGCCATCTATGGGATCGCACAGAGTTGGACATGACTTAGCAGCAGCAGCAGCGGCAGCAGTGTATATACATTAATGCCAAACTCCTATTTATTCCTCCCCCTGCTTTTCTGTTTGGTGACCATAAGTTTGTTTTCTCTGTCTATAGGTCTGTTTCTACTCTGTAAATAAGTTCATTTGTATCACTTGTATGTAGAATCTTAAAAAAAAAATGCATACTATTAAATAGATTCCTGACATCATTTAGACTTAACCAATTTATTTCCTTAGTGTCCTGGTTCTGTCCCCGGATCCAAGCTAGGATGCCACATTGCATTTACTGTTATATCTCACTATCCTCTGGTCTGTGACAGTTTCTGTTTCCTTTTTCTTTCCCATTTTTAAAATGACATTGACAGTTTTGAGGCATACTGTGAGGTATTTTACAGAATGTCCCTCGGTTTGTGTCAAGTTAGTATTTTTCTCATGATGAGAGTGGGGCTGTGGATTTTTGAAAAGACCACTGCAGAATGCCACCTGTCTTGGTATTCTTTTCACATCATCTCAGGGGTACATGACATAACAACACACTTATGGAAATGTGTAGAATAGCGAGGAACCAGAAACACATGCTCAGAAACAGGAATAAATTTAGTATCTTTTGTTATATCTGTATACAGGGATATTTCATAGGCATTTTAAATTATGATGTAGGTTAATATTTTTAAGTATAAAAAGTAGATTGCAAAGCAGGAGACATAGTAAGATTTCATTTAGTAACTACAAAATATCTTTATGAATATGTGGTTTAAAAACTCTGCACACTGCCTCACAACAACCCTACAGGAAAAACACTGTGGTCCCAGAACCTGCCTCTGAGGGCCCTGAGGCCCACGACTGTAATAGCTGTGTACCGTTCCCCAACAGGAGCCAGTGTCCACACCCACATGGAGGTCGACCCTAGGACCTGGGAAGAAGAAAAACATTCTCCATCAGAAGGAGAATGTGTTTTTCAAGACGTGATCTACGTGGTGGGGCTAATGATGTCTCCTAGATTTACTGCAAAGAGTAAATAAGATAACAGGTGTGAAAATAGAAGACTGAAAAGGTAATTGTAGATGTTGGCCCTGGGAAGAGTGGGTCTATAGGGGAGGGCATTCTGCTGAGAAAAATCCTGTTTTTCCTTTAAATCTTTTTTGTGGACACATGGACTCACTTTTTCAGATTTAACCTTCTGCATGTTCATTGCCTGAGCTCATACTCTAGAGGACTTCCTTTCCACAAATGGGACCTAACTAAATTTAAAAGCTTTGCACAGCAAAGGAAACCATAAACAAGATGTAAACACAGCCCTCAGAATGGCATAAAATATTGGCAAATGAAGCAACTGACAAGGGATTAATAACCAAAATATACAAACACCTCATGCAACTCAATATCAAAAAACAGCCCAATCAAAAGTTGGGTGGAAGACCTAAATAGATACTTCTCCAAATAAAGAAAAGAGGACATTTCAGTGACCAGTAATGTCACATTTATTTGTGGCAGTTTTTTCCGAATGCCAGAGCAAGAATTTTACCTTTTCTCAAAAGAGGTGCCGTGGTAATACCCCCATCAGTTTAGTTCAGTCGCTCAGTCATGTCCAACTCTTTGTGACCCCATGAATCGCAGCATGCCAGGCCTCCCTGTTCATCACCAACTCCCGGAGTTCACCCAAACTCATGTCCATCGAGTCCATGTTGCCATCCAGCCATCTCATTCTCTGTCATCCCCTTCTCCTCCTGCCCCCAATCCCTCCCAGCATCAGAGTATTTTCCAATGACTCAACTCTTCACATGAGGTAGCCAAAGTATTGGAGTTTCAGCTTTAGCATCATTCCTTCCGAAGAATACCAGCCACTGATCTCCTTTAGAATGGACTGATTGGATCTCCTTGCAGTCCAAGGGACTCTCAAGAGTCTTCTCCAACACCACAGTTCAAAAGTTACAATTCTTAGGTGCTCAGCTTTCTTCAGAGTCCAACTCTCACATCCATACACGACCACTGGAAAAACCATACCCTTGACTAGATGGACCTTTGTTAGCAAAGTAATGTCTTTGCTTTTCAATATGCTGTCTAGGTTGGTCATAATTTTCCTTCCAAGGATTAAGCATCTTTTAATTTCATGGCTGCAATCACCATCTGCAGTGATTTTGGAGCCCCCCAAAAATAAAGTCTGACACTGTATCCACTGTTTCCCCATCTATTTGCCATGAAGTGATGGGACCAGATGCCATGATCTTCGTTTTCTGAATGTTGAGCTTTAAGCCAACTTCTTCACTCTCCTCTTTCACTTTCATCAGGCGGCTTTTTAGTTCCTCTTCACTTTCTGCCATAAGGGTTGTGTCATCTGCATATCTGAGGTTATTGAGATTTCTCCCAGAAATCTTGATTCCAGCTTGTGTTTCTTTCAGCCCAATGTTTCTCATGATGTACTCTGCATAGAAGTTAAATAAGCAGGGTGACAATATACATCCTTGACGTACTCCTTTTCCTATTTGGATCCAGTCTGTTGTTCCGGGTTCAGTTCTAACTGTTGCTACCTGACCTGCATATAGGTTTCTCAAGAGGAAGGTCAGGTGGTGTGGTATTCCCATCTCTTTCAGAATTTTCCACAGTTTATTGTGATCCACACAGTCAAAGGCTTTGGCATAGTCAATAAAGCAGAAATAGATGTTTTTCTCGAACTCTCTTGCTTTTTCGATGATCCAGCGGATGTTGGCAATTTGGTCTCTGGTTCCTCTGCCTTTTCTAAAACCAGCTTGAACATCTGGAAGTTCACAGATCATGCATTGCTGAAGTCTGGCTTGGAGAATTTTGAGCATTACTTTACTATCATGTGAGATGAGTGCAATTGTGCAGTACTTTGAGCGTTCTTTGGCATTTCCTTTCTTTGGGATTGGAATGATAACTGACCTTTTTCAGTCCTGTGGCCACTGCTGAGTTTTTCAAATTTGCTGGCATATTGAGTGCAGCACTTTCACAGCATCATTTTTCAGGATTTGACATAGCTCAACCAGAATTCCATCACCTTCACTAGCTTTGTTCGTAGTGATGCTTTCTAAGGCCCACTTGACTTCTCATTCCAGGATGTCTGGCTCTAGGTGAGTGGTCACACCATCATGATTATCTGGGTCATGAAGATCTTTTTTGTACAGTTCTTCTATGTATTCTTGCCACCTCTTCTTAATATCTTCTGCTTCTGTTAGGTCCCTACCATTTCTGTCCTTTATCGAGCCCATCTTTGCATGAAATGTTCCCTTGGTATCTCTAATATTCTTGAGGAGATCTCTAGTCTTTTCCATTCCATTATTTTCCTCTGTTTCTTTGCATTGATCGCAGAGGAAGGCTTTCTTATATCCCCTTGCTATTCTTTGGAACTCTGCATTAAGATGCTTATATCTTTTCTTTTCTCCTTTGCTTTTCACTTCTCTTCTTTTCATAGCTATTTATAAGGCCTCCCCAGACAGCCATTTTGCTTTTTTGCATTTCTTTTCCATGGGGATGGTCTTGATCCCTATCTCCTGTACAATGTCACAAACCTCCATCCATAGTTATTCAGGCACTCTATCTATCAGATCCAGTCCCTTAAATCTATTTCTCACTTCATCATAAGGAATTTGATTTAGGTCACACCTGAATGGTCTAGTGGCCCCAGTGATTTCCCCTATATTCTTCAATTTGAGTCTGAATTTGGCAATGAGGAGTTCATGATCTGAGCCACGGTCAGCTCCCAGTCTTGTTTTTGCTGACTGTATTGAGCTTCTCCATCTTTGGCTGCAAAGAATATAATCAGTCTGATTTTGGTGTTGACCATCTGGTGATGTCCATGTGTTGAGTCCTCTCTTGTATTGTATTGCTATGTCCAGTGCATTCTCTTGGCAAAACTCTATTAGCCTTTGCACTGCTTCATTCCGTATTGCAAGGCCAAATTTGCCTGTTACCCCAGGTGTTTCTTGACTTCCTACTTTTGCATTCCAGTACCCTATAATAAAAAGGACATCTTTCTTGGGTGTTAGTTCTAAAAGGTCTTGTAGGTCTTCATAGAACTGTTCAACTTCAGCTTCTTCAACCTTACTGGTTGGGGCATAGACTTGGATTACTGTGATATTGGATGGTTTGCCTTGGAAATGAACAGAGATCATTCTGTCGTTTTTGAGACTGCATCCAAGTACTGCATTTTGGACTCTTGTTGACCATGATGGCTACTCCATTTCTTCTAAGGGATTCCTGCCCACAGCAGTAGATATAATGGTCATCTGAGTTAAATTCACCCATTTCAAATACCCCTATGCTGACCCCTAAAATAAGAAATTTGGAAAATCTGCGGGGAAAAATAAAAGCATTCATATTGATATCTTAAAGATGGTTACTCATGTGTGACATAAAATATTTTTCATTTTGTGCTCACAATTACTTTTTGGAGTAATAATATGGGTAGAGGAAAATATCAAAAAAAGAAATTTTTGATGTGGTCAATTAACATTGCATCACTGTGAAGATGATTGATAATTGGAACTCTTGGTCTTCTTGGTTAATAGTGGTTTTACTGCTGTCAGTAAAGAGCAGCTTTTAACCCCTTAAAATTATGAGAATATCTAGTTAGCATAATGAAAGGAAAATATTACAGTTAACCGAGGAATGTAAGTAAAATTTGCACATGTATAATCTAAAAGAATCAGTGCGTATTGTAAAATATTTTTAGTTTTGGTGCCTCAGTTTAAAACGTATTTTAAATATGTTTTTTTTTTGTACATGTATCATAATACATTAGCTATTAAATAATGCATTATATTTGATAATAATTTTTTGTATATTTCATGAGTACTTTTTCAGGTGAGAAGTGACTTCTCTGGTAGCTCAGATGGTAAAGAGTCTGCCTGCAATGCTGAAGACCTGTTGGACCCCTGGGTAGGGAATATCCCTGGAGAAGAAAATGGCAACCCACTCCAGTATTCTTGCCTGAGAATACCATGGACAGAGGAGCCTGGCAGGGTGCTGTCCATGGGGCTGCAAAGACTCAGACACGACTGAGTGACTTCACTTTCATGTACTTTATCTCAGGTGATGACGCAACATAAATTGTCGACATATAACGGTTGTAAAAGACACATTTCCATAATAGACATTTCTGGGAGGAAAAATCAGCGTCCTATTGTTTCCACAGAACTTTCTTTTTCCCAATCAGTCTCTTTATGGTCCCCTTGAACTCCTTATTCCTTAGAGTATAGATCAGTGGGTTCATGCTGGGAGTAACAATGGAATAAAAGATACTGAGAAGTTTACCCTCTTTTTGATTCGGACTGTTTCCTGGTTGGATGTACATATAGATAACAGTTCCGTAGAAGATGAATACCACATTGAGATGGGAGGAACAGGTCCCAAATGCTTTTTGCCTTCCAGTTGCAGATTTGATCTTGAGCACAGCTACAGCAATGAAGCCATAAGAAACCAGAATGAGAAGAAGAGGAAGAAGAACGATAACCAGGCACATGGCAAATGTGGTTACCTCCATGGCTGTCGTGTCCACACACGCAATCTTGATCATTGCAGACATTTCACAAAAGAAGTGATCCAGGTGGTGATTTCCACATCGAGGAAGACTCATGGCATAGGGGGAAAGTATCATGCAATTAATAACACCAAACACCCAGGCAGTGCCTACAAGGCCCTGGCAAAGTTGGGAGTTCATTATGGTCATATAGTGCAGAGGCCTGCAGACAGCGCTGAACCTGTCATAAGACATCACAGCCAGAAGGATACATTCAACTGAGCAGAGAACCATATCAGTGAAAAGTTGGAAAGCACAGCCACCAAAGGTAATTCTCTTGTCTTTGCCCCAGATATTGACCAACATTTGAGGGACTATGTTTGTGGTATAACTGAGATCCAAAATGGCCAAGCTTCTAAGGAAGAAGTACATGGGAGTTTGGAGATGGTCATCGGGAAAAGATAGCAGGATGATGGCCATATTTCCACTCAGGGCAATGATGTAGAAGAAAAATACCACCCAAGAAATAATCATCTCCATCTGAGGCTGACCTGTGAATCCAAGGAGTATAAATCCACCAAAGAAGCTGTCATTGATCATTCTTTTTCTTTTTCTTGATAGCAATTCTGAAAGTAGAATAATCAATATAGTAGAAATCATATGGGTATATTCAGAAACTTCACTATCAGATTCAAATCAGGATTATATGAATGATATAGATAACAGTTTTATTATCAAACACATAAATGTATTTTTCCAGTGATACAAATCATATAAAATTTAACATATGATAGTAATAGATTATTATATAAATTTTTTGAATATCTAGTGAAATGTCCAAATGTGGATTATAGTGGAGAGTTTGATAAAACCTAGAAATCTACATCAATGACTAGAGTGTATAAAAGAGTACTTTGCTCAATTTAATGTCATTTAATGTAATTCTTTATTGAAAGAATTTTCTCTGTGCCTATAATATAGCATAGCAGTGCATGCTAAAAGATGAAGAATTTAAATCATTAACTTTGTTTTATCTTTAAAAATGTAATTATTTTTATATAGATCCCATTAAGAAACAAAGTCATTAACATTAAATAAAACAGAATAGTTTCTGATTCTGTCTGAAGAAAAGATTCTTGGAGTTATTTTCAAATATGGAGATTCCTGGTACTTCTCTAAAATGTTTAATTAGCTTATTGATTGATTGACTGGGAGATAAGTACAATAACCATTCTTATTATTCTAATAGTCACAGGAAGGTAGAAATCTGTTATCGACCTGCTTCTTTTACCCCATTATTGTAATATAATTACAATAAAACTTGAAATATGTGTTTATACCTCAAGAACAGGATACCCTAGAATGAGGGAAATATAATAATATAACATATCAACATTATTACCTATTCTGTCACTTTATTTTAGTGAGCACTAAGATTTATAAGGACTGATGCTAAAGCTGAAACTCTAGTACTTTGGCCACCTCATGCCAAGAGTTGACTCATTGGAAAAGACTCTGATGCTGGGGGGGATTAGGGGCAGGAAGAGAAGGGGATGACAGAAGATGAGATGGCTGGATGGCATCACTGACTTGATGGACGTAGTTTGAGTGAACTCCGGGAGTTGGTGATGGACAGGGAGGCCAGACATGCTGCAATTCATGGGGTCACAGTTGGACACGACTGAGCAACTGAACTGAACTGAACTGAAGATTTATAACCAGGTCTTTCTTTCTCAAGGGCCTTCTCTTCACCACCATGTATGTCTCTTTTTGCAGATAACCTCCCACTTTCTTTCTCAAAAAAGCAAGTCTCATCTAGTTCTGTACGTACGACAGTGAATTCAAGTCTTAAATAAAATCAGAAATAAAAGGACTGGAAGACACTTGATATATCATGAGGGTCAGGATATTGGAAGTTAGGAGTGTAGGCCATTTGTAACAATAATATCTTTTTTCAAAAAAAAATTTGCTGCAAACCTCTTTTATTTTTTTTAATTTAATTAAAAAATTTTAACATTAAATGCATTTGGGGGGGGGTATAGCTGATGAACAATGTTGTGATAGCTTTAGGTGAACAGCGAATGAATTCAGTCATACACATACATGTATCCATTCTCCCCCAAACCCACCTCCCATCCAAGCTAGCACATAACATTGAGCAGAGTTCCCTGTTCTATACAATAGGTTTTTGTTGGCTATCCATTTTAAATATAGCGGTGTGTACCTGACCTTCCCAAAGCCCTTAGCTATCCCTTCCCCACAGCAATCACGAGTTCGTTTTCTGTGTCTGAGTCTGTTTCTGTTTTGTAATTCTGTTTATATGCCTTCCCTGGTGGCTCAGAGGTTAAAGCATCTGCCTGCAATACAGGAGACCTGGGTTCAATCCCTGGGTTGGGAAGATCCCCTGCAGAAGGAAATGGCAACCCACTCCAGTATTCTTGCCTGGAAAATCCCATGGACAGAGGAGCCTGGGGCCACTAAGAGTCGGACATGATTGAGTGACTTCACTTTCACTTTCATCTGTATCATTTCTTTTTAGAGTCCAGATATGAGGGATGTCATATGATATTTCTCCATCTCTATCTGACTTACTTCACTCAGTATGAGACTCTCTAGATCCATCCATGTTGCTGCAATGGCCTATTTCATCTTTCTAATGGCTGAGTAAGATTCCATTGTATATATGAACCACATCTTTTCCATCCATTCCTCTGTCAATGGACACCCAGATTGCCTCCATGTCCTGGCTACTGCAAACTGGTGCAATGAACACTGGGTGCATATATCTTTTTGGGCCATGTTTTTCATCGGATATACTCTCTTCTAAAGCAGGATGTTATATCACTACTATTACTTCTTTTCAGTTCATTCTTTACCTTCACTTTTCTTCACTGTATCTTCTCATTCATTTCTCCTCCCCTCCAGTTAGCTCCAATGTTTTCTAACCAATTTCTGCTTTTCTCTTTGCTTCGTTGATCCTTTATTCCTGTTAGCTTCACTTACTAGCTCTGGACAGATAACTCTGCCAAATATCTTTATTAATTCAACTTTCCTTCTCTTTCAGATAGGCGATTTTACCAGTGTACTCAACATCAACACAGGGCTTTAAATCAATACCACACAGGTTTACATCTCATTTCACAGCATCATAGTTCAAAAATGAGTTCATGATTTTTATTCCTACAACAAATCTACTGTTTCTTTTGTGTGTTGCACATTAATTTTATTAGGTGAATTCTCCCTAAAGTAACTAGTATGTTCTTGATAAATATTTGCTAAAACAGATTATGAGACTCATTAGAAAAGACCCCAATGCTGGGAAAGATTGAAGACAGGAGGAGACGGGGATGACAGAGCATGAGGTGGTTGGATGGCATCACCGACTTGATGGACATAAGTTTGAGCAAACTCTGGGAGTTGGTGATGGACAGGGATGCCTGGCGTGCTGCAGTCCTTGGGGGTCACAAGGAGTTGGACACAACTGAGTGACTGAATGGAACTGAACTGATGGGATAAATATTTAATCATGAGCACATGAGTAGAAAGGTATAGCAATTTTTATTTATAGGATCTCCATTTCAACAGATATTAGTTTAGAGATCAATAGATGTTCTAGATGATGTGGTGAGGAGAACAACTGGTGTGAAAGCCAGAGGTTGTATGCAAATCATTTTGATTTTGAGAAACACCTTATAATATTACCCAAGACAAATTAATTTCTCCTCCACTTACCTTAATTCAGCTGAGTAAACTTTTCAGTACTGATGATTCAGCCAAGAAAAATTTGGAAAAAATGTTATTTTATAATATAGAAATGAATATTCATTATTAAATCTAAATAGAGCAGAACCATCCCTAGGCTTCCACTACTTCTGCCCAGTTCTCACTCTGAACCTTTATGCTTGTGGAAGGAGGCTGCCCCTGCCCCTCACCATTCCCAGTTCATAAGCACAGTTAATAAGAATACTTTTGTCTCCTCCAGTGAAGAAGAATCCAACAAGGAGACACATGTGTGCTTTGAATAATAACTAATTAGATTTCCCTTAAGAGCAATGATGAAATTTGTTGAGCAATGATAAAATACCTTGGGATCTGGAGTATCTCATAAGCAATTAAAGTATATTAATAATTGTTCAGAAACACAAAACAAAGGAAAACAAAACAAATCTCCTTAAAAGAATTTAACAATTTCAAAAGTCAGCTCCTTTTGTCCATTTTGGATTGAGACTAACATCATCATTACTATTACTCTTATAAGTGAGGCTAATAGGAGTGAAAATAATTAAAGCGGTTTTATATTATGCTTTACTAGTCATATACATTTTTGGTATGTTATGTCTCATTGATCCTTAAAAACTTTTAAATGGATGTTACTTCTTTTTTTTATGTGGATGGAAACTGGGTATAATAGAAGTTTTGTGATAAGCCCTGCATGACCAAGTGAAGCACTCGTCTAAATCTTCTGACTCCATGATTTGTTTTTTAGTTGAATGTATATTATAAATAATCTAATAGTTTGAAATAAATGTAATTGACAAATATATTTATGATTTCAGCATAGAATGGCAATTTATCAAAATGAAGGAGAGGAGAAAGAAATATAATGGACATAAAAGTAACACAGACATACCTATGATAATGATTGATAGAGGTAAACTTAGAAACATAGTGTAAAATTTAGAAATGTTGCTTCTTCCATTCATAATACATTTTACAGTGTAACCTACTGTAACTACCACTAGACATGGGTTATGAAAACAGCTCTGCCTTGTTTTCCTTCCTGAAGGTTTATTTTGTAGGAGCACATGTATCAGTCCTGTAATGATCTTAGAGGCTGATCATCAATCAAAGTAAAAATTTCAGTGATCTTCTAGTTAAATAAGAGCTTCCCTGTTCTTCTCTCAGAAATAAGCCCAAAATTAATAAATAGAATAAAATACAAAAATCTAAGATACATCTGAAAATTAAAACAACTAAATAATGGTTTCTGAAACTAGAACAATCAAAGTGGGATGCTTAAGATAATGTCCATCATCACTGAACTCAAAACTAACTGAAAAACCAACTTCCTCTAAACAAATGGGAAGGTCTGGAGAAAACAACACCACCACCAAAAAAAGGAAAAGAAAATAGTACATCTATCTGTCTCTTGTTATAATAACAGGAACAGAGAATGAAGATTGGCAATATCAATTATCCTGGATCTCTTTATGGAGTCTATGAAAAGCAAAAATAGAAATCATGATTTAAGTCTCTTTTGAAACAAGTAGTCTATTGTTGAAAGAGTGAATAGAACAGGCTTTGCATTATAGCAGATCTAGAGTGGAAAATCTCAACTATCTTTGAGATATAATTCACATATAACATTATATTAGTTTCAGCTGTACAATATTTGCATGTATTGTAAAATGTTCATCACATAAGTCTAGTTAGCACCTATCACTATGCAGAGTCACAATTTTTTCCCTGTGATGAGAACTTCTAAGATCTACTTTCTTAGCAACTTTTATTTATTTATTTATTTGCTGGTTTATTTTTTTTAATTTTATTTTTACTTTATTTTACTTTACAATACTGTGTTGGTTTTGCCATACATTGACACGCAGTACAGTATATTAACTGTAGTCACTGTGCTGTACATTATGTTAATATTTCCATGATGTTGATTTTATGACTGGAAAAATCTCAATTGATTGAGGAAAAGTAAAGGCCAAACCTGGTGGCTCAGATAGTAAAGAATCTGCTTGCCGTATGAGAGACCTGGGTTCTATTCCTTGGTTGGCAAGATCCCCTGGAGAAGAGACTAGCAACCCACTCCAGTAGTCTTGCTTAGAAAACCCCGCAGACAGAGGCGCCTGGCAGGCTACAGCCCATGGGGTCACACAGAGTTGGACATGACTGAGCAACTAACGCACACACACATACCAAAGGCCAGAGTAGCTCTCATACACATTTAACCTGTGTCATGGTGTTTTTGCTGTCAACAAAGATTGCTATGAGCAAGGTCTAGGCCAAGGATTAACCTCTTCTCCAACATGGACCTCCTATAAATAGTTGGTCTAGAAAAGTAAAAACTGATATAGCTAATGATGAATAATCAAAAAAAAGTCAAGGTTTTATACAAAAGATTTATTACTGGCCATGTGCAAAATACTAAAATATGAAACCAAGAAAGTAATGAGAAAAGGATTGACAGATGAGAAATATTCATTACAAAATGCTATGTTGGAGGTAAGAACTCTAACCAAACATAATGTCATTATTGCTAAAAAGCCAGCCATAAAATTGTGACTGAGAGTATGAAACTATAACACAAAATAGAAGAGCAGAAAGTCATGGCAAATAAGTGGCAAAATAGCAAAGTTGAGATTGTATCATAAACCGGCAGAACTCAGGTCAGAAATAGAGGGGAAAGTTGAAAATCAAAAAGAAGAAATAAAAATTAAAATTATAAAAATAGAAAGGAGACTAGGCACTGAATCATAGAAATAAATAAATAACAGAGTATTGTTAAAACCAAGAAAAAATAACCAACAAAGTGCACAATCAAAATTATGATAAACTGTGATTTACAAGTTATAAAGGAATATATAGATCTACAGACTAAAAAATTCTCACTTTATTTCAGCTAAAAAATACATTTACCGGTTAAAAACCCTACTAAGACTATTAGATTTCAAAGAGAATAATCTTCGTTTTAACAAAAAGTTGAAGCATCATTGATTTAAAATGTGTTAGTTTCAGGTGTACAGCAAAATTATGTCTTTACTAAGCTTACATGCTCAGTTGTGCCTGAGTCTTTGCAACCCTTTGGGCTGTAGCCTGCCAGGCTCCTCTGTCCATGCAATTTTCCAGGCAAGAATACGGGAGTGGGTTGCCATGTCTTATTCAAGGGAATCTTCCTGACCCAGGGATTGAGCCTGCGTCTCCTGTGTCTCCTGCATGACAAGCGAATTCTTTACCCACTGAGCCAACAGGGAAGTTATAAATATATATATATATATATATATATATATATATATATATGTGTGTGTGTGTGTGTGTGTGTGTGTGTGTGTGTGTGTGTGTATACTTTTTCAGCCTTTTCCATTATAGATTATTACAAGACAGTTCCCTGTACTATACAATAGGTCCTTGTTGTTTATTTTATATAGTAATGTGTATCTGTTCATCCCAAACTCCCAGTTTATTCCTTCCTCCCACTTTCACCTTAGTAACATGTTTATTTTCTAAGTCTGTGAGTCTGTTTCTATTTTGTAAAGTTCATTTGTATCATTTTTTTAGATTCCGCATGTAAATTATATCATATATTTGTCTTTGTCTGATTTACTTCAGTTAGTATGATAATCTCTAGGTCTCCGGGTCCATCCTTGTTGTAAAACTGGCATTATTTCATTCTTTTTTATGGCTTAGTAATATTCCATTACATATATATAGTGATATTCCATTTTATATATATACACACACACACACACACACACACACACACCCCACATCTTCTTTATCCATTCATCTATAGGCAGACATTTAGGTTACTTCCATGTCTTGGCTATTATAAATGGGCTTCTGTGGACATTTAAGTACATGTATCTTTTCAAATTAGCATGTTTGTCTTTTTCAGATTTATGCCCAAGAGTTGGATGGCTGAATCATATGGTAACTATTTTTCGTTTTTTAAGGAACTTCCATAATGTTCTCCTAGGGGAGGAAATGGAAACCCACTCCAGTACTCTTGCCTGGAGAATTCCATGCACAGAAGAGCCTGTTGGGCTACAGTCCGTGGGGTCACAAAGAGTCAGACACGACTGAGTGACTAACACACACAACACATCATGTTCTCCATAGTGGCTGCGCCAGTTTACATTCCCACCAACTGTGTAAGAGGGTTCCCTTTTCTCCACAATCTCTCCAGCATTTATCCTTTTTAATAATAGCTATTCTGACTGGTGTGAGGTGATACCTCATTGTAGTTTTGATTTGCATCTCTCTGATAATTAGTGACATTAAGCATCTTTTTAGGTACCCATTAACTATGTGTATGTCTTCTTTGAAAAAGTGTTTATTAGGTCTTTTGTCCATGTTTTGATTTGGTTGTTGTTGTTTTTAAATGAGCTGTATGAGCTGTTTGTATATTCTGGAAATTAATCTCTTGTCAGTAGGATCATTTGCACCTATTTTCTCCCAGTTTATAGGTTGTCTTTTTGTTTTGTTTATGGTTTCCTTTGCTATGCAAAGGCTTATAGTTTTAATTATATCTTATTTGTTTATTTTTGCTTTTGTTTCCATTACTCTAGGAGACAGATCCAAAAATATATTTCTACAATTTATGTCAAAGAGTATTCTGCCTATGTTTTCCTTTAGAAGGTTTATAGTATCTGGTCTTACGTTTAGATTTTTAAACTGTTTTGAGTTTATTTTTGTATACAGTGTTAGACAATGTTCTAATTTCATTCTTCTACAGGTAGCTGTCCAGTTTTCCCAGCACTACTTATTGCAGAGACTATATTTTCTTCATTTTATATTTTTGCCTCCTTTGTCATAAATTAATTGACCATATATGTATGGGTTTATTTCTGGACTTTCTATCCTATTTCACTGATGTATGTGTCTGGTTTTGCTCTAGTACCATACTGTTTTGATTACTGTAGCTTCCTGAACAATCAGATAAAAGGAGTTATCATTGGAAAGGTACAAGTCAGGCTGGCCCCAGTCTTCTTTACAATAATACTTACAGGAAGTAGAGCAAATCTTGCAAGTATTTAAATGAAAATGTGTGAGTTTAATTTTATTCTTGTAAATACTCTCCTTTAAACATAGAAAGAACAATACTAGCAGAAACAGAACAGCACAATTACTATGAAATTCATCAAGATAATGGAATAGAAAATTAATATACAGAAATCCAATTTTTTCATATACATTAACAACATGTTAGGGAAGATAATGTAAAAGAAGATTGCATTAACAATAGCAAAACAAAAACAGCACAATTTTATAGCAAATGTAGAATCCATTAATAATGAAACCTTTAATTAAACTATTGAAGGAAACAAAACAAAAACTGAAAAACTGGAAAAATTACACTACACTATATTCTTACAGAAGAGAAATTCCTTTAGAAACTTGAAATAACTGAGATTATTTATCTATGAGTCAGAAACCAGAAGCCATAAAATGAAAAAACAAAAAAAACCAAAAGACCCCAAACTAAGATCAACTTGTAATCGTACTGGAACAAACAAAAGACAAATGACCAACTGGGAATTACAGTTCTATAAATAATACCAAAACAAGTAAAATTGATTGCCATTTATATCAAAGATAAAGCACCAATTTCCATCAGAGATAAAAAGTTCCTAAAATTGATAAGAATATCCACCCCCTCCCTCAATAAAGGGTAAAGTATACAAACAGGTAGCTTTGAGGAAAGCAAATAAAATAACTTTTAAAATTACATATTCCTCAGTCACACTCAAGAGAAATGAGAAATAATACTGTCAATTCAGTTCAGTCGTGTCTGACTCTTTGCAGTCCCATGGACTGCAGCATGCTAGGCTTCCCTGTCCATCACCAACTCCTGGAGCTTGCTCAAACTCATGTCCATCAAGTCGGTGATGCTATCCAACCATCTCATCCTCTGTCATCCCCTTCTCCTCCCACCTTCATTCTCTCCCAGTATCAGGTCTTTTCAAATGAGTCAGCTCTTCGCATCAGGTGTTCAAAGTACTGAACTTCAGCTTCAGCATCAGTCCTTCCGATGAATATTCAAGACTGAAGAAAAGAGGAGAAGCTAAAGGCAAAGGAGAAAAGGAAAGATATACCCATTTGAATGCAGAGTTCCAAAGAATAGCAAGGTGAGATGAGAAAGCCTTCCTCAGTAATCAATGCAAAGAAATATAAGTAAACAGAATGGGAAAGACTAGAGATCTCTTCAAGAAAATTAGATACCAAAGGAACATTTCATGCAAATAAGACTATCAGTTCAGTTCAGTTCAGTCGCTCAGTCGTGTCCAACTTTTTGCGACACCATGAATCGCAGTACTCCAGGCCTCCCTGTCCATCACCAACTCCTGGAATTCACTCAGACTCACGCCTATTGAGTCAGTGATGCCATCCAGCCATCTCATCCTCTGTCGCCCTCTTCTCCTGCCCCTAATCCCTCCCAGCATCAGAGTCTTTTCCAATAAGCCAACGCTTCGAATGAGGTGGCCAAAGTACTGGAGTTTCAGCTTTAGCATCACTCCTTCCAAAGAAATCCCAGGGCTGTTCTCCTTCAGAATGGACTGGTTGGATCTCCTTGCAGTCCAAGGGACTCTCAAGAGTCTTCTCCAACACCACAGTTCAAAAGCATCAATTCTTCGGCATTCAGCTGTCTTCACAGTCCAACTCTCACATCCATACATGACTACTGGAAAAACCATAGCCTTGACTAGACGGACCTTAGTTGGCAATAGAGAGAGACAAATTTTTTGACTCTAGGTGGGAAATTTTCCACACTCATGTGTTTGGTGAAGGCTAGTGCAGCCACTGTGTAGGGCAATTTGTCAACATTTCTCTAGTGTAAAATTCATTTGCATAAGTTTGGGCCATTTTCTTTTTTCTTAAATCATTTTTTTCTCTTGGAGTTCTTATTTATATATTCTGAGAACTCATCTTTTATTAGTGACTTGTAATGCAAAAATCTCCTATTTGGGGTGACTCTCTTATTATTGTAATTTTTCATAAATTATTATAATAAATAGAATTCTATTTATTATAGGTGAATGTATCTATAGTATTCTTTATGGTGTATTTTTTTTTGTTTCTAAGATATTCTCAAATAATAAATATATTCTCCTCTACCTAACTCAGAAAGTTAAAAAAATATGTTTTTCATTTCTGTGTACTTAATAGCCTACAATGTATTTATGTATGTAATATAAGGTAGAGACCCAATTTTGTGTTTTCTCCAAATGGTTAAAAAGTTTCTCTTGTGACACCAAGGTGAGTTTCTGAGAAAACAATCATTTTTATACACTTGTAAATGGAGGGTATATTGGTATAGATATATTTCAGGTTTTTGGCATTATTCAGTATGCAAAATTTATACAACCTTTGATGTAAAATTCTCGTTAAGCATCCAACTGAAATACTATTACATACACAGCAATACATGTTCACAAACTGTCTACTGCAGATTTTGTAAAAGTGAAACACTGGAAAGAACCAAAATGTCAATCATCACTGCAAGAGTAAATAATCCATTTAAGTATAAATTGTTGACATTGTTCTGCATTAAAATAATAAGATCTCTGTGTACTGATGTAGAATAATTTTCAGACACTCGTAAATGAAGAAAGGCAGTTGCATAAAAATACACTTTCCATGATAAAATTTGCTTTTCAAAATGTTCATGTAATCTTGAGTCTGTCTGTGTATGTGTGTCTGTCCATGCAAGGCGGGGGAAGGGGAGGAGAAGGAGAAATGGAGAGAGGAAGGGATCAGGAAAGCTTGGTTATAGCCAAGAGATTAAATCAGCAAAAACTATTTTTTTGCTTTTGGAAAGAACGTGTTATAGTACCAGGGCTACTTAGTCCTACAGCTTGATCTCATCAGCTCCCTCTTAGATTGTCTTCCTGCCCGGCTTCAAGTCTTCCACTTCACTCTTCTCCACAGCAGTGCTCCTGGTATGCCTGTCATCCCAAGTCCAAGATCCAAAGATTCCTAAATGTCCTTAGGAAGGTCTTACCCTCAGACCCCAGCCTAACTATCCTATCTCTTTATTTCTGCTATGCTAACTATACAGTCTATTTTGGTGAATGCTGTATGTGTTTTGTAAAAAAAAAAAATGTTTGATTCACTTCAACTAGTTCAAGTTGGCTGAGTGGTTTTCAAATACATTCTGTATCATTATTATTTTCTTGTCTAGTTGTCCTACTCATTATTGAGAGAAATGTGTTGATAGTCCCAATGATGTTTGTACATTTTCTATTTGTCCTTTGATGTTTTCAACTTCTGCTTCATGAAGTTTGAGATTTTATTAGTTGTGCACACACTTGTGACTGTTACCTATTCAAGATAGAGTTGCCAATTTAATCTTTATATAATATTTCACTTTTTCTCTTATAATGCTCCTTGTCTTGGAGTCTGGTTTATTTGATATGAATATAGTTAAATCTGCTTTTAAAGCTTTGTGTTTGCATGGTATACTTTGCTAACTCTTTTAGTAAAAAGAGTTTTAAAAGAATCAATTTATCTTTTATTTTTAAAGTCTATTTCTTGAAAACAGGATATAGTTGGATGTTGTTATTTATTAAGCATAACAATTTCTGCCTTTAGTTTGGAATGATTTTTCTGTATTTGTGTAATGTAAGTGAATAAAAAGCCTCTTGATGAAAGTGAAAGAGGAGAATGAAAAAGTTGGCTTAAAGCTCAACATTCAGAAAACGAAGATCATGGCATCTGGTCCCACCACTTCATGGCAAATAGATGGGGAAACAGTGGATACAGTGTCAGACTTTATTTTGGGGGACTCTAAAATCACTGCAGATGGTGACTGCAGCCATGAAATTAAAACACGCTTACTCCTTGGAAGAAAAGTTATGACCAACCTAGCTAGCATATTCAAAAGCAGAGACATTACTTTGCCAACAAAGGTCCATCTAGTCAAGGCTATGGTTTTTCCAGTGGTCATGTATGGATGTGAGAGTTGGACTGTGAAGAAAGCTGAGCGCTGAAGAATGGATGCTTTTGAACTGTGGTGTTGGAGAAGACTCTTGAGAGTCCCTTGGACTGCAAGGAGATCCAACCAGTCCATTCTGAAGGAGATCAGTCCTGGGTGTTCTTTGGAAGGAATGATGCTAAAGCTGAAACTCAAGTACTTTGGCCACCTCATTCGAAGAGTTGACTCATTGGAAAAGACTCTGATGCTGGGAGGGATTGGGGGCAGGAGGAAGAGGGAATGAGAGAGGATGAGATGGCTGGATGGCATCACCGACTCAATGGACGTGAGTTTGAGTGAACTCCAGGAGATGGTGATGGACAGGGAGGCCTGGTGTGCTGCGATTCATGGGGTCACAAAGAGTTGGACACGACTGAGTGACTTTACTGAGCTTAACTGAAGTGGATTAAAATATGGTTGGGTTCAAGTCTACAATTTTTTGCTTGTTTTCTATTTGTCTCAACTCTTCTGTTTTTGTTTTATTTCTCCTTTGCTGCCTTCTTTGGTATGAATTCATTTTTTTTTTTTTACTATTTCATTTTATCTCCTTTATTAACTTCTTAGATTGTGTCTTTTTTGTTGTTGAAGTTGCTTTAGTGGTTAAAAATACATATTTTTAACTGATAGGAGTGCACCATCAAGCTATTTTATTCTAATCCAGAAACAATAAAAGAAAATTAAAGCAGTATAATTCCATGTCCTCCTCTCTTCCTTGTGCTCTTGTTGTCATCTACAGATTTTATTTCAATATATGCCAAATACTACATATGCATTTTCCACACACATTTTTAGTTTTTAAACAGTCAGTTGTCTTTAAACCAACTTATACATATGTACATAAAACAGACAAATCTTTGATATGTTTATCTACATATTAATACTTGTGTATCTTGTTTGTTCTATATTTTCAGACTTCCCTTCAGCCTGAAAGGCTTCTTGAACTTTTCTTGTAGAGCTTTTCTTGTGTAGATGATTTTAAACATTTAAAAAATCTGAAAATGTCTTATGTTGCCTTAATTTTGAAGGTCATTTTCCCTGAATATAATATTCTAAGTTGATAACTTTTTCCACACCTTCAATATGACATTTTATCGACTTTTGGCTTTCATTGTTTCTGATAATAAATCACTCATTGTTATCATTATCACCCTGTATTCAATCTTTCTTTTTCTCTGACTTCTTTCAAGCTTTTCTCCTTGTTTTTTGCTTTCATCAGTTAGATGTAAGTTGGCTACATTAATTTTATTTTTATTTATCTAGATTTGGGTTTGGTGAATTTTTAAAAAATTTGTAGTGTGTTATTAACCAATTTTGTATTATTCCAAGCCATTACTTCCCTGATAGCTCAGCTGGTAAAGAATCCACCTGCAATGCAGGAGACCACAGTTTGATTCCTGGGTTGACTGGAAGACCTGACTCATTGGAAAAGACCCTTTCCCAATTGGGAAAGATTGAAGGCAGGAGGAGAGGGGGATGACAGAGGATGAGATGGTTGGATGGCATCACTGGCTCAATGGACATGAGTCTGAGTAAGCTCTGGGGGTTGGTGATGGACAGGGAACCCCGGTGTGCTGCAGTCCATGGTTGCAGAGTTGGACACGACTGAGCAACTGAACTGACTGACTGAAACCATTATTATCTTTTCAAATAATCTTTCTAATTCTTTTTTTCTCTTGTCACGTTATAGGACTTCAGTTACTCATATGGTAGAGAAGTTGATTTATCCTACAGAACATGAATGCTCTGTGTTTTGTTTTCTGACACTGTATTTTTTGTATCTAATATTTACGCTTTTTTGTATAATGCTCATCTTTTTGATGAAGTTTCCTGTATGTTCATAAATATTGTCTGCCTTCACCACTAAAAATTTAAACATATTTGTTACAGCTTTTGAAAATCCTTATAATCCTCAGGAAAATGCAAATTAAATCATAATGAGATATCCCTTATGTACCAAATGGAAGAATACTTTTTTCCAAAAGTTGACATTTCCAAGTGAAGAGGCTATAAAGGAAATAAATGCTCAACTTTGGAAATTTATTGGCAGTTTTTAATTAAAAATGAGTACACTCAATACCATTTACACCAGAAATTTCAATCCAAAGTATAGACTCAAAGAAATATTTGATTTTTTCCCCCTTGGCTATGCATGTGGCTTGTGGGATGTTAGTTACCCAACCAGAATTAGAACTCAGGCCCTTGGCAGTGAAAGTGGGAAGTCCTAACCACTGAACCAGCAGGAAATTCCCCAGAAATGCATACATTTGTCCACTGAAAGACATATCCGATAATGTATATATTAACACTATATGTAATAGCATTCCAATGAAACTATCCAAATGTAGGCAATAAAAATAAATTGCATTATATTCATAAATGTATAAGCATATGGTAATGAGAATGAATGCCCTAAATGGTACATGTAAAAACATAGATGAATCCTACAGACACAAAATTGTACATCTTAGATGAGTTTAGTTATTTAAATTTCAAAACCAAGCAAATATGGCTTATGGTTTGGGTAATTAAAAGAGTGTCTTAGGGGATAGTGACTAGAAAGAGGCACAAGGGGAGCTTCTGACCTGATGGATATATTCTCTCTTGCTTCTATGTGCCACTTCACAGGAGTCTTTCAACTCTGTAAAAATTCATTGAGCTTATACTTATGACTTTTTCATTTTTCTATATATGTTTTACTATTATACAATAAAAAATGTAATAAGAAAAGTTAGAACACAAGTTACAATCAAAAAAATCATATTCATATTGTTGCTAAAGGGCTAATCTCCTAATATATAAAAAGCTTCCTCAAACCAAGAGGAAACTTATAAACTCATAGTAAAATGGACAACAACATCTTCAAATACCAACAGCTATTTCACAAATAGGCAGCAGCATCTGAACGTACAGAAAGAACATCAACCTCATTTATTATAACAGAAATACAAAACGCAGTGACACAAAGATACAATTTCTTAACTATCAGGTTAAAAACTAAATCCAAAAGTTTCACAACATATTATATTGGTGAAGCTCTGGATTACCAAATGATGTAATTCAGATTAAGCTTTAATAAAAAGGTGTCAAGCCCTGATAGCTCAGTTGGTAAAGAATCTGCCTGCAATACAGGAAACCCCAGTTCAACTCCTGGGACAGGAAGATCCCCTGGAGAAGGGATAGGCTACCCACTCCAGTATTCTGGCCTGGAGAATTCCATGGACTATTGGTCGCAAACAGTTGGACATGACTGAGTGGCATTCACTCCAATTTCTTTCACTTTCAAACACAAAGTAAACACCCCTTATTCATCTTAAGATCCGTGAGTTTATATACTATGGCAGAATTATGTATAATTCATTTGCTTTGTAAGCAGTTTATGACGCTATTTTTATTTTTTGTATTTTCCCCATGGCCCAAGCGCTTTTCTCTATGAGTTTTAATTGCAACTGGCAGATTGGTTCCCCAAGGTCAGAATTTCCAGCATGCCCCATCCTAAAGTCACTAGATTCCCTGAGGAGTAAAAAACAAGGAGACCCTAGGTATCCTTGTATTCTTTTAAATATGGCATAAAAAAAAGAGGAGAGTCAATATTGTGATAAGATCTAGACACAAGGAATTTGTGCTAGGACTAGCGAGAGTGAGACACCTTACAAGCTGAACAATGCAGCAAAACAGAAGTAAGTGACACAGAACCTCTGAGAGGCTTCTTTCAGAGGAAAAGGAAACTTAGTTCCAAAAGAGGGGAAGTTACTTTTACTCTTGGTGCTATTCTTAGTCTTAGAAACTGTTGCTTAGAAGACTGTCACTTTGACAAGCAACAGGTTTGTTTGTGCAGACCAAGACTATGGACAACAGCAGGAGGGAGAGGTACTATCATGGCATGTGAATTAAAATAATTTTATTAAAGATAAAATTAATTAGAGGTAAAGAAAAAGGAATAATGATATTTAAATATTTGAATAGTAAGAGTGAGTAGGGTATTTAGGTTCCATCAGGTAACTTTTTTTCTTTTTTAATTTCCAAGATTTTTCATTTTGGGGAGAGCTTACTGCCAGGTGAGGAAAATTACCCTGAGTAATCCTTCTAAAGCATGAACTGATCTCTCCCCAACCAAGTCAATGTAGATTTGGTAAGATATCTTAGAATTTTGGGAAATGACCCAAATAATCAAGTGGATGAGTTCCTGTTTACTATGGAACCATATTTCTACATATTTGTAATTTGTAATCTGGAAAGGATTGCTAGTGGATTCAGGGGTAGTACAAATTCATTTCAGCATAACAACAGAGTACAGAAAGTTTGCGGATGTGCACAAGCTTCAGTGAATTTATTATTATGTCAGTTTGGTAGCATAAAAGGTAGAAAGAGATACTGTACTTGTTTCTAGGACCGGTTTGATTACACACTTCCTGTTCACAATGTCTTATTCTGTCAAAGATAAAGAAAAAATTCCATTTTATACTATTTTATTCTAAGAATGCATACAGTAAGAAAGCATATACTAACTGTACTATATACTAAGAAAGCATGAGGAAAGATGTTTTGAATGACTGTTGTGAGGTATTTACTTAGATTAAGTAGGATGTAAAAGTATTTTCTGAATACATCTTCAGCTTATATTTATCATATGACACTTGATCTTCAGAAAATGTTCCTATATAGAAATTGTTATTCTTAGCAATTGTTCTTTTCAGGAAACATTAAAATCAGAATCCCTTCCCACCTTTCTTTTTTCATCCTGTCCTTGCTTCCGTCCTACCATCCAAAAGGAGCAGTGAATAATATCCTTTGAGAGGTGAATATTACAACTGGCCACAGACTAATTTTTGAATTAGCTGAATTCTGACTTTGGTGACTTCATTTCTATTTCATAGTCTTATACTCCATTATCATTCCTTCTCAGTTTGGGAAGTTTTCTACACTGTCCACATAACCATCCATGCATAGAAGATTCCATATGCTGTAGAAGGTCCTCTTCTTTCCATAAGAATGACTCTCATATTCATATCAAACAGATCAAAATATAAGTGGTGAATGATGTATATATGGAAACAGTATAAATTTTACCAGGACACTATGGTAATCCAAAGGGTTTAAGCTTTTATTTTTTTTCCTTACTGCCTGTCAAATAATTCTGCTTATTTGTATTATGGATTTGACTAATCACAAAAAACAAATACTCCGGTATTCTTTCCAGGAGAATTCCATGGACAGAGGAGCCTGGTGGGCTAGAGTCCATAGGGGTTACGAACAGTTGGACACAACTGAGCAACTAAAACACACACACATATAAGAAGAATGCTTAATCACTGAATATAATTTGGAAAAGTGAAGTGAAGTCTCTCAGTCGTATCTGACTCTTTGCAACCCCATGGACTGTAGCCTACTAGTCTCCTCCCTCCATGGGATTCTCCAGGCAAGAGTACTGGAGTGGGTTGCCATTTCCTTCTCCAGGGGATCTTCCTGACCCAGGGATCAAACCCTGGTCTCCTGCATTCCAGGCAGACACTTTAACCTCTGAGCCACCAGGGAAGTCTTTGGAAAAGTGGAACATAATTATATGATGAAAATAATTAGTAATCGCAAACCCAATTTTTTTTTGTAGTTTTCTCAATTCTTTTGTAAGCATAATTTACATGTATTTTAGCAATATTCAAAAAATATGTCATATTTTAGGCATGTTTCATATACCAAGATGCTATGATAATGATGAACAGGCATTGCATGTATGTAATTAATTTTATTGACTGTAACAGTCTAATCAATAGATAAATTATATTCAACATTTTGCTATTCTGAAACATTAAAGTTATTTTTTCTAATTTTTTAAATCATGTAGATATACCAGCAATGCCTATCCTAGCATGTAAATATGTATGTGCATTGATTTTATATCTCAAGTGTTTTCTTAAGGAGAGGTTGACAAATGATATTTTTAATATCATTTAAAATAACATTCCTATATACTTTTAAATTATTGGTGATGTTTAAAATTTTTCAGCATGAAATTTTATTTGCATTTATATGCTAATCTTTTGGAATTGCACCTTTATTTAGTATTAATAATTATTTGCTATATGAACTTAATTTTAATAGAATTTTTAATAATTAGATCTCAGGATAGTAATTATGTATAAATTATCTCAAAATATTTTATTCTTCCTAGTCTTTTTACTTCTTATTTAATTTTATTATTTCACTGTGCTAGCTAATAAACCAGCTGACTGTTCTTTCCAGGACACAATCCTGTTTTGCTTAATGTACTTTGCCATCTTTAAGTTTAGACAAGAGTATCCTTGAATCCAGGCATACAGATAATTAAAGATAACAGATTTCATATCTTTACTAGCTAATATCCAATGTGACAAATAAAATGTTATTAAGTGAATGTTTATTCACACATTACAGGTTTATTCATGAATCCTATGGCTACATACAATAGTGTTTAAAAAACAGGGTTTTCTCGGAGGCAGAGACAAAGAGTCTGATGCTTATACTACCATTTACTACCTATGTAATTATAGGCCATTTACAATCTATGTAATCCAGGACTCACACAAGAGAGTTTGTATATTTTTCACAGCTTTTTCCACTTTGTTACAGCCCATTATGAGAATTTTTAATCCTTAGAAGTGTGGCTAAATGGAGGGAATAGTAAAACATCCATGAAAAACAAACTTTTTAAATATAAATATATACATATCTACATATATATATATCAAAACTTTTTTGATATACATATATACTATTTGGTAGAAATGTGTTCAACATAAGTAAAATAAGTAAAAATTTTAGTCCTACTTATGTTAGCTTCTACTAATTATTTCTTGGCTAAATGTGATAATAAATTAATTCTATAAGGGATTGTCTTTGGTCCTTGGAATTTTATCTGTATTAACTTAATTACAATAAGAGGAAAGGAGGCATACAGTAATTAAAAAGGAAGATTTATATTCTTTAACTGACAATGCCTATCAAAGATGGTAAATTTCATCTGATATAATATAAGTGCACTAAGATCAGCAAGAAAGTGAACTGAATTGAAAAAAAATAAGTTAAAAAATATATCGAGTGAATTAGAGATTTAATGAAGCTCCAGTGAAGTCTCAGTGTCTCTCCATCTTAACAGATCCAACACTTTCTTTTTGCAATGAATATTGTGTAATACACCTTTACAATATTTAGTTTTGTAATACCTCTACTTAGTTAGCTATGTGTTTACCAAATGAAAGCCATGGCTTAAAATATGGTTGTTAAAATATAGATATATTATTGTTAACTCTCATTCTTCTTGCCTAGGTAATAAAAGGAAATACATTAATGATCTTATTTGTTTCAGCATCCTCTACCCAGTTCCTCTATTACATGTAGGTTCATGAACCAACATTAAGTTCTAAGCAAAGGCTAATCAAGCTCCAAAATCTGCCTGTGGTGTTTCCAGCAAGTAGAGTCACAGCAATGAGAAGATTCAATAACACTCTTCATCACTCTAAGGGCTTTGTTCTGGTGGGCTTCTCTGAATGGCCCAAACTAGAAATGGTTCTTTTTGTGGCCATCTTCATTTTCTACATAATGACTCTCCTTGGGAATTCAGCCATCATTATCTTGTCACGTCTTAATCCTAGACTCCACACCCCAATGTATTTCTTTCTGGCCAATCTCTCTTTTTTGGACCTCTGCTATACTACCTCCACTGTCCCCCAGATGCTGGTCAACATACAGAGCCGCTGGAGAAATATCAGCTACGGAGGCTGCATAGCTCAACTATTCATCTTCCTTGGCTTAGGATCCACTGAATGTGTCCTTCTCTCAGTAATGGCCTTTGATCGTTATGTAGCTATCTGCCAGCCTCTGCATTACACAGTTATCATGCATTCTCAGCTATGCCAACAATTGGCAGCAGTGGCTTGGGCAACAGGTTTCAGCAACTCTCTGGTGCAAACAGTGTTGACTTTCCTGTTACCTCGCTGTGGTCAATATCAGGTGGAGAATTTCTTCTGTGAAGTACCTGCCATGCTTCAATTATCATGTGTTGATACATGGATCAATGAAGTGGAGATGTATGCTGCTGTGGTGGTCATAAAAGTTATCCCTGTGGGATTAATCCTGTTCTCTTACATCAACATTGTTAGGTCAGTGGTAAGAATCCAGTCTTCTGAGGGTCGAAAGAAGGCCTTCAACACATGTGGGTCACATCTGCTTGTGGTTGTTATGTTCTATGGCTCAGCCATTAGTGGTTATGCATACATGGCACCCAAGAGCAATTCTGCCAAGTTGAAGGGCAAGCTTCTTGCTCTCTTCTATGGGCTCGTAACTCCAATGCTCAACCCCCTCATCTACACCTTGAGGAATAAGGATGTAAAGGAAGCAGTAAAGAAGCTGCTGGGGAGAGAACTAGAGCAAGGGTGGAACATGGCTTAGGAGAATGTAGTCCTCTTATAATTCAAACACCACACTCCCAGACTGTCTTTACCAACTTTCATCACTCCTTTCACTCCCAAGTAACAGTAGCTGATTATTACTATAATCACCCAAGTATTTCATAGAAAGTCAAATGTTGATTATTCTCCTCTTGAAATAATGAAGCAGCTTGAAAAATGGATAATGAATATTTATAGGTTTTAATTAAATATTTCATTTTTACTCTGTCTTTTCTAATGAAGTTTAAAAATTAACATCCAAATATGATTTCTTATACATAGAATACTAAAACTGGTGATTAAGGAAGTGATCTTGAGACTTCTTTAAAAAGCAGAAAGATGACTACTGGAAAAGACTAAATTATGCTATAAAATTAGCGGAATGCACCTATAGAGCATCAACAGGGCAATTCATTTCTTCTTTTCATATACTGTCTTCAAAATGCTGTCAGTGTAGCTGTTGTATATGTAATATAATTTAAATCAAATGAGAATGGAAGCTCCTCAGGGAGCCAAGTACATGCTGTGGTTCCCTACACTATTCTGAAGAAAAGGGGCATACCTGTAGAAGGCTCTGTGCCTATGACTGTTAGCTCACTTATCCTTTCCTGCTAGCGACCTCTTACAGAATATTTTTACAACTCTGCAGGCCATTCTACAGAAGTTTTCCCTCATGGCACTCATCTCACATACTAGCAAAGTAGTGCTCAAAATTCTCCAAGCCAGGCTTCAACAGTATGGGAACCATGAGCTTCCAGATGCTCAAGCTGGATTTAGAAAAGGCAGAAGAACCAGAGATCAAATTGTCAACATCTGTTGGATCATCGAAAAAGCAAGAGAGTTCCAGAAAAACACACACTTCTGCTTTATTGACTATGCCAAAGCCTTTGACTGTGTGGATCACAAAAAACTGTAGAAAATTCTGAGAGAGATGGGAATACCAGATCACCTGACCTGCCTCTTGAGAAGTCTGTATGCAGGTCAAAATCAACAGTTAAAACGACATGGAACAACAGACTGGTTTCAAATTGGGAAAAGAGTACGTCAAGGCTGTATATTGTCTCCCTGCTTATTTAACTTATAAGCAGAGTGTACATCATGAGAAATGCTGGACTGGATGAAGCACAAGCTAGAATCAAGATTGCCAGGAGAAATATCAATAACCTCAGATATGCAGATGACACCACACTTACGGCAGAAAGTGGAGAAGAACTAAAGAACCTTTTGATGAAAGTGAAAAGGAGAGTGAAAAAGCTGGCTTAAAACTCAGCATTCAGAAAATGAAGATCTTGACATCATTTCATGGCAAATAGATGGGGCAACAATGGAAACAGTGACAGACTTTATTTTGGGGGGCCCCAAATCACTGCAGATGGTGACTCCAGCCATGAAACTAAAAGACACTTACTCCTTAGAAGGAAAGTTATGACCAACCTAGACAGCATATTAAAAAACAGAGACATTACTTTGGCAACAAAGGTCTGTCTAGTCAAAGCTTTGGTTTTACCAGTGGTCATGTATGGATGTGAGAGTTAGACTATAAAGAAAGCTGAGTGCTGTAGAATTGATGCTTTTGAACTGTGGTGTTGGACAAGACTCTTGCAAGTCCCTTGGACTGCAAGGAGATCCAACCAGTCCATCCTAAAGGAAATCAGTCCTGACTATTCATTGGAAGGACTGATGCTGAAACTGAAACTCCAATACTTTGGCCACCTGATGAAACTAACTCATTAGAAAAGACCCCGATGCTGGGAAAGATTGAAGGCAGGAGGAGAAGAGGACAACAGAGGATGAGATGGTTGGATGGTGTCACTGACTCAATGGACATGAGTTTGAGTAAGCTCTGGGAGTTGGGGATAGACATAGAAGCCTGGCATGCTGCAGTCCATGGGGTCACAGAGTCAGACACGACTGAGAAATTGAACCGAACTGAACATGTGGGGAACATGTACATCTCTCAGTAATGGTGTTTTGTCTAAAAACATCTTGTTGCCCAAACAGTATATATTTTATTTTTGGTGCTCATTCATCTTTATCAGCATTTTAATAGCTATTTTCAGCAGGCCAAATGGAAAAACTATTTTTTCTTTAAGTTGGAATGCAGGAAATCATATAGCTTCTTTACACAGGTTGTATTTCCCTAAACTCAAGTTTTACAAATTCTATGTTTTTATGTAATGACTACTGGATGTAAAAACCTGTGCTGTGCTGTGCTTAGTCATTCAGTCCTGTGCAACTCTTTGCGACTGCATATACTGTAATCCACCAGGCTCCTCTGTTCATGGGGATTCTCCAGGCAAGAATGCTGTGTTGGGTTGCCATGCCCTCCTCCAGGGGATCTTCCCAACCCAAGGATTGAATCCACATTTCCCACATTGTGGGTGAATTCTTTACCATCTGAGCCACCAGGAAAGCCCAAGAATACTGGGGTGGGTAGCCTATCCCTTCTCCAGGGGATCTTCCTAACCCAGGAATTTTTACCAGCTGAGCTACCAGGGAAGCCTGGATGAAAAGCCTACTTCTCAGCAACAGTATCTGGGCTTGAAACAGTCAAGAGCCCCTTGCATGTACTCTGAAAATAGCCCAAATATCTGAAAGAAGTTCCTACATGGATACATGCCACTATATATTAATCACATCTTTTCTTACCTTCTTATGCAAATTATGATGTTCCCATTGGGAACATAGGAGAAAAAAGCAGACTGAGTGGATTTAGCACAAAGTACAAAAAAGCATGCACTCTCAAAGATTGTAATGCAATAGGTCATTTTATTAATGGTGATGTACACTTGTCCTTTGCAGATATGTTTCAGCAGTGGATATATAGTTTATTTCTCCTAAAGAGTATGGAAGTGAGTTGCTTGAAGATGTTATAAAATTCCCATCAGAGTATTTTTTAAGAGCAGTTTTAGCTACAGGGGCTTCCCTTATGGTTCAGCTGCTAAAGAATCAGCCTGCAATGTGGGAGACCTGGGTTCAATTTCTGGGTTGGGAAGATCCCTTGGAGAAGGGAAATGCTACCCACTCCAGAATTCCGTGGACTGTATAGTCTATGGGGTCACAAAGAGTCTGACACAACTGAGTGACTTTCACTTTCACTTAGCTTTACAGCAAGTTTAAGAAAAATGTTCAGAGATAGTCCATATATCTTCCCCACCTCCCTCCCACCACCCCCCACCCCCACCACCCCACAACACAAACAGCCTCCCCTGCCCCCACGCCCCGGACTATCAACATCCCTCTTCAGAATGCTACATTCGTTTTAACTAATGAACCTGTACTGATACATCATTATCTCTCAAAGTCCATGCTTCACATTAGGGTTCATTCTTGGTGTTGTACATTCTATGAGTTTGAATACATTTCAATGACATATGTCCACCATTGAAGTATCATACAGGTTATTTTCACTGTCCTAAAAATCCTCTGTGCTCTGCCTATTCATCCTTCCTTCAACCCTAATGCCTGGCAAACACTAATCTTTTTGATCTCCATAGTTTGGCCTTTTCAATATATCATACAGTTGGAATCATTATAAACTGTAGCCTTTTCAGACTGGCCTCTTTCACTTGGTAATATGGATTTAAGTTTCTTCTGTGGCTTTTCAATGTTTGATAGTTCATTACTTTTTAGCACTGAATAAGATTCCATTGCCTGGAAGTATCACAGTTCATTTATTTACTCACTTACTGAAGGGTATCTTTTTGGGTTAGTTCTAAAAGGTCTTGTAGGTCTTCATAAAACCATTCAACTTCAACTTCTTCAGCATTACTGGTTGGGGCATAGACTTGGATAACTGTGATATTGAATGGTTTGCCTTGGAGATGAACAGAGATCATTCTGTCGTTTTTGAGATTGCATCCAAGTACTGCATTTCGGACTCTTTTGTTGACCATCATGGCTACTCCATTTCTTCTGAGGGATTCCTGCCTGCAGTAGTAGATATAATGGTCATCTGACTTAAATTCACCCATTCCAGTCCATTTTAGTTCGCTGATTCCTAGAATGTCGACGTTCAACCTTGCCATCTCTTGTTTGACCATTTCCAATTTGCCTTGATTCATAGACCTGATATTCCAGGTTCCTATGCAACATTGCTCTTTACAGTATCGGATCTTGCTTCTATCACCAGTCACATCCACAGCTGGGTATTGTTTTCGCTTTGGCTCCATCCCTTCGTTCTTTCTGGAGTTATTTCTCCACTGATCTCCAGTAGCATATTGGGCACCTAATGACCTGGGGAGTTCCTCTTTTGGTATCCTATCATTTTGCCTTTTCATACTGTTCGTGGGGTTCTCAAGGCAAGAATACTGAAGTGGCTTGCCATTCCCTTGGACCACGTTCTGTCAGACCTCTCCACCATGACCCACCCGTCTTGGGTTGCCCCGCAGGCATGGCTTGGTTTCATTGAGTTAGACAAGGCTGTGGTCCTAGTGTGATTAGATTGACTAATTTTCTGTGAGTATGGTTTTAGTGAACGAAGCAGGGCAAAGGCTAATAGAGTTTTGCCAAGAAAATGCACTGGTCATAGCAAACACCCTCTTCCAACAACACAAGAGAAAACTCTACACATGGACATCACCAGATGGTCAACACCGAAATCAGATTGATTATATTCTATGCAGCCAAAGATGGAGAAGCTCTATACAGTCAACAAAAACAAGACCAGGAGCTGACTGTGGCTCAGATCATGAAATCCTTATTTCCAAATTCAGACTTAAGCTGAAGAAAGTAGGGAAAACTGCTAGACCATTCAGGTATGACCTAAATCAAATCCCACACGATTATACAGTGGAAATGAGAAATAGATTTAAGGGCCTAGATCTGATAGAAAGAGTGCCTGATGAACTATGGATGGAGGTTCGTGACACTGTACAGGAGACAGGGATCAAGACCATCCCTATGGAAAAGAAATGCAAAAAAGCAAAACGGCTGTCTGGAGAAGCCTTACAAATAGCTGTGAAAAGAAGAGAAGCGAAAAGCAAAGGAGAAAATGAAAGATACAAGCATCTGAATGCAGAATTCTAAAGAATAGCAAGAAGAGATAAGAAAGCCTTCTTTAGCAATCAGTGCAAAGAAATAGAGGAAAAGAATAGAACAGGAAAGACTAGAGATCTCTTCAAGAAAATTAGAGGTACCAAGGGAACATTTCATGCAAAGATGGGCTCAATAAAGGACAGAAATGGTCTGGACCTAACAGAAGCAGAAGATATTAAGAAGAGGTGGCAAGAATACACAGAAGAACGGTACAAAAAAGATCTTCACGACACAGATAATCATGATGATGTGATCACTAATCTAGAACCACACATCTTGGAATGTGAAGTCAAGTGGGCCTTAGAAAGCAGCACTACGAACAAAGCTAGTGGAGGTGATGGAATTCCAGTAGAGCTATTTCAAATCCTGAAAGATGATGCTGTGAAAGTGCTGCACTCAATATGCCAGCAAATTTGGAAAACTCAGCAGTGGTCACAGGACTGGAAAAGGTCAGTTTTCATTCCAATTCCAAACAAAGGCAATGCCAAAGAATGCTCAAACTACCGTACAATTACACTCATCTCACATGCTGGTAAAGTAATGCTCAAAATTCTCCAAGCCAGGCTTCAGCAGTATGTGAACTGTGAACTTCCAGATACTCAAGGTGGTTTTAGAAAAGGCAGAGGAACCAGAGATCAAATTGCCCATATCCTCTGGACCACTGAAAAAGCAAGAGAGTTCCAGAAAAACATCTATTTCTGCTTTATTGACTATGCCAAAGCCTTTGACTGTGTGGATCACAATAAACTGGAAAATTCTGAAAGAGATGGGAATACCAGACCACATGACCTGCCTCTTGAGAAACCTGTATGCAGGTCAGGAAGCAACTTTTAGAACTGGACATGGAACAACAGAATGGTTCCCAACAGGAAAAGGAGTACGTCAAGGCTGTATATTGTCACCCTGCTTATTTAACTTCTGTGCAGAGTACATCATGAGAAACGCTGGACTGGAAGAAACACGAGCTGGAATCAAGATTGCTGGGAGAAATATCAATAACCTCAGATATGCAGATGACACCACCCTTATGGCAGAAAGTGAAGAAGACCTAAAAAGCCTCTTGATGAAAGTGAAAGAGGAGAGTGAAAAAGTTGACTTAAAGTTCAACATTCAGAAAACAAAGATCATGGCATCTGGTTCCATCACTTCATGGGAAATAGATGGGGAAACAGAGGAAACAGTGTCAGACTTTATTTTGGGGGGCTCCCAAATCACTGCAGATGGTGACTACAGCCATGAAATTAAAAGACGCTTACTCCTTGGAAGAAAAGTTATGACCAACCTAGCTAGCATATTCAAAAGCAGAGACGTTACTTTGCCGACTAAGGTCCATCTATTCAAGGCTATGGTTTTTCCTGTGGTCATGTATGGATGTGAGAGTTGGACTGTGAAGAAGGCTGAGCACCAAAGAATTGATGCTTTTGAACTGCCGTGTTGGAGAAGACTCTTGAGAATCCCTTGGACTGCAAGGACATCCAACCAGTCCATTCTGAAGGAGATCAACCCTGGGATTTATTTGGAAGGAATGATGCTAAAGCTGAAACTCCAGTACTTTGGCCACCTCTTGCGAAGAGTTGACTCATTGGAAGAGACTCTGATGCTGGGAGGGATTGGAGGCAGGAGGAGAAGGTAATGACCGAGGATGAGATGGCTGTATGGCATCTCAGACTCGATGGACGTGAGTCTGAGTGATCTCCGGGAGATGGTGATGAACAGGGAGGCCTGGCATGTTGCGATTCATGGGGTTGCAAAGAGTAGAACACGACTGAGGGACTGAACTGAACTGAAGGGTATCTTGGTTGTTTCCAAGTTTTGGCGTTTACAACTGGAGCCACTGTAAACATCCATGTTCAGGGTTTTGTGTGAACATAGGTTTTCAACCCCTTTGCATAAATACTAAGGAGTATGATTGCTATGTCATAGGGTAAGAATATGTTTAGTTTTGTAAGAAACTGCCAAACTATCTTCCAAAGTGGATGTACCATTTTGCAAACCCATCAACAATGAACGAGAATTTCTGGTGCTCTACATGCTCACCAGCATTCAGTGTTGTCAATGTTCTGAATCTTGGCAGTGCTTCTAAGTGTAGAGTGGTATCTCATTGTTTTAATTTGCATAATTTGCATTTCCTTGGTGGCCTGATATGGAGCATCTTTTCATATGCTTACTTGCCATCTGTGTATCTTCTTTGATGAGGTATCAAACTCTTCGGCCCATTTTTTAAATTGAAATATTTAATTATTATTGAGTTTTAATATTTCCTTGTATATTTTAGACAGCAGTTCTTTATGAGATTTTTTTTTTTGCAAATATTTTCTCCTAGTCTGTGGCCTTTCTAGAGGTAGCATCTTTTAAGTTTTACCTATATAATTTATTCTTCTTGCTCTGTTCAAAGCCTCACATATTTTAATACTATAAAAATATAAATTTCCTTGTTTTTCCAATATGTATTTATATTTGATGTATGCATGTGAGAGGTACAAGATGTTAAATATTTCAAATATCCTTGCATGTATGGTCCAGTAGTTTTGGGCTCTGTCTCTTGGTCACACAATTAACTATGACTTTGGACATAGTTTAAGTCCATTTAAACTAATTTAAAATTTAATTCCATTTAAACCAACATTCATTGGTTCTTCAAAATTTTGCTAGCTATTGTTAGGCATAAGCAGTGATTTTCTCTTGTAAGACGTTTACAGCTACACTTTATCATGTTCCCCTCTAATGTTAGTATGCCAAATGTTATTATGTTTTTATGTTATCATGAATGGATGTTGAATTTTATCAAAGGACTATTCTGCACCTATTGAAGTGATCCAATGGCTTTTTATCCCCTTTTTTATTAATACAGTATATTCCATCGAATGACTTTTCAACATTAATACAACTTTGAATTCTTGGAATAAAATCCCCTTGGTCATAATCTATTCTCCTTTTGATATATTTTAGATTCAAATGTTAATAATTTGCTTAGAATTTTTCATTATGTTCATGAGAGAGAGATAGATCTATAATTTTCCCCTTTGAACAAAGCGGGAAGACTTGGGAATCTTGATATCAAGATTTATTATTAATAATAAATGTCTTATGGGCACAGAATAGACAAGGAAAATAATTAAACACAATGGAGAATTCAGAAAGAGACCCACATTCTTTTAGACACTAGATTTATAACAAACTTGATCCTGAAGAGAAGAGAGGAACAGTGATTTTTATTTTTTTATTTTTTATTTTTTTTTTTAGTTTGAGTAGTTTTTCCTGGGCTACTAGTTTTGTTTTGTTTTGTTTTGTTTTTCCTTTATTTTAATTTACAATACTGTATTGGTTTTGCCATACATTGACATGAATCCACCACGGGTGTACATGCGTTCCCAAACATGAACCCCCCACCCACCTCCCTCCCCATAACGTCTCTCTGGGTCATCACCGTGCACCAGCCCCAAGCATGCTGTATACTGCGTCGGACATAGACTGGCGATTCAATACTTACATGATAGTATACATGTTACAATGCCATTCTCCCAAATCATCCCACCCTCTCCCTCTCCCTCTGAGTCCAAAAGTCCGCTATACACATCTGTGTCTTTTTTCCTGTCTTGCATACAGGGTCGTCATTGCCATCTTTCTAAATTCCATATATATGTGTTAGTATACTGTATTGGTGTTTTTCTTTCTGGCTTACTTCACTCTGTATAATCGGCTCCAGTTTCATCCATCTCATCAGAACTGATTCAAATGTATTCTTTTTAACAGCTGAGTAATACTCCATTGTGTATATGAACCACAGCTTTCTTATCCATTCATCTGCTGATGGACATCTAGGTTGTTTCCATGTCCTGGCTATTATAAACAGTGCTGCAGTGAACATTGGGGTACACGTGTCTCTTTCCATTCTGGTTTCCTCAGTGTGTATGCCCAGCACTGGGATTGCTGGGTCATAAGGTAGTTCTATTTGCAATTTTTTAAGGAATCTCCACACTGTTCTCCAAAGTGGCTGTACTAGTTTGCATTCCCAACAACAGTGTAGGAGGGTTCCCTTTTCTCCACACCCTCTCCAGCATTTATTGCTTGCAGATATTTGGATCGCAGCCATTCTGACTGGTGTGAAGTGGTACCTCATTGTGGTTTTGATTTGCATTTCTCTAATAATGAGTGATGTTGAGCATCTTTTCATGTGTTTGTTAGCCATCCATATGTCTTCTTTGGAGAAATGTCTATTTAGTTCTTTGGCCCATTTTTTGATTGGGTAGTTTATTTTTCTGGAATTGAGCTGCATAACTTGCTTGTATATTTTTGAGATTAGTTGTTTGTCAGTTGCTTCATTTGCTATTGTTTTCTCCCATTCAGAAGGCTGTCTTTTCACCTTGCTTATATTTTCCTTTGTTGTGCAGAAGCTTTTAATTTTAATTAGATCCCATTTGTTTATTTTTGCTTTTATTTCCAGAATTCTGGGAGTTGGATCATAGAGGATCCTGCTGTGATTTATGTCGGAGAGTGTTTTGCCTATATTCTCCTCTAGGAGTTTTATAGTTTCTGATCTTACATTTAGATCTTTAATCCATTTTGAGTTTATTTTTGTGTATGGTGTTAGAAAGTGATCTAGATTCATTCTTTTACAAGTGGTTGACCAGTTTTCCCAGCACCACTTGTTAAAGAGATTGTCTTTACTCCATTGTATATTCTTGCCTCCTTTGTCAAAGATAAGGTGTCCATATGTGTGTGGATTTATCTCTGGGCTTTCTATTTTGTTCCATTGATCTATATGTCTGTCTTTGTGCCAGTACCATACTGTCTTGATGACTGTGGCTTTGTAGTAGAGTCTGAAGTCAGGCAAGTTGATTCCTCCAGTTCCATTCTTCTTTCTCAAGATTGCTTTGGCTATTCGAGGTTTTTTGTATTTCCATACAAATCTTGAAATTATCTGTCCTAGTTCTGTGAAAAATATGGCTGGTAGCTTAATAGGGATTGCATTGAATTTGTAAATTGCTTTGGGTAGTATACTCATTTTCACTATATTGATTCTTCCGATCCATGAACATGGTATATTTCTCCATCTATTAGTGTCCTCTTTGATTTCTTTCACCAGTGTTTTATAGTTTTCTATGTATAGGTCTTTAGTTTCTTTAGGTAGATATATTCCTAAGTATTTTATTCTTTTCATTGCAATGGTGAATGGAATTGTTTCCTTAATTTCTTTTTCTACTTTCTCATTATTAGTGCATAGGAATGCAAGGGATTTCTCTGTGTTAATTTTATATCCTGCAACTTTACTATATTCATTGATGATCTCTAGTAATTTTCTGGTGGAGTCTTTAGGGTATTCTATGTAGAGGATCATGTCATCTGCAAACATTGAAAGTTTTACTTCTTCTTTTCCATTTGGATTCCTTTTATTTCTTTTTCTGCTCTGATTGCTGTGGCCAAAGCTTCCAAAACTATGTTGCATAGTAGCGGTGAAAGTGGGCACCCTTGTCTTCTTCCTGACTTTAGGGGGAATGCTTCAGTTTTTCACCATTGAGGATAATGTTTGCTTTGGGTTTGTCTTATATAGCTTTTATTATCTTGAGGTATGTTCCTTCTATTCCTGCTTTCTGGAGAGTTTTTATCATAAATGGATGTTGAATTTTGTCAAAAGCCTTCTCTGCATCTATTGAGATAATCATGTGGTTTTTATTTTTCAATTTGTTAATGTGGTGAATTACATTGATTGATTTGTGGATATTGAAGAATCCTTGCCTCCCTGGGATAAAGCCCACTTGGTCATGGTGTATGATCTTTTTAATGTGTTGTTGGATTCTGATTACTAGAATTTTGTTGAGGATTTTTGCATCTATGTTCATCAGTGATATTGGCCTGTCGTTTTCTTTTTTTGTAGTATCTTTGTCAGGTTTTGGTATTAGGGTGATGGTGGCCTCATAAAATGAGTTTGGAAGTTTACCTTCCTCTGCAATTTTCTGGAAGAGTTTGAGGAGGATAGGTGTTAGCTCTCCTCTAAATTTTTGGTAGAATTCAGCTGTGAAGCCGTCTGGACCTGGGCTTTTGTTTGCTGGAAGATTTCTGATTACACTTTCAATTTCCGTGCTTGTGGTGGGTCTGTTAAGATTTTCTATTTCTTCCTGGTTCAGTTTTGGAAAATTGTACTTTTCTAAGAATTTGTCCATTTCTTCCACGTTGTCCATTTTATTGGCATATAACTGCTATTAGTAGTCTCTTATGATCCTTTGTATTTCTGTGTTGTCTGTTGTGATCTCTCCATTTTCATTTCTAATTTTATTGATTTGATTTTTCTCTCTTTGCTTCTTGATGAGTCTGGCTAATGGTTTGTCAATTTTATTTTTCTTTTCAAAGAACAAGGTTTTGGCTTTGTTGATTTTTGCTATGGTCTCTTTTGTTTCTTTTGCATTTATTTCTGCCCTAATTTTTAAGATTTCTTTCCTTCTACTAACTCTGGGGTTCTCCAACTCTTCCTTTTCTAGTTGCTTTAGTTGTAGAGTTAGGTTTTTATTTGACTTTTTTCTTGTTTCTTGAGGTATGCCTGTATTGCTATGAACTTTCCTCTTAGCACTGCTTTTATAATGTCCCACAGGTTTTGGGTTGTTGTGTTTTCATTTTCATTCGTTTCTATGCATATTTTGATTTCTTTTTTGATTTCTTCTGTGATTTGTTGGTTATTCAGAAGTGTGTTGTTCAACCTCCATATGTTGGAATTTTTAATAGTTTTTCTCCTGTAATTGAGATCTAATCTTAATGCATTATGGTCAGAAAAGATGCTTGGAATGATTTCGATTTTTTTGAATTTATCAAGTTTAGATTTATGGCCCAGGATGTGATCTATCCTGGAGAATGTTCCATGAGCACTTGAGAAAAAGGTGAAATTCATTGTTTTGGGGTGAAATGTCCTATAGATATCAATTAGGTCTAACTGATCTAATGTATCATTTAAAGTTTGCGTTTCTTTGTTGATTTTCTGTTTAGTTGATCTGTCCATAGGTGTGAGTGGGGTATTAAAGTCTCCCACTATTATTGTGTTATTGTTGATTTCCCCTTTCATACTTGTTAGCATTTGTCTTACATATTGCGGTGCTCCTATATTGGGTGCATATATATTTATAATTGTTATATCTTCTTCTTGGATCGATCCTTTGATCATTATGTAGTGGCCTTCTTTGTCTCTTTTCACAGCCTTTGTTTTAAAGTCTATTTTATCGGATATGAGTATTGCCACTCCTGCTTTCTTTTGGTCTCTATTTGCATGGTGTATCTTTTTCCAGCCCTTCACTTTCAGTCTGTATGTGTCCCTTGTTTTGAGGTGGGTCTCTTGTAAGCAGCATATAGAGGGGTCTTGTTTTTGTATCCATTCGGCCAGTCTTTGTCTTTTGGTTGGGGCATTCAACCGATTTATGTTTAAGGTAATTATTGATAAGTATGATCCTGTTACCATTTCCTTTATTGTTTTGGGTTCGGGTTTATACACCCTTTTTGTGTTTCCTGTCTAGAGAATATCCTTTAGAATTTGTTGGAGAGCTAGTTTGGTGGTGCTGAATTCTCTCAGCTTTGGCTTGTCTGTAAAGCTTTTGATTTCTCCTTCGTATTTGAATGAGATCCTTGCTGGGTACAGTAATCTGGGCTGCAGGTTATTGTCTTTCATCACTTTAAGTATGTCTTGCCATTCCCTCCTGGCCTGAAGAGTTTCTATTGAAAGATCAGCTGTTATCCTTATGGGAATCCCCTTGTGTGTTATTTGTTGTTTTTCCCTTGCTGCTTTTAATATTTGTTCTTTGTGTTTGATCTTTGTTAATTTGATTACTATGTGTCTTGGGGTGTTTCGCCTTGGGTTTATCCTATTTGGAACTCTCTGTGTTTCTTGGACTTGGGTGATTATTTCCTTCCCCATTTTAGGGAAGTTTTCAACTATTATCTCCTTAAGGATTTTCTCATGGTCTTTCTTTTTGTCTTCTTCTTCTGGGACTCCTATAATTCAAATGTTGGAGCGTTTCATATCGTCCTGGAGGTTTCTGAGATTGTCCTCATTTCTTTTAATTCGTTTTTCTTGTTTCCTCTCAGATTCATTTATTTCTACCATTCTATCTTCTATTTCACTGATCCTATCTTCTGCCTCCGTTATTCTACTATTTGTTGTCTCCAGAGTGTTTCTGATCTCATTTATTGAGTTATTCATTATATTTTGACTCTTTTTTATTTCTTCTAGGTCCTTGTTAAACCTTTCTTGCATCTTCTCAGTCCTTGTCTCTAGGCTATTTATCTGTGTTTCCATTTTGATTTCAAGATTTTGGATCATTTTCACTATCAATATTTGGAATTCTTTCTCAGGTAGATTCCCTACCTCTTCCTCTTTTGTTTGGTTTGGTGGGCAACCCTCCTGTTCCTTTATCTGCTGAGTATTCCTCTGTCTCTTCATCTTGATTATATTGCTGCGTTTGGGGTGGCCTTTTTATATTCTGGTAATTTGTGGAGTTCTCTTTATTATGGAGCTTCCTCACTGTGGGTGGGGTTGTATCATTGGCTTGTCTAGGTTTCCTGGTTAGGGAAGCTTGTGTTGGAGTTCTGGTGGGTGGAGCTGGGTTTCTTCTCTCTGGAGTGCAGTAATGGGTTATGAGATGTCAAAGGTTTTGGAGTAACTTTGAGCTGCCTGTATATTGAAGTTCAGGAGTGTGTTCCTGTGTTGCTGGAGAATTTGTGTGGTATGTCTTGTTCTGGAACTTGTTGGTCCTTGGGTGGAGCTTGGTTTCACTCTTAGATATGGAGGCATTTGATGAGCTCCTATTGCTTAATGTTCCCTGAATTCAAGAGTTATCTGATGTTTTTAGGCTTTGGACTTAAGCCTCCTGCTTCTGGTTTTCAGTTTTATTTTTACAGTAGCCTCTAGACTTCTCCATCTATATAGCACCGATGATAAAACATCTAGGTTAAAGATGAAAAGTTTCTCCACATTGAGGGACACCCAGAGAGGTTCACTGTTTTTGAAGACAATGGTCTGCTTTTCTGGTTGCCTGATGTCCTCTGCCAGCCTACAGGAGTTTGCTCAGTGTTGAAATGTTCTTTTGAGGAATTTGTGAGGGAGAAAGTGGTCTTCCCGTCCTATTCCTCTGCCATCTTAGGACCGCCCCCAACAGTCATTTTTAAATAGTGTTTTGTCAACTGGATATTCATTAAAAATAAATATTGACATTTCTCTCACAAAATTATTTTAGAGAATATAAATGTAGATTTTAGAGACTATAAATGTGAACAGCAAACATGAAACCATCTGGAAAATAACACTGATGAATATGTTTATGATCTGGAGGTTGAAAAGAAAAGTTTTTTAAAAAAATAATGCATAAGTGTACATAAGTTCCTGTAGCAGATTCATGTCAATGTATGGCAAAACCAATACAGTATTGTAAAGTAAAAAATAAATAAATAAATAAAATAAAAATAATGCATAAATAGCACTAATATAAGGAAGTCATTGATAAATCAGATGTCATTAGCAACTTTTTTAAGTACAAGATAACATTAAGAAAGTGAAATGTCAAACCATAGTGCAGGATAATGTGTTTATAAAACTTACTACAGCAAAAGTTAGATCAGAAAATAAAAATATCTACAAATGCAGAAGAAGGAAAAGCAGATGATCTAACATAAAAATGTCTTAAAATCTTGAATGGGTGCTTCACAAAAACTGATTCTTAAATGACCAATCAACATACAAAAAAGATGCTCAACTACTTTAGCCATCATGGAAATGCAACTTAAACTGACAATTTAATACTACTATAAGATTCCCAGAATACCTAAACTAAGACAGACTAATACTTCCAAGTGTTATTAAAAATGTGAGCAGAAAGAATTCTCATACATGGCTGGTGGGAGTCTACAACGGTTCCTCCACCTGAAAACTGTTAGGCAGTACACATACTGAAGCTTAGCATATGCATTCCATATTACTTAGAAATTCCATTACTAGATACACTTATCAAAATATTTTTTAAAATAAAACATTCATACAAGCAGTACTGATAATAAAACCAAATAGAAATTATCAAATATTCAGTAGTTAAATGATCAATAAAGTGTACTATGTTCATAATATAGAATACTATACAGCAATGAAAGCAAAATACTGCTACATGCAATGTTCTGGATGAATCTCAGAAACAAGTGAAATGAAAAGGTTATGTACGGCACTATTCAATCTATGCAAAGTTCGTAAACACGTAAAACAAACTTTGTTTTTAGACATCTGGGTAGTGATTTCATACTGTTCATACTGTTCATGAGGTTATCAAGGCAAGAATAGTGAAGTGGCTTGCCATTCCCTTCTCCAGTGGACCACGTTCTGTCAGACCTCTCCACCATGACCCGCCCATCTTGGGTTGCCCCACAGGCATGGCTTGGTTTCCTTGAGTTAGACAAGGCTGTGGTCCTAGTGTGATTAGATTGACTAGTTTTCTGTGAGTATGGTTTCAGTGTGTCTGCTCTCTGATGCCCTCTTGCAACACCTACCATCTTACTTGGGTTTCTCTTACCTTGGGCGTGGGGTATCTCTTCACGGCTGCTTCAGCAAAGCACAGCCACTGCTCCTTACCTTGGATGAGGGGTATCTCCCCACCACTGCTGTTCCTGACCTTCAACGTGGGATAGCTCCTCTAGACCCTCCCGCACCTGAGCAGCCACCGCTCCTAGGGTTGCTCCTCCTGGCCACAGGCCCTGGCCTCCGGCTTGGCATGGCTCCTCAGGGTCACTGCCCCTGGCCACGGGCTCGAGGTGGCTTCTCCCGGCCGCCCCTGACCTCAGACGTGGGGTGTCTCTTCCCGGCCGCCACTGGCCTCGGACACGGGGTAGCTCCTCCCGGCCGCCGCCCTGACCTCGGACAAAGGGTAGCTCCTCTAGGCCGTTCCTGTGCTGTCGCAGCCTGGCACTCTAGGCCACTGCCCCTGACCTCAGACATACGGTAGCTCCTCTTGGCCACGCGTAGTGCGCCGGCCGGCTCTGGCTGCCACCTGAGCTTAGTGCACCGGAACCAGAGATCAAATTGCCAACATCCGCTGGATCATGGAAAAAGCAAGAGAGTTCCAGAAAAACATCTATTTCTGCTTTATTGACTATGCCAAAGCCTTGACTGTGTGGATCACAATAAACTGTGGAAAATTCTGAAAGAGAGGGGGATACCAACCACCTAACCTGCCTCTTGAGAAATCTGTATGCAGGTCAGGAAGCAACAGTTAGAACTGGACATGGAACAACAGAATGGTTCCAAATAGGAAAAAGGGGTACATCAAGGCTGTATATTGTCACCCTGCTTATTTAACTTCTGTGCAGAGTACATCATGAGAAATGCTAGACTGGAAGAAACACAAGCTGGAATCAAGATTGCTGGGAGAAATATCAATAACCTCAGATATGCAGATGACACCACCCTTATGGCAGAAAGTGAAGAGGAACGAAAAAGCCTCTTGATGAAAGTGAAACAGGAGAGCGAAAAAGTTGGCTTAAAGCTCAGCATTCAGAAAATGAAGCTCATGGCATCTGGTCCCATCACTTCATGGGAAATAGATGGGGAAACAGAGGAAACAGTGTCAGACTTTATTTTGGGGGGCTCCCAAATCACTGCAGATGGTGACTGCAGCCAGGAAATTAAGACACTTACTCCTTGGAAGAAAAGTTATGACCAATCTAGATAGTATATTCAAAAGCAGAGACATTACTTTGCCGACTAAGGTCCGTCTAGTCAAGGCTATGGTTTTTCCTGTGGTCATGTATGGATGTGAGAGTTGGATTGTGAAGAAGGCTGAGCATCGAAGAATTGATGCTTTTGAACTGCCGTGTTGGAGAAGACTCTTGAGAATCCCTTGGACTGCAAAGACATCCAACCAGTCCATTCTGAAGGAGATCAACCCTGGGATTTCTTTGGAAGGAAAGATGCTAAAGCTGAAACTCCAGTACTTTGGCCACCTCATGTGAAGTGTTGACTCATTGGAAGAGACTCTGCTGCTGGGAGGGATTGGAGGCAGGAGGAGAAGGTGATGACCGAGGATGAGATGGCTGGATGGCATGATGGACTCAATAGACGGGAGTCTGGGTGAGCTCTCGGAGATGATGATGGACAGGGAGGCCTGGCGTGTTGCGATTCATGGGGTTGCAAAGACTCGGATACGACTGAGCGACTGAACTGAACTGAACTGGATAGTGATTATATGTGGGTAAGAAAATTAATGAATGGAATAGGAATGAGGGGGCCTTGGAGAGTGCATAATGTTCAAGTTTCATATCTGGGAAATGGCTCCATGTGTTTTTATTTTCTTTTTGTGATTAATCAAGTTGACAGTCGTGTTTATTGTTTTCTTCTTTATGTCAAGGTTGTATAACTAGAAATTTATGCTGGCATTCTTACAAGGAGAAATACATAGAGCGGTTTTTAAGGACAAAATTATTAAACAGTCTAACATTTCAAAAGAATAAACTTAAGTAATGATAATATATATATGTTTTCCATACATAGTTACATATCACATTTAAAGACTTCAAAATTGTTCAAAACTAATGTAACTTGATTCAGTTTTATTTTGTCATGTAGCCAATAATGAAAACCATTAATTAGATTCAGAAAATATTTTTTAACTTGGAGTTACAATGTGAGAAAAAAAGCTTCTAAAAAGTCAATCCATAATTTAAAGCAAAATGATACATGATCTTAGAAGTCTAAGTTTATTTTGCTTTAGGTTGGTATAGCACATAGCTTATCTTTGTAAATCAGCGATAATACCATGGCATTTAAAAAATTATATTTTAATTAATTATCTCCCTCTTCATGAAGAAAGAAATACTGATTTGTTTACTTAAAAATATATTTATAAAAATTGAAAATTTTATCAGTTCATAAATATTAGATAAGTAAATGTAGTAGAAAATGATTTAAAGTAGAAACAGAGCACTGCTACATAGTAAAGAAAAAAGAAATAATGACATATAATTAAATATCATTAGATCTCTCAAGAGGCCTCGTTGGTGAGAAATCTTAGTAGTATTATGACTCCCTTTTGAATTTGACAGGATATTCTCTTTTCTCAGAATACATGTCCTTTAACAATGGCATTGGTTTCCCTTAGTTTTCCATAAAAGACTAACTTGTTTACGGTTTTGAGAATATTAAATCTTGATTGATACTGCTGTAGGAAACCCTCATTTTTCTGAATCATTTTTTCTGATTTGCAATGGCATAATTTTTTTTGTCTCTGCTTTACTCAGCCTATTTAAAGAGTCTTGAAAGAACACTGACTTCAAATAATCTAATCATTTGAAAGTTTTGGCAAACCAATCAAAGAAATCCAAATGTGAGAAGTGAAGGATTCAGTTTCCTTTTAGTTTAAGGTTTTTAAGTATAAAACTTTACTAAAGCCAAAACTGCAAGAGACTCAGGAGACCCAGGTTCAATTCTAGGTCAGAAAGAACTCTGTAGTAGGAAATGCCACCTACTGCAGTATTGTTGCCTGGAGAATTCCGTGGGCAGAGGAGGCTGGTGGGCTATAGTCCATGAGGCTACAAAGAATCAGACACGACTGAGCACATTACACACAAAGCCAAAAATACCCTGTATGCGAGACAGCAAAAGAGACCCAGATGTATAGAACAGTCTTTTGGACTCTGTGGGAGAGGGAGAGGAAGAGGGTGAGATGACTTGGGAGAATGGCATTGAAACATGTATAATATCATATAAGAAATGAATCACCAGTCTAGGTTCGATGCAGGATATAGGATGCTTGGGGCTGGTGCACTGGGGTGACCCAGAGAGATGATATGGGGAAGGAGGTGAGAGGGGGTGTTCAGGATTGGGAACATATGTACACCCGTGGCAGATTCATGTTGATGTATGGCAAAACCAATACAGTATCGTAAAGTAAAAACAAACAAACAAACAAAAAAAAGCAAACATGGAAGAGCGGGTGGCATATCAAGATATACAAACTCCATTTTTGCAGGCACTGCCAGTTACTGAACTGACAACGAATATATATTTAAAAAATGTGAGTGTTGGGAGGAGGAAAGAAGGTTCTAACTGTTAAGATATAGGAACACTCACACTGGGGCAAACACAAAACACACAGAGAGGATTCCTCCAAATGTCAGAGAGACAAAGGACTAAAAACCTCTCAACCCTCTATCTCCCATATCAGGAAATACAACTGCTAGAAATACTGGTACCCTCAAACACACACACACACACTCATGAAATGAAATGAAATGAAATGAAATGAATTAGATTTAAATGCCCTGTCACTTTTCACATGGCAAGAACTGGATCCTATAATCTGTCACTTGATAGAAATCATTTAATCATCTAAATGCAAAATGAAAACTCAAAATCCACATTCCTGGCACCAGTGTGGACACAATTTCTATGGACAATGAAAATATCAAGGAAAAGCTAACCTGACAATGACTCAAATTAGACTGTAAGAGTGAGAAACAAACAAACAAAAAATTAAACAGAAGACTTAAACAGGATGGCCAATGGATGGTGCGTTGCAGAGTCAGTGCAGATAAGGTGGATTTTCAAGCTACTGGTTTCTACTGGTCCAAGGGTGGGATCGAGATGAGCAATACTGCAGCAGACCACCAGAAATAAGCTGCTAAGGGTAGTTACTACTACTGTTGAAAGCGAAAGTGAAGTCGCTCAGTCGTGTCCGACTCTCTGCGACCCCATGGGCTGTAGCATACCAGGCTCCTCTGTCCATGGGATTTTCCAGGCAATAGCCCTGGAATGGATTGCCATTTCTTTCTCCAGGGGATATTCCCAACCCAGGGATCGAACCCGGGTCTCCCACATTGTAAACAGACGCTTTACCATCTGAGCCACCAGGGAAGTCCTTAGTAGTAGTAAAACTACTAGGTTAAAAACATCTAGCTCGTGAATATCACACTGTTTATTTATACAAAGTGAAAGTGAAGGCACTCAGTCATTTCCCACTCTTTGCAACCATATGGACTGTAGCCCACCAAGCTCCTCCATCCATGGAATTCTCCAGGCAAGAATACTGGAGTGGGTTGCCATTTCCTTCTCCAGGATTTATACAAAGGAACCAACCAATAGATTGATTTCATTTAACAAGGCAAAGCCAAGACTTACCTTAAAAAAAAGGGCAGAGAGGGAAGAAAATTAGCCACAGAGATTTTGGAAATAGTTAAGTCATGCTTGTAATTTATTGATTGACAGATAACAAAGATGTCTGTTTAGACAGTTTATCCTCTAGTACTTTAAGCAAGGAAATGAAAGAAAGCAATTGTAGGCTTATGGATTCTCTAGAAAGTCTTGCAGGTTTGGTTTTGCAGCATATATGTGAAGCTATCTCCAGATAATGCCTTCTGGTACATCTTTCCTTCAGCATCTCAACCTTAGTCAGGCCATGTCTATACTTTTACCTCATCAGAGTTTCTCACTCTGCTGTGCTCTATCTTTCTGTACCAGCCTCTTTAAAGCCCCCTTTACATCTTTGTTTCTCAGAGTGTAAATGATAGGGTTAAGGGTGGGAGTTACAACAGTATACAAAAGGGTTATGAACTTTCCTTGACTGTGGGCATAAGAACTGTTGGGCTGGATATAGACAGCTGTGATGGTTCCATAGAAGAGAGTTACTACCAAGAGGTGGGATCCACAAGTGCCAAGGGCTTTTCGCCAGGCTTGAGCTGACCTGATCCTCATTACTGCTTGAGCAATGCATCCATATGAGATCAAGATAAGTGTCAGAGGGAGGAGGAGAAGCACCAAGGACGCCATGAAGAGCTGCACCTCATTGGCGTGAATGTTTACGCAGGCCAACTTGACCATGGCAGGCACTTCACAGATGAAGTGGTAAATCCTGTGGTTCCCACAGCGGGGCAGCCGAAGGGTGATGGTGCTCTGAATTAGGGTGTTGCCCACTCCACTCAACCATGCCATTCCTACCAGAGACTGGCAAAGTCGTGAGTGCATCACTGTGGCATAATGGAGTGGTCGACAAACAGCAGCATAGCGATCAAACGCCATGACAGCTAGGAGAACACATTCAGTGGATCCCAGCGCTAGGGATACATAGAGTTGAATGGCACAGCCTGTAGGACTGATGGTCTTGTATGGACCACGGAGGTTCCATAGCAGTTGGGGAGCGATGCTGGTGGTAAAGCAGAGGTCAACAAAGGAGAGATGGGTAAGAAAATGATACATGGGTGTGTGGAGCATGGGATCCTGATAAGAGATCAAGATGATTGCTGTGTTGCCAACCAGTGTCAGGAGATAGGAGATTAACACAACCGCAAAGAGGATCTTCTCAAGCTGCGGGTTATCCGAGAAGCCCACCAGTATGAAATCCCCTGCCAAACTCTCATTAATCATCGCCATCACCCTGCTCTTGAAAAGGAGAGAGGCGCATGTGAAAATATAGAAGTCAGATAGTGAGAAACAGTTAAGATCAGAAATACAGTTGGGAGAAACCGATCCTGAACGTGAGATAAGAGGGGTGTGCCATTTGGGGAAAGAGAGAGAACCGTTTGTCTCTAGGAGGAAATTAAAAGTGTACAAGAGCTTACAGAAAACTATTAAACATATGATGACATAAAATGGACCATATAAGAAATGATTAATTATTAATTATTGCTCTGTTCTCCAAAGTGTTTCATTTTTTCTTATAAATCCACCATCTTATTCCCCAATAATATCCTGTAAGCTTGTAAGTTAAAGACAATAAGGAGATGTTATCCAATCAAAAAAATCTTTGTAGACATTCTATCAGTTGTCAATAATAAAAAAAGCAATAAGAATATTTTTTGATGAAAATTATATAATTATTTCCATACTCTATAGTAACACATGCAATTCTTAAAGTCATGCTAAGGGTGAAAAATCTAATCATCATAGAGTTTTAATTAGTTATTAGATACCATCTATATAAATAGTTTCTCTCAATATTTTTTCATAATAAAAAAATGGGTAGATTAAATGGTGTTATAGAGTCTTCAGAGAGAAGCATTGTTGTAAGTTGCAAGTAAATGTTTAGCTCCTCATTAAAAACATTTTGTTTTTAATCAGATATATTATTTTTATATTAATCAAAGGACCCAATGCTACTCAAAAATTTCATTTATTTCATAAAACTTTTTGGAATATTATGAATTTTTCTTTATATAACTTTGTATTATATAGTAGCAGAATATCAAGTCTGTTTGATTCCTTGGTGATATGTCACTAACTTCATAACACTTTCATTTCATAGTAACTGCTGACTCGCTGCTGAAGAATTTGATGATAAGAGACAAAAACGACCATTTTTGGAAAGGAGATAAAGATGCAGTACATTTTAAAAATGACAGCCTCTTTTGGCAAGTGAAGTAGAGAGCGAATAAGAGCTAACTAGTGGATAAGATAAGGAAGGACTATTTTCAGCAGAGGAAGTAGCTTGGTAAGGCTTTAAACCGAAAAAGCATTGAGGAGCTGAGAAATATCTGAGAAATATCACTGAATAAGGAAAATTATGGGCAAAGTGTCTTATGGTTAGACTGCAATAGTAAGCAAACAAAATAATCAAGAGAAGTGTTTGAGATTTGTATTTATTGAAAGCACCTTAAAAGGTTAGCCTTTGAGGGATTTATAAACAGGTCAAGGGGTAATGAATGTCAGGAGGGAGTCAATAACCGACATGTTGTTTTTGTTCATTTGCTAAGTCATGTCCGATTCTTTATGACCTCATGAACTGCAGGATGCCAGGCTTTTCTGTTCATCACTATCTCCTGGAGCTTGCTCAAACTCATGTCCATTAAGTTGGTGATGTCATCCAACTATCTCATCCTCTGTCACCCCCTTCTCCTCTTGCCTTCAATCTTTCCCAGCATCAGAGTCTTTTCCAATGAGTTGGCTCCTTGCATCAGGTGGCCAAAGTATTGGAGCTTCAGCATCAGTCCTTCCAGTGACTATTTGAAGTTGATTTCCTTTAGGACTGACGGGTTTGATCTCCTTGCTGTCCAAGGGACTCTCAAGAGTCTTCTGCAGCACTGCAATTCAAAAGCATCCATTCTTTTGTGCTCATGTTGTTTGTGTTTAAAAAACAGCTGGCCTCAGATTGCAGGATGGAATGACAAGTAGTGAATGAACAAAGGAACTGGTTAGGAGGCTGTTGCAATACTTCAGGAAACAGATGGCTTGGTGGTAGCAGGGAAGATTTGTATTTTAGACACACTCTACAGATTAGTCTAGACAAACTTGAGACTCTGGATGTGGAAAGTGAGAAGGAAGTATCAATAATGGGTCACAGGTTTATTTCTTGAAAACTTGCATGTCATCTACAGAGAAGCATGAAAGCTGAAAAATTTTTGTAGAGAAAATGCTAGATATACATATCTCTGTTGATGATTTTTAAAAAGCTGAATGGATAAGAATGTCAAGCATGATTCAATTCTACTTTTGATTATTTGTCACACATCTTCTTCTTAAGTCATCCAGCTTGGACATACCTCAGTTCAGTTCAGTCACTCAGTCATGTCCGACTCTTTGCGATCCCATGGACTGCAGCATGCCAAGCCTCCCTGTCCATCACCAACTCCCAGAGCTTACTCAAACTCATGTCCATTGTGTCAGTGATGCCATCCAACCATCTCATCCTTTGTTGTCCCCTTCTCCTTCTACCTTCAGTCTTTCCCAGCGTCAGGGTCTTTTCAAATGAGTCGATTCTTCACATCAGGTGGCCAAAATATTGGACTTTCAGCTTCAGCATCAGTCCTTCCAATGAATATACATGGCTGATTTCCTTAGGATGGACTGGTTGGATCTCCTTGCAGTCCAAAGGACTCTCAAGAGTCTTCTCCAACACCACAGTTCAAAAGCATAAATTCTGTGGCACTCAGCTTTCTTTATAGTCCAACTCTCACATCCGTACATGACTACTGGAAAAACCATACCTTTGACTAGATGGGCCTTGGTTGGTAAAGTAATGCCTCTGCTTTGTAATATGCTGCCTATGTTAGTCATAACTTTTCTTCCAAGGAGCAAGCATCTTTTAATTTCATGGCTACAGTCACCATTTGCAGTGATTTTGGAGCCCCCCCCCAAAAAGGTCTGTCACTGTCTCCATCGTTTCCCCATCTATTTGCCATGAAGTGATGTGACCAGATGCCATCATCTTAGTTTTCTGAATGTTGAGTTTTAAGCCAGCTTTTTCACTCTCCTCTTTACCTTTCCTCAAGAGGCTCTTTAGTTCTGCTATAATTGGAAACCTTCAGTACTTTCCCTGACAAAAAAATTGTTCACTTTGCAGTATTCTATCAATTGTATTCATCATTTGGATAACATAACTACCCAAATACAAGTTTGAATGTGATGATTACATTCATGCATTTTAACCAATATATTCTTATTTCATTTAATTTTCTAAGAAGACTTTTTAATTCATATCATCCTAGATGGCAACACATTCTAGATGATCTCATATCTTTTGGTTTGTATTCTTCATTACCTTCCTGTACATGATTGTCAGAATCATACAACAATGGGATATTTATCAAGATACAACTTCTATTTCTTAGAATGTAAAATTGACTTTAAGGCTCTGTACAATTTCAGTTTCCCTTTCTGCTTTCAGAATTATGTCCCATCATTTAGAACTTGTTCTGGCCAAATCAATCTCTCTGTTTCCATAAAGTTATAATGTACTGAAACTGCTTGCTAACTCCAAGTCTCCTCCTTTGAATGTCTTTGAACCCACTTCTTTCACCCTTGACAAACTCTACTTACCTGTTAACGTTCATCTCTATATCAACATCTAAGATGCACTCACATCCTTACTGTACAATATACTTGTCTTCTGAAATCCTGAATTACTTCCTAACACTGTGTCAATATGCATAAGGACCTTTTTCATTAAGCACGGCAAGTGTTATAAAATGGAAAGTAACCTCTTAATGGGCTAAGATATCTATCTTAAATATCTTTTGTATTATCCTTAGCATACAGGTCTTTTTTTTTTTTAACATAGTCAAAGCCAAATAAATATGTTTTGAATAAACTAATAACTTTGCTAATTCTACTAAACTGCTCTTCCCCTGAACTAGCAAAACACATGTCTAAAACATATATTTAAACATAAAGCAACATAGCTACAAATAATAATGTTAATTTAAAAACCTATATCTATTCAACTGCTGTACCAACTCCCCCATTATTTAGTCAGTGAATTTTAATGTCATTAGCAGCAATATCAGAAGACTCATTTTAAAAAATGTAAAGCTCTGAAATATACTTCCCAGAAACGTTAGGGGTTTTCTTAAGATAGATAGGTAGATAGATAAAATCTCCAAGTTTTTCTTCTGATACAGTGATGATGCCCATATATATTTAACTCACTCATTAACCCAATGCCATTCATGCAACTTGTCCCTAGGAAAATAGGATACATGAGCATCACAGTTTACTGCATCCCACATTTTAAACTGCATACATTTAAATTAGGGAACCCTCCTACACTGTTGGTGGGAATGCAAACTAGTACAGCCACTATGGAGAACGGTGTGGAGATTCCTTAAAAAATTGCAAATAGAACTACCTTATGACCCAGCAATCCCACTTCTGGGCATACACACCGAGGAAACCAGAATTGAAAGAGACACCTGTACCCCAATGTTCATTGCAGCACTGTTTATAATAGCCAGGACATGGAAACAACCTAGATGTCCATCAGCAGATGAATGGATAAGAAAGCTGTGGTACATATACACAATGGAGTATTACTCAGCCGTTAAAAAGAATTCATTTGAATCAGTTCTGATGAGATGGATGAAACTGGAGCCGATTATACAGAGTGAAGTAAGCCAGAAAGAAAAACACCAATACAGTATACTAACACATATATATGGAATTTAGGAAGATGGCAATGACGACCCTGTATGCAAGACAGGGAAAGAGACACAGATGTGTATAACGGACTTTTGGACTCAGAGGGAGAGGGAGAGGGTGGGATGATTTGGGAGAATGACATTCTAACATGTATACTATCATGTGAATTGAATCGCCAGTCTATGTCTGACGCAGGATGCAGCATGCTTGGGGCTGGTGCATGGGGATGACCCAGAAAGTTGTTATGGGAAGGGAGGTGGGAGGGGGGCTCATGTTTGGGAATGCATGTAAGAATTAAAGATTTTAAAATTAAAAAAAAAATAAATAAATTAAAAAAATAAATAAAATAAAAATAAAAATTTTCAAAAAAAAAAAAAAAAGAAATTTTTGTGCACACACAGAATAATGGAAGAATAAAGTAATAATCCTTAAAAAAAAATAATAAATATGAATAGAGTCTCTTCAATTCTCTGCCACCCTTGAAAAAATAAAATGATTCCAAGGCTAAGGGGAGGAGAAACACATACATACAAACACAACATAAACATACATATATGTATGAATCCAAATGTATGACTTTATCAGAAGAGTTCATATCTTCAATATCTTAACAAACTGTATAAGTGGAAATAATTTACGAAAGCTAAGAGTGAGAAGGAAATTCTTCCAAATGTAGAGAAAGCACACTTTCTTTGTTTTCTGTTTTGCATTTACCCATCTTAAATGTACATTCTTCAAAATTAAAGGATCTGTACAAACAGCTTACTTCAAATTGAGCTCCCTTCTAAACTAGTAAGTTTACAATGATGTTCAGAAATGAAAACACGTTATAGACAATGGACATGAAAGCTGGGAGAATTATTATTGGCCAGAGTGGCTTGAGGAAGACTGACATGAGTGATTGTAGAAAGTAATTATTATTTTGTCTTTATATAGATAACTTGCAGAATATGTAAATAAGCAAGAGAAAATATGTGGTTCTCGTTATTTCCTCACCTCTGAAAAGTTTGTCCTTCACTCTTCTAACTAGTTAAATAAGCCAGGAAAGTGATGCTTATCCATGAGCTTTCCAAACCACATGATTCTAAATATGTATCTCTAAATCCAAGACCAAGCTGAGGTGGTAGTGTTTATTTCTGGAGCCAGAATAAACTAAAGTTTGTTACTATAGCGGGAATTGATAGCAAGTCTGGAATGGAACCTTAGAGACTTTATATTCCTAATAGGACAATTAATACCAAGCCCAATAGTGACCAAGAACAAAGGTCTCATAGGAAAACTATATGGAAAGAACTACTTCTGATCACACAGATCTTCAGTCTTGAAGACTTATAGACTCCAATGTACATGCTAAAATAAAATCTTAGAAAAGTGAAAATGAAGTTCTCACTCTCAGCACAGTGTATGTATCTTCCCAACCGAGGGGTCAAACTCATGTCTCCCACATTGCATGTAGACGCTTTACTGTCTGAGTCACCAGGGAAGCCCAGTGTATGTGTAGAGGCATGATTTCCATGCAATTATCACCATTACTTTCATGTTTAAATAATCACTGTAGAATCATCAAGAGCTCAGAAGTGGAATACGTGTGCCTGTGTCACAAGTTGAGGCCGCCAACAGGACAGGAGCCTCCCATAGAGGACTCGGGAGTGACACATTTACTCTGGCCAGCGTTTCCAACACTTTTCAAAAGTTTCTCTGGTCAAATAAGTTTGAGAAACTCAGCATATACACTCCTTAGAAATCCACAAAGTACACTGATATGGTAAAGGCAATGCCTGTTTTCATTAGATTTCTTCCAGAATATCCCAAGTTATTTGTCCACAAAACATTTTATTGAGTAATGCTGTGAACATCTTGTGTAAAGAGGATAGTGGAATAAGTTTTCAGGGACATTTAAACAACATTTTACAACAAACATTAATTTTATGGAGAGTAATTATGAAATGTGAGAGTTGGACTATAAAGAAAGCTGAGCATCAAAGAACTGATACTTTTGAAATGTGGTGTTGGAGAAGACTCTTGAGAGTCCCTTGGACTGCAAGGAGATCCAACCAATCCATCCAGAGGAGATCAGTCCTGAGTGTTCATTGGAAGGACTAATGCTAAAGTTGAAACTCCAATACTTTGGCCACCTCATGCGAAGAGTTGACTCATTGGAAAAGACCCTGATGCTGGGAAAGATTGAGGGCAGGAAGAGAAGGGGACGACAGAGGATGAGATGGTTGGATGGCATCACCGACTCAATGAACATGGATTTGGGTGGACTCCAGGTGTTGGTGATGCACAGGGAGGCCTGGCGTGCTGCGGTTCACGGGGTCACAAAGATCAGACATGACTGAGGGACTGAACTGAACTGAATTGAATTATAAAATGTCTGAAGTTACACAGAGGAGGATAAAGGTAATTTTTACCTACTTATGACTCTGAGAGGATCCTGAAATTGGCCCCAGTTTATTATGTCTTACAAAAAAACAAGCTAATAGAAGACATTACATACAAATATGTGAAATTGCTATATATATGTATATATATAAACTATGATGGATTAAAAATAAGGGTGTTATTATATGCAGATGAAATTAAGTTAATAATCTTTCTTGAACAGATTAATTGGTAGATACAAAATAGCCAAAATTATAAATTATTTAAAAACTTAGAAGAGTATGAGAGCTAGGAAATAATAAATAAAAACATTTAAAAATTCTAATATCTTCTCACAGTTTGTAGAAAAATGTTTTAAAGTGATCAGTACAATTTTTTAAATTTAAATTTATTTATTTAAATTGGAGGCTAATTAGTTTACAATATTGTATTGGTTTTGCCATACATCAACATGAATCTGCCACGGCATGTGTTCCCAATCCTGAACCCCCCTCCCACCTCCCTCCCCATACCATCCCTCTGGGTCATCCAAGTGCACCAGCCCCAAGCATCCTGTATCCTGCATCGAACCTGGATTGGCAATTCATTCTTTATATGATATACATGTTTCAATGCCATTCTCCCAAATCATCCCACCTTCTCCCTCTCCCACAGAGTCCAAAAGACTGTTCTATACATCTGTGTCTCTTTTGTTGTCTTGCATACAGTTTGAAAGTAAAGTAAAACATGCACAAAGAACTAAAGCATATCAGAAAAATAATGTGTACACAGAATGTGAAGTCATAAAATTGGTGAAATAGACGTTTTCTACCCTCTTTCCCCCAATAATGGTATTTTTGAGACTTTCTTTATGGAACTCCAGGAATCCAGAGATTCTGGGGATGGAGGCATTGACAAAGGTCAAAGAACAGTTTCACGTTACTTGTGTCACCTCTCCCCCATGGTGGCCCAGTTCATGCCAAGAGAGATGTTCTTGGCCTGTGACTTCTCCCATGAGGAAAAGTGAGACAAGGGAGTGAGTGCCCAGCTTCCTGGGCAGTGTGGGATGCTGCCAAAGAGACCCACTTCTTTTAGAATACTGAGGGCTGTAGCATGACTATTGGGTAGGAAAAGGCTGGGAGAACAGCAGCCAGGGCTCTTGGAGTGCATCAGAGAGACAAGGATCCTACTAACTAAGTTCTGGAGCCCCTTAGGAAGCCTGGCCTTGAGTCACTGAGGATGTCTTATCTGAAGATCCCTCAAAGGGTCCATGGGTATTCCAGAGGCTCTGCATGCCTCAGCCACACACTTCTCTAGCCAGTGGCCATCTTCGTTTATGCACTGGAGGCAAGCCTTAGCAGACGGCTGCAGAGTTTGTGCAGAAAGCTGACCCAACTCTGGGACTGGAAGAAAACACACGAATTTGAGCATTCAATACTGTCTTAGGGAAAGTAAACAGAAGACTATTGGTACCAAGCGAGGCTTTGCACTGTAATGAGAAGGCATACAAACTTAAAATTTTTCTCCCCAAAGGAGACATTTGTCCTTACTGTGTGAGCTGCTATGTGAGTCAGCCATCAGATTGAGTTCCAAGGCAGTAGATGGATTGTTGTTTAGTTGCTGAGTTGTGTGTGACTCTTTGTGACCCCATGGACCACAGCCCGCCAGGCTCCTCTGTCTATGGGATTTCCAAAGTAAGAACACTAAAGTGAGTTGCCATTTCCTCCTCCAGGGGATCTTCCTAAACCAGGAATCGAACCCATGTCTCTTTTATTGGCAGGTGGATTCTTTACCACTGAGCCCCACCAGGGAAGTCCTTGAGCATCTCACTCTCTTTCTGTAGACAATGATTGAAATTAAACTTTCTTTGTATGTACATAAATCTGACTTCTACTATATGGATTTCAGGGTCTCCAGAAAAAGGTCAGTATTGAATAAATCCTGATAACAGTAGAAGGGTAATGAAAAAAAATCAGATATTACCTGGTTTGGCATTATTCTAAGTGACAGGGACAGAGAAGAGAATTTGACTGCAGTTGCTTGTATCCTTACCTCCAGTGAGACCTCTGTATTTATTTCTATATGATTTAGCATTTATTTCTAGACAGAGTATCATTATTTGTCAGTTTAAATATTTGAAAACACTCACAGACCTTAACTACTTCTGATATCTTATTTTCTTAACTGACCCTGAATTTTGTGAACATCTAGTGACATTTTTATGTACATATGTATTTTTGCTTTTCTCTTTTAATCATGGAAAATGAACTGGAGATGAAGATAATAAATGGGAGGGGGGCTAATTATGTATCTGGGTGGCTTCCTTGGTGGCTCAGAGGTTAAAGCGTCTGCCTGCAATGTGGGAAACCTTGGTTCAATCCCTGGGTCGAGAAGGTCCCCTGTAGAAGGAATGGCAAGCCACTCTAGTATTCTTGCCTGGAGAATCCCATGGATGGAGTAGCCTGGTGGGCTACAGTCCATGGGATCTAAAAGAATTGGACACGACTGTGCGATTTCACTTCCACTTTCCCTTTCAATTATGGATCGTGACATCAAATTCTACAAGAGAGAGTGTTGTTGTTACTATTCAGTCGATCAGTCACATCCAACTTTTTGTGACCCCATGGACTGCAGCAATGCCAGGCTTCGCTGTCCTTCACCATCTCCCTGAGCTTGTTCAAACTCATGTCCATTGAATCAGTGATGCCATCCAACCATCTCGTCCTCTGTTGTCCCCTCCTCCTCCTGCCTTCAATCTTTCCCAGCATCAGGGTCTTTTCTAATGTCAACTCTTTGCATTAGGTGGCCAAAGTATTGGCGCTTCAGCATCATCCTTCGAAAGAATACTCAGGATTTATTTCTTTAGGATTGACTGGTTGGATCTCCTTGCAGTCCAAGGGACTCTCAAAAGTTTTCTCCAACACCACAGTTCAAAAGCATCAGTTCTTCAGTGTCCGGTCTTCTCTATGCTCCAACTCTCACAGCCATATATGACCACTGGAAAACCAATAGCTTGACTAGATGGACCTTTGTCGGCAAAGTAATGTCTCTGCTTTTGAATACACTGTCTAGGTTTGTCATAGGTTTTTTTCCAAGAAGCAAGTGTCTGTTAATTTCATGGCTGCAGTCACCATCTGCAGTGATTTTGGAGCCCAAGAAAATAAAGTCTGTCACTGATTCTACTGTTTCCCCATCTACTTGCCATGAAGTGATGGGACCAGATGCCATAATCTTTGTTTTTTGAATATTGACTTTTAAGCCAACTTTTTCATTCTCCTCTTTCACCCTCATCAGTAGGCTCTTTAGTTCCTCTTCAACTTCTGCCATAAGGGTGGTGTCATCTGCATATCTGGGTTATTGATATTTCTCCTGGCAAACTTGATTCTCAGCTTGTGCTTCATCCGGACCAGCATTTTGCATAATTTACTCTGCATATAAGTTAATTAAGCAAGATGACAATATACAGCCTTGACATACTCCTTTCCCAATTTTGAACTAGTCCACTGTTTCATGTCCAGTTCTAACTGTTGTTTCTTGACCAGCATACAGAAAGATAAGAGAGAGTGCATATGACAGTGTGACCGTATTATATATAGGTACTGCTATAGCTAATGCTTATTAAGTACTTTGCCATTTTTCCAAGTGCTTTTAAAGAAATTAATCCACTTACTCTTCATTACAACCCAAATAGGGAGGTATTATTATCACATCTTTTTACAAATGGGAAAATTGAGAAACAGATATTTAAGAAAATTTTACTTTTGAACCTAGTTTAGATGGCTGTACTAGGAGCTGAACCCAGATAGAATATATCCAGAATACCCATTTCTATACTATTCAGTATGGATTTGAATGTGTGTGGTTCTGTGAGTGTACATGGGTTCATGTATATGCAAAACTACACATTTTATACATACTCTTTGGTGAATGCTCCCAGTATATTTGCTATTCATAATAACTTGGAGCCTAGAAAAGCATGCTATTGTTTTTTTATATTCTGGCATCAAATGTTAATGAGGAATAAACAATAATGTGCTATGAACAAATATATAAGCATAAGCTCAGATGATGCTAATAAACAGATAAGAGTCCAGAGGAATGAAGATAAAACCTCTTCATTCTTCTGCCATTTTCATGGAAAAAATTGTTTAGAAATTTGGTTGATGACATTTCAGAAGAACAAGCTAAGCTGTGGTACATCCACAGAAAGAACAAGGAATATTTTGTCAGGAATTGATAATGATGATCAGATTGAGAGAAAAATAGCCATAACATTTGAGATATTTGAGGAAGAGAGATTTATCCATAATTAACTTCAGAAAACAGAATATGTGCCAATGGGCAGAATATATGGACAGCCAGAGTAAAGCTTGGCATTCATAAAACTCTTCACTCTGTGTCTGTGTCTGAGACTATGCTCAGGAAGACATGAACAATTAATTGTCCTTGGGGGTAGTGTAAGTGCTCAAATAGCAGTTATAGAGTGGTGGAAACACATAGTGGAAGGGACATGTAAGTGACTATTATGGGGCTAAGGGAGAGGAGTTGTTGGGAAGAAAGTTCAAGAGAGGAGATGAAGCTATGCTGGACCTGAACATAGGCTATTTAGTAGATGGACAAATGAGGAGGCAAATGTCAAGCCCCTTATCCCCAGGAAAATAAGCACAAAGAAAAGGAAATACATGCAATACTGGGCATAACAGTGTCATTTTTATTATTATTTTTAATGTGATGTCTATTTGAAATAATAAGAATTTAAATTATTTGGGTAATCATATTGCTTATTAGACCTTTGGCTGCCCTAAACCATAAATGGAATAATTTATTTTGAATATTACTACAATAATGGGGCTTCCCCAGTGGCTCAAAGGTTAAAGCGTTTGCCTGGAATGCAGGAGGCCCGGGTTCAATCCCTGGGTTGGGAAGATCCCCTGGAGAAGGAAATGGCAACCCACTCCAGTACTCTTACCTGGAGAATCCCATGGAAGGAGGAGCCTGGTAGGCTACTAGTCCATGGGGTGAAAAAGGGTCGGACACGACTGAGCAACTTCACTCACTCACTCATTACGATAATAATTATTGGGATTCCCTGGTGGCTCAGACAGTAAAGAATCTGCCTGCAATGCAGGAGACTTGGCTTCAATCCCTGGTTGGGAAGATCCTCTGGAGAAGGGAAAGGCTACCCACTCCAGTATTATTTCCCGGAGAAGTCCATAGACAGAGGAGCCTGACAGGCTACAGTCCATAGGGTCGCAAATTAATACTAACCAAAGTTTGTCTTATGAATAGAGAGATACAATTTACAGAGATAACACTTAAGTTACTTTATCAATGGCTTCTGACTTCATCCTGTTTTTCTTCTCCAATATGGTTGAATATTTTTTGACAATTCCATTTAACTTTGTATTATATTCAGCTAGAGTTTCTTATCTTTCTTGAATGATTCCTTAGGATTAGCTTCTATTAAATATGTTGAAAAGCCACACTTATAGAAGAATCACATGTTGCAAGTCTGCCTACCCAGGCTCTAGAATTAAAGCCAGTAAGAATCTAGATGATCCTGATGAAGAGAACTGAAAGGCAAAGGAGAAAAGGAAAGATAAACTCATTTGAATGCAGAGTTCCAAAGAATAGCAAGGAGAGATAAGAAAGCCTTCCTCAGCAATCAATGCAAAGAAATAGAGGAAAACAACAGAATGGGAAAGACTAGAGATCTCTTCAAGAAAATTCAAGATACAATGGAAACACTTCATTCAAAGATGGGCTCAATAAAGAACAGAAATTGTAGCGACCTAACAGAAGCAGAAGATACTAACAACAGGTGGCAAGAATACACAGGAGAACAATACAAAAAGAATCTTCATGACTTAGATAATCACAATGTTGTGATCACTCACCTAGAGCCAGACATCTTGGAATGTGAAGTCAAGTGGGCCTTAGGAAGCACCACTATGAACAAAGGTAGTGGAGGTGATGGAATTCCAGTTGAGCTATTTCAAATCCTGAAAGATGATGCTGTGAAAGTGCTGCACTCAATATGCCAGCAAATTTGGAAAACTCAGCAGTGGCCACAGGATTGGAAAAGGTCCATTTTCACTCCAATCCCAAAGAAAGACAATGCCAAAGGATGTTCAAACTACCGCACAATTGCACTCATCTCACATGCTAGTAAAGTAATGCTCAAAATTCTCCAAGCCAGGCTTCAAAAATATGTGAACTGTGAACTTCCAGATGTTCAAGCTGGTTTTAGAAAAGGCAGACGAACCAGAGATCAAATTGCCAATATCCTCTGGACCATTGAAAAAGCAAGAGAGTTCCAGAAAAACATCTATTTCTGCTTTATTGACTATGCCAAGTCTTTGACTGTGTGGATCACAATAAACTGGAAAATTCTGAAAGAGATGGGAATACCAGACCACCTGACCTGCCTCTTGAGAAACCTGTATGCAGGTCAAAATCAACAGTTAAAACTGGACATGGAACAACAGAATGGTTTAAAATTGGGAAAAGAGTACGTCAAGGCTGTATATTGTCACCCTGCTTATTTAACTTCTATGCAGAGCACATCATGAGAAAGGCTGGGCGGGAAGAAACACAAGCTGGAATCAAGATTGCCGGGAGAAATATCAATAACCTCAGATATGCAGATGACACCACCCTTACAGCAGAAAGTGAAGAAAAACTAAAGAGTCTCTTGATGAAAGTGAAAGAGGAGAGTGAAAAAGTTGGCTTAAAGCTCAACATTTAGAAAACTAAGATCATGGCATCTGGCCCCATCACTCCATGGCAAATAGATGGGGAAACAGTGGAAACAGTGACAGACTTTATTTTTCTGGACTCCAAAATCACTGCAGATGGCAAAGGCAGCCATGAAATTAACAGACATTTACTTCTTGGAAGAAAAGCTATGACAAACCTAGACAGCATATTAAAAAGCAGAGACATTACTTTGACAACAAAGGTCCATCTCATCAAAACTATTGTTTTCCAGTGATCATGTATGGATGTGAGAGTTGAACTATAAAGAAAGCCGAGCGCAGAAGAACTGATGCTTTTGAACTGTGGTGTTGGAGAAGACTCTTGAGATTCCCTTGGACTGCAAGGAGATCCTACCAGTCCATCGTAAAGGAAATTAACCGTGAATATTCATTGGAAGGACTGATGTTGAAACTAAAACTCCAATACTTTGGCCACCTGATGTGAAGAACTGACTCAGTTCTGTGACGACCCTGATGCTGGGAAAGATTGAATGTGGGAAGAGAAGGGAATGACAGAGGATGAGATGGTTGGATGGCATCACTGACTCAATGGATCTGAGTCTGAGTACACTCTGGGAGTTGATGATGGACAGGACTGGCATGTTGTCGTCCATGGAGTTGCAAGGAGTCAGACATGACTTAGCAACTGAGCTGAACTGAACTGACTGAAGGATTTTGATAATATTTTATAAATAAATAATCACTGTGAATATATAAAGTCAATATTTTAAAGAATGTTATTGGAACAGATAAAAATGTTATATTCAATATGAGGAAAAACAATTTTGCAAATTCTATAAAATTATATTATCTATAAAAGTGAATAACATATCAGACAATCTTTACAAAAGACAATTTTTGTAAAGATATCTCTTTACTTTGTCAAATTAAATATTCACATTTAATGACAATACTTAAAGCTCTATTTGCATATTTACTTAGATTCCAGATAGAAAGCTAAATAATTGATCAAAAGAGATTGAGAGGTATTTAGTGCTGACAAGACATGTATGAAAGAAAAATACTCATCTCATGGCTCATAGCCATTGGAAGCTTTCCCTGTGGGTAGAGGAGATCTGAAAAATCCCAGATGTACTTATTCCCAGATTCCTCTAGTGAATGAACTGAAATCAACAGTCCTCCAAATAAGAAAAATTTTAGGTAATTGTGGCTCTTTCAGTGAACCTTTTCATTTTCATATAAACTGTGCGCAGAACACATATCGCCTAGGAACTATTGAGTGTGAGACCCGGAGAGCAATAGGAAGGTCTCAGGTAAACCCCTATATCTGCACCTATGATGTGAGCTCCACCACGATGAGGCAGAAGATTTCTTCTGTGATGAGAAAACAGATCTGTCATAACAGTATCATTATCATTAATGAATATCTGTCACTAGTTAATCACTAGAGTAGTAACTCCAGATTTATGAAAGCATAATACAAATACATGCGCACATAATATAAATATTTATTTATTCATAGAATCTTTACAAAATAGCTGAAAAAAAGAGACACAACATTTCTGAGGCGAGAATGAGAATTTAGAATTGGTAACTTCAAGACGTCATTGAAAAAAAAGTTGACATCATTTTATTCAGGAGATTTAGCTGTGATCCTCATAAGTGAAAGGATAAACCAGAAGTAGATGATGTTAAAAGTTCCCAGCATTTGAAGGACTGGATGAGAATGGCTCACATTTCTCTTTAGCTTGAATCTCTTCCTACTAATCTTCTTAGCGCCCACTTAGCTTCTTTGTTTCTCAAGGTGTAGATCAAAGGATTAAGTGAGGGTGTCACTACAGTGTAGAAGAGGGTGAGGAATTTACTGTAATTCTGTGTGTATTTGCTCTTGGGTTGGATGTAGACAGAAATTATTGTCCCAAAAAACAAAACCACAACAATTAGGTGGGACCCACAAGTCCCAAATGCTTTCCTCCTGCCTTCAGTGGATTTTATCCTCAGCACACTCCGAACAATGCAGCCATAGGAGGCCAGAATAAGCCCCAGAGGTATCACCACATAGAGGACAGAAGCTATGGAGAGCTCATTTTCCAGGAAGGTTGTGTCCACACAGGCAATCTTAATCAGGGCAGGCTCCTCACACATGAAGTCATCCACCATGTGATGGCTGCAGAGAGGCAACTGGAAAACAAGGATGGTCTGAACCGTGGACTCCACAAAGCCACTGATCCAGGCCAGAGCTGCTAGTTGCTGGAGAAGCTTTGGGTGCATGATCACTCCATAGTGGAGGGGTCGACAGATAGCATTGAAGCGGTCATAGGCCATAACAGTCAGCAGGACACACTCCGTGGAGCCCAGCCCCAGAGCAACATACAGCTGGATCACACAACCAGTGTAGCTAATGGTCTTGTCAGGCCCCTTGAGATTCCAAAGCATCTGTGGGACAACACTGGTGGTGAAACAGAGGTCCAGGAAGGAGAGATTGGAGAGGAAGAAATACATGGGTGTGTGGAGTTTGGGGTTAAAGTATGAGAGCAGTATGATCGCTGTGTTCCCCATCAGTGTCAGAATGTATATGATAGAGACAACAAGAAGGAGAAGCATCTCCAGGTGGGGCTGGTCAGAAAAGCCCAGTAGGATGAAACCTGCCAGAGTGCTAGCATTTGCTCCTCTCATTGCTTAATTGTGAGTCACTGTTCTTGATCATTCCTATTTTCTTCCTGTGGGAAAGAAAGTCAGATATCATAACCAAAAATATGTAACAAACTAAGTAAAATGAGCACTTTGACACTGATTTTTTAATATAGAGAAATGACAGAGTAAACGTATGCAAAATAAATAGTATAATAGATTGTCTTGTTACAAAAAGACACACAGAGTCTGAAAACACCAAATGCATTGCAAGGAAATATATAAACATAGAATAGACTTTAGAGAATAACCCAGAACAGAAGTGAGAAGTATCCCAAATTCTCTGAAGACAAAATACACGGACCATCAACTTGCATAGTGTGAAAAACAAAGAAATGGAAAGTAAGATGATTGTTACACATACACATACATGATAGATGATAGATATAAAGGAAAATATTGACAAATACACTGAGTGAGCAAGAGTCTGAGAAACAAGGCATATAGAATCCAAAACATGGAACAAAATAGAAATTGTTAGAATTTTCAAAAATGAAGGGTTAGAGATAATTATCATTAATATTCATTGTTTTTCTCTGAAGCAAATAATTACTGATCTAAAAAGTGTGGAGGAAAACTTCTGGAATCTCCCCATTTGAATCACAGGTCTGGTATTTTATGAATATGCTCTCCAGGAAATTCTATTTACAATCCCCAATAAGTAAGCTCTACCCTATATGACATTAATAGTTCATATGCTTTAGTGTAGTTTTATTACAAGAGTTCATGAATTCAGCCACTAATGCAATCCAGTGACCTTCCCTAAAGTAAGTTATGTTGAATTTATCAGTGTCTTTACACTATTACTTGCAAAGATTAAGAAACATAGGTATGAAAATTTGTACTTTTGAAGGGTCAGTTTTGAGGTCTTCAAAACAGGTGCAGTCATTTATCTTGGAGATAGAATCTAAACAAGTTGCTTAAAAACAAGCAAATAAACAACAATACCATCCAATGACAATACTGATCTCTCTTAAGTATCCTAGCAAGAAAATTAAACTTACTTCTAAGAAACCTTCACCTTCATAGCACCTCTCAGGCAATTATTGCACAGTCCAGTTTAGAGAGAATAAGTGGCTTATTTTCTTTGGCATCCACAGTAATAATCAGTTGCATTTTTAATTTTGGCCAAGACAAAACTCTCATGCGTTTTGCATAGAGGATGATAATTATTTCCAGAATTATAGCAAAAGAAAGAAACTGATCTTGGTGGTCACATTTGTTAGCATTTTTGTATCCGCCTATGCATTTTGGTGGTAAAATTAAAACCCTGAGTGTTATGATGCACCAAAATTGACATTGACCTTACCTGCCTAAATTTCTTCTATTATTCAGTAAAGTGTAAAACAATTGTGTTTTTGAGAGATCCAACATCTCCTGGGGAAAAGACAGCATGTGAGTGGCCTCACTTTGCTTGATGTAATTCTACACTGTAATAATATTTCCTTGTTTATTTATGTTACAAGAAAACCCAACAATTTCCAGGCAGACACCACACTTAAACTGGTCTCACTCCCTTTGATATTTCTGTTCTTAATCAAAAGGAGGATAAAGGGATTTATATCTGCAAAGAGACAAAGCTGGAAGGTATTCCATAATTTAGAATAAATGTTAGTTTATACATGAAAAACTGCTTTTGTTCACTGCTAAAGGCAAATAGCTCTGGATTTCCTCAACTTTTAAAATTGATTTTCTGCCCCCCCTCCCCGACCTAAACAGCAAAGTACTACTTTCCAGAAAGAATGACAATCCAGCTGTGGACATTCTTGGGGATTTTGATGAGAAGTTCAATCATGATCACAGATCTTGGACAAGCAGTGGAGGAACCCCATGTCTGCAGTTTGTTGACTCCCTTTTTCCTGTAAATTTCAGGACTCAAGTCTCTTCAAATAGATAGCTTGCTTACTCTGCACATACCTCTGGAATTCTTCCCAGGCAACTTCCAGTCATTATATTAGAGAGGGAGACAGGTCCCTGGAGAGGGAATAGCCACAGAGACATGTGCTCCTGTTGCTGCTAGAAGACAATCAATTGCAAACCTGCTTCTAAACACTCATGTGCAAAATTGTCAGTGTTATTTAGATATTATCTTAAAAGATTTATATTTGAAATTAGTTCATTAAAATTTTTATTAAACTCAGTTTTGAACATAGTATGGAGACATGCATATATCTGGAAATACATGTTTGAAGTTTACACACAATTAATGAAGATCCAAGAATAGATCTATAGACTTCTGGGTAATAGGAAATGCTGGGGAAGAAGTGGAGTCTAGTATAAAAGGGGAGAGGCTATTGCAAATTCATGAACTTTTCTATGAAGTGGTTAAAAATAAAGTTTTCATATCGGAAAAGATTTATTGCTACACATATAGCATTGTTATTACTTCTTGAAGAAATGGCATTTTTTTATAGTTGCTTTTAAAACACATGATATATATTCTGCTTTGTGTGACATGATCCTCTGGGTGCAGTATTTTTACAATGGATGTAAGTATATGTATAGAATAATACTTGCATGTAGTATACATGCATAATCATAATACAATTTGATAATAAAGTTCATATAGTGAAGTTGTCTATCCAAAAATTCCACCTAGTAAATTTGAAGATCTAATTAGTTTTATTGAAAGAGTCATGAGTTGGGCAGCATTCCAGTACCAGCTATACAAAACAGGAGGAATTTCTAGGCAGAAGGGGAAAGAGTGGAATGTTTCAGGCTTAGGTCACTTGCATGTGAGGGATGGTCTGGGTCTACGTGTCAGATTACCTCACTGGTGCTGACTAGAAAATTGCAGCCTGATTAAGACTACGTTCCTCGGAGAGGTTATATTTAAATTAGGGACTTGGTCTTGGTTTGCTGAAGTGGTCTGAGAATAGCTGCCTCTATTTGGGGTCTTTTGTTTCTTTTTTGACATTGAGTAAGAGTCTCAGTTCAGTTCAGTCGCTCAGTCGTGTCTGACTCTGCAACCCCATGAACCGCAGCATACCAGGCCTCCCTGTCCCATTTCCCATTCCCGGAGTCCACCCAAACTCATGTCCACTGAGTCGGTGATGCCATCCAACCATCTTATCCTCTGTCGTCCCCTTCTCCTCCTGCCTTCAATCTTTCCCAACATCAGGGTCTTTTCAAATAAGTCAGCTCTTCGCATCAAGTGGCAAAAATATTGGAGTTTCAGCTTCAACATCAGTCCTTCCAATGAACGCCCAGGACTGATTTCTTTTAGGATGGACTGGTTCGTAGCACCAAATATGATTCTCCATATTCTTACTCTTATCTTTCACAATATTCATCTTATGTTCAATCCGTATGCACCCAGCAGTTTCTGAATATTTTTTCCTTTCATTAAATTCATGGAAATTACATCGCATCTACTTTTCAAAGTCCAACTTAAATCTCATCTTTCACAAATGTGTCTTTCATTTGCTAATTAATAAAAATATGAGAAAAGGGGATCTTTTAGGGAATTCAAGTACTCTATTATAAGAAAGTGTGTTAGGAAATGACAAGAAATACACTTGGAAGATTTTAAAAAGGACCATATCACAAAGGGACTGATGTATATTATGCTAAGGAGGTGGGACTTCTTACGATCCCAAGGGGAGTATTTCATATTCGATAAGGTCATGGGACTCCAAATTCTGACTAACTTAAGTTCTAATTCCCAGGGCAAGTTATTGAACTTCTAGAAGGTAAAGATTTCTAAACTATAGTGAGTGAAATAACAGTTTCAAGTTCCTAGGGTGGAAGGCGATAAGCGAGGTACCACACGTGACGTACTTGAGTACCTGGCACCTAGCAAAACAGTCCATGTTTACCCACTGATATAGTAATGGTGAGGTTACTCATGGGATGTGGTTAAAACACAACAATATTTTGATTCCTTTATTCATCTTGCTTGTACCATGTAGCATTCTTTCCTTGGTCCTGGTTTAAAGCTTCAGAGTGTGCTATAATCTTTTTGGTCATTTACAAATGGTAAAAGTGTCCACTTATAGTAATAAAGTATTTTCACATTAGTAATTAAAATGTTCACTGTCAAGTGACAGTTAATCTACACGTAAAGATTCTGTGTTTCCTGAGCTTCAGCCTGCTCCCGTCTGAGACCTTGCAGTGAGGATTTGGGTGAGCTGAGTCCCTGCCTTCCATCTTGTGCATCTTCCCCTGTGCCTCTAGGTTGATAAGCGCAATTTCCGAACTTGCCAGGGCAAACGTGTGCAGAGGGAAAAGGAGAGGTTATGCAGGAAATTTTAGTTGACTACATAGATGAAGCAAAATTGGCATGATATTGATAATTTTAAAGTGCTTGTTAACATACATGGGTTTATTTTAAATTATTCTATATCCATTTTCCATTATTTGAAAGTTTTACAAATTAAGAGCACTAATACTTTGTTCACCGTGTTTCTGATTTCTGGCCTCATTTTATTTTATTTTTTTAGCCAAAATGCTCTTATGCTTTTAAACTTCTGAAATGTATTCATTTATAATTCAATATATGGTCAATGTTTTATAAATGTCCTGTGTGTGCCTGAAAAATTTTTGTATGTCTTTACACCTTCAGTGGTTTCACTATATTTATTTTGTAATTTTTGCTGTGCTGTTTATATTTTCTATATCCTTATTCATTTATGTTTGTATATCTTTTCTACCAATTTTCCATCTAATTCTGGCTATGAATTTGCCAATTTCCTTTCTTACTTGTTAGGTTTTGCTTCATATTTTGAAGTTATTTGATAGAAAGCATATTAATTTAAGATTATTATAGTTTTCAAGTTAACTAAACAGTTTACATTATGCAATGTCTCTCCTTGTTCCTAATAATAGTTCTTCCCTTAAAGGCTACCCTTTCTGATACTAGTAAGATCATGCCAGCCTTCTTTTTCGGCTAGTATTCACATGGTATATCTTTTTTGTATTCTTTACATTGCATCTTCTTATAGACTTATCTTATTTTTTAAATTACTATACTATATACAAAAAGAATATATGGAAAGTATTAATGTTCTATCCTAATATGGACATAAGGATATCATTTTCAATAGATTTTAAAAATGTATTGTATACTTAAAATTATAAGATTTTAAATGATTTGGGTAATCTTATTGCTTAGTAAGCATTTACCTGTCCTAATCAATCAGTGAAGTAATTTGATTTGAATATAACCAGTTTTAATTATTAATGTCAATAAAATTTTATCTATGAACAGAGATATAGAAAGTTTACTTAGACACCACTTGTTAACCTTATCAATGCCTCTGACTAAATCATATACTTTCTTCTCAAATATAGTTGCTTTTCTTTACTAATTTATTCTACTTCTTAATATAGCCAGAAAGAATTTATCTTTGTTAAAATGATCTAGGAATTAATCTCTGTTAAAAGAATTATTTTTTTTGACAGTAGCACACAGCACCGGGGAAATTAGCTCCCCAACCAGGGATCAAACCATGCGTCCTGCTTTGGAAGCAGGCAGTCTTAACCACTGGACCACCAGGGAAGTCTCTATTTAAGAAAAAAACAGACTATAAAGCCATAGCATGTTGCAAGTGTATCTAAGCAGGTTCTAGAATTAAAACCAATAAACTATTGATAATATTTTATAAACAAGTAACTATGTGGAAATGGGTAAAATAAGGTCAATATTTTTATACTGAACATATTACCAAAATTTTAAAGTACCTTATTGCTGCTGCTGCTGCTAAGTCGCTTCAGTTCTGTCCGACTCTGTGCGACCCCATAGACGGCAGCCCACCAGGCTCCCACGTCCCTGGGATTCTCCAGACAAGAACACTGGAGTGGGTTGCCATTTCCTTCTCCAGTGCATGAAAGTGAAAAGTGAAAGTGAAGTTGCTGAGTCGTGTCTGACTCCTAGCGTCCCCACGGAATGCAGCCTACCAGGCTCCTTCATACATGGGATTTTCCAGGCAAGAGTACTGGAGAGGGGTGCCATTGCCTTTTCTGAAACTATGTTATTAGAATAGAAAAACTTTATATTCAATATGAAGAGAATTATTTTCTAAAGTTATGATATCCATAAAAGTGAATAACACATAGGAGGCCAAACATATGTTTTGGTAAAGAAATCTATATATTGTGAAAAATATACATATTTGAATTAAATGACAATATTTAAAATTCTAATGCATATTTGCTGAGATTCCAGATAGAGAATTAAAGAATTGATCAAAAGAGATTGAGAGCCATTATGTGAGGACAAGAGATGTATAAATGAGAAATACTCGGTCTCATGGCTCATATCTCTTGGAAGCTTTCTCTGTGGGTGGAAGAGATCAGAAAAATCCCTGGATGTACTTAGTCCCAGATGCCTCTAGTAAATGAACAAGAATCAGTAAACCCCCAAAAGAAAAACTGTTAGGTAATTGTTGATTTTCCAGTGGACTTTTATGTTGTATGTAAACAACAGACAGAACAGTTACAGCCTGTGGAAATACTGAATTAGAGATCTGGAGAACAATAGAAAGTTCTCAAGAAAGTTCTGTTTCTAAGAGGCAGGTGATTTCTTCTGCGATGAGAAAATAGATCTGTCATGAACATATCCACCCTGCCATTAATTAATCTCTAGAGCAATAACTCCAGGATTTGGAAAATTATAATACATATACATATGCACCACTATAAATGTTTATTTATTTCTTCATAGCATATTTAGAAAACAGCCAAAAGAAAAAAGGGACATAATATTTCTGGAAAAGAATCTGAGAAGGATTTACAGTAGGCAGCTTCAGGATGAAAGAAAATTTCATACCATTTTATTCTGGAGATTTAGCTGTGATCTTTACAAACAAAAGGAAAAACCAAAATTAGATGATGCTAAAAGTCCTTAATATCTGAGGGATTGTATGAGGATATTTCACATTTCTCCCTAACTTGGGTTTCTTCCCAGCAACCTTCTTAGCGCCCACTTAGCTTCTTTGTTTCTCAAGGTGTAGATCAAAGGATTAAGTGAGGGTGTCACTACAGTGTAGAAGAGGGTGAGGAATTTACTGTAACTCTGTGTGTATTTGCTCTTGGGTTGAATGTAAATGGAAGCTAGAGTCCCAAAAAACAAAACCACAACAATTAGGTGGGACCCACAAGTCCCAAATGCTTTCCTCCTGCCTTCAGTGGATTTTATCCTCAGCACACTCCGAACAATGCAGCCATAGGAGGCCAGAATAAGCCCCAGAGGTATCACCACATAGAGGACAGAAGCTATGGAGAGCTCATTTTCCAGGAAGGTTGTGTCCACACAGGCAATCTTAATCAGGGCAGGCTCCTCACACGTGAAGTCATCCACCATGTGATGGCTGCAGAGAGGCAACTGGAAAACAAGGATGGTCTGAACCATGGACTCCACAAAGCCACTGATCCAGGCCAGAGCTGCTAGTTGCTGGAGAAGCTTTGGGTGCATGATCACTCCATAGTGGAGGGGTCGACAGATAGCATTGAAGCGGTCATAGGCCATAACAGTCAGCAGGACACACTCCGTGGAGCCCAGCCCCAGAGCAACATACAGCTGGATCACACAGCCAGTGTAGCTAATGGTCTTGTCAGGCCCCTTGAGATTCCAAAGCATCTGTGGGACAACACTGGTGGTGAAACAGAGGTCCAGGAAGGAGAGATTGGAGAGGAAGAAATACATGGGTGTGTGGAGTTTGGGGTTAAAGTATGAGAGCAGTATGATCGCTGTGTTCCCCATCAGTGTCAGAATGTATATGATAGAGATGACAAGAAGGAGAAGCATCTCCAGGTGGGGCTGGTCAGAAAAGCCCAGTAAGATGAAACCTGCCGGAGTGCTAGCATTTGCTCCTTTCATTGCTTAATTGTGAGTCACCGTTCTTGGTCATTCCTATTTTCTTCCAGTGGGAAAGAAAGTCAGATCATAATCATAAAAATACAACAAACTAAGTAAAATGAGCACTTTGACACTGATTTTTTTAATGTAGAGAAATAGTAAAATTACACAAAATAAATTGTGTAACAAGTTTTCTTTCTGTGTAAAGAACACACAAAGTCTGAAAATACCAAATTCATTGCAAGGATATATATAAACATGGAATTGAGATAGATATACAAGCTGGATTTAGAAAAGTCAGAGAAACCAGAGATCAAATTGCTAATATCTGCTGGATCACTCAAAAAGCAAGAAAACATCTACTTTTGCTTTATTGACTATGCCAAAGCGTCTGGCTGTGTGGATCACAACAAAGTGTGGAAAATTCTTAAAGAGATGGGAATACCAGCACACATGATCTGCTCTTGAGAAATCTGTATTCAAGTCAAGAAGCAAGTTAGAAGTGGACATGGAACAACAGACTGGTTCCAAATTGGGAAAGGAGTACATCAAGGCTGTATATTGTTATCCTGCTTATTTAACTTATATGAAGAGTACATCATGCAGAACGCTGGGCTGGATGAAGCACAAGCTGGAATCAAGATTGCTGGCAGAAATATCAATAACCTCAGATATGCAGATGACACCACCCTTATGGGAGAAAGTGAAGAAGAACTAAAGAGCCCCTTGATTAAGGTGAAAGAGGAAAATGAAAAAGTTGGCTAAATTTAATATTCATAAAAATAAGACCATGGCATCTGGTCCCATCACTTCATGGCAAATAGATGTGGAAACAATGGAAATAGTGAGAGACTATTTTTCTGGGCTCCAAAATCGCTGCAGATGGTCACTGCATCCCTGAAATTAAAAGATGCTTGCTCCTTGAAAGAAAAGCTATGACAAAACTAGACAGCGTATTAAAAAGCAGAGACATTACTTTATCAACAAAGGCCCGTTTAGTCAAAGCTATCGTTTTTTCAGTAGTCATGTATGGGTGTGAGAGTTGGACTATAAAGACAGCTGAGCACCAAAGAATTAATGCTTTTGAACTGTGTTGTTGGAGAAGACTTTTAGAGTCCCTTGGACTGCAAGGAGATCAAACCAGTCAATCCTAAAGGAAATCAGTCCTGAATATTCACTGGAAGGACTGATGCTGAAGCTGAAACTCCAATACTTTGGCCACTTGATCTGAAGAACTGACTCACTGGAAAAGACCCTGATGCTGGGAAAGACTGAAGGCATAAGGAAAGAGGATGACAGAGAATGAGATGGTTGGATGGCATTACTGACTTGATGGACATGAGTTTGAGCAAGCTCTGGGTGTTGGTGATGGACAGGGAAGCCTGGCATGCTGCAGTCCATGGTGTCACAAAAAATCTGACATGACTGATTGACTGAACTGAATTGAAATGAGAATAGACATTAGAGCATAATCCAGAACAGATGTGAGCAGTATCTCAAATTCTCTGAAAACAAAATACATGGGCTGTCAACGTGCATAGTATGAGAAACCAAAGAAATGGAAGGTAAGATGATTGTTACATGTATTCATACAGGATAGATGATAGATATAAAAGAAAAATATTGCCAAATACACTGAGTGAGCAAGAGTCTGAGAAACAAGGCATATAGAATTTGAAACATGGAACAAAATAGGAATTGTTAGAATTTTCAAAAATGAAGGGTTAGAGATAATTATCATTAGCATTCATTGTTTTTCTCTGAAGCAAATAATTACTGATCTAAAAAGTGTGGAGGAAAACTTCAGAAATCTCCGCATTTGAATCACAGGTCTGCTATTTTATGAATATGCTCTCCAGGAAATTCTATTTACAATCCCCAGTAAGCAAGCTCTACTGTATATGACATGAATAGTTCATATGCTTTAGTGTAGTTTTATTACAAGAGTTCATGAATTCCGCCACTAATGCAATCCAGTGACCTTCCCTAAAGTAAGTTATGTTGAATTTATCAGTGTCTTTACACTATTAATTTGCAAAGACTAAGAAATACAGTTATGAGAATTTGTACCTCTAAATGGTCAGTTTTGAGGTCTTCAAAACAGGTGCAGTCACTTATCTTGGAGATCGAATCTAAACAAGCTGCTTAAAAACAAATAAATAAACAACAAAACCATCCAATGACAATACTGATCTCCCTTAAGTATCCTAGAAAGAAAATTAAACTTGCTTCTAAGAAACCTTCACCTTTATAGCACCTCTCAGGCAATTATTGCACAGTCCAGTTTAGAGAGAATAAGTGGCTTATTTTCTTTGGCATCCATAGTAATAATCAGCTGCATTTTAAATTTTGGCCAAGACAAAACTCTCATGTGTTTTGCGTAGAGGATGATAATTATTTCCAGAATTATAGCAAAAGAAAGAAACTGATCTTGGTGGTCACACTGGTTAGCATTTTTCTATCTGTCCACGCATTTTGGTGGTAAAATTAAAACCCTGAGTACTATGATGCACCAAAATTGACATTGACCTTACCTGCCTAAATTTCCTCTATTGTTCAGTAAAGTGTAAAACAACTGTGCTTTTGAAAGATCCAACATCTCCTGGGGAAAAGACAGCATGTGAGTGGCCTCACTTTGCTTGATGTAATTCTACAATGTAATAATATTTCCTTGTGTATTTATGTTACAAGAAAAACCAACTATTTCCGAGCAGATACCACACTGAAACTGGTCTCGCTCCCTTTCACATTTCTGTTCTTAATCAAGATGAGGATAAAAGGATTTATATCTGCAAAGAGACGAAGCCGGGAAGTATTCCATAATTAAGAATCAATGTCAGTTTATACATGAAAAACTGCTTTTTTTTTTCACCGCTTAAGGCAGGTAACTCTGGATTTCTTCAACTTTTAAAATGGATTTTCTTTTCCTTCCCTCACCTAAACAGCAAAGTACTACTTTCCAGAAAGAATGACAGTCCAGCTGTGGAGATTCTTGGGGATTTTGATGAGAAGTTCAATCATGATCACAGATCCTGGACAAGCAGTGGAGGAACCCCATGTGTGCAGTTTGTTAGCTCCCTTTTTCCTGTAAGCTCATGGTTCAAGTCTCTTCAGATGGATGGTGGTTAGCTTGCTTACTCTGCACACACCTCTGGAGTTCTTCCCAGACAACTTCCTATCATTATATTAGAGAGGAAGACATTCCCTGGAGAGAGAAGAGCCATGGAGACTATGCTTCTGTTGCTGTTGAAAGACAATAAATAGCACACCACCTTCTAAACACACATGTACAAAATTGTCAATGTTATTTAGATAGTATCTTAAAAGATTTATTTTTTGAAATTAGTTCATTAAAATTTTTATTAAACTCAGTTTTGAACATAGTATGGAGACATGCATATATCTGGAAATACATGCTTGAAGTTTACACACAATTAATGAAGATCCAAGAATAGATCTATAGACTTCTGGGTAATAGGAAATGTTGGGGAAGAAGTAGAGTCTAGCATCTAGTATAAAAGGGGAGAGGCTATTGCAAATTCATGAACTCTTCTTGCTGCTGCTGCTGCTAAGTCGCTTCAGTTGTGTCCGACTCTGTGCAACCCCATAGATGGTAGCCTCCATCACTGGGATTCTCCAGGCAAGAATACTGGAGTGGGTTGCCATTCCCTTCTTAGAAGTGGCTAAAAATAAAGCTTTTATATCAGAAAAGATTTATGCTACACACATAACATTGTTATTACTTCTTGAAGAATTGATTTTTTTTATAGTTGCTTTTATTTTTTTTATTTTTTTATTTTTATTTTTATTTTTTTTTAATTTTAAAATCTTTAATTCTTACAGGCGTTCCCAAACATGAACCCCCCTCCCACCTCCCTCCCCATTACATCTCTGTGGGTCATCCCCATGCACCAGCCCCAAGCATGCTGTATCCTGCGTCAGACATATACTGGCGATTCAATTCACATGATAGTATACATGTTAGAATGCCATTCTCCCAAATCATCCCACCCTCTCCCTCTCCCTCTGAGTCCAAAAGTCTGTTATACACATCTGTGTCTTTTTTCCTGTCTTGCATACAGGGTCGTCATTGCCATCTTTCTAAATTCCATATATATGTGTTAGTATACTGTATTGGTGTTTTTCTTTCTGGCTTACTTCACTCTGTATAATCGGCTCCAGTTTCATCCATCTCATCAGAACTGATTCAAATGAATTCTTTTTAACGGCTGAGTAATACTCCATTGTGTATATGTACCACAGCTTTCTTATCCATTCATCTGCTGATGGACATCTAGGTTGTTTCCATGTCCTGGCTATTAGAAACAGTGCTGCGATGAACATTGGGGTACACGTGTCTCTTTCAATTCTGGTTTCCTCAGTGTGTATGCCCAGCACTGGGATTGCTGGGTCATAAGGTAGTTCTATTTGCAATTTTTTAAGGAATCTCCACACTGTTCTCCATAGTGGCTGTACTAGTTTGCATTCCCACCAACAGTGTAGGAGGGTTCCCTTTTCTCCACACCCTCTCTAGCATTTATTGCTTGCAGATTTTTGGATCGCAGCCATTCTGACTGGTGTGAAGTGGTACCTCATTGTAGTTTTGATTTGCATTTCTCTAATAATGAGTGATGTTGAGCATCTTTTCATGTGTTTGTTAGCCATCCGTATGTCTTCTAAAACACATGGTGTACATCCTGGTTAGTGTGAAATGATTCACTGCGTGCAGTTTATTTTTATGATGGATATTTGTGTAGAATAATACATGCATATAATTTGAAAATAAAGTTCATATACTGCAGTTGTCTATGCAAAAATTCAACCTAGTAAATTTGGAGATCGAATTGGTTTTATTGAATGAGTCATGAATTAGGCAGTATCCCATTTATCAAGTAGAGAAGAGCTGTACAAAACAGGAGGAATTTATATGCCGAAGGGGAAAGAGTGCATTGTTTCAGGCTTAGGTCACTTGCGTGTGAGGAACGGTCTGGGTCTCTGTGTCAGGTTACCTTACTGGTGCTGACTAGAAAATTGCGGACTGATTAAGACTACATTCCTCGGAGAGGTTGTATTTAAATTAGGTACTTGGTCATGGTTTGCTGAAGTGGTCTGAGAAGAGCTGACTCCATTTGGGGTCTTTTGTTTCTTTTTTCAGTTCAGTCCAGCTCAGTTTGGTTGCTCAGTTGTGTCTGACTCTTTGCAAGCCCATGGACTGTAGCACACCAGGCCTCCCTTCCATCACGAACATGTGAAGTCTGCTCAAACTCATGTCCATCGAGTTGGCTATCCAACCATCTCATCCTCTGTTGTCCCCTTCTCCTCCTGCCTTCAATGATTCCCAGCATCAGGGTCTTTTCCAAGAGTCAGTTCTTCGCATCAGGTGGCCAAGTATTGGGAGTTTCAACTTCACCATCAGTCCTTCCAATGAACATCCAGGACTGACTTCCTTTAGTATTGACTGGTTAGATCTCCTTGCAGTCCAAGGTACTGTCAAGAGTTTTCCCAACACCACAGTTCAAAAGCATCAATTCTTCTGCACTCAGCTTTCTTTATAGTCCAACTCTCACATCCATACACATGGCTACTGGAAAAGCCAGAGCTTGACTAGACAGACCTTTGTCAGCAAAGTAATGTCTCCTTTTTAGCAAGTTGTCTAGGTTGGTCATAGCTTTTTTTCCAAGAAGCAAGCATCTTTTAATTTTATCATTTCAGCCACTGTCCGTAATGATTTTGGAGCCCAAGAAAATAAAGCCTGTCACTGTTTCCATTGTTTCCCCACCTATTTGCCGTGAAGTGATAGGCCGGATGCCATGATCTTAGTTTTCTGAAATGTTGAGTTTTCAGCCAACTTTTTCACTCTCCTCTTTCACTTTCATCAAGAGGCTCTTTAGTTCTTTGCTTTCTGCCATCAGGGTCATGTCATCTGCATATATGAGGCTATTAATATTTCCTTTATATATTTTTCTTTTTTAACATCAAGTAAAAACCTTATGGCAGAAAGTGAAGAGGAACTAAAAAAGCCTCTTGATCAAAGTGAAGTGGAGAGTGAAAAGTTGGCTTAAAGCTCAACATTCAAAAAACGAACATCATGGATGGCATCTGGTCCCATCACTTTATGGGAAAACAGTGGAAACAGTGTCAGACTTTATTTTTTGCGGCTCCAAAATCACTGCAGATGGTGATTGCAGCCATGAAATTAAAAGACACTTACTCCTTGGAAGAAAAGTTATGACCAACTTAGCATATTGAAAAGAAGAGACATTACTTTGCCAACAAAGGTCCGTCTAGTCAAGGCTATGGTTTTTCCATTGGTCATGTATGGATGTGAGAGTTGGACTCTGAAGAAAGCTGAGCGCCGAAGAATTGATGCTTTTGTACTGTGGTGTTGGAGAAGACTCTTGAGAGTCCCTTGGACTGCAAGGAGATCCAACCAGTCCGTTCTGAAGGAGATCAGCCCTAGGATTTCTTTGGAAGGAATGATGCTAAAGCTGAAACTGCACTACTTTGGCCACCTCATGCAAAGAGTTGACTCATTGGAAAAGACTCTGATGCTGGGAGGGATTGGGAGCAGGAGGAGAAGGGGACGACCCAGGATGAGATGGCTGGATGGCATCACGGACTCGACGGACGTGAGTCTGAGTGAACTCCGGGAGTTGGTGATGGACAGGGAGGCCTGGCATGCTGCGATTCTTGGGTTGCAAAGAGTCGGACATGACTCAGCGACTGAACTGAACTGAAAAGTCTGAATAGCAGAAAATTCGATTCTCCATATTCTAACTCCTGTCTTTCACGACATTCATCTTATGTTCAATCAGTAGACACCAGCTGTTTCTGAGTATTTTTTCCTTTCATTATATTTATGGAAATTACACTGTATACTTCTCAAGTTCAGTTCAGTTCAACATCTGGGAAATTAGTTCCCCAACCAGGGATCAAACCATGCCTCCTGCTTTGGCAACATGCAGTCTTAACCACTGGACCACCAGGGAAATCCCTATTTAAGAAAAAAGCAGACTACATTCATAAAACCATAGCATGTTGCAAGTATATCTAAGCAGGCTCTAGAATTAAAGCCAATAAACTATTGATAATATTTTATAAGAAAATATCTATGTGGATATGGGCAAAATAAGGTCAATATTTTTAAACTGAACATAATATGAAATTTAAAGTATGTAATTAGAATAGATAAAACTTTATATTGAATATGAAGAGAATTATTTTCTCAAGTTATGATATCCATAAAAGTGAATTACATATAGGAGGCCAAAGACATGTTTCGGTAAAGAAATCTATTTATTGTGACAAATATAGATATTTAGATTAAATGACAATACTTTAAAATGCCAATGCATATTTGCTTATATTCCAGATAAAGAGTTAAAGAACTGATCAAAAGAGATTGAGAGCCTTTATGTGAGGACAAGAGATGTATAAATGAGAAATATTCAGTCTCATGGCTCATATCTCTTGGAAGCTTTCTCTGTGGGTGGGAGAGATCAGAAAAATCCCTGGATGTACTTAGTCCCAGATGCCTCTAGTAAATGAACAAGAATCAATAATCCCTCGAAAGAAAAACTGTTAGGTAATTGTTGATTTTCCAGTGGACCTTTATGCTTGTATGTAAACAATGGACACAACAGTTACAGCCTGTGGAAATACTGAATGAGAGATCTGGAGAACAATAGAAAGTTCTCAAGAAAGTTCTATCTCTATGAGGCAGGTGATTTCATCTGTGATGAGAAAATAGATCTGTCATGAACATATCCGCCCTGCCATTAGTTAATCTCTAGAGCAATAACTCCAGGATTTGTAAAATTATAATATGTATACATATACACCACTATAGATATTTATTTATTTCTTCATAGATTCTTTAGAAAACAGCCAAAAGGAAAAAGAGACATAACATTTCTGGAAAGGAATATGAGGATTTACAGTAGGCAGCTTCAGGATGTCACTGAAAGAAAACTTCATACCATTTTATTCAAGAGATTTAGCTGTGATCCTCATAAGTGAAAGGAAAAACCAAAATTAGATGATGCTAAAAGTCCTTAATATCTGAGGGATTGTATGAGGATATTTCACATTTCTCCCTCACTTGAATCTCTTCCCAGCAATTTTCTTAGCGCCCGCTTAGCTTCTTTGTTTCTCAAGGTGTAGATCAAAGGATTAAGTGAGGGTGTCACTACAGTGTAGAAGAGGGTGAGGAATTTACTGTAACTCTGTGTGTATTTGCTCTTGGGTTGAAGGTAAATGGAAGCTAGAGTCCCGAAAAACAAAACCACAACAATTAGATGGGACCCACAAGTCCCAAATGCTTTCCTCCTGCCTCCAGTGGATTTTATCCTCAGCACACTCCGAACAATGCAGCCATAGGAGGCCAGAATAAGCCCCAGAGGTATCACCACATGGAGGACAGAAGCTATGGAGAGCTCATTTTCCAGGAAGGTTGTGTTCACACAGGCAATCTTAATCAGGGCAGGCTCTTCACACATGAAGTCATCCACCATGTGATGGCTGCAGAGAGGCAACTGGAAAACAAGGATGGTCTGAACCGTGGACTCCACAAAGCCACTGATCCAGGCCAGAGCTGCTAGTTGCTGGAGAAGCTTTGGGTGCATGATCACTCCATAGTGGAGGGGTCGACAGATAGCATTGAAGCGGTCATAGGCCATAACAGTCAGCAGGACACACTCCATGGAGCCCAGCCCCAGAGCAACATACAGCTGGATCACACAGCCAGTGTAGCTAATGGTCTTGTCAGGTCCCTTGAGATTCCAAAGCATCTGTGGGACAATACAGGTGGTGAAACAGAGGTCCAGGAAGGAGAGATTGGAGAGGAAGAAATACATGGGTGTGTGGAGTTTGGGGTTAAAGCATGAGAGCAGTATGATCGCTGTGTTCCCCATCAGTGTCAGAATGTATATGATAGAGACGACAAGAAGGAGAAGCATCTCCAGGTGGGGCTGGTCAGAAAAGCCCAGTAGGATGAAACCTGCCAGAGTGCTAGCATTTGCTCCTCTCATTGCTTAATTGTGAGTCACCATTCTTGGTCATTCCTATTTTCTTCCTGTGGGAAAGAAAGTCAGATATTAAAGTCAGTGGAAAAATAACTGAGTAAAGTGAGCATTTTGATAGTGATTTTTATATAGAGAAATAATAGACAAAATAAAATTGTGGAAAATAAAAAATGTAACGTGTTGACTTGTTATACAGAAAGAAATATACAACGTCATGAAAACACTCAGTGCTTAAAATATATATATATAAATACAGAATAGAATTAGAACATATAGAAAAGCAAGTTTGAAATGTGTCCCAAATTCTCTGAGGATAAAATATGCAGGCCATTACTGTGCATAGTGTAAAAACCAAAGAAATTGAAAGAAAGATGATGGTTACACATATGCATACATGATAGATAATAGATATAAAAGATAAGTTGAAAAATACATTGAGAGAACAAGAGTCTAACAAGGTACACAGAACTGGAGACCTACAGACAAATTAAGAAGAGTTAGAATTTTCACATTGCAAGTGTTAGATATGGTTATCATTAATATTCATTCTTTTTCTGTGAAGCAAATAATTACTAAACTGATAATTGTATTAAAGGAAACTTCTGTGATCTCCCTAATTGAGTCACTAGTCTGACAACTTTCTAGAGAGAAATACTTTCTATTATTTACTTTCTAGAGAGTAAATACTACTCTCTAGAAAAATCTACTTTACAGTCCCTAAAGTAGCAAACCCTTGCCCTTAGTAGCCCCTCAGGTCACATACTTTAATGTCATTTTATTACAAGAGTATACGAATTCAGCCACCTAGTACAATGTGTTGACTCTGTTAAAAGTAAATTATGTAGAACTTACCTGCATCTTTTTAACTATTAACTTGCAAAGATTAAGAGATATAGTTATGAAAATTTGTGGTTCTGAATGTCAGTTCAGAGATCTCCAAAATGGTTGCAGTCATTTACTTGTGATATCAAATCTAAACAAATTCCTTAAAAACAAAGTAATAAAAATCAACAACAAACCCTCCATTGAAAATTTCTGATTTTCCCTTAAATATCTCCACTAGAAAATAAAACTTACTTCTAAGAACCCATGGCCATTGCAATGACTCTTAGACAATCATTGCATAGTCCAGTTTAGACAGAATAAGTGGCTTATCCAAGGGAAAAATCAGTTAAATTTTGAATTTTTGCTAAGACAAAACTATCATGTATTTTGAGTAGAGTATGATTGTTTTTCCAGAATTAGAGCAAAAGAAAGTAACTGACCCTGGTGATCACGTTGTTTAGCATCTGTCTATCTGCCCATGTATTTTGGTGGGAAAATAAAAACCCTGAATTAAAATTAACACTAGATACACTAAAATTGACATTGACCTTATCTGGCTAACTTTGACTCTACTATTCAGTAAAGAATAAAATAACTATATTGTTGAAATATTCAATGACTCCAGGAAAAATGTCAGCACATGAGTGACCTCATTTTGCTTGATGTAATTCTACATTTTCACAAATTTTTCCTCATGCATTTATGTTGCAAGAATAACCAATAGTTTCAAAACAGACCACACTGAACCTGTTTTCTCTTTCTGTGGTTAATCAAGATGACAATACGGAGATTTACATCTGCAAAGAGGAAAAGGTAGTCAATTATTCATCATTAGTCAATGTTGGGTCATACATTAAAAAAACTACTTCCATTCACTGCTAAAGGCAAGTAGCTCTAGATTTCTTCAACTTTTAAAATGAATTTTCCTTTTTTCCACTTTTTTGTTTTTGAGTATATGTGCTGCCAAAGTGAGCACTTTCCCTTTTCCCCCAAAACAACAGAGAGTAAGTTCTACCTTCTGGAAAGAATGGCAATCCAGGGTAGAGGTTCTTGGGGGTTTTGATGAAAAGTTCAATCATGATCACAGCTCTAGGACAGGCAGTGGAGGAACCCCATGTGGGCAGTAAACTCAGTCTCTCCTGTTATCTCATACTCCTGTAATCTCAAATCCCTCTAATCAGAAGCTCTCTTCAGATGGATGGTGGTTAGCTTGTTTACTCAGCACAAATTTCTTGAGTTTTTCTTCCCAGGTAACTTCCCATCACTATATTAAAGAGAGAGAGACAGGCCCCTGGAGAGAGAAGAGCCACAGAGACTTGTGCTTCTGTTGTCAGTGGAAGATAATCAATTGCATAATGCCTTGTAAACACATGCCTGCATGTACACAGGCATTTTGCTGTAAAGGTATTCAAAAGAGATACGTTCATGTTGTCATAGTATACTGGATAACAGATAGAAAGGACCAATGAAGTTCCAGTCTGTGAGAAAATCCTTTAGTTCTACACATAATAAAATTTGCAGAGCCTGTTAAGGTCTTTCACCTACTTTCTATTACATACTATTAAATAAACCTAGATAATATTGTGTTAATATTATTTAAATAGTACCTTAAAAGATTTTTTATTGAAGTATAGTTGAGTTACAATGTGTTAATTTCAGGTGTACATCAAATTGATCCAACTTTATACATATATAGTTTATATATTCTTGTACTTTTAATATATTTATATATGATTTATGATGTTTAGTTGTTAACTCATGTCCAACTCTTTTGTGACTTCATGGACTGATGTCCACCAGGCTTCTCTGTCCATGGGATTTTCCAGGCAAGAATACTGGAGTGGGTTGCAATTTCCTTCTCCAGGGGATCTTCCTGACCCAAAGATTGAACTCATGTCTCCTATATTGGTAGGCAGATTATTTACCACTGAGCCACCCTGGGAAGCCCCATATATAATATATATGTACATCTACATTCTTTTAATATTCTTTTGTATTATAGATTATCACCAGCTATTGAAGTCCATATGCTCTACAGGGACTGATATTCAATAGCCTTTTTAAATTTACTTTATAGTACTATATAGTAGCGTTTTTCTGTTAACCTAAACTTCTCATTTATTCCTCATTAAAATTTTAATTCGTTAAAGTTTTTGTTAGAGAACCCCGGTTTTGTACACACACATGCCACAGAATATTTTAAGGAATGGTTAAAAATAAAGCCTTTGTGGGGAACCTGGTCAAGCACTTGTAAAAGAATGAAACTAGAACACTTCCTAATGCCATTCACAAAAATAAATTAAAAATGGATTAAAGATCTAAATGCAAGACCAGAAAATATAAAACTCCTAGAGGAAAATATAGGCAAAACACTCTCCAACATAAATCACAGCAGGATCCTCTATGACCCACCTCCCAGGGTAATGGAAATAAAAGCAAAAATAAACAAATGGGACCCAGTTAAACTTAAAAACTTTTGCACAACGAAGGAAACCATAAGCAAGGTGAAAAGACAGCCTTCGGAATGGGAGAAAATAATAGAAAACAAAGCAATGGACAAAGAATTAATCTCAAAAATATGCAAGCAACTCCTGCAGTTCAATTCCAGAAAACGAAACGACCTAATCAAAAAATGGGCCAAAGAACTAAACAGACATTTCTCCAAAGAAGACATACAGATGGCTAACAAACACATAAAAAGATGCTCAACATCACTCATTATCAGAGAAATGCAAATCAGAACCACAATGAGGTGTCATTTCATGCCAGGCAGAATGGCTGTTATCCAAAAGTCTACAAGCAATAAATGCTGGAGAAGGTGTGGAGAAAAGGGAACCCTCTTACTCTGTTGGTGGGAATGCAAACCAGTGCAGCCACTATGGAGAACACTGTGGAGATTCCTTAAAACACTGGAAATAGAACTACCATACAACACAGCAATCCCACTGCTGGGCATACACACCGAGGAAACCAGAAGTGAGACACATGTACCCCAGTGTTCATTGCAACACAGTTTATAATAGCCAGGACATGGAAGCAACCTAGAAGTCCATCAGCAGATGAATGGATAAGAAAGCCGTGGTACATATACACAATGGAGTATTACTCAGCCATTAAAAAGAATACATTTGAATCAGTTCTAATGAGGTGGATGAAACTGGAGCCTATTATACAGAATGAAGTAAGCCAGAAAAAAAACCATCAATACAGTATCAGTTCAGTTCAGTTCAGTCGCTCAGTCATGTCCAACTCTTTGTGTCCCTATGAATCGCAGCACACCAGGCCTCCCTGTCCATCACCAACTCCCGGAGTTCACTCAGATTCACGTCCATCGAATCCGTGATGCCATCAAGTCATCTCATCCTCTGTCGTCCCCTTCTCCTCCTGCCCCCAGTCCCTCCCAGCATCAGAGTCTTTTCCAATGAGTCAACTCTTTGCATGAGGTGGCCAAAGTATTGGAGTTTCAGCTTTAGCATCATTCCTTCCAAAGAAATCCCAGGGCTGATCTCCTTCAGAATGGATTGGTTGGATCTCCTTGCAGTCCAAGGAACTCTCAAGAGTCTTCTCTATACTAATGCATATATATGGAATTTAGAAAGATGGTAATGATAACCCTATATGTGAGACAGCAAAAGAGCCACAGATGTATAGAACAGTCTTTTGGACTCTGTGAGAGAGGGCAAGGGTGAGATGATTTGGGAGAATGGCATTGAAACATGTGTATTATCATATGTGAAACAGATCGCCAGTCCAGGTTCAATGCATGATATAAGGTGCTCGCAGCTGGTGCACTGGGATGACCCAGAGGGATGGGATGGGGAGGGAGGTGGGAGGGGGGTTCAGGATGGGGAACACATGTACACCTGTGGCTGATTCATGTCAATGTATGGCAAAACCACTATAATATTGTAAAGTAATTAGCCTCCAATTAAAATGAATAAATTTATTTTTTTAAACCTTTGTATCAAAAAGGAATTATGCTCTACACACAGCAGTATTATCACTTCATAAATATTGCCAGTGTTATTCTATAGTTGTCTCTTAAGTAGATGGTGTATATCAGGTTTTGTGTAAAATAACCCTTTCAGGTACAGTTTATATTTTACAAAAATTATAAATATATAGATAAAATATGAGATATAAATATATGTATCTAATTTGAAAATTACAGTGTTCATGTATTGGGATTGCCTGTAAAAGTTTCTGATGCGATTGGGCTTCCCTGGGGCTCAGGCGGTAAAGAATGCCTGCAATGCAGGAGATCCAAGTTCGGTTCCTGGGTTGGAAAGATCCCCTGGAGAAGGGAATGGCAACCCACTCCAGTATTCTTGCCGGGAGAATCTCATGGACAGAGGTGCTCAGTGGGCTACAGTCCATAGGGTTTCAAAGAGTCTGATACATCTTAGTGACTAATGCTCACATAATAGTAAACATTAGAAACAACAGATATGTAGACTATGTCATAATTTTCCTTCTATAACCTTTTCTTTCAACTGTAGTGACAAAGTGTGAAAATGTAGTGCCTAAAAGGGATAAAAATATTTGCTAGGTGTGCTGGTCCTGGGTTTGTTTGCCCTCAAATTCTTTCTTTGTCCCTTTTCTTCACTGTTCTGTATTACAGGAGGACTGGGGTCTGAAGACTGCTTCCTCCAGGCTCCCATATTGACTGGCTTTCACATGGGAGATACTGACTGGAAGGAGAGCAGAAAGAAGAGAAAAGAGAAGCCAGGGTAATTCTGCCTTCCACTGTGCTGTAGGAGGCTTTTCAAGGTGGGGTGGCCATCTCCTCTTTTTGTTCTAGTTTTGTTGGCAAGCTTATCATTGTCCCTGCTTCCACCAGGTTATCCTGGGCCTTTGGCTTCTTTTGCTTCTTCAAGCCCAGCAGTGGGAACAGCTGCCAGCTATTTCTAGCCTCAAGTTCAACTCTCATTTCACTGTTTGGTTTTCCAGCTATCCCATCACTTGTGTAACCCACTTATACATTAAAGTCTCTCGACGCCCAAGGTAAGAGAAACCCAAGTAAGATGGCAAGGGTTGCAAGAAGGCATCAGAAAGCAGACAAACTGAAACCATACTCACAGAAAACTGGTCAATCTAATCACACTAGGACCACAGCCTTGTCTAACTCAATGAAACTAAGCCATGCCCGAGGGGCAACCCAAGATGGGCGGGTCATGGTGGAGAGGTCTGACAGAACGTGGTCCACTGGAGAAGGGAATGGCAAGCCACTTCAGTATTCTTGCCTTGAGAACCCCACAAACAGTATGAAAAGGCAAAATGATAGGATACTGAAAGAGGAACTCCCCAGGTCAGTATGTGCCCAACACACTACTGGAGATCAGTGGAGAAATAACTCCAGAAAGAATGAAGGGATGGAGCCAAAGCAAAAACAATACCCAGTTGTGTATGTGACTGGTGATAGAAGCAAGGTCTGATACTGTAAAGAGCAATATTGCATAGAAACCTGGAATGTCAGGTCCATGAATCAAGGCAAATTGGAAGTGGTCAAACAAGAGATGGCAAGAGTGAACGTCGACATTCTAGGAATCAGCGAACTAAAATGGACTGGAATGGGTGAATTTAAGTCAGATGACCATTATATCTACTACTGCAAGAAGGAATCCCTCAGAAGAAATGGAGTAGCCATCATGGTCAACAAAAGAGTCCGAATGAAGTACTTGGATACAATCTCAAAAACGACAGAAGGATCTCCGTTCGTTTCCAAGGCAAACCATTCAATATCAGAGTAATCCAAGTCTATGCCCCAACCAGTAACGCTGAAGAAGCTGAAGGTAAATGCGTCTATGAAGACCTACAAGACCTTTTAGAACTAACACCCCAAAAAGATGTCCTTTTCATTATAGGGGACTGGAATGCAAAAGAAGGAAGTCAAGAAACACCTGGAATAACAGGAAAATTTGGCCTTGGAATGCAGAATGAAGCAGGGCAAAGACTAATAGAGTTTTGCCAAGAAAATGTACTGATCACAGCAAACACCTTCTTCCAACAACACAAGAGAAGACTCTACACATGGACATCACCAGATGGTCAACACCGAAATCAGATTGATTGTATTCTATGCAGCCAAAGATAGAGAAGCTCTCTATAGTCAACAAAAACAAGACCAGGAGCTGACTGTGGCTCAGATCATGAACTCCTTATTACCAAATTCAGACTCAAATTGAAGAAAGTAGGGAAAACCGCTAGACCATTCAGGTATGACCTAAATCAAATCCCTCATGATTATACAGTGTAAGTGAGAAATAGATTTAAGGGCCTAGATCTGATAGACAGAGTGCCTGATGAACTATGGAATGAGGTTCATGACATTGTACAGGAGACAGGGATCAAGACCATCCCCCTGGAAAAGAAAGGCAAAAAAAGCAAAATGGCTGTCTGGGGAGACCTTACAAATAGCTGTGAAATGAAGAGAGGCGAAAAACAAAGGAGAAAGGGAACAATATAAGCATCTGAATGCAGAGTTCCAAAGAATAGCAAGCAGAGATAAGAAAGCCTTCTTCAGTGATCAATGCAAAGAAATAGAGGAAAACAACAGAATGGGAAAGACTAGAGATCTCTTCAAGAAAATTAGAGATACCAAGGGAACATTTCATGCAAAGATGGGCTCAATAAAGGACAGAAATGGTATGGACCTAACAGAAGCAGAAGATATCAAGAAGAGGTGGCAAGAATACACAGAAGAACTGTACAAAAAAGATCTTCACGACCTGGATAATCATGATAGTGTGATCACTCACCTAGAGCCAGACATCCTGGAATGAGAAGTCAAGTGGGCCTTAGAAAGCATCACTACGAACAAAGCTAGTGGTGGTGATGGAATTCCAGTTGAGCTATTTCAAATCTTGAAAGATGATGCTGTGAAAGTGCTGCACTCAATATGCCAGCAAATTTGGAAAACTCAGCAGTGGCCACAGGGCTGGAAAAGGTCAGTTTTCATTCCAATCCCACAGAATGCTCAAACTATCATGCAAATGCACTCATCTCACACGCTAGTAAAGTAATGCTCAAAATTCTCCAAGCCAGGCTTCAGCAATACGTGAACCGTGAACTTCCAGATGTTCAAGCTGCTTTTAGAAATGGCAGAGGAACCAGAGATCAAATTGCCAACATCTGCTGGGTCATGGAAAAAGCAAGAGAGTTCCAGAAAAACATCTATTTCTGCTTTATTGACTATGCCAAAGCTTTTGACTGTGTGGATCACAAGAAACTGTGGAAAATTCTGAGAGAGATGGGAATACCAGGCCACCTAACCTGCCTCTTGAGAAATCTGTATGCAGGTCAGGAAGCAACAGTTAGAACTGGACATTGAACAACAGACTGGTTCCAGATAGGAAAAGGAGTCCGTCAAGACTGTATATTGTCACCCTGCTTATTTAACTTATATGCAGAATATATCATGAGAAACGCTGGACTGGAAGAAACACAAGCTGGATCAAGGTTCATGGGAGGAATATCAATAACCTCAGATATGCAGATGACACCACCCATATGGCAGAAAGTGAAGAGGAGCTAAAAAGCCTCTTGATGAAAGTGAAAGTGGAGAGTGAAAAAGTTGGCTTAAAGCTCAACATTCAGAAAACGAAGATCATGGCATGTGGTCCCATCACTTCATGGGAAATAGATGGGGAAACAGTGGAAACAGTGTCAGACTTTATTTTTGGGGGCTCCAAAATCACTGCAGATGGTGACTGCAGCCATGAAATTAAAAGACGCTTACTCCTTGGAAGAAAAGTTATGACCAACCTAGCTAGCATATTCAAAAGCAGAGACATTACTTTGCCAACTAAGGTCCGTCTAGTCAAGGCTATGGTTTTTCCAGTGGTCATGTATGGATGTGAGAGTTGGACTCTGAAGGAAGCTGAGCGCCGAAGAATTGATGCTTTTGAACTATTGTGTTGGAGAAGACTCTTGAGAGTCCCTTGGACTGCAAGGACATCCAACCAGTCCATTCTGAAGGAGATCAGCCCTGGGATTTCTTTGGAGGGAATGATGCTAAAGCTGAAACTCCAGTACTTTGGCCACCTCATGCAAAGAGTTGACTCATTGGAAAAGACTCTGATGCTGGGAGGGATTGGGAGCAGGAGGAGAAGGGGACAACAGAGGATGAGATGGCTGGATGGCATCACTGACTCGATGGAGGTTGAGTCTGAGTGAACTCCGGGGGTTGGTGATGGACAGGGAGGCCTGGCGTGCTGTGATTCACGGGGTCTGAAAGAGTCAGACACGACTGAGCGGCTGAACTGAACTGAACTGAACTGGGATTAATCAATGTTTCTTTCTTCCTTGAAATACTGCTTGAGAAAGACTGATTTTGAATATTGAAAATATTGACCCTTCTTTTGAATGAGGCTCAAGAACTCAATTACTGATATGTATAATGTTATAGATTACACTGAGACATTCACTATATAAAACCAAATCTCGCTTAAGGGGTTCCCTGACAGTTTAGTGGTAAAGAATCTGCCTGCAATGCAGGAGACCCCGGTTCTGTTCCTGGGTCAGGAAGATCTGCTGGAGAAGAGATAGGCTACCCAGTCCAGTATTCTCGGGCTTCCCTTGTAGCTCAGCTGGTAAAGAATCCACCTGCAATGTGGGAGACCCCGATTCGATCCCTGGGTTGGGGAAGATCCCCTGGAGAAGGGAAAGGCTATCCACTCCAGTATCCTGGCCAGGAGAATTCCCATAGTCCATGGGGTTGCAAAGAGTCAGACATGACTGAGCAACTTTCACTTCACTTTCACAATCTCATTTAATGCCACAAATGCCTTTTGGAAAATTATCGACTACACTTAAGATTCTTTATGTGCTGAGAATAATTTATCAATATATATTTTTTACTTTTATTTTTACTATATTTTACTTTACAATACTGTATTGGTTTTGCCATACATTGATATGAATCCGCCACGGGTGTATACGAGCTCCCAATCCTGAATCCCCCTCCCACCTCCCCCCCCATATCATCTCTCTGGATCATCCCCGTGCACCAGCCTCAAGCATCCTGTATCTTGTATCGAACATAGACTGGAGCTTCGTATCTAACATGATAGTATACATGTTTCAATGAAGAAAAAGGCCGATGGCAACAAATCTACAGATGCTTTCTCTAGCACTAAACTCTGACTAGGCTTCTCTGGTGGCTCAGAGGTTAAAACATCTGCCTGCAAGGTGGGAGACCTGGGTTCAACCCCTGGATCGGGAAGATCTCTTGGAGAAGGAAATGGAAACCCACTGCAGTATTCTTGCCTGGAGAATCCCATGGATGGAGGAGCCTGGTAGGTTATAGTCCACGGGGTCGCAAAGAGTCGGACACGACTGAGCGACTTCCCTTCACTTTCAGTTTCAAACTCTGACTACCCGATAAACAGCTTATTATTCTAATATATATTGAGTAGTTTAATTCTCAGAAAGTGTTTCTGAATAATTCACTTCAATATCGTTTTTCTTGTTTAATTGGAGGATACTCGCTTTATAATGTTGTGTTGGCTTCTGTCATACAACAATGCAAATCAGCCATTATTATACACATTTCCCCTCCTTTTTAAGCCTCCCTCCCTCCCTCCCTCCCAGCCCACCCCTCTAGGTTATCACAGAGCACCAGCCGGGTGGTCTGTTTTATACAGTAGCTTTCCACTAGCTATCTATTTTATGCATGGTAGTGTATATATATCAATATTACTTTTCAGTTCATCCTACTCTCTCCTTCCCCTGCTGTGTCTACAAGTCTATTCTCTATGTGTCATCTCCATTTCTTCCCTGTAAACAGGTTCATCATTACTATTTTTCTAGAATCCATATATATGCGTTAATATATGATATTTGTTTTTCTCTTTTTGACTTACTTCACTCTGTAAAACAGGCTCTAGATTCATCCATCTCACTACAATTGACTCAAATTTGTTCTTTTTTCTGCCTAATATTCCATTGTATGTGTGTAATTGAATATATTTCCTCTTAATCATTAATATTCAAAGATGATAACAACTACAAAATATTCAATATGTCAAATCAGTGAGGAACTAATACATTATTTAAGAGGTCAATGATGATCGAATATGAGAGCTCTGGTTAACCAACTTAGTGAAAATATACATAAAAGGATGAAATATGTAAAGATTTTACTGAAGAGTATGAATTTTACTTGGATAATGGAAAAAAAACTGTAGATGAACACTTGCATAAACTTAGTATTTGGAAGATTTTCATAGGCAAATCAAAAACCATGGTGATGTGTACATTTTTTGTCTAACAAATTGAAAGTGAAAGTGAAGTCATTCAGTCGTGTCCAACTCTTTGCAACCCCATGGACTGTAGCCTACCAGGCTCCTCCATCCATGGAATTCTGTGGGCAAGAATACCTGAGTGGGCTACCATTTCAGATTACATGACAAAAATAATCACTGATTTGGAATGAGCTCTCATATTCGATCATCATTGACCTCTTAAATAATGTATTAGTTCCTCACTGATTTGACATATTGAATATTTTGTAGTTGTTATCATCTTTGAATATTAATGATTAATATTAATGAGTGGACTCTTAGGCACTGACCTTATGAGAAATATGGACTTTTTTCAACTCATTTAAATATAACAATGTTATATCTGTAAAGTAAATATGTAATATTATGAGGACATATTATAAAGCAAATATTTTATTATAAAAAATTTCACAGAAATTAACTTAAGGTAAAATGGTAAACACATTTAATGACTAAAAATATGGAACTTATTCAAATAACTTGGTGCATTCTTATAACAAAGTATTACTCAGGCACTGGTGTTACAGTTAATATTTATTGATGTTGAAAAATATTTATATTTGTTAATGAAGATAATAGATTACAAATGAGAAACAAGTCTCACTTATCCAATTATGTAACTAAAGCCTAATAGCAAAGGCATTGCTTTTTTTTTTCTTTTCTTCACCCACAGAAAATAATATAAGAATGTATACACTTGAGGGGCTGGGGTGAAGGTGATGGAGTTTGTCTACAATATTGCCTGGCTGGAGATAAAGCAAATATCCAGTTGAGGAATGCCTTCCTTTACACTTCTCCCTTGAGAAAGCCCTGTTCTGGACACTCTAAACTCCATGTTAATTTGAAACTTGGAGATACAGATCCCTGAGGTCTTGAACATCTATCTCCTATGTACCTCTCAGTTTTTTTCTAATTTGATTTTCTCAAAGGACTACTGCTCAAGAACTATTTACTTCTACTGAGTTCATTGGTATTGGGCACTGATATTCACTTCAGTGAAGCAATTGTAACATGTTTAAATCATGTTGCCCATCTTCTTTTCTGCATGCTGACAAAGATATAAGGCAGAAGGAGGATGACCTAGACGACGGAAGAAACCCTTCTTAGTTTCTTTTATTACCACCTCTCTCTCCCTCTTGAGTGGCCTCTAGGTACATTAGCCAGCATTGACTGACTCAGCAACTTTAAAGACTCACTGTGTCTCTCCTCCAGATTCCCTTTCAGGAGTCCTTCCTCTACGCATCTTTGCCAAATATAATCATTTTTCATACCACAAAAATAATCAGAAAAGGACATGGCAGAAAGAAAGTTCTTGAACTTTTTGCTCAAAGGTAAAAGATGTTCCTCTAGATATTTCTTCCATTTGACAGTAGTTAAAATCTTGATATAAGCTAAATGTTCTTCAGTGGAAGAATGGATAAAGGAAAATGAGATTATCTATCTATCTGGTGCAGCCATGAAAAAGGAGATCCTACCTTTTGCTACAACCTGTATGAAAATACTATATGGTATCACTTAAGTGCTGAATTAAAAAAAGACAGAGATACAGAGAATAGAGACTAGAATAATGGGTTCCAGAGACTGGTGAGGTGAGTTGAGGTGAAGTCACTCAGTCGTGTGCGACTCTTTGTGACCCCGTGGACTGTAACCTACTAGGCTTCTCTGTCCATGGGATTCTCTAGGCAAGAATACTGGAGTGGATTGCCATTTCCTTCTTCAGGGGATCTTCCTGACCCAGGGATCGAATCCGGGTCTCCCGCATTGGAGGCAGACGCTTTAACCTCTGAGCCACAGGGGGAGCCACCAGGGAAGGCCCCGGGGGAGGGGTAAATGGAGCTTGAGTCGTGTCGACTCTGTGCGACCCCATAGACGGCCTCCCACCAGGCTCCCCTGTCCCTGGGATTCTCCAGGCAAGAACACTGGAGTGGGTTGCCATTTCCTTCTCCAATGCATGAAAGTGAAAAGTGAAAGGGAAGTCGCTCAGTCATGTCCGACTCCTAGGGACCCCATGGACTGCAGCCTACCAGGCTCCTCTACCCATCGGATTTTCCAGGCAGGAGTACTGAAATGGGTGGGGTGCCATTGCCTTCTCCAAAATGGAGCAATGTACGTCAAAGGATACAAATTTTCAGTTATAAGAGTAAGTTCTGAGGAGCTAATGTGCGACATGGTGACTTTAGTTAATAACATGGTATTATAGACTTGAAAGTTGCTGAAAGTAGATCATAAGCATTCTCACCTCACACAGAGAAAATGAGTTAACCAATGTTATCTACATGAGGTGATGAATATGTTAATTTTCTTAATCTTTGTAATCATTTTGCAATATATATGTATAGCATGTTATCATGTTGTACACTTTAAGTACATACAATTACATTTGTTCAACTTTCCTCAATAACATTAAAAAAAACAAAAATTTGAAAGCATGTTTATTTCACTTAAGATGCCATGTTACTTGTAAAAGTATGTACATACCTGAATAAGCTTACAAATTTAGTTTTCATTATTTCTAAATGATTCAACAAGATACTGATTTTAGAACATTAAGGGGACTTCCCAGGTGGTGCAGTGGTGAACAATCTGCCTGCCAATTCAGGAGATGTGGATTCGGTCCCTGAATTGGGAAGATGCACTGGACAAGGAAATGGCAACCCAGTGCAGTATTCTTGCCTGGAGAATCCCATGGACAGAGAAGCCTGGCGAGTTATAGTTCATAGGGTTGCAAAGAGTTGGACGTAACTGAGCACACACGCTTGATGAGAGCATAAAATTTGGGGACACAGAAGATGTTATTTTAGAAAAATCGTAAATGAAGAGGTATGGCAAAATATAATCTGGACTGATTCTGTTTTGCAGAATGTAAAACTGATGACAAAGACATATTTTGCTTTTTCATGACGTTACCAAATGCTAATTCCTTGTCTTTAATTAGGTGGGTGTGTGTGAGTTTTTACCTTATTTTTTTTTAAATCTGAAGACATTTTATCAAAAACTGAACAAATTGCATACCTGAGTTTGTACATCTGTGTTATTATGTGCATGTATCACAAATATCTTTTTTTTCATCAACTTTGAGGCATAAAAACTTGTGATCAGTTGTTAAATAGCTTATAAAATTATTTAGCTTTCCTCTCTGCTGAAATTCACCTGTGTCTGACCCTATACACACTCTGATCAAATATTTAGTTATAAGAAACATTTTCAGAATTTTCTTTGTCTTTGAGTAACAAAGACACAAAATATGTTCCATTTATTTTTCTGATCTACTGACTCGTTATTCATTATTTTTGCACTGTAATTTCTGTGGAGCCAACAATGATCACTCATAATTCATTTCATACTAGGCGCTTAAATTTGCTTCAGCATTCCTATCCTCTTTTCCTCCCGCTTCTACTAACAGAATTATATAGCTACTCAAACTGAGAGCTTTTCTTTTCTTCTTCGAAAAATTACCTTAAATAATACTTTTCAACAAATGGGAAAATAGAATGGTCACATGCACAAAAAACAGGATGGGTCAAATATTTATTGAGTCAAGAAATGATGACACAAAACAATGCTTTCATTTTTAAGAATGCTTTTTTAATAATTACCATTTTTCCTTCTCTGTGAAAACTGGCTAGCTATGAAAATCTGAGTTTACTTCAAATTTTAGAAGTAAGTAGCAATAATGTTACTTCCCTCAATTGAATTTTGTGTCCATTTTTCTCTTTTACAATAACAGACTAATGGAACAAAATAATGAAACATCTGAGGGAGATTTTATTTTGCTTGGATTCTCAGACCAGCCTCAATTGGAGGCCATCCTTTTTGTGGTCATTTTGATATCCTATCTTTTGACCATCCTGGGCAACACAGCCATTATCCTGGTCTCCTGCCTGGACTCCAAACTTCACACACCCATGTATTTCTTCCTCACAAATCTCTCCTTTCTTGACCTTTGCTTAACTACCAGCATCGTCCCACAGTTATTGTGGAACCTGAAGGGACCAGCCAAGACCATCACATCAACAGGCTGTGCCATACAACTCTACGTGTCCCTCTCACTGGGTTCCACTGAGTGTGTTCTCCTGACCATCATGGCATTTGATCGCTATGTAGCAGTCTGCAGACCTCTCAATTACACCAGTGTTATGCACCCATCATTTTGTAAGTCCGTAGCAGGAATAGCCTGGCTATGTGGAATAGGAAACGCTCTTATTCAAGGAACCATCACCCTTCGCCTTCCTCGCTGCGGACATCACCGTGTGCACAACTTCTTATGTGAAGTGCCTGCCATGATCAATTTGGCCTGCTTTGACATCCATGCAAATGAAGTCCAGCTTTTTGTAGCCACATTAGTTCTCCTCCTTCTTCCTGTGGCATTGATATTGGTCTCTTATGGATTCATCGTGCAAGCAGTAACAAAAATTAAGTCATTCCAAGCTTGGCGTAAGGCTCTAGGGACCTGTGGTTCCCATCTGCTGGTGGTGTCCCTCTTCTTTGGGACCAGCTCAGCCATATACATTCAACCAAAGAGATTCTATGGCCATAGCCAGGGGGAGTTCCTTACACTCTTCTACACTGTTGTAACTCCCACCCTGAACCCCCTCATATATACTCTGAGGAACAAGGATGTGAAAGGAGCCCTGAGAAGAATGCTGAAACTAGAACAAAATTCCTAAGGAAAAATCAAGGAAACAGTGACTTTTCATTGAGGAAAATTATTAAGGAGACCTAAGATTTAATAACTACTCCCAAGTGACTGCTTACCTTTCTGTCTGTATTTACCAACAATATGGCTACTGTGGTTTAGAAAAAAGAAGCACATTTAGACTCTACTTGTGTATCTCATGGAACTTCATCTGTGTGTATGTGTGTGTTTTACAAACATATTCATACTTTCTTCTATTAAATGTCTTTAAAGGGCATATCCCAGAATAGGGAGATTTAGTGATCTACCCAATATGTATGTGCTTACATATTTGATTAGGGAATTAAATAGTGTTTAATATGAAACAGAAAATGGAAAAGTATGTATTAGCATGAGGAAATTACTGTTCTTTTGTAAAAAAAAGCCCTAGTGTGATATTGTTTAAAACATTCTACCACAGTATCCCAATTCTTTCAAGGAAAAAAAAAAACAACAACAACAGAACAAAACTTGAAAATATGGGCTCTTTTTACAGTAATGTACCAGATTCGTGAATCTACTTAAAATGCTATCAAGGAAGAAAAAGGTTTGCTTTTAAATGAAAGCAACAGAAATAATTGTTAAATAATTATAGAAGTTACTTAATAATTTAATGAAATACTAAAACTAATGTAACTTAATGTAATCTAATTTCAAATGGACCAAGGTTCTACAGGGCAAAACCTTGTATTGAATCTTACTCGATGCTATATTTCTTATTTCAGGATCTCTGAAACTGTAAAATACATGGGTTCTGAAGCCAGACTTGGTTTGAAACTTTGCTCTTTCTATTTATTAGCTATGTAAAACCTTTTGTTCTTTACTTAATCTCTCTGTTTCTCAGTTTAATCACCTCACAGGTTTGCAGTGAGAATTAAATACATTAATTCATGCAATGTACTTTAAAATGACTCATGGCTCTTGTAAGTGCTGAATAAATCTTAAAGATTATTAAATACTTTCAAAAACACTATGGTGTTCTATAACCTCCAAATTCTGCAGTCTTCCTCCATCCTTCTTAACTTGTGCTTGGTTTGTTTGCAATTGTCTTGTATTCTGCATTGTCCTGTACATTGCGCTTCTTTTTCATTGTGCTGAAAACGTTGAGACCAACCAATATCTCTCTTTACTTCACTTCTCTTTAGATCAGCACCAATTTTCACTTCTTAAGAGCCAGTTTAGATTGTGTAATCTGTGCTGTAGAGAATATGACTGATATTTTGGGTCAAAATGCTTGAGTTCAAAACCCAATCTATCAAACTGATCAAGTAGATCAGTACTTAATACTTGAGTGGTAATAAGAGTTCCTAATTGACATGACTGTTGTGATAAATAAATCTGAGTTTAGCCGATGGTCTGTTATATATTAATAGAAATCACACAATAATTAAGGCTATTTCTATACCACTTTTGTGATTTAAAAACTTGTGTTGACTTGATAGACCTTAACCATCTGATCTCTCTGATAGAAACTTTCACCACTTTCCAAAATCATTTTAATAACCTTTAAATAGACCAAAGGATCCCCATTCCTTTTCATAACTCCTCTAACTCAGCATAAAATCTAAATATGAGTTCTACTTCACAGTTAGGTCTACCTGACGCTCACATGAATATGAAAGTCTTCTTAATCTTATTCCTTATTGTTATCTTAACCCTTTTCCTCCATCTTATTCACATTCCATTGCCCTAATTCAGATTCTCTATCTTGATTTTAAATAAGTTTGCAAGCACGTGACCCTGAGCTGAAAAGAGTTTATGGATATATTTGGCGTGGAGATTATATTTATTTCAATAACTGTGAGTGCCTTCAGCTGTGAAATATGCTCTCTGCTGCACAACAGACCTTTACACCAACCCAAGCAGCTCATGTAGTTCACCTTCTAGTCTCTTAGACACTTGTTGTTATCTGTGACTGAATTTCTAAAACCTCCAAACTGTTTCTTCAAACCTTTCTTTTCTCCATGACAAGTTTGATTATTCCATAAAATTATTTTCCATATAATTCTACTTTTCTAATTTAAGTGGCTTCAAATGATTGCTGTTCTTTAGTTGCTAAGCCTTGTTCTACTCTTTTGTGACCCCATGAACTGTAGCCCACCAGGTTCCTCTGTCCATGGGATTTCCCAGGCAAGAATACTAGAGTGGGTTGCCATTTCATTCTCTAGGGGATCTTCCCAGCCCAGGGATCAAACCTGTATCTCCTGCATTGGCAGGCAGATTCTTTACCACTGAGCCACTGATTACTAATGTCCAAAAACAAAAGTTCAGCCTAATAAATTTTAAGATTTAATTGGTTTTATTTAGCAAGTCATAAATCAAGTAGCTTCCCATCTACCAAGTAAAGAGAAGTTATACATAATAGGAGACTTTTATAGGCAGAAGGAGAAAAGACTGGATTGTTTCAGGTTCAGGTAAGCTACCTAGGGGGATGAAAAGGGACTATGTATTAGATTACCTCATTGGCACTGTCAACAAAAATTTAATCACCCTCAGCCTATCTAAGAAAGAATTGGAAAATTTTATTCCAGCCAAATTTAAGGATTATAACCCAAGAAGAGCATCTCAGAAAGCTCAGAGAACTGTTTCCTCATTAGAAGTCAAAACACAGTTTATATGTTTCTTGAGACAGAGGGCTGTACATCAAATGATATATTCTTGACAGATTATATAATCAGATTTTACACCTTCATGGTGAGTCATATGACCCTAAACAAGATCAAGAAAAAATGTTGTATTTTAAGGAGTTGTCTTGTGGCTGCCTTTATGGATAATCAGGTGTTCCTGCCAATGGGACAGGTTTAATCAGCACATAACGTAGAGACACAATTCACGGTGTGGGGAAAGGGGAGGCTAAGGGCAGAGAAGAAATTTTATTTTTAAATTTTTATAGTACTGTCAGAAAATATTAATTTTATTTCAGTGTATTGACAGGAAAATTCCAGACTGACTAGCTAAAACCACACTCCTGAAGGAGGCTGTAACTACAATTAGGTTAGGTTTTGTGTCTCGGTTTACTTTTCTGAGCTTAGCACAGTGACTCCATCTCGGGTTGGTCATTCCTTTTTTAAATAAAGTATCAGTAGCACAGAATTCCAGGTTCTCTAGCATTATGATCTAATGTATCCCTTATCTTCTACAACATGCTGTCATTCGTCTTTTGTTCTATTAGTATTTAAACACCCAGCAGTTTCTTAATATTCAGGGCAAGTTATTGAACTTGTAGGTAAAATGATTCCATTATAGTAAGTGGAACAATAATACCAAGTTCCTAGGGTGGTGAGTGATAAGTGAGGTACCTCATTTAACATGTTTGGCAGAGTACCTGCTACCTAGCAAAACTCAGTCCATGTTCACCCATGACATACTAACAGTAAAAGTACTCATGGGTGTGATTATAGTAGAAGAATGACAATTTTATTCCTTTATCCATCCTTCCTGTACCATGTAGCAGTTCTTTCCCTGCTCCTGGATTACATCTTTAGAATGTCCCATAATCTTTCCAGCCATTTTCAAATGTTAAGTCAACTTTTAGTAATAAAGTGTTTTCACATTAGTAATTAAAATGTCCACTGTCGAGTGACACTTAATTTACATGTAAAGATTCTGTGTTTCCTGAGCTTGAGCCAGTTCCCATCTGAGACCTTGCAGTGGGGATTTGGGTGAGGTCAGTCCCTGCTTTCCATCTTGTGCATCTTCCTCTGTGCCTCTAGCTGATAAGTGTAGTTTCTGAACTTGCCAGGGTAAACCTGTGCAAAGGGAAAAGGGGAATCTAGGCTGGAATGTTTACTAGTCTCTGTAGTAAAAGACTGACTTTTCCATTTCTCACATTTATGTTATTTTTAGTCAATTATCAGGCAATTATTAATGTGAGGTCAACTAGCTAACTTCATCAGTTATCAGGGGAGTACAAATTGAAATCATGAAATATACAACCAGATTGGCTAAAATTTAAAATACAGAAAGTATTAAGATATATTTGTATCTTCAATTCATATATACAAGATTTCTTTTTGTGTATTCTCAAATATACAAATATTCAAGATTACAATTCAATTTATAACCTTCAATTACAAATGTAACAGAATATATTTGTAAATAGCAGGTACATATATGGATAATATAGATTATATTATTAGAAATTTAACATGAATATGGCAGAAATGAGAAAAAAACTCAGCATTGGGTGGTAATAAGGGCCGACTTTAAATATCTCTGTGGTTTGGCCTAGATGGAAACAACAGTGAAAAATCAGAGGGACAAAACTCTCTTTCAGGATCATCTCCTGGGACAGTTCTTATGATGTTACAGGGCCTGATATTAATTGCCATGTTGGGAGAACTGTTTCCATGGAACTTTTCCATATTTGGTGTTCTGTATCCTTTCCAGTCTCTCCTGACTTGCTGACCTTAAGGAAGCTCCATCTTAAATAACAGTCCCTAAAACTAGTACATGGGCCTTCAGAGCTCATTTCAAAGTAATAATAATTTGAATCCTATGACTTAAAGTTTTTTTTCACAATGAGAGTATCAGTATACCAAAAAAAAAAAAAAAGGAAATCTGGAAATGTTCCTCTTTTAACTTATTTACATCTTATGATGCCTTGCTTTTATATCTACATCATGCTTTTGACTCTTAACTTTTAATGGCAAATTGAGATTCTATTTTAAAGTGATGTTCATCCAGGTGTGAAGATCATATGGTACATGAGTGATGATAAATTTTGCATCATAGTGGAATAGAATCCTTCTAGAAACCTAAAGTAAACATACTGTTATAACTTTCTGTATAAATAAGGAGCAAGTTCACGGCTGAATTGATCTTTCATGGTATTTCTGTTGAGGTATTGCATATATGTGTGGGGGAATGTGGTAGGAGTTAAAAGACAGGAGAAATTCTCATTTGAGAGGATAAGGTAGCAACCTGCAGTCTGAATTAAAGAAAATCAAACAGACCTGGGTTTGGCTTTTTGTTACTCCTTTGATAGGAAAAATGAGTACTTTTTAGGGGACTAAATAGTTGGGAATTGACCATGAATTATAGAATCGAAGGAATTATGCACATATGCATGTATTTGTATTTTTGTGCATGCATATGAAGATATATAATTGTGAGAGTGTTTGTAAGAAAAATATGTCTGTATGATATAAACTGGTTTGTTCCTTAGAGGTCCTTTTGTATGCTCATTTTACTGTTATTTACTTTTGCTATTTTGAGTGATCACTCAGTGACATCATGCTGCTGTTGAATGTCTAGATCTCACACTGGATGCTTCCCTTAACTTCTTTCCTTTTCACTGGGTTCTTCTAAGTATCATTTTTATGAGATAAGTTAAATCAATACATCTTATATATAAGAGTATATTTTACATCCACGATTAATTTTCCCAACAAGTAATAAAACAATTTTAGGATATGCAATTATTAAGGAAGAATTTTGAAATCTGACTGATTTTCACTTATGACATGTAAAAGTACCTGTTTGTCTTAAACAGGAAATAGAGCTATGGTCTTTGGGAAATAAGGTTTGTATCAGTGAATATACTTTAAACATTTGCATTTATAGCTGTTTGGACTTTTTAAAAGTCCGTTACAAATCCTGGCCTTTTAATCTTCCTGAAGATAAAAATTCAATGTGAATTTGAAGTGCATTGAAGCAGCCTTTTTCATCCCATCAAAGATGCTTCCTTTCCTGATCCTCATTCCTTTCATCAGATTCAACCACCTCTTCTTTCAACACACAAGACAGGAAAGCTGACTCCCTTTCTCAACACCACACACCAAAGAAGGCAAGGAGGTTTGCTCTGAATATGTTCATGAATTTACATCACTAATAAGTGGTAGGACAAATGAGTTGACTAATCCTTAAAGGAAATAGATTTTTGAAATCATGTATGCATAATGATTAAATATTTAGATATAAATGTTAGTATTATTCCTTTCAATAGCCAAATGTTTGCCATTTTATAGGAAAAATAATCTCTATAATCTCCAGAAGTGGGCTGTTATTTATATATATGAAAATCCTGGGGAAAAATGCCCAACTCAAAATTACAGTTGAATAATTGAAGTATTATTTATACATATTATACATCAGTATTACTAAGTTTTCCCCATTTAATTTGAATGATTTTTCCTAAGCTATAAATTGATCATATGCATTTTATTCTTCTGCTATTCTTTATTTTTTGTGATAAATTTTATCTCACCTTCTAATAGTTATCTCTCAAGAAAATTCTTTCTTCTAAAATTAGCCATCATGTACCTCTCTTTGTAGTCTGGGCTTTATTGTCATTTGCTGCAGCTTCTGAAGGACACTGCCAAAATTTATTCTATGGAGCACAGTAATTTCTCTCAGAGTCAGTGTTTCAAGGAGAAATTTTAAAAGGTTGATCTTGGCTTCCCTGGTGGCTCCACTGGTAAAGAATCTGCCTGCAATGGAGGAGGTGCAGGTTAGATCCCTGGGTCAGGAAGGAGGAAATGGCAACCCACTCCAGTATTCTTGCCTGGAGAATCCCATGGACAGAGGAGCCTGACATGCTTACAGTCCATGCAGTTGCAAGAGGCAGACACAACTTAGCAACCAAACTATCACCACCACCACATTGTGACCAGAGGCCAATACATTATCCTTTCTCTAAATTCTTACAATGTTTTCCTCCTTTTTGTGAACAGGGTGATGGGCATGAACAGTAGCAGTGTCAAAGAAGACTTTGTCCTGGTGGGCTTCTCTGATCAGCCCAACCTAGAAAAGATACTCTTTGTGGTTGTTTTGGTATCGTATCTCCTGACTCTGGTGGGAAATACAGTCATTATTCTGATCTCCTCTACAGACTCTAAACTCAGAACACCCATGTACTTTTTCCTTACTCACCTCTCCCTAGTTGATATCTGCTTTACTACCAGTATTGTCCCCCAGCTGCTGTGGAACTTAAGAGGACCAGCCAAAACCATAACAGCCCTGGGCTGTGCTGTCCAGCTCTACGTCTCTCTGGCTCTGGGCTCCACTGAGTGCGTCCTCCTGGCTGTAATGGCTTTTGATCGCTACGCTGCAGTGTGCAAACCTCTTCACTACGCAGCTGTAATGAACCCACGGCTGTGCCAGGCTCTGGCAGGGCTTGCGTGGATGAGTGGAATAGGAAACACTCTCACCCAGAGCACTGTTACCCTCTGGCTGCCTCACTGTGGACACCGGTGGCTCCATCATTTCTTCTGTGAGGTACCCTCAATGATTAAACTTGCATGTGTAGACATCCACGCCAATGAGGTCCAGCTATTCATTGCTTCATTGGTCTTGCTCCTCTTGCCCTTAGCACTGATATTGATGTCCTATGGACATATAGTCAAGGCAATTATTAGGATCAAGTCAGTCCAGGCCTGGCGCAAAGCCCTGGGGACATGTGGATCCCACTTGATGGTAGTATCCCTCTTCTATGGGACCATTACAGCTGTTTACATCCAGCCCAACAGTTCTTATGCCCATACGTATGGGAAATTCATCTCCCTCTTCTACACAGTAGTGACTCCAGCCCTCAATCCTCTCATCTACACACTGAGGAATAAAGATGTGAAAGGAGCACTGGGAAGACTTTTTCACAGAGCCAGAGACCTAGGCTCACAAAAAAAAATGAAGCTGAGCATGAAGAGGTCAATTTTTTGATGGCAAAATGAAACTGAAAGTCATCTTGTGCATTCTTTCTCTAAAGAAACACTAACCTATAAGGAACACACACAGTCATCACAGTCTGCTATTCGGCCTCAGAATCATCTGTCCTCGCAACCTCTTTCCCAGGCTTATTTTGGACCCTTTGAAGCCGCTATCTCCCCACACCCTTTAATTGTCCATTATTCACATAATTTCTGTTTCTTGCCCTCCCTTCCTGCTTTTCTTCAACCTTCCTTCCCTTTTTCCACTCTTCATTCTATTTTTCCAATTGTTCTCTCCTGTATTACCCCTTGCCTTCCCTTCCCTCCCCTCCTTTTTGTTGCTTCCTTCCTTTCCCTCTTTTTAGTCTTTCATTTCTTTCCATTTTTATGAGGTGCTTAACAACTATTTCCCTGGCTGCTTCTACACTATATCCTTCCCAACAGTATTCTAACAATTCCTCGAAACAACTCTGTCTAAAAGTAACTTCCCATTTATCACAATAAAGAGCTTTCATTTGCTCTGTGGTGTCCAGTGAAGCGAATAGACTCTAAATGTGTGGATTTTAACTCCACAACTTCCTTTCTGAGCTTGTGCAAGTTTTATTAAAGATTTTTTGTATCATATTTACTTAGGAGTAAAAAATGAATGAAACGTCATTATTAGGTTTATCAAAAGATCCAAAAGGCAACGTAGTGTAAGTTTAAGAGGCTTTTCTTTGTTCATTTGTAAGGCAAGTGCCTGACTTAAGCTATGATTATGGAGGCATCCACTTCAAATGTTCTTAAAAAGAACCATTGCTAATCACATGAACAGATAAAGAGCCAGGCTGCCCCCAATCCCATACTCTTAGACTCTTTTGTTTCAGAGATCTTGATTGATTCTGGGTAACTGACATTTTGGGCCACTTGTTTTTCACTTTCTGCTCTTTTAATTTCCTCTCTTATGTTTTCACCAATGAAGAGGGAACCAAGAAACCCAAGGCCACCACCTTCAGCCTCATTGAAAGCAAAACCCTAGACCTGCTCTCTCTCTATCCAAGACCAGACTTGCTGTGTATACTCTTGAACTTGTTAGTAATGAACCTTGTTCTTTTTTCAAGTTTCTCAGTGGTTATTGTTGAGGACATCTTGCAATCAGAATAAGGACCACAAAGGGCTAATCCAGCCACAACACTGTTTACCCATAGGCTGAGACCAGCACAAAACAATAAGTAAAGCATATGCAAAAGGTGATCAATAAATAGCAATTACCATCTTTTCAATCTTCTGATTTTCTGATCATAATATTCCCTCTATTTTAGTCTATATATGCTTACTGCTTACAGTTATGTTCAATTTACATAGTCAATAATTAGTTACTGTCAGGCGAGTGTATTCTCCTTGGTTTTTGTCTCATAACAACAAAGATTTGAAGTGACGGACATTAAAGCCCCCTCAGCATGTCACAGTTCTTGGGTCTTGGACAGACCCTGTTATAGCTCTCGGGTCTCGAATAGACCGTGTTATAGCTCTTAGACAAATCAGTGTTACAGAGTGTTACAGCTCTATTTTATTTAGAAGATAGCTGGAAAATTCATCTTCGAGGTGTGAGGGCACTTCGATCCAAAGACTCAAAGAGAAGAGGGCCCCAGCACGCGGGAGAGAGAGAGAGAGCCCTTTGGCTCCTCTTTTATATGTTTTTTTCCTTCCCCCTGGGCCTGCACTATGCAAATTGGGCTTAGCCAGGAGTGCTGTTTTACCTGAAGTCTTCACTCCGGTCCTCGGACCTTCCTTTGACCTTCCTTTGTTCTATCTTCGAGGACTTTTCCCTTCCTTGTCTTTTAGCCACCACCATTTTGGACTCCTTTTCCCTATTTCAACTTCCACTGGATCATGGAAAAAGCAAGAGAGTTCCGGAAAAACATCTATTTCTGCTTTATTTACTATGCCAAAGCCTTTGACTGTGTGGATCACAAGAAACTGTGGAAAATTCTGAAAGAGGTGGGAATACCAGACCATCTAACCTGCCTCCTGAGAGATCAATATGCAGGTCAGGAAGTAACAGTTAGAACTGGACATGGAACAACAGACTGGTTCCAAATAGGAAAAGGTGTATGTTAAGGCTGTATATTGTCACCCTGCTTATTTAACTTCTATGCAGAGTACATCATGAGAAACGCTGGACTGGAAGAAATACAAGCTGGAATCAAGATTGCTGGGAGAAATATCAATAACCTCAGATATGCAGATGACACCACCCTTATGGCAGAAAGTGAAGAGGAACTAAAAAGCCTCTTGATGAAAGTGAAAGAGGAGAGTGAAAAAGTTGGCTTAAAGCTCAACATTCAGAAAACGAAGATCATGGCATCCAGTCCAATCACTTCATGGGAAATAGACAGGGAAACAGTGGAAACAGTGTCAGACTTTATTTTTGGGGGCTCCAAAATCAGTGCAGATGGTGACTGTAGCCATGAAATTAAAAGACGCTTACTCCTTGGAAGAAAAGTTATGACCAACCTAGATAGTATATTCAAAAGCAGAGACATTCCTTTGCCGACTAAGGTCCGTCTATTCAAGGCTATGGTTTTTCCTGTGGTCATGTGTGGATGTGAGAGTTGGACTGTGAAGAAGGCTGAGCGCCGAAGAATTGATGCTTTTGAACTGTGGTGTTGGAGAAGACTCTTGAGAGTCTCTTGGACTGCAAGGAGATCCAACGAGTCCATTCTGAAGGAGATCACCCCTGGGATTTCTTTGGAGGGAATGATGCTAAAGCTGAAACTCCAGTACTTTGGCCAAGCCATGCGAAGAGTTGACTCATTGGAAAAGACTCTGATGTTGGGAGGGATTAGGGGCAGTCGGAGAAAGGGACGACTGAGGATGAGATGGCTGGATGGCATCACGGACTCGATGGACGTGAGTCTGAGTGAACTCCGGGAGATGGTGATGAAGAGGGAGGCATGGCGTGCTGCGATTCATGGGGTCGCAAAGAGTCGGACATGACTGAGCGACTGAACTGAACTGAACTGAACTGAACAGTTACTCATTTATATCTGGACGGAAAAATAATCACCTGAGGAGAGCTGTTCTGAGAGACTGCTTCCCAGGCCTGAAGTCCTCAGAAAGTCTGCCAAATAAAACAGAATTCTAAAGAAAGAAAGAGAGAGAATGAAAGAAGATGAAAAATAGTCACCTGAAAATGTGGCAAAAATAAGTTAGTCCATTTTATTTTTGTCTTCATAATATGGAAAAAACATGTTTATTTTCTCTGCTCAAAAAGTGTGACACATTTGCTTTCAATGGTGACAACAGAACCTAAGCTGTTATTTCCGAAAGGACAAGTATAGGAATGTGGTAGTAAAGAATATTTGAACTCAGAGATCAGACTCTATGTCCTGTCTCCATCATTTATTTCCCAACTGCATATCTCCATGTAAATCACTAAGAATTTCTAACCCTCATTTTCTCCATTTCTAAACTAAGACAGCCTTAGAAGGCATATAGTAAGAATTTGGTCAATGTTAGTTACCATTAATAAACTTTGTTGATCTTGGTGATAAGCATGGTGTCAGACTGAGTGACCTTGATAGTAAATATATGTTTTCCAGGCATAAATTTTGTGGGTTGTTGCAACTCACAACTCTACTAGTTTCAGTTATGAAAATCAAATGAGTTCTGCTTTTGACATCTAATCAAATATGTTGGTAAGTTGTTTCATTCAAACATGCTTTTTTTTTTTTCATAGACAAGCCAATAGCAATTAGTCTCAGTTCAGTTCAGTCACTCAGTAGTGTCTGACTCTTTGCGACCCCATGAATTGTAGCATGCCAGGCCTCCCTGTCCATCACCATCTCCCAGAGTTCACTCAAACTCATGTCCATCGAGTCAGTGATGCCATCCAGCCATCTCATCCTCTGTTGTCCCCTTCTCTTCGTGCCCCCAATCCCTCCCAGCATCAGAGTCTTTTCCAATGAGTCAACTCTTCGCATGGCGTGGCCAAAGTACTGGAGTTTCAGCTTTAGCATCATTCCTGCCAAAGAACACCCAGGGCTGATCCCCTTTAGAATGGACTGATTGGATCCCCTTGCAGTTCAAGGGACTGTCAAGAGTCTTCTCCAACACCACAGTTCAAAAGCATCAATTCTTCGGCATTCAGCTTTCTTCACAGTCCAACTCTCACATCTATACATGATCACTGTGATCTAATAATTTTGAATCAATTATAATATCTAAGTCTTGCTTTGATTTTCGTGGTTTTCCATTGCCAGAGCCGAGGGGAAAATGTGTTCCTCATGGAAACTCTCAACAAAGATATCTCTATTCCTAGTCCACTTCATATTTGCTTATAGTTCACCTCCCAACCTCCAGACTGAATTCATCTACTATAATAGTAACAGATGAAGTCTTTATTGGCAAGGTTCTCCTGAAAAGCTGTATCAGCAGGATCCATTAATCACCTGTATAATTATCCATATTTTTTCTCTTAATTTTTATAACTGTAAGCTGCGTCTTTCTTCCTATTATCCTCACAGTTAACCTTTTTAATTTTCAGTTACTTAATTTCTCACATTAAACCTAAATCAATAAGAAATTTATACTAAAGAAAATGAACCTGTGATCGCTACCGTTTAAGAACTCTCCTTAAGATGAAACCGTGCACTAAGAACCGACAAACCGAGTCATAAATCAACATATAAGTTTATCCCTAATTTACTCAATCAGTAATAACTTATGCACCATTGTATGTTTATCACTGTGAAGAATTAGAATATCCTAGAATTAATGAGGAATAATATATAATGCTGCTGCTGCTGCTGCTAAGTCGCATCAGTCTGTGCGACCCCAGAGATGGCAGCCCACCGGGCTCTCCCATCCCTGGGATTCTCCAGGCAAGAACACTGGAGTGGGTTGCCATTTCCTTCTCCAATGCATGAAAGTGAAAAGTGAAAGTGAAATCGCTCAGTCGTGTCCAATTCCTATAAAATATATTTCATGATTTATGAAATGATTAAAATTAATTGAAGATCATGATAGATGCAAAATACAAGGGCAAGTATATCAAATATCTATGTGTTTAAGAAATTCATACTAAAGGATAGATCTATTGTAATTGCTTCATAAATCATGAAATTTATTTTATAGGGGATTCCTGAGGTTCCCTTATAACTCAGATGGTAAAGAATCTGTCCACAGTGCAAGAGACCGGTTCAATCCCTGTGTTGGAAAGATACCCTGGAGAAGGAAATGGCAACCCATTCCAGTATTCTGGCCTGGGAAATACCATAGATGGGGGAGCCTGATGGGCTACAGTCCATGGGGTCGCAAAGAGTCAGACATGACTGAGCAACTATCACTTTCACTGTTTATTATGTAGTACTTTGAAGGAAGAGATAAAACTGCAAATATACATGGAATCAAGAAAGTTGCTTTCCAGGAAAGAATATCCTGAATCTGGTAAGGCTTAGAGGGCATAATCTTTGAAGGATGAAAATCACATCATTGGCTTCCAATGATATACATCAAGAATAAAAATAATATGGCACCTTACATTTTATAATTGTATAAATCTTTGCTGAATAAAAAGTTAAGGTGCATTTTTCCAAGCTTGACATATATTTTCTATTATTTTATCCTCATAACCAGCTATCTAAATAGATTTTTTGAAAAATGGTTCTGACTAAACATAGTAAATTTAACAAAAATATTTATTCCCATTCCTTTCCAAAAACCATAAAAATTGTATTAAATGAAAAATTGTATGAATCTGTAAGAACAAATCAAACTGGAGCCAAACTATGAGCAGAGAAGAGATCTATAAACATTAGGGAGATGGAAAGTAGGTGCTTGTGTGCTCAGACACTTCAGTCATGTCCAACTCCTTGAGACACCATGGACTGTAGCCCACCAGGCTCCTCTGTCTGTGGGAATTCTCCAGATAAGAATACTGGAGTGGGATGCCTGATTCTCCTCCAGGACTCATCCTGACCCAGGGATCAAACTTGAGTCTCTGTTTTAATCTTCTGCATTGGCAGGTGGGTTCATTACCACTAGCAGTGGAAGACAGTAGGTGATTTATAGAGAAAAGTATGACATCTGACTGCTTTTAAAAGATTGGGAGGCAGAAATAAAACACAGCAGCCAACATCCAATGCCTCAGGAAATCCTATTATCTTCAGTTTCAAAGATATCCAGAATTTCACTACTTCTCTTGCTAAGACCCTGCTCTGAGTCTCCATCATCTCTCAGCTAGATTGCTGTCTTAGCATTTGTTTTTGTAATCACTTCCATGCTTCCAGGGAATTCTAGGCACAACAGATATTCTGAAATTCAAGGTCAATCATTCATCTTCTCATTTCTCTTTTTAAAGCCCTAAATGTCTAAACACAGGAAAAGCCCAAATTTTTACAGTGGCATCTACTGACCTCATCTCCCAACTCCCTCCTGACTCACTCAGCTCAGCCTGTTGGCCTCCATGTTGTTATTAAAATACACCAGGTAAGGCCTTTGCCATTCTCTGGCTGGAAAGCTTTATAACTGCTTGGCTCACTTCTTCCTCTCCTTCAAGTGTTTAAATCTCACCTTCTCAAGGAGAGCTCTCCTGACGGCTCCGTTTAATTCTACCATCTGTCCATCTCATCCACCGGATGCTTCTCTTCCTACTCTATGGTTTCTTTCACCCAGAGCACTTTTCCTCTTCTGAAATACTCTACAGCATAATTTATTAGGCTTATTTGTTATTATCTTCCTCCTTCCCCTTAAATTTTAACTTCAAAGAGACAACAATCTTTGTTACTGGCTGACACATTCTAAGTGCATGGAGTGGTATCTAGCACTCTTAAGCAATGAGTGACTGTTTGAAAATGTTGAAATAATTTAGAAATATTCAAGAAACTGCCAGGTAAAAACTCTAGAAGAGCTGAATGTACTTTCTTGTCATAACAGAAAATGGAGGTTGAGAGGATATGGAATACTAGCTTCTGCTGTTTGTTTTTTTAAACTATGTAGAAATATTTGACTTCATATTATTTACATATATCTTTGAGAAATCATTGAGTAAAAAGTCAAGTCTTATGAAAAATAAAGAGATGCATATAAGGGGAATTTGGTTAAGGTAAGATGTTGGTTTATTTAATTTCAAGCTTTGAAAGTGAGTGAAAGTGTTAGTCGCTCAGTTGTGTCCAACTCTTTGCAACCTTATGGACTGAAGCCCACCAGGCTCCTCTGTCCATGGGATTCTCCAGGCAAGAATACTGGAGGGGATTGCCATTCCCTTCTCCAGGACATCTTCCCTATCCAGGGATCGAACCTAGGTCTCCTGCATTGCAGGCTTTAAGCACATTTTTTTCACAGCTGTCAACATATTCTCTTTATATCCCTCAGGAAACCTCCCATGAAGGACACCATAGTTGTGTAGAGTTGTTTTATCCTTATTATTGTTAAAAGTTTAAAAAATGTGAAAAACCTATATTTCTTGAAGATAAGAAATACACATAGTAAGACTATTCATGGGGCAAATAAACTTCTCCTTGCCTCCTGACTCCATGATTGCACTCTGCTCTTCCTGATAGCTTCTGTATACAAACTGGCACACTTAGGGTATGTGCAAGTGTGTTTTTATACATACATTTATTTATACATGTATGCTGATAGATAAATAAATAGCATCTTGTGTCATCAGTACCCTCCTGTAACTTTTTTTCTCAAATATATATACCTTAGAGACCATTCTAATTCTATAGCCATAGACTTGCCTCGTTAATTTTAATAAATACATAATGTTACTTTGTAAAGACATATTTAACAACTCCAGGGCTGGTAGACACTTATGATGATTGTAGCCTTTTGCTAATGCAAACAGTGCTGCAGTAAAGGTCTTTGCACATCCGTCTCTGCATGCCTTTGTGAGAATATCTGTCTGGGTGAATTCTGGAAATGGAAATGCTGTGTCAGTAGATGTACATTTTTGCACATAGTATATAGTCTTATGGGATTCCCTGGTGGCTCAGATGGTAAAGTGTCTGCCCGCAATGCTGGAGACCCGGGTTCAATCCCTGGGCCATGAAAATCCCCTGAGAAGGAAATGGCAACCCATCCAGTATTCTTGCCTGGGAAATCCCATGGACAGAGGAACCTGGTGGGCTACAGTCCACGGGGTCGCAAAGAGTTAGACATGACTGAGCAACTTCACTTTTCACATATAGTCTTAAAATACTCTAAAAAAAAAAAAAAAGCTAAAGCAAAATGGCTTTTCAACATGACATAAAGTATTTTGCTGTTTGCAATTTGATAAGCAAAAATTATTACCCATTTAATATAATTTGCATTTTTGTATGTATAAGAATAAACCACTTTATCATATATTTGAAAGTCAACCAGAAGCCTATGTCCTGTACCTTTGTTGTTGTTTCAGTTGGATCTTTTTTTTTCCATACTGATTTTTTTTTTTTAATAATTGACATGTATATGTTGAGTTTAGCCTTTTTTAGTCTTTCACATGGGACTTCCCTGGTGGCTCAGACAGTAAAGAATCTGCCTGCAGTCTGGGAGACCTGGATTCATCCCTGAGTTGGGAATATTCCCTGGAGAAGACAATGGCTATGCACTCCAGTGTTCTTGCCTGGAGAATTCTATGGACAGAGAAGATGCTTCACAAATGTTTTTGGAAGTTTATCACATTTTTTGTTTCATTTTGTGTATCTTATTCGTCTTTACAGAAATTTTTATGTAACAAATGCTTCAATCATTTTAAGCCCTGAGTTTTAGTGATATTTTGAGTGACTGTAGATCTTTTGTATGCTATTATCTTGTTTCCACACTTAAAGTTTTTATTGTTTTGGAGTTAATTTGAAGGTAGGAATTTATGACTTTTTAAAAAGATTTTAATCAGTTGGCACAATCACATTCTATTAAAAAACTGTCTTGATGACATGAAATTATAATAATATAAAGTTCTACCTTTATTGTAAAATAAACCTTCGTGCACATTTGGGTTTATTTCTGAAGCTTGATAGAAATTCCTCTCAAAAAATTAATTTCATATCATAATCTGAAGCCAAGTAGGTCAGGAGTTGAATGACCAGAATTTTTATGATAAAGAAGTACAAAGTCTGGCTTTTGGAGTTATTTGTCCAAAATTACAGATTTAATATTTATAAACAATCACAGCAGCTATATGTCCATTACTTTTCCTACTCCATATGTATTGTGAAAGGAAAAAGGAAGGCTAATACAGCAGAGACATTAGATAAAAACATGTTGAATTTTAATTTTGACATTCAAACTGGGGAGTCTGGATTAGTATTACTCAGTAACTTGGAGGAAGAAAACCTAGATCGAATTTAGAGGCACTAGTTTTATTCCTGGTTGAGTCCCTTGGACTTCAAGGAGATCAAACTAGTCAATCCTAAAGGAAATTAGTCCTGAATATTCATTGAAAGGACTAATGCTGAAGCTGAATCTACACTACTTTGGCCACCTGAGGCAAAGAACTGACTCATTGGAAATGATCTGGATGTTGGGAAAGATTGAAGGCAGGAGAAGGAGACGACAGCAGATGGGATTGGTTGGATGGCATTACTGGCTTGATGGACATGAGTTTGAGCAAGCTCCAGGAGTTGGTGACGGACAAGGAAGCCTGGTGTGCTGCAGCCCACGGGGTCACAAAGAGTTGGACATGAATGGGCGACTGAACAGATTCTGATTCTACTTGGCTGTATATTTTGGGCAAGTTATTTTATTTTTCTGAGTTTTAGAATTATCATTAGCTAAACCTAAATTTTGGAGAAAGAAATAGCAACCCACTCCAGTATTCTTGCCTGGGAAATCCCATAGATGCAGGAGCCTGGTCTGGTGGCCTACAGTCCACAGGTTCGCAAAGAGTTGGACACGACTGAGCAACTTCACTTGCAAACCTAAATTATCAAAATGTATACCCCTAATTTATACAGTGACTATGACTACCTAATAAATAGACATCTTATGTTGATTAAATAGCTTTTATAATAAATACAAATATAGAGTGAGAATGAGGAGCCACTATGGTGGTGAAACATGAAAAGAATCATAATTTAGAAAGATTATTTTTGCAACTATACCTAGTTATCCTATTTTTCTCAGAATAGTAAGCATATGTAAAGTATAGTTTTACCTATTTAATATTGCATAATATTAATGTAGTTATTAATATATTGACATACATTAATGTATTAATATAATATATAATATATAAATTAATCTATAATATATAAAATTATATATAATATCTACATACCATATACTCTATCTTAATGTAATTATCAATATGTATTAATATAATTATTAATATAAAATATCAACAACTACTAAGTCTTATAGGAATTGATTTGGTTTCCTCTTAAATAACTCTCCATACTGATATGCCCAATGTTTGTATATCATTAGAAACATTTCCCTGGTTGTCTTTGCAGTTGTCTCACCTTCTAGTCCCTCTGGTTTTTTCTCCTGGACATGCTGGTGGTATAAATGCTAATTATGCTGAATCTCAGAGGTTTAAATGGAAGGATGAGCCAAGATAGGAATAGCATGACAACTCCTGGGAGAGCTTCCTGTGGATCTATGAATTCTATGGATAACCTTAAATTGAACTTAGCTTCTTAAAGTTGACCCTTCAGTAGGTCAGAGAGAGCCTGGCTGAAACTCTGCAGAACTGAGAAGAAATGCAAACAGAAAACCAAGGTCTGGGTATTATGGTATTGTTTCAGCCACAGGTCAGTCTCCCGTAACTCCCCCACTCTGTCATGCACTGAACAACTGATGAATTACAGCTCAACATCAAGTAAGTGCAGAAGGAATTTGGGGAGGTAAGGATAGTAAAAAATCAAGTCACCTTGCTCTGTCATTGGTTGCTTTATAAGATGGAGTAAAGGGACCATTCAGCAGTAGAATGCTAAGTGATTTTCTTTAAATTTTAAAAGGTTGATTCCACAGATGCATATATTTTTGTTTGAGAGGAGAACAATGAAATTAGGAAAAGTGTACAGACCTAGGATTCAAAATCTTATTTTATTCAAATTTTTGCTTCTGAATTTTCTAGGTTTATATACTTGGGTAAGTCCTGTAACTTCTTGCTGTTCGAGTTTCTTCTCTTCTATCATTAAAAAAAACTTTTTTACTTTAGAAGGTTATTATAACAAAACAAACATACATGTGAGGAAGATTGCTATATGAGTACCAAAGCAAATATATATGGGTGTGTATATATATATATATATATATATATATATATATATATGTATGTATATATATGGTTACATATATGTTTATGGGAAATTTGATATATTCTGGTGTTTCTAAATCCTAGGTATACATTATTTTATTATGAGGACAGCTATGGGAAAATATAAATTTACTATTAGTGTTAGGTACCTTTGGGACTTTATATTTTCATTTAAATATTTTTAGGTGTGTTTTTTCTTATCACTTCTCTAGATTAAAACTACTTTTGTATTGCAAAGTTTGTGAATAACAAGATATTGATTTTGTCTAGATAGCAATTAAGCTCTGAAGGTCCTATTATTCAAACAAATCAGACTGTTTAAATCTATGAAATTTAGAACAAAGGAATCCAATAGGCAGAGAGCATGGCATTGAGATCACAGCAAAGATCCTCAGATAATATCTGAAATAAATTAGAGGTGAAATGAATTGTTTTTATTTTGTCATAACATATTATATTTGAATCATGCTTATGAAGTTGTTAAAGAGTATATCAGGATGCAAACATCTATAAAAATGGCCAATGTTTCTTAAGCCATGTTTTAAGATACTTCTTTCTTGCTGCCCTTTCATTCCTTTGCAGGTCCTATTTGTGGAGAAGCACAAATTCTTCTGTCTTCCCAGCTCCATTTTCTCATCCTCTGGGGGGTTCATCAGCATTTCCTTTAACTTCCTATTTAGACAAATTAAGCTCTACTAATCCCATAATTTTCATACACAACCAGAAAGGCAAAAACTCCCCACAGCCCTTTCCAGGCAAATTAACAACTACTGGTTTGGACTCACCCCTGTAATCTTTGCATTCTATTTTTTTCTGTTTCTCTCTCCTGTTGCATATTCAGAAGACACATTTAACTGATCATCGGCAATGTGTAGGACAAAACAGTATACTCTTTCTGTCTATGTATATCTTTTCTCTCTCATTCCCATTTTTCTTTCTTTTTTCTAAATAATTCTATCAATTCTTTTTTCTTTTTCTTTTTTTCTTTCTGCCCTTGCCACATAGCATGAGAGATCTTAGCTCCCTGATCAGGGATCCAACCCATACCCCCTGCAGTGGAAGCACAGAGTCTTAACCACTGGACCACCAGGAAACTCCCTCTTTCTCTATTTTCGTTCTTCATTTTCCCCCTCTTTACTTATCTGTTGCTATCATTTTATCATCACATTTTGTCACTATGTTTCAATATACCTTCAATGTTTAGGAATGCTATCAGGTATTCTGAAAACCAATGAAACATGCTACATATTTTCCTTTTAAAATTTTTACTCTTCCTGGAGTAAGTATGTGATTTGATTTTATTCATAACAGTCCAAGCTTATCTCAGAAACTTAAAGGCATGCTGGATCCATTTAGAGGGATATAAGAGAAAATAATAAAGATAGGGAAAATAGCATAGCAGTAATCTGTGAAAGGTAGGAGAAAATTTTCAGCTTTCTTTAGATTTGAAAATAGTGTCTGAGTGCACGTAACTACAAAATGAGATCCTGAGTCTTTATTTAGCAAGAAAGCAATTCAGAGAGGGTGAATTCTATAATTGTATCTTTTATGATTCTAATTGGAAATACTCATGTGCTCATTGAGGGGCATCCTTCTATAAAGTAACCCTGCAACACGTGAGTGATTTTTCTTTGATCAAAATGGATGAGGCAAAATTTGGTTCAGACATTATGTATCAAGATAAAAATGTTTCTCAATGTTGAATCAGGATCCTATGTTTTATTTCTATAATTCTCTAATCAACTGGCAATGATATCTGTGCCATCTCTTTGCAAATAAAATATAATGCCAAGCATAATCATATTTCCAAGATTCTATTTCTAAAGTCCCACTATCATATGATAAAAAAATGGGAGAAGAAAAGACAGTAGATAAGACCAGTTTTAAATGAAGAGTGTTATTCTACATATAAGGATAGGATTTATAAGGGGGAGTCTCAGAAGATAATCAACTTGACTTTCCATAGACGTTCACAGGCACTTGAAAATTTCCAGAAACATCTTTATATAATTTTACCATGTAAGTAGTCCTACTAATATTTCAGCTACTGTTTATATTTCCCTTAACATTATAGTTTTTTTCTTGATCCAATTATCATGCAGCAGTATGGAGTTCAAAGTGGCAATCAAAAGATTTTGATAAGTAAAATAAATGTATTTATTGATTGATTAGTTGCATTATTTTGGGAATGAGCAGAAAAGCCTTAAAATATTTGCTCCAAGGGTAAAACAGTGTGTATTTAAACTCTGCTTTAGTTTGGGGGTATGAAATGAAAAAGTGTATCTTGGTTCTGTTGTGATGAAATAGCAATGAAATGGATAGAGGTCATAAAGAAAAAAATAATAAATTCAAGGGCACTAACATAATTTAACATATAGGAAATCCAAAGGGAAGAGGTTCACAGTTGTTGGTTTCAATTGAATTAAAGTTAATTCAGTTCAGTTCAATTCAGTTCAGTTGCTCAGTCATGTCCGACTCTTTGAGACCCCATGAATCGCAGCACACCAGGCCTTCCTGTCCATCACCAACTCCCCGAGACTATCCAAACCCATGTCCATCCAGTCATTGATGCCATCCAACCATGTCATCCTCTGTCATCCCCTCCTCCTCCTGCCTTCAATTTTTCCCAGCATCAGGGTCTTTTCAAATGAGTCAGCTCTTCACATGAGGTGGCCAAAGTATTGGAGTTTCAGCTTCAACATCAGTCTTTCCAATGAACAACTAGGACTGATCTCCTTTAGGATGGACTAGTTGGATCTCCTTGCAGTCCAAGGGACTCTCAAGAGTTTTCTCCAACACCACAGTTCATAAGCATCAATTCTTCAGCACTCAGCTTTCTTTATAGTCCAACTCTCACATCCATACATGACCACTGGAAAAACAATAGCCTTGACTAGACAGACCTTTGTTGGCAAAGTAATGTATCTGCTTTTGAATATACTATCTAGGTTGGTCATAACTTTTCTTCCAAGGAGTAAGTGTCTTAATTTCATGGCTGCAGGCACCATCTGCAGTGATTCTGGAGCCCCCAAAAATAAAGCCTGACACTGTTTCCACTGTTTCCCCATCTATTTCCCATGAAGTGATGGGACCAGACGCCATGATCTTCGTTTTGTGAATGTTGAGTTTTAAGCCAATTTTTTTCACTCTCCTTTTTCACTTTCATCAAGAGGAAATTAAAATGTAGTAAATGCTTATTATGTTTAACATACACTCTTACCTCTATCACATGTTTACTCTTTAAGAGTAGACAATCCATCTGGTCAGGAAAATAGGACTGGTACAGAAACAAAAACAAATTGCATATATATATATATATATATATATATATATATATATATATATATATATATAATTTTTATAAAATATGGAGTGTACCAAAAGAGAATTACAAATAAAGTGCTCTAGAGAATTAGAAAAGGAGTGTGTAGCCATCCAGTTGTGTGCAACTCTTTGTGATCCCATGGAGTATAGCCCACCAGGCTCCTCTGTCCATGGGATTTTTCGGGCAAGAAATACTGTATTGGATTGCCATTTCCTTCTCCAGGAGATCTTCCCAAGTCAGGGACAGAAAAAAAGGAGAGTGGGGAATAATTTGGAACACTTTAGTACTTGAAATGGCCCTTACAGGATGGAAAGCAACAACGGTGTCTCATATCAGCATAAACGCCAGTGAGAGAATGAAAAGTTTGGATAAAATGGAATGGTTTGAGCCATGATTATAGGAGGCATTGAATCTAAGTCTGCATTTTAATAAAATATGTTACAATGTGGAGATGCTGAATTTTGAGCTGAGATGTGTGTGCATGATCAGATTTGAACTAAGGAAAGACTGTTCTACAAACATGTTAAGGTGCTTTGAAGATGAGAGAGCCATTGTAAATGAGCAGACCACTTTGAAAGCTATAAGCAATGGAACACTGAATTATTTTCACTCTGTCTGTTTTAACTTTTCTGTGTAGATATAAATTTAATGGATAGATGCAAGAGACAATGTTAAAGAATAGTTGGTCCAGTCTGACAACTTGGATGACACATCGGCAATTGTAATTCAAAGATGACAATTAGGATCCCCCCAAAATTGTGATTTTATAACCAGATCAAAGAAATCAGAAGTGTGAAAGAGATGGGTAAGAAGCTCTGTTTTAGAGTTAACAATTCTGAGCTTTGGTCTATGAAGCAAGCCCTTCTTCCTATGATTTCTCACTGTCACTCACCCCCCACACACACTGTCTAATTCTACAGCTCAATGACACTAATGTGAAAAAAAAAAACAAAAAACAAAAAAAAACAAAAAACACCTGACCAACTAAATCCAATAATTCTACCATGTTAAGGACACAAGAAGATATAATGTAAGGCCAATTAAGAGAATCAGAAAAATAAGTAATCAGAGGTTCCAGGGCTATTTTCCTAGTAGTCACATCATATTTATTATCTGTCAGTATTTATTAATTATCTGTTACAAATACCTTTCTACACTGTTTATAGATGCACAAAAATAAGGAAAGTCCAAGGTTTTAGGGAATTCATAATTTTGGAAAGAAATCAGCTATTGAATTATTAGCATATGAAAATAACTGAGTTTTAAATCACTTAGTCCTGTGAGATGCATATACTGCTACTGCTAAGTCACTCCAGTCTTGTCCGACTCTGTGCGACCCCATAGACGGCAGCCCACCAGGCTTCCCTGTCCCTGGGATTCTCCAGGCAAGAACACTGGAGTGGGTTGCCATTTCCTTCTCCAATGCATGAACGTGAATAGTGAAAGTGAATTTGCTCAGTCGTGTCCGACTCTTAGCGACCCCATGGACTGCAGCCCACCAGGATCCTCCACCCATGGGACTTTCCAGGCAAGAATACTGGAGTGGGGTGCCATTGCCTTCTCCAATTAGATGCATATAATTATGCTCATTTTAGAGAAAAGAAGATTGAAGTACAAAAGGATTAAATGACATTTCTAAAATCACTCATCTAGTAAAAGGAATCACTGGGATTTGAAGGAAGAAGGAAAATGTCTTTTATAAAGTAACTTAAAATGCAAGATTTGCCATAACCAGTGAATCAAACCTAAAAGATTTTAGAAAATAAAAAATAAATCAACAGAGTTTCCTTCAGAAATCTATAATAAAGGAATCATGTGATTTCAATGGGGGAAGAGTGAGATAGTGGCAACTCAAATGGTAGAGATATTATAATTAATAAGTAAGAAAACAAAAAAAGAAGGAAGGGAGAAGGGGAAATGTTTAATGTGCTCATAATTATCTTGAGGAATTAGAAATTTGTATATAAAAATAAGAGAAGTTTACTTAAGGAGCCAAGTATTTGAAGCTCTCTTTGGTGTTTTCACTCAGGTTAGAAATTGATTAAATTTATTTAGATATCTGTTGAGTAGCATTTCAGCGCAAACAAGTTTCCAGTGCTTGATTGTTTTGTGTGTATGTTATTTGGTTGAATTTTTTGTTTCTTCCTCCTACGTTCAAATTTTCTTAATAGGATCAACACTAATGCTTGGAAGAGGTAAAAGGAGTCCTGATATGCCATATTTTCACTGTGCCAAATCTATGACATGCTTTAGTTCCCGTGATGTTTCTGACTAGGATCAGTTTGAGGAAGATGAAGATACCAAAATGCCTCGGCTCCCCCTGGACTGCTGATCCACCTGCCTTCTTCATGCTGTCCTTTGCTCAACCTATATTTGGGAAACTCTGCCTTCTTACAATCTGTTTTCATCTATACTCTGATGTTTTTGTTAAATATTTATGACAAGCAAGGTTGATGGTAGTTCTATGGAAACTTTTTAGAAGAGAAGACAACAAAATCCAAAGGAATGATAACTAACTAGAAGACATTAATCACATAAGGAAAATTTCCCAATTACTTTGCTGGTTCTTTTTATTCTTTTATTAATAATCTTTCAACATTATACTGATAATGTTGGCTTGATATTTCATCATAATTGGAATATAGATGCAGATTAAAGCAGAAATGAGAGTTTCGTCTTAGCATCTCTGGTTTTTAGTTTCCAGTGACTTCCTTTTATCATTGATTCCCATCCTTAGAGAAGTGGGTGTTTAGAGGTCTCAGCTGGAATTTCTCCTATCAGTGCCAATATGTGGGTCAGTAATCAGAGCTCACTAGATGATTTTATCTTACTGGGATTTTCTGATCGATCCTGGCTGGAAACACCACTCTTTGCAATCTTTCTGGTGGCTTACATCTCTGCCCTGTTTGGAAATATCTCTGTTATCCTAGTTTCTCACCTGGATCCCCAGCTGGACAGTCCCATGTACTTTTTTGTCTCTAGTCTATCCCTTCTGGATCTCTGCTTTACTACCAGTACTGTCCCACAGATGCTAGTCAACCTTTGGGGACCAGAAAAGACCATCAGCTATGGTGGTTGTGTTGCCCAGCTCTATATTTCCTTGGCCTTGGGTTCTACAGAATGCATACTTCTAGCCATCATGGCTTTTGACCGTTATGCTGCTATTTGCAAGCCCCTTCGCTACCCAATCATCATGAACCAGAGACGCTGTATCCACATGGCCACTGGGACCTGGATTAGTGGCTTTGCTAACTCCCTTGTTCAGTCCACTCTCACCGTGTTGACCCCAAGATGTGGACAGAGGGTGATGGACCATTTCTTCTGTGAAGTTCCTGCTCTTCTGAAACTAGCTTGTGCAGATACCCATGTGAATGAGGCTGAGCTCAATGTGCTAGGGGCTTTGCTACTTCTGGTGCCCCTCTCCCTCATCCTGGGCATTTATGTGTTCATTGCCCGGGCAGTAATCAGAATCCGCTCTGCTGAAAGTCGCTGGAAGGCCTTTAATACCTGTGCTTCACATTTGCTGGTGGTCTCTCTCTTCTACTTTACAGCCATCACTATGTATGTCCAGCCTCCCTCTAGCTATTCACGGGACAGAGGGAAGATCATGGCGCTCTTCTATGGAATCATCACACCCACACTCAATCCATTTATCTATACACTGAGGAACAAGGATGTCAAAGCTGCCCTTAGAAGGGCACTAACTAAGGAATTTTGGGTCAGGACAAGATGATCTTTGAAGAGAAGACCTGAGAAGTAAGGATGACTGTTTCTGCCTTTCAAAGATTTCAGACATGGAAGTGACGAGAGGACAGTGTCATAAAGTTCACAGGTGAAACAGGACAAAGAAAGAAACCATCAACTCTTAATGATCTCCCCACAGCCTTTATCTACTTTTGAGACTGTTTTTGCAATATTGGATCTTACCAAGTCATATCAATTTTTTCCTAACCCTTAAGACTAGTTAACTTAGTTTCAGTGGAAAAACCTGGTGTAATAGCTAGAGAAAAGATATTTAGAAAGCTTTAAAAGGTATATTTGGCATATACTGTTTCTAAGTGAATCCCAAGTAAACTGGGAATGATCCCATGTTTTTAAAAAGGCCACTACTATCCTGAGTTAACTTTAAACAACATGTATTGACAGCATTTAGTCATCTTCTAACAGTCAATGTCCAATTATGTCATCCACCAAAGGCCCCAGAGGCAAGTGAAATCAAGAAACATTTAGGTCAAAACCATATAAGACAGATAGATGCAAAGGGAAATAAATAAAAATTTTAGACTCAGTGATTTTAAATGTTACTTTTGCCATAAACCTTAGCCAGTCTTACGCTCGTATGATAAACAACAATGAGGTCAGGGCAAATATAAATGAAACTTACTGTGGAGGAAGAGAGAAAAAGGAAGAAAGATGCTTTGAACAGTGAACAATGATGGAAAAACCTAAGGCCGAAAATACTCTAACTCAAGAAAACTTACTAGTAATTTATGAGTTTAAAGAGACAACTTCCTTTACCACTTGACTGGGTAAGTTGGGCCTAATTCAATATAGGAGCTATGAGAAAATCACATTGTGTGTAAAGCCTTGGTTGACTTCTTAGCTTTACTTGAAATAAAGGTCTTATAGCCAACTGCCTTGCAAATATGTATTAGTTAAACATGCCTAAAGAAAAGAGAGTGAATTCAGTAAAAACTTAACATCATTGCCTAGAGTGCAAATCAAATCTTTTTCTTTTTCTTCATTAATGAGTATATTTAGCCCCATAGATAAAGTGATAAACATATGTGTGCCTTTCGGGGAAAACCATTCATTATCTTTGACTATAGTTTTTTGCCATCAAATAGGGACGTTATCACTTGCCTTAATTCAAAGGTGCTTGAAATTGCCTTTCTTAGCAAACTTTAAATTTAATATGTAATATTATAGTTCTGTGGCCTATAAAACAAATTTAATTCTAAATTTTAATTCTAAATTCACAGAACTGTACATAATTCTTTTCCCATATGAGTCATTACAGAGTATTATTCTGAGGATCAGTAGAATTTCTGCCAATCTCTCTTTTATAGTACACATACCGAAACTTTCTTTATAAACTCATCCTTTCCAAAATCACTTAACCATTTTTACTTATTTTAGTCCTCTAGTTATTTCAAAGTAATGAATCACAGTCCCTTTATAAAGTAATCTCTAAGGTCTTAATAAACATGAATTTCTCAAAATCTATCAGTGTTTCATCAGATTCCTTAATTTTGGAGAATAAATACAATAATATTCTTAGTAATTGTTCTTTTCAGGAAACATTAAAATCAGAATCCCCTCCTGCCTTTCTTTCTTCTTCTTGTCCTTGCTTCCTTCCTGCCATCCAAAAGGAGTAGTGAATAATATCCTTTGAGAGGTGAATATTACAACTGGCCACAGACTAATTTTTGAATTAGTTGAATTCTGATTTTGGTGACTTCATTTCTGTTTCATAGTCTTACACCCCATTATGATTCCTTCTCAGTTTGGGAAGTTTTCTCACTGTCCACATGACCATCCATGCATAGAATATTCCATATTCCATAGAAGGACTTCTTCTTTCCATAAGAATGGCTCTCATATTCATATCAAACAGATCTTGATATGAATGGTGAATGATGTATATATGGAAACAGTATAAATTTTATCAGGGCACTGTACTTTTATTTTTTTTCCTTACTGCTTGTCAAATAATTCTGCATATTTATATTATGGATTTGACTAATCATAAAAAACAAATACTCCGGTATTCTTTCCAGGAGAATTCCAAGGACAGGGGTCACAAACAGTTGGACACAACTGAGCAACTAAAATACACACACATACATATAAGAAGAATGCTTAATCACTGACTATAATTTGGAAAAGTGGAACATAATTATATAATGAAAATCATTAGTAATTGCAAACCCAATTATTTTTGTGGTTTTCTCATTCTTTTGTAAGCATAATTTACACATATTTTAGCAATATTCAAAAAATATGTCATATTTTATATTATGCATGTTTCATATACCAAGATATTATGATAATGATGAATAGGCATTTCATGTATGTAATTAATTGTATTGACTATAACAGTCTAATCAATAAATTATATTCAACATTTTGCTATTCTGAAACATTAAAGTTATTTTTTCCAATTTTTAAATCATGTAAATATACCAGCAGTGCCTATCCTAGAATGTAAATATGTATGTGCATTGATTTTATATCTCAAGTGTTTTCTTAAGGAGAAGTTGACAAATGATATTATTAATATTATTTAAAATAACATTCCTATATACTTTTAAATTATTGGTGATGTTTAAAATTTTTCAGTATGAAATTTTATTTGCATTTATATGCTAATCTTTTGGAATTGCACCTTTATTTAGTATTAATAATTATTTGCTATATGAACTTAATTTTAATAGGATTTTTAATAATTAGATCTCAGGATAGTAATTATGTATAAATTACGTCAAAATATTTTATTCTTCCTAGTCTTTTTACTTCTTATTTAATTTTATTATTTCACTGTGCTAGCTGATAAACCAGCTTACTGTTCTTTCCAGGGCACAATCCTGTTTTGCTTAATGTACTTTGCCATCTCTAAGTTCAGACAAGAGTATCCTTGAATCCAGGCATACAGATAATTAAAGATAACAGACTTCATATCTTTACTAGCTAATATCCACTGTGACAAATAAAATGTTATTAAGTGAATGTTTATTCACACATTACAGGTTTATTCATGAATCCTGTGGTTACATACGATAGTGTTTAAAAAACAGGGTTTTTGTGGAGGCAGAAACAAAGAGTCTGATGCTTATACTACCATTTACTACCTATGTAATTATAGGCCATTTACTATCTATGTAATCCAAGACTCACACCAGAGAGTCTGTATATTTTTCACAGCTTTTTCCACTTTGATACAGCCAACTATGAGAATTTTTAATCCTTAGAATTGTGGCTAAATGGAGGGAATAGTAAAAACATCCATGGAAAACACAAACTTTTAAAATATAAATATATATTATATATATCAACATATATATACATATCAAAACTTTTTTGATATACATATATACTATTGGTAGAAATGTGTTCAACGTAAGTAAAATAAGTGAAAATTTTAGTCCTACTTATGTTAGCTTCTACTAACTATTTCTTAGCTAAATGTGATAATAAATTAATTCTATAAGGGATTGTCTTTGGTCCTTGGAATTTTATCTGTATTAACTTAATTACAATAAGCAGAAAGGAGGTGTACAGTAATTAAAAAGAAGGATTTATATTCTTTAACTGACAGTGCCTATCAAAGATGGTAAATTTCACCTGCTATAATATAAACACACTAAGATCAGCAAGAAAGTGAACTGAATTGAAAATAAAAATAAGTTAAAAAATGTATTGAGTGAATTAGAGATTTAATGAAGCTCCAATGAAGTCTCAGTGTCTCTCCATCTTAACAGATCCAACACTTTCTTTTCGCAATGAATATTGTGTAATACACCTTTACAATATTTACTTTTGTAATACCTCTACTTAGTTAGCTATGTGTTTACCAAATGAAAGCCATGGTTTAAAATATGGTTGTTAAAATATAGATATATTATCATTAACTCTCATTCTTCTTGCCTAGGTAATAAAAGGAAATACATTAATGATCTTATTTGTTTCAGCATCCTCTACCCAGTTCCTCTATTACATGTAGGTTCATGAAACAACATTAAGTTCTAAGCAAAGGCTAATCAAGCTCCAAAATCTGCCTGTGGTGTTTCCAGCAGGTAGAGTCACAGCAATGAGAAGATTCAATAACACTCTTCATCACTCTAAAGGCTTTGTTCTGGTGGGGTTCTCTGAATGGCCCAAACTAGAAATGGTTCTTTTTGTGGCCATCTCCATTTCTACATAATGACTCTCCTTGGGAAGTCAGCCATCATTATCTTGCCACGCCTTGATCCTAGACTCCACACCCCAATGTATTTCTTTCTGGCTAATCTCTCTTTTTTGAACCTTTGCTATACTACCTCCACTGTCCCCCAGATGCTGGTCAACATACAGAGCCGCTGGAGAAATATCAGCTACGGAGGCTGCATAGCTCAACTATTCATCTTCCTTGGCTTAGGATCCACTGAATGTGTCCTTCTCTCAGTAATGGCCTTTGATCATTATGTAGCTATCTGCCAGCCTCTGCATTACACAGTTATCATTCATTCTCGGCTATGCCAACAATTGGCAGTGGTGGCTTGGATAACAGGTTTCAGCAACTCTCTGGAGCAAACAGTGTTGACTTTCCTGTTACCTGCTGTGGTCAATATCAGGTGGAGAATTTCTTCTGTGAAGTACCTGCCATGCTTCAATTATCATGTGTTGATACATGGATCAATGAAGTGGAGATGTATGCTGCTGTGGTGGTCATAAAAGTTATCCCAGTGGGATTAATCCTGTTCTCTTACATCAACATTGTTCAGTTCAGTCCAGTTCAATTGCTCAGTCGTGTCTGACTCTTTGCGACCCCATGAATCGCAGCACGCCAGGCCTCCCTGTTCATCACCATCTCCTGGAGTTCACTCAGACTCACGTCCATCGAGTCCGTGATGCCATCCAGTCATCTCATCCTCGGTCGTCCCCTTATCCTCCTGCCCCCAATCCCTCCCAGCATCAGAGTCTTTTCCAATGAGTCATCTCTTCGCATGAGTGGCCAAAGTACTGGAATTTCAGCTTTAGCATCATTCCTTCCAAAGAAATCACCTCAGATATGCAGATGACACCACACTTATGGCAGAAAGTAGAGAGGAACTAAAGAGCCTCTTGACGAAAGTGAAAAGGAGAGTGAAAAAGCTGGCTTAAAACTCAACATTTAGAAAATGAAGATCTTGACACTATTTCATGGCAAATAGATGGAAAAACAATGGAAACAGTGACAGACTTTATTTTGAGGGGCTCCAAAATCACCGCAGATGGTGACTGCAGCCATGAAATTAAAAGACGCTTACTCCTTAGAAGAAAAGTTATGACCAACCTAGACAACATACTAAAAAGCAGAGACATTACTTTGCCAACAAAGGTTCATCTAGTCAAAGCTTTGGTTTTTCCAGTAGTCATGTATGGATGTGAGAGTTGGACTATAATGAAAGCTGAGTGCTGTAGAATTGATGCTTTTGAACTGTGGTGTTGGAGAACTCTTGCGAGTCCCTTGGACTGCAAGGAGATCCAACTAGTCCATCCGAAAGGAGATCAGTCCTGAATATTCACTGGAAGGACTAATGCTGAAACTGAAACTCCAATACTTTAGCCACCTGATGCAACTGACTCATTAGAAAAGACCCTGATGCTGGGAATGACTGAAGGCAGGAGGAGAAGAGGACAACAGAGGATGGGATGGCTGGATGGCATTACCGACTCAATGGACATGAGTTGAGAATGCTCTGGGAGTTGGTGATGGACAGAGAAGCCTGGCATGCTGCAGTCCATGGGGTTGCAAAGAGTCGGACACACCTGAGAAATTGAACTGAACTGAACATGTGAGGAACATGTACGTCTCTCAGTAATGGTGTTTTATCTAAAAACATCTTGTTGCCCAAACAGTAAATATTTTATTCTTGGTGCTCAATCATCTTTATCAGCATTGTAATAGCTATTCTCAGCAGGCCAAATGGAAGAACCTTTTTTTCTTCAAGTTGGAATGCAGGAAATCATATAGCTTCCTTACACAGGTTGTATTTCCCTAAACCCATGTTTTACAAATTCTATGTTTTAATGTAATGACTACTGGATGTAAAAGCCTGTGCTGTACTGTGCTTAGTCATTCAGTCCTGTGCAACTCTTTGCCACTGCATATACTGTAGCCCGCCAGGCTCCTCTGTTCATGGGGATTCTCCAGGCAAGAATGCTGTGTTGGGTTGCCATGCCCTCCTCCAGGGGATCTTCCCAACCCAAGGATTGAATCCACATTTCCCACATTGTGGGTGAATTCTTTACCATCTGAGCCACCAGGAAAGCCCAAGAATACTGGGGTGGGTAGCCTATCCCTTCTCCAGGGAATCTTCCCAACCCAGGAATTTTTACCAGCTGAGCTACCAGGGAAGCCTGGATGAAAAGCTTACCTCTCAGCAACAGTATCTGGGCTTGAAACAGTCAAGAGCCCCTTGCATGTATTCTGAAAATAGCCCAAATATCTGAAAGAAGTTCCTACATGGATACATGCCACTATATATTAATCACATCTTTTCTTACCTTCTTATGCAAATTATGATGTTCGCATTGGGAACATAGGAGAAAAAAGCAGACTGAGTGGATTTAGCACAAAGTACAAAAAAGCATGCACTCTCAAAGATTGTAATGCAATAGGTCATTTTATTAACGGTGAGGTACACTTGTCCTTTCCAGATATGTTTCAGCAGTGGATATATATTTTATTTCTCCTAAAGAGTATGGAAGTGAGTTGCTTGAAGATGTTATAAAATTCCCATCAGAGTATTTTTTAAGAGCAGTGTTTGTAAGGTCGGACCCCAGGGGCCATGATGGGCCGCCCCTCCTCTCTTTCCCGCCGGCGAGAAGGTCCCTAAGGGAAGGATCCTCCCAGATCCCGGGGACCAATGACAGCACATTTCGCCGGCTAAAGCGCCCCACCCCAGCCGAGTAGAAGGACCTGTCAGCCCTCTACGCCTCAGCCTGGCAATCTATCCGAACCCCCATCCATCTAGCCTGACCATCTCTCGCAACGAATGTATAAAAACCACCCCCAACATGGTCCGGGCATGGACTTCCACGACCTGCCTCATTCGGGTCCAGGAACCTCACCCAGGAGCACTTCGCCATTAAAAAGCCTGTTAGACACTCTTTTGGTGTCCTGGTCTTTTACCTAACAGTTTTAGCTACAGGGGCTTCCCTTGTGGTTCAGCTGCTAAAGAATCAGGGTGCAATGTGGGAGACCTGGTTTCAATTTCTGGGTTGGGAAGAACCCCTGGAGAAGGGAAATGCTACCCACTCTAGCATTCTGGCCTGGAGAATTCCGTGGACTGTATAGTCTTTGGGGTCGCAAAGAATCTGACACAACTGAGTGACTTTCACTTTCACTTAGCTTTACGGCAAGTTTAAGAAAAATGTTCAGATATAGTCCATATATCTTCCCCATCTCGCTCCCACCACCCCCAACCCTCCCCACCCCACGACACAAACAGCCTCCTGGACTACCAACATCCTATCTCAGAATGTTACATTCGATTTAACTAATGAACCTATACTGATACATCATTATCTCTCAAAGTCCATGCTTTACAGTAGGGTTCATTCTTGGTGTTATACATTCTATGAGTTTGAACACATTTCTAATGACATATGTCCACCACTGAAGTATCATACAGGATATTTTCACTGTCCTAAAAATCCTCTGTGCTCTGCCTATTCATCTTTCCTTCCACCCTAATGCCTGGCAAACACTGATCTTTTTGATCTCTATAGTTTTGCCTTTTCAATATATCATACAGTTGGAATCATTATAAACTGTAGCCTTTTCAGACTGGCCTCTTTCACTTAGTGATATGCATTTAAGTTTCTTCTATGGCTTTTCAATGTTTGATAGTTCATTACTTTTTAGCACTAAATAAGATTCCATTGCCTGGAAGTATCACAGTTCATTTATGTATTCACTTACTGAAGGGTATCTTGGTTGTTTCCAAGTTTTGGCATTTACAAGTGGAGCCACTGTAAACATCCATGTTCAGAGTTTTGCGTGAACATAGGTTTTCAACCGCTTTGCATAAATACCAAGGGGTATGATTGCTAGGTCATAGGGTAAGAATATGTTTAGTTTTGTAAGAGACTGTCAAACTGTCTTCCAAAGTGGATGTACCATTTTGCAAACACATCTGCAATGAATGAGAATTTCTGGTGCTCTACATGCTCACTAGCATTCAGTGTTGTCAGTGTTCTGAATCTTGGCAGTGCTTGTAGGTGTAGAGTGGTATCTCATTGTTTTAATTTGCATAATTTGCTTTTCCCTGGTGGCCTGATATGGAGCATCTTTTCATATGCTTTCTTGCCATCTGTGTATCTTCTTTGATGAGGTGTCAAACTCTTTGGCCCGTTTTTTAAATTGAAATGTTTAATTATTGTTGAGTTTTAATATTTTCTTGTGTATTTTAGACAGCAGTTCTTTATGAGATTTTTTTTGCAGATATTTTCTCCCAGTCTGTGGCCTTTCTAGAGCTAGCATCTTTTAAGTTTTACCTATAGAATTTATTCTTCCTCCTCTCTTCAAAACCTCACATATTTTAATACTATAAAAATATAAATTTCCTTGTTTTTCCAATATGTATTAATATTTGATGTATGCATGTGAGAGGTACAAGACGTTAAATATTTCAAATATCCTTGCATGTATGGTCCAGTAGTTTTGGGCTCTGTCTCTTGGTCACACATGTTAACTATGACTTTGGACATAGTTTAATTCCATTTAAACTAATATAAAATTTATTTCCATTTAAACCAACATTCATTGGTTCTTCAAAATTTTGCTAGCTATTGTTAGGCATAAGTAGTGATTTTCTCTTGTAGGACATTTATAGATACGCTTTATCATATTAATAGTGTTCCCCTTTAATGCTAGTATGCCAAATGTTATTATGTTATTATGTTTTTATGTTATCATGAATGGATGTTGAATTTCATCAAAAGACTTTTCTGCACCTATTGAAATGATCCAATGGTTTTTTCCCCCTGTTTTATTAATAGAGTATATTCCATTGATTAACCTTTCAACATTAATACAACTTTGAATTCTTGGAATAAAATCCCCTTGGTCATAATCTATTCTCCTTTTGATATATTTTAGATTCAAATGCTAATAATTTGCTTAGAATTTTTCATTATGTTCATGAGAGAGAGAGAGATCTATAATTTTCCCCTTCGAACAAAGTGGGAAGACTTGGGAATCTTGATATCAAGATTTATTATTAATAATAAATGTCTTATGGGCACAAGAATAGACAAGGAAAATAGTTAAACACTATGGAGAATCCAGAAAGAGACCCACATTATTTTAGACACTAGATTTATAACAAACTTGATCCTGAAGAGAAGAGAGGAAACAGTGTTTCTTTTTCTTTTTTCTTTTCTTTTTTTTTTTTTTTTTTGAGACAACCCAGAGGGATGGTATGGGGAGGGAGGAGGGGGGGGGGGTTCAAGATGGGGAACACGTGTATACCTGTGGTGGATTCATGTTGATGTATGGCAAAACCAATACAATATTGTAAAGTAATTAACCTCCAATTTAAATAAATTTTAAAAAAGGAAACAGTGATTTTTAAATAGTGCTTTGTCAATTGGATATTCATAAAAAATAAATATTGATATTTATCTCACAAAAATAATTTTAGAGAATAGAAACATAGATTTTAAAGACTATAAATGTGAATGGTAAATATCAAACCATCTGGAAAATAACACTGATAAATGAATATGTTTATGATTTGGGGCTGGAAAGAAAAACTTTTTAAAAAAATAATGCATAAATAGCACTAATATAAGGAAGTCATTGATAAATCAGATTTCATTAGCATCTTTTTTAAACACAAGATAGCATTAAGAAAGTGAAATGTCAAACCATAGTGCAGGATAATATGTTTATAAAACTTACTACAGCAAAAGTTAGGTCAGAAAATAAAAATATCTACAAATCCAGAAGAAGAAAAAGCAGAAAATCTAACATAAAAATGTCCTAAAATCTTGACTAGGTGCTTCACAAAAATTGATTCTTAAATGACTATCAACATACAAAAAAGATGCTCAACTACTTTAGCCATCATGGAATTACAAGTTAAACTCTCAATTTAATACTACTATAAGATTCCCAGAATATCTAAACTAAGACAGACTATTATTTCCAAGTGTTATTAAAACTGTGAGCAGAAGGAATTCTCACACATGGCTGGTGGGAGTCTGCAATGGTTCCTCCACCTGAAAACTGTCAGGCAGTGCACCTACTGTAGCTTAGCATGTGCATTCCATATTACTTAGAAATTCCATTACTAGATACACCCATCAAAATATTTAAATTAAAACATTCATACAAGCAGTACTATAATAAAACCAAATAGAAATGATCAAATCTTCAGTAGTTAAATGATCAATAAAGTGTACTATGTTCATAATATAGAATACTATCCACCAATGAAAGCAAAATACTGCTACATGCAATGTTCTGGATGAATCTCAGAAACAGGTGAAATGAAAAGATTATGTACGGCACTATTCTATCTATGCAAAGTTGGTAAACACATAAAACAAACTTTGTTTTTAGACATCTGGGTAGTGATTATATGTGGGTAAGAAAATTAATGAATGGAACAGGAATGAGGGAGCCTTGGAGAGTGCATAAGGTTCAAGTTTCATATCTGGGAAATGGCTCCATGTGTTTTTGTTTTCTTTTTGTGATTAATCAAGTTGACAGTCACGTTTGGTGTTTTCTTCTTTATGTCAAGATTGTATAACTAGAAATTTATGCTAACATTCTTACAAGGAGAAATACATAGAGCAGTTTTTAATGACAAAATTATTAAGCAGTCTAACATTTCAAAAGAATAAACTTAAGTAATGATAATTATATATGTTTTCCATACATAATTATGTATCACATTTAAAGACTTTAAAATTGTTCAGAACTAATGCAACTTGTTTTATTTTATCATGTAGCCAATAATAAAAACCATTAATTAGATTCAGAAAATATTTTTTAACATGGAGTTATAATTTGAGCAAAAAAAACTTCTAAAAAGTCAATCCATAATTTAAAGCAAAATGATACATGATCTTAGAAGTCTAAGTTTCTTTTGCTTTAGGTTGATATAGCACGTAGCTTATCTTTGTAAATCAACCATAACACCATGGCATTAAAAATATATATATTTTAATTAATTATCTCCCTCTTCATGAAGAAAAGAAATACTGATTTGTTTACTTAAAAATATATTTATAAAAATTGAAAATTTTATCAATTCATAAATACTAGATAAGTAAATGTAGTAGAAAATGATTTAAAGTAGAAACAGAGCACTGCTACATAGTAAAGAAAAGAGAAATAAAGACATATAATTAAATATCATTAGATCTCTCAAGAGGCCTCGTTGGTGAGAAATCTTAGTAGTATTATGACTCCCTTTTGAATTTGACAGGACATTCTCTTTTCTCAGAATCCATGTCCTTTAATAATGGCATTAGTTTCCCTTAGTTTTCCATTAAAAGACTAATTTGTTTATGGTTTTGAGAATGTTAAATCTTGATTGATACTGCTGTAGGAAACCCTCATTTTCTGAATCATTTTGTCTGATTTGCAACGGCATAACTTTTTTGTCTCTGCTTTACTCAACCTATTTAAAGAATCTTGAAAGAACACTGATATCAAATAATCTAATCATTTGAAAGTTTTGGCAAACCAATCAAAGAAATCCAAATGTGAGAAGTGAGGGATTCAGTTTTCTTTTAGTTTAAGGCTTTTAAGTATAAAACTTTACTAAAGCCAAAAATGCAAGAGACTTAGGAGACCCAGGTTCAATTCTAGGTCAGGAATAACTCTGTAGTAGGAAATGGCACCTACTTCAGTATTGTTGCCTGGAGAATTCCATGGGCAGAGGAGGCTGGTGGGCTATAGTCCATGGGGCTGCAAAGAATCAGATACGATTGAGCACATTACACACAAAGCCAAAAATACCCTGTATGCGAGACAGCAAAAGAGACACAGATGTATAAAACAGTCTTTTGGACTCTGTGGGAAAGGGAGAGGGTGGGATGATTTGGGAGAATGGCATTGAAACATGTATAATATTATATAAGAAACGAATCGCCAGTCTAGGTTCGATGCAGGATATAGGATGCTTGGGGCTGGTGCACTGGGATGACCCAGAGAGATGGTATGGGGAGGGAGGTGGGAGGTGGGGGTTCAGGATTGGGAACACATGTATACCCGTGGCGGATTCGTGTTGATGTATGGCAAAACCAATACAGTATTGTAAAGTAAAAAAAAAGAAAAAACATGTAAGAGAGGGTGGCATATCAAGATATACAAACTCCATTTTTGCAGGCACTGACAATTACTGAACTGACAACAAATATATATTTAAAAAATGTGAGTGTTGGGAGGAGGAAAGAAGGTTCTAACTGTTAAGATATAGGAACACTCATACTGGGGCAAACACAAAATACACAGAGAGGATTCCTCCAAATGTCAGAAAGACAAAGGACTAAAAACCTCTCAACCCTCTATCTCCCATATCAGGAAATACAATTGCTAGAAATACTGGTACCCTCAAACACACACACACACACTCATGAAATGAAATGAAATGAATTAGATTTAAATGCCCTGTCACTTTGCACATGGCAAGGACTGGATCCTATAATCTGTCACTTGATAGAAATCATTTAATCATCTAAATGCAAAATGAAAACTCAAAATCCACATTCCTGGCACCAGTGTGGACACAATTTCTATGGACAATGAAAAGATCAAGGAAAAGCTAACCTGACAATGACTCAAATTAGACTGTAAGAGTGAGAAACAAACAAACAAAAAATTAGACAGCAGACTTAAACAGGATGGCCAAGGGACAGTGAGTTGCAGAGTCAGTGAAGATAAGGTGGATTTCCAAGCTACACAGGTTTCTACTGGTCCAAGGGTGGGATCCAGATGGGCAATACTGCAGCAGACCACCAGAAATAAGCTGCTAAAGAAGTAGTAGTAAAACTATTAGGTTTAAAACACCTATCTAGTGAGCATCACACTGTTTATTTATACAAAGTGAAAGTGAAAGTGAAGGCGCTCAGTGGTGTTCGACTCTTTGCAACCATATGGACTGTAGCCCACCAAGCTCCTCCATCCATGGAATTCTCCAAGCAAGAATATTGGAGTGGGTTGCCATTTCCTTCTCCAGGATTTATACAAAGGAACCAACCAATAGATTGATTTCATTTAACAAGGCAAAGCCAAGACTTACCTAAAAAAAGGGGGAGGCAGAGAGGGAAGAAAATTAGCCACAGAGATTTTGGAAATAGTAAGTCATGCTTGTAATTTATTGACTGACAGATAATAAAGATGTCTTTTTAGACAGTTTCTCCTCTAGTACTTTAGGGAAGGAAATGAAAGAAAGCAATTGTAGGCTTATGGATTCTCTAGAAAGTCTTGCAGGTTTGGCTTTGCAGCATGTACGTGAAGCTGTCTCCAGATAATGCCTTCTGGTACATCTTTCCTTCAGCACCTCAACCTTAGTCAGGCCATGTCTATACTTTTACCTCATCAGAGTTTCTCACTCTGCTGTGCTCTATCTTTCTGTACCAGCCTCTTTAAAGCCCCCTTTACATCTTTATTTCTCAGAGTGTAAATGAGAGGGTTAAGGGTGGGAGTCACAACGGTATACAGAAGGGTTATGAACTTTCCTTGACTGTGGGCATAAGAGCTCTTGGGCTGGATATAGACAGCTGTGATGGTTCCATAGAAGAGTGTTACTACCAAGAGGTGGGACCCACAAGTGCCAAGGGCTTTTCGCCAGGCTTGAGCTGACCTGATCCTCATTACTGCTTGAGCAATGCATCCATATGAGATCAAGATAAGTGTCAGAGGGAGGAGGAGAAGCACCAAGGAAGCCATGAAGAGCTGCACCTCATTGGCATGAATGTTTACACAGGCCAACTTGACCATGGCAGGCACTTCACAGATGAAGTGGTAAATCCTGTGGTTCCCACAGCGGGGCAGCCGAAGGGTGATGGTGCTCTGAATTAGGGTGTTGCCCACTCCACTCAACCATGCCATTCCTACCAGAGACTGGCAAAGTCGTGAGTGCATAACTGTGGCATAATGGAGTGGCCGACAAACAGCAGCATAGCGATCAAACGCCATGACAGCTAGGAGAACACATTCAGTGGATCCCAGCGCCAGGGATACATAGAGTTGAATGGCACAGCCTGTAGAACTGATGGTCTTGTATGGACCACGGAGGTTCCATAGCAGTTGGGGAGCGATGCTAGTGGTAAGGCAGAGGTCAGCAAAGGAGAGATGGGTAAGAAAATAATACATGGGTGTGTGGAGCATGGGATCCAGATAAGAGATCAAGATGATTGCTGTGTTGCCAACCAGTGTCAGGAGATAGGAGATTAACACAAATGCAAAGAGGATCTTCTCAAGCTGCGGGTGGTCGGAGAAGCCCACCAGTATGAAATCTCCTGCCAAACTCTCATTAATTGCCGTCATCACCCTGCTCTTGAAAAGGAGAGAGGCACATGTGAAAATATAGAAGTCCAATAGAAACAGTTAAGATCAGAAATACAGTTGGGAGAAACTGATCCTGAAGGTGAGATAAGAGGGGTGTGCCATTTGCGGTAAGAGAGAACCATTTGGCTCTAGGAGGAAATTAAAAGTGTGCAAGAGCTTACAGAAAACTATTAAACATATGATGACATAAAGTGGACCATATAAGAAATGACTACTCATTAATTATTGCTCTGTTCTCCAAAGTGTTTTATTTTTTCTTATAAATCCACCCTCTTATTCCCAATAACATCCTGTCAGCTTGTAAGTTAAAGAAAATGAGATGTTATCCAATCAAAAAACATCTTTGTTGACATTCTATCAGTTGTCAATAGTAAAAAGAGCAATAAGAATATTTTTGAAAGAAATTATTTAATTATTTCCATATCTACAGTAACACATGCAATTCTCAAAGTCAAGCTAAGGGTAATGTGAAAAACCTAACCATCATAGAGCTTTAATTAGTTATTAGATACCATCTATGTAAATAGTTTTCTCTCAATATTTTTTTCATAATGAAAAAAATGGGTAGTCTAGCTTTAATGGTTTACAGAGTCTTCAGAGAGAAGCATTGTTGTAAGTTGCAAGTAAATGTTTAGCTCCTCATTAAAAACATTTTGTTTTTAATCAGATATTTTATTTTTATATTGATTAAAGGACCCAATGCTACTCAAAAATTTCATTTATTTCATAAAACTTTTTGGAATATTGTGAATTTTTCTTTCTATAACTTTGTATTATATAGTAGCAGAATATCAAGTCTGTTTGATTCCTTGGTGATATGTCACTAACTTCATAACACTTTCATTTCATAGTAACTGCTGACTCGCTGCTGAAGAATTTGATGATAAGAGACAAAAACCACCATTTTTGGAAAGGAGATAAAGATGCAGTACATTTTTTAAATGACAGCCTCTTTTGGCAAGTGAAGTAGAGAGCGAATAAGAGCTAACTAGTGGATAAGGAAGGACTATTTTCAGCAGAGGAAGTAGCTTGGTAAGGCTTTAAACTGAAAAAGCATTGAGGAGCTGAGAAATATCTGAGAAATATCGCTGAATAAGGAAAATTATGGGCAAAGTGTCTTATGGTTAGACTGCAAAATAAGCAAACAAAATAATCAAGAGAAATGTTTGAGATTTGTATTTATCGAAAGCACCTTAAAGGTTAGCCTTTGAGGGATTTATAAACAAGTCAAGGGGTAATGAATGTCAGGAGGGAGTCAATAACCGACATGTTGTTTTTGATCATTTGCTAAGTCATGTCCGATTCTTTATGACCTCATGAACTGCAGGATGCCAGGCTTTCCTGTTCATCACTATCTCCTGGAGCTTGCTCAAACTCATGTCCATTGAGTTGGTGATGTCATCCAAGTATCTCATCCTCTGACACCCCCTTCTCCTCTCACCTTCAATCTTTCCCAGCATCAGAGTCTTTTCCAATGAGTTGGCTCTTTGCGTCAGGTGGCCAAAGTATTGGAGCTTCAGCATCAGTCCTTCCAGTGACTATTTGAAGTTGATTTCCTTTAGGACTGACGGGTTTGATCTCCTTGCTGTCCAAGGGACTCTCAAGAGTCTTCTGCAGCACTGCAATTCAAAAGCATCAATTCTTTTGTGCTCATATTGTTTGTGTTTAAAAATAAGCTGGCCTCAGATTGCAGAATGGATTGACAAGCAGTGAATGAACAAGGGAACTGGTTAGGAGGCTGTTGCAATACTTCAGGAAACAGAAGGCTTAGTGGTAGCAGGAAAGATTCATATTTTTAGACAGACTCTACAGACTAAGTCTAGACAAACTTGAGACTCTGGATGTGGAAAGGGAGAAGGAAGTGTCAATAATGGGTCACAGGTTTATTTCTTGAAAAATTGCATGTCATCTACAGAGAAGCATGAAAGCTGAAAAATTTTTGTAGAGAAAATACTAGATATACATATCTCTGTTGATGATTTTTAAAAAGCTGAATGGATAAGAATGTCAAACATGATTCAATTCTACTTTTGATTATTTGTCACATATCTTCTTCTTAAGTCATCCAGCTTGGACATACCTCAGTTCTGTTCAGTTGCTCAGTCATGTCCGACTGTTTGCGATCCCATGGACTGCAACATACCAAGTCTCCCTGTCCATCACCAACTCCCAGAGCTTACTCAAACTCATGTCCATTGTGTCAGTGATGCCATCCAACCATCTCATCCTTGTTGTCCCCTTCTCCTTCTACCTTCAGTCTTCCCCAGCGTCAGGGTCTTTTCAAATGAGTTGATTCTTCACATCAAGTGGCCAGAATATTGGAGTTTCAGCTTCAGCATCAGTCCTTCCAATGAATATACAGGGTTGATTTCCCTAGGATGGACTGGTTGGATCTCCTTGCAGTCCAAAGGACTCCCAAGAGTCTTCTCCAACACCACAGTTCAAAAGCATCAATTCTTTGGTGCTCAGCTTTCTTTATAGTCCAACTCTCACATCCATACATGACTACTGGAAAAACTATACCTTTGACTAGATGGGCCTTTGTTGGTAAAGTAATGCCTCTGCTTTGTAATATGCTGTCTAGGTTGGTCATAACTTTTCTTCCAAAGAGCAAGCATCTTTTAATTTCATGGTACAGTCACCATTTGCAGTGATTTTGGAGCCCCCGCCCCAAAAAAGTCTGTCACTGTCTCCATTTTTTCCCCATCTATTTGCCATGAAGTGACGTGACCAGCTGCCATGATCTTAGTATTTTGAATTTTGACTTTTAAGCCAGCTTTTTCACTCTCCTCTTTAACTTTCATCAAGAGGCTCTTTAGTTCTGCTATAATTGGAAACCTTCAGTAATTTCCCTGACAAAAAATTGTTTACTTTGCAGTATTCTATCAATTGTATTCATCATTTGGATAACATAACTACCCAAATACAAGTTTGAATGTGATGATTACATTCATGCATTTTAACCAATATATTCTTATTTCATTTAATTTTCTAAGAAGACTTTTTAATTCATATCATCAGAGATGGCAACACATTTTCAGTTCAGTTCAGTTCAGTCGCTCAGTCGTGTCTGACTCTTTGCGACCCCATGAATCGCAGCACGCCAGGCCTCCCTGTCCATCACCATCTCCTGGAGTTCACTCAGACTCACGTCCATCGAGTCCGTGATGCCATCCAGCCATCTCATCCTCTGTTGTCCCCTTCTCCTCCTGTCCCCAATCCCTCCCAGCAGCAGAGTCTTTTCCAATTAGTCAACTCTTCACATGAGGTGGCCAAAGTACTGGAGTTTCAGCCTTAGCATCATTCCTTCCAAAGAAATTCCAGGGTTGATCTCCTTCATAATGGACTGGTTGGATCTCCTGGCAGTCCAAGGGACTCTCAAGAGTCTTCTCCAACACCACAGTTCAAAAGCATCAGTTCTTCAGCGCTCAGCCTTCTTTACAGTCAAACTCTCACATCCATACATGACCACTGGATAGCCTTGACTAGATGGACCTTAGTCGGCAAAGTAATGTCCCTGCTTTTGAATATGCTATCTAGGTTGGTCATAACTTTTCTTCCAAGGAGTAAGCGTCTTTTAATATCATGGCTGCAGTCACCATCTGCGGTGATTTTGGAGCCCAAAAAAATAAAGTCTGACACTGTTTCCACTGTTTCCCCATCTATTTGCCATGAAGTGATGGGACCGGATGCCATGATCTTCGTTTTCTGAATGTTGAGCTTTAAGCCAACTTTTTCACCTTCCTCTTTCACTTTCATGAAGAGGCTTTTTAGCTCCTCTTCACTTTCTGCTATCCTGTACATGATTGTCAGAATCATACAACAATGGGATATTTATCAAGATACAACCTCTATTCCTTAGAATGTAAAATTGACTTTAAGGCTCTGTACAATTTCAGTTTCCCTTTCTGCTTTCAGAATTATGTCCCATCATTTAGAACTTTTTCTGGCCAAATCAATCTCTCTGTTTTCATAAAGTTATAATGTACTGAAACTGTTTGCTAACTCCAAGTCTCCTGCTTTGAATGTCTTTCAACCCATGTCTCTCACCCTTGACAAACTCTACTTAACCTGTTAATGTTCATCTCTATATCAACATCTAAGATGCACTTGCATCCTTACTGTACAATATACTTGTCTTCTGAAATCCTGAATTACTTCGTAACACTGTGTCAATATGCTAAGGACCTTTTTCATTAAGCATGCCAAGTGTTATAAAATGGAAAGTAACCTCTTAATGGGCTAAGATATCTATCTTAAATATCTTTTGTATTATCCTTAGCATACAGGTCTTTTTTTAACATAGTCAAAACCAAACAAATATGTTTTGAATAAACTAATAACTTTGCTAATTCTACTAAACCTCTCTTCCCCTGAACTAGCAAAAGACATGTCTAAAACATATATTTAAACATAAATCAATTTAGCTACATATAATAATGTTAATTTAAAAACCAAGTATCTATTTCAAAGGACCCACGTTATTCAACTGCTGCACCAGCTCCCCTATTATTTAGTCAGTGAATTTTAATGTCATCAGCAGCAATATCAGAAGACTCATTTTTAAAAATGTAAAGCTCTGCAGTATACTTCCCAGAAATGTTAAGGGGTTTTCTTAAGATAGATAGGTAGATAGATAAAATCTCCAAGTTTTTCTTCTGATACAGTGATGATGCCCATATATATTTAACTCACTCATTAACCCAATGCCATTCATGCAACTTGTCCCTAGGAAAATAGGATACATGAGCATCACAGTTTACTGCATCCCACATTTTAAACTGCATACATTTAAATATGAATGGAGTTTCTTCAATTCTCTGCCACTCTTGAAAAAGTAAAATGATTCCAAGACTAAGGGGAGGAGAAACACATACATACAAACACAACATAAACATACATATATGTATGAATCCAAATGTATGACTTTATCAGAAGAGTTCGTATCTTCAATATCTTAACAAACTGTATAAGTGGAAATAATTTATGAAAGCTAAGAGTGAGAAGGAAATTCTTCCAAATGTAGAGAAAGCACACTTTCTTTGTTTTCTGTTTTGCAGTTACCCATCCTAAATGTACATTCTTCAAAATTAAAGGATCTGTACAAACAGCTTACTTCAAATTGAGCTCCCTTCTAAAATAGTAAGTTTAAAATGATGTTCAGAAATGAAAACACGTTATAGACAATGGACATGGAAGCTGGGAGAACTATTTATTGGCCAGGGTGGCCTGAGGACGACTGACATGAGTGATTGTAGAAAGTAATTATTATTTTGTCTTTATATAGATAACTTGCAGAATATGTAAATAAGCAAGAGAAAATATGTGGTTCTCATTATTTCCTCACCTCTGAAAAGTTTGTCCTTCACTCTTCTAACTAGTTAAATAAGCCAGGAAAGTGATGCTTATCCATGAGCTTTCCAAACCACAAGATTCTAAATATGTATCTCTAAATCCAAGACCAAGCTGAGGTGGTAGTGTTTATTTCTGGAGCCAGAATAAACTAAAGTTTGTTACTATAGCAGGAATTGATATCAAGTCTAGAATGGAACCCTAGAGACTCTATATTCCTAATAGGACAATTAATACCAAGCCCAATAGTGACCAAGAACAAAGGTCTCATAGGAAAACTATATCGAAAGAACTACTTCTGATCACACAGCTCTTCAGTCTTGAAGACTTATAGACTCCAATGTACATGCTAAAATAAAATCTTAGAAAAGTGAAAATGACGTTCTCACTCTCAGCACACTGTATGTGTCTTCCCAACCGAGGGGTCAAACTCATGTCTCCCACATTGCATGTAGACGCTTTACTGTCTGAGTCACCAGGGAAGCCCAGTGTATGTATAGAGGCATGATTTCCATGCAATTATCACCATTACTTTCATGTTTAAATAATCACTATATAATCATCAAGACCTCAGAAGTGGAATACATGTACATGTGTCACAAATTGAGGCATGCCAATAGGACAGGAGACTTCAATAGAAGACTTGGGAGTAACACATTTACTTTGGCCAGCATTTCCAACACTTTTCAAAAGTTTACCTGGTCAAATAAGTTTGAGAAACTCAGCATATACACTCCTTAGAAATCCACAAAGTACACTGGTATGGTAAAGGCATGCCTGTTTTCATTAGATTTCTTCCAGAATATCCCAAATTATTTCTCCACAAAACATTTTATTGAGTAATGCTGTGAATATCTTGTGTAAAGAGGATAGCAGAACAAGTTTTTAGGGACATTTAAACAACATTTTACAACGAACATGGATTTTATGTAGAGTAATTATAAAATGTGAGAGTTGGACTATAAAGAAAGCTGAGCATCAAAGAATTGATACTTTTGAACTGTGGTGTTGGAGAAGACTCTTGAGAGTCCCTTGGACTGCAAGGAGATCCAACCAGTCCATCCTAAAGGAGATCAGTCCTGAGTGTTCATTGGAAGGACTGATGCTAAAGTTGAAACTCCAATACTTTGGCCACCTCACGCGAAGCGCTGACTCATTGGAAAAGATCCTGATGCTGGGAAAGATTGAGGGCAGGAGGAGAAGGGGATGACAGAAGATGAGATGGTTGGATGGCATCACTGACTCAATGGACATAGATTTGGGTGGACTCCAGGAGTTGGTGATGGACAAGGAGGCCTGGCATGCTGTGGTTCATGAGGTCACAAAGAGTCAGACACGACTGAGAGACTGAACTGAATTGAACTGAATTATAAAGTGTCTGAAGTTAGAGAGAGGAGGATAAAGGAAACTTTTACCTACTTATGACTCTGAGAGGATCCTGAAATTGGCCCCAGTTTATTATGTCTTACAAAAACAAGCTAATAGAAGACATTACATACAAATAGGTGAAATTGATATATATATGTATATAAACTATAATAGATTAAAAATAAGGGTGTTATATGCAGATGAAATTAAGTTAATATTCTTTCTTGAACAGATTAACTGGTAGATACAAAATAGCCAAAATTATAAATTATTTAAAAACTTAGAAGAGTATGAGAGCTAAGAAATGATAAATAAAAACATTTAAACTTTCTAATACATTCTCACAGTTTGTAGAAAATATGTTTAAAAGTGATCAGTACAATTTTTTAAATTTAAATTTATGTATTTAAATTGGAGGCTAATTAGTTTACAATATTGTATTGGTTTTGCCATACATCAACATGAATCTGCCACGGGTGTACATGTGTTCCCAATCCTGAACCCCCGTCCCACCTCCCTCCCCATACCATCCCTCTGGGTCATCCTAGTGCACCAGCCCCAAGCATCCTGTATCCTGCATAGAACCTGGACTGGAGATTCATTTCTTATATGATATTATACATGTTTCAATGCCATTCTCCCAAATCATCCCACCTTCTCCCTCTCCCACAAAGTCCAAAAGACTGTTCTATACATCTGTGTCTATTTTGCTGTCTCACATACAGTTTGAGGGTAAAGGAAAACATGCACAAAGAACATGCATATCAGAAAAATAATGTGTAAACAGAATGTGAAGTCATCAAATTGGTGAAGTAGACATTTTTTTACCCTCTTTCCCCCCAATAACGGTATTTTTGAGAATTTCTTTATGGAACTCCAGGAATCCAGAGATTCTGGGGATGGAGGCATTGACAAAGGTCAAAGAACAGTTTGACTTTACTTGTGTCGCCTCTCCCCCATGGTGGCCCAGTTCATGCCAAGAGAGATATTCTTGGCCTGTGACTTCTCCCATGGGGAAAAGTGAGACAAGGGAGTGAGTGCCCAGCTTGCTGGGCAGTATGGGATGCTGCCAAAGAGACCCACTTCTTTTAGAATACTGAGGGCTGTAGCATGACTAGTGGGTAGGAAAAGGCTGGGAGAACAGCAGCCAGGGCTCTTGGAGTGCATCAGAGAGACAAGGATCCTGCTACTAAGTTCTGGAGCCCCTTAGGAAGCCTGGCCTTGAGTCACTGAGGATGCCTTTCTGAAGATCCCTCAAAGGGTCCATGGGTATTCCAGAGGCTCTGCATGCCTCAGCCACACACTTCTTTCGCCAGTGGCCAGCTTCGTGTAGGCACTGGAGGCAAACCTTAGCAGATGGCTGCAGAGTTTGTGCAGAAAGCTGATCCAACTCTGAGACTGGGAGAAAACACACTAATTTGAGCATTCAGCACTGCCTTCAGTTCAGTTCAGTTCAGTCGCTCTTGCGACCCCATGAATAGCAGCACGTCAGGCCTCCCTGTCCATCACCAACTCCCAGAGTTCACTCAGACTCACCTCCATCGAGTCCGTGATGCCATCCAGCCATCTCATCCTCTGTCGTCCCCTTCTCCTCCTGCCCCCAATCCCTCCCAGCATCAGAATCTTTTCCAATGAGTCTACTCTTTGCATGACATGGCCAAAGTACTGGAGTTTCAGCTTCAGCATCATTCCCTCCAAAGAAATCCCAGGGCTGATCTCCTTCAGAATGGACTCGTTGGATCTCCTTTGCAATCAAAGGGACTCTCAAGAGTCTTCTCCAACACCACAGTTCAAAAACATCAATTCTGTGGTGCTCAGCTTTCTTCACAGTCCACTCTCACATCCATACATGACTACTGGAAAAACCATAGCCTTGACTAGATGGACCTTTGTTGGCAAAGTAATGCCTCTGCTTTTGAATATGCTATCAAGGTTGGTCATAACTTTTCTTCCAAGGAGTAAGCATCTTTTAATTTCATGGCTGCAATCAACATCTTCAGTGATTTTGGAGCCCAGAAAAATAAAATCTGTCACTGTTTCCCCATCTATTTCCCATGAAGTGATGGGACCAGATGCCATGACCTTCGTTTTCTGAATGTTGAGTTTTAAGCCAACTTTTTCACTCTCCACTTTCACTTTCATCAAGAGGCTTTTTAGTTCCTCTTCACTTTCTGCCATAAGGGTGGTGTCATCTGCATATCTGAGGTTATTGATATTTCTCCTGGCAATCTTGATTCCAGCTTGTGTTTCTTCCAGTCCAGCGTTTCTCATGATGTACTCTGCATAGAAGTTAAATAAGCAGGGTGACAATATACAGCCTTGACATACTCCTTTTCCTATTTGGAACCAGTCTGTTGTTCCATGTCCAGTTCTAACTGTTGCTTCCTGACCTGCATATAGGTTTCTCAAGAGGCAGGTCAGGTGGTCTGGTATTCACATCTCTTTCAGAATTTTCCACAGTTTGTTGTGCTCCACACAGTCAAAGGCTTTGGTATAGTCAATAAAGCAGAAATAGATGTTTTTTCTGGAACTCTCTTGCTTTTTGATGATCCAGCGGATGTTGGCAATTTGATATCTGGTTCCTCTGCCTTTTCTAAAACCAGCTTGAACATCAGGAAGTTCAGGGTTCACGTATTGCTGAAGCCTGGCTTGGAGAATTTTGAGCATTACTTTACTAGCGTGTGAGATGAATGCAATTTGGAAAACTCAGCTCTGTCTTAGGGAAAGTAAACAGAAGACTATTGATACCAAGTGAGGCTTTGCACTGTAAAGAGAAGGCATGCAAACTTAAAATTTTGCTCCCCAAAGAAGACACTTGTCCTTACTGTGTGAGCTTGTGTGAGTCAGCCATCATATTGAGTTCCAAGGCAGTAGATGGATTGTTGTTTAGTTGCTGAGTCATGTGCGACTCTTTGTGACCCCATGGACTGTAGCCCACCAGGCTCCTCTCTCTATGGGATTTCCAATGTAAAAACACTAAAGTGAGTTGCCATTTCCTCCTCCAGGGGATCTTTCTGAACCAGGAATAGAACCCATGTCTCTTTTATTGGCAGGTGGATTCTTTACCACTGAGCCCCACCAGGGAAGTCCTTGAGCATCTCACTCTCTTTCTGTAGATAGGATTGAAATTAAACTTTCTTTGTATGTACATAAATCTGACTTCTACCATATGGATCTCAGGGTCTCCAGACAAAGGTCAGCATAGAATAAATCCTGAAAATAGTAGAGGTGTAATGAAAAAAAATAATCAGATATTACCTGGTTTGGCATTATTCTAAGCGACAGGGACAGAAAAGAGAATTTGACTGCAGTTTCTTGTATCCTTACCTCCAGTGAGACCTCTGTATTTATTTCTATATGATTTAGCATTTATTTCTAGACAGAGTATCATTATTTGTCAGTTTAAATATTTAAAAACACTCACAGACTTTAACTACTTCTGATATCTTATTTTCTTAACTGACCCTGAATTTTGTGAACATTTAGGTGACATTTTATGTATGTATGTATTTTTGCTTTTCTCTTTTAATCATGGAAAATGAATAGAAAAACATGAACTGAAGATGAAGATAATAAACAGGTGAGGGCTAATTATGTATCTGGGTGGCTTCCTTGGTGGCTCAGAGGTTAAAACGTATGCCTGCAATGCGGCAGACCTTGGTTCAATCCCTGGGTTGGGAAGATCCCCTGGAGAAGGAAATGGCAACCCACTCCATTATTCTTGCCTGGAGAATCCCATGGATGGAGAAGCCTGGTGGGCTATAGTTCATGGGGTCTCAAAGAGTCGGACATGACTGAGTGACTTCACTTTCACTTTCAATTATGGATCGTGACATCAAATTCTATAAGAGAGAGTGTTGTTGTTACTGTTCAGTCGATCAGTCACGTCCAACTTTTTGTGACCCCATGGACTGCAGCAATGCCAGGCTTCCCTGTCCTTCACCATCCCCCTGAGCTTATTCAAACTCATGTCCATTGAATCAGTGATCCCATCCAACCATCTCATCCTCTGTTGTCCCCTTCTCCTCCTGCCTTCAATCTTTCCCAGCATCAGGGTCTTTTCTAATGAGTCAACTCTTTGCATCAGGTGGCCAAAGTATTGGAGCTTTAACATCAGTCCTTCCAAAGAATATTGAGGATTTATTTCTTTAGAATTGACTGGTTGGATCTCCTTGCAGTCCAAGGGACTCTCAAGAGTTTTCTCCAACACCACAGTTCAAAAGCATCAGTTCTTCAGTGTTCGGCCTTCTCTATGCTCTGATGCTCACATCCATACATGACTACTGGAAAAACCATAGCTTTGACTAGATGGATCTTTGTCGGCAAAATAAGGTCTCTGCTTTTGAATACGCTGTCTAGGTTTGTCATAGCTTTTTTCCAAGAAGCAAGTGTCTGTTAATTTCATGGCTCCAGTCACCATCTGCAGAGATTTTGGAGCCCAAGAAAATAAAGTCTGTCACTGTTTCCACTGTTTCCCCATCTATTTGTCATGAGGTGATGGGACCAAATGCCATAATCTTTGTTTTTTGAATATTGACTTTTAAGCCAACTTTTTCATTCTCCTCTTTCACCCTCATCAGTAGGCTCTTTAGTTCCTCTTCAACTTCTGCCATAAGGGTGGTGTCATCTGCATATCTGGGTTATTGATATTTCTCCTGGCAAACTTGATTCTCAGCTTGTGCTTCATCCATACCAGCATTTTGCATAATTTACTCTGCATATAAGTTAATTAAGCAGGATGACAATATACAGCCTTGACGTACTCCTTTCCCAATTTTGAACTAGTCCACTGTTTCATGCCCGGTTCTAACTGTTCTTCTTGACCTGCATACAGAAAGGTAAGAAGTAAATTTATTATGACAGTGTGACTGTATTATATATAGGTACTGCTGTAGCTAATGCTTATTAAGTACTTTGCAATTTTTCTAAGTGCTTTTAAGGGAATTAATCCGCTTACTCTTCATTGCAACCCAAATAGGGAGGTATTACTATCACATCTTTTTACAAATGGGAAAATTGAGAAACAGAAATTTAAGAGAATTTTAATTTTGAACCTAGTTTAGATGGCTGTACTAGGAGCTGAACCCAGATAGAATATATCCAGAATACCCATTTCTATGCTATTCAGTATGGATTTGAATGTGTGTGGTTCTGTGAGTGTACATGGGTTCATGTATATGCAAAAATACACATTTTATACATACTCTTTGATGAATGCCCCCAGTACCTTTGCTGTTCATAATAATTTGGAGCCTCAAAAAGTGTACTATTGTTTTTTATATTCTAGCATCAAATCTTAATGAAGAATAAACAATAATGTGTTATGAACAAATATATAAGCATAAGCTCAGATGATGCTAATGAACGGATAGACTCCAGAAGAATGGAGGTAAAACCTTTTCATTCTTCTGCCATTTTCATGGAAAAAGTTGTTTAGAATTTTGGTTGATGACATTTCAGAAGAACAAGCTAAGCTGTGGTACATCCACAAAAAGAACAAGGAATATTTTGTCAGGAATTGATCATGATGATCAGATTGAGAGAAAAATAGCCATAACATTTGAGATATTTGAGGAAGAGAGATTTATCCATAATTAACTTCAGAAAACAGAATATGTGCCAATGGGCAGAATATATGGACAGCCAGAGTAAAGCTTAGCATTCATAAAACTCTTCACTCTGTGTCTGTGTCTGAGACTATGCTCAGGAAGACGTGAACAATTAACTGTCCTTGGGGTAGTGTAAGTGTTCAAATAGCAGTTATAGAGTGGTGGAAACACATAGTGGAAGGGGCATGTAAGTGACTATTATGGGGCTAAGGGAGAGGAGTTGTTGGGAAGAAGTTCAAGAGAGGAGATGAAGCTATGCTGGACTTGAACATAGGCTATTTAGTAGATGGACAAATGAGGAGGCAAACGTCAAGCCCCTTATCCCCAGGAAAATAAGCACAAAGAAAAGGAAATACATGCAATACTGGGCATAACAGTGTCATTTTTATTATTATTTTTTAAATGTGATGTCTATTTGAAATAATAAGAATTTAAATTATTTGGGTAATCATATTGCTTATTAGACCTTTGGCTTCCCTAAACCATAAATGAAATAATTTATTTGAACATTACTACAATAATAATTATTGGGATTCCCTGGTGGCTCAGATAGTGAAGAATCTGCCTGCAATGCAGGAGACCTGGGTTCAATCCCTGGTTGGGAAGATCCTCTGGAGAAGGGAAAGGCTACCCACTCCAGTATTCTTTCCTGGAGAATTCCATAGACAGAGGAGCCTGACAGGCTACAGATCATAGGGTTGCAAATTAATACTAACCAAAGTTTGTCTTATGAATAGAGAAATACAGTTTACAGAGATAACACTTAAGTTACCTTATCAATGGCTTCTGACTTCATCGTGTTTTGCTTCTCCAATATGGTTGAATATTTTTTGACCATTCCATTTAACTTTGTGTTATATTCAGCTAGAGTTTCTTATCTTTGTTGAATGATTCCTTAGGATTAGCTTCTGTTAAATATGTTCAAAAGCCACACTTATAAAAGAATCACATGTTGCAAGTCTGCCTACCCAGGCTCTAGAATTAAAGCCAGTAAGAATCTAGATGATCCTGATGAAGAGAAGCAAAAGGCAAAGGAGAAAAGGAAACATAAACTCATCTGAATGTAAGGTTCCAGAGAATAGCAAGGAGAGATAAGAAAGCCTTCCTCAGCAATCAGTGCAAAGAAAGAGAGGAAAATAACAGAATGGGAAAGACTAGAGATCTCTTCAAGAAGAATAGAGATACAACAGAAACACTTTATGCAAAGATGGGCTCAATAAAGAACAGAAATGGTAGGGACCTAACAGAAGCAGAAGATATTAAGAAGAGGTGGCAGGAATACACAGGAGAACAGTACAGAAAGGATCTTCATGACTCAGATGATCACGATGGTGTGATCACTCACCGAGAGCCAGACGTCCTGGAATATGAAGTAAAGTGGGCCTTAGGAAGCACCGCTATGAACAAAGGTAGTGGAGGTGATGGAATTCCAGTTGAGCTATTTCAAATCCTGAAAGATGATGCTGTGAAAGTGCTGCACTTAATATGCCAGCAAATTTGGAAAATTCAGCAGTGGACACAGGATTGGAAAAGGTCCGTTTTTATTCCCGTCCCAAAGAAAGGTAATGCCAAAGAATGCTCAAACTACAGCACAGCTGCACTCATCTCACACGCTAGTAAAGCAGTGCTCAAAATTCTCCAAGCCAGGCTTCAGCAGTATGTGAACTGTGAACTTCCAGATGTTCAAGCTGGTTTTAGAAAAGGCAGAGGAACCAGAGATCAAATTGCCAATATCCTCTGGACCACTGAAAAAGCAAGAGAGTTCCAGAACAACATCTATTTCTGCTTTATTGACTATGCCAAAGCTTTTGACTGTGTGGATCACAATAAACTGGAAAATTCTTCAAGAGATGGGAATACCAGACTACCTGACCTGCCTCTTGAGAAACGGGTATGCAGGTCAAGAAGCAACAGTTAAAACTGGACATGGAACAACAGGCTGGTTCCAAATAGGAAAAGGAATTTGGACATGGAACAACAGACTGGTTCCAAATAGGAAAAGGAGTATGTCAAGGACATATATTGTCACCCTGCTTATTTAACTTCTATGCAGAGTACATCAAGAGAAATGCTGGGCTGGAAGAAGCACAGGCTGGAATCAAGATTGCTAGGAGAAATATTAATAACCTCAGATATGCAGATGACACCACCCTTAAGGCAGAAAGTGAAGAAAAACTAAAGAGCTTCTTGATGAAATGAAAGAGGAGAGTGAAAAAGTTGGCTTAAAGCCCAACATTTAGAAAACTAAGATCATGGCATCCGGTCCCATCACTTCATGGCAAATAGATGGGGAAACAGTGGAAACAGTGACAGATTTTATTTTTCTGGTCTCCAAAATCACTGCAGATGGTGACTGCAGCCATGAAATTAACAGACACTTGCTTCTTGGAAGAAAAGCTATGACAAACCTAGAGAGCATATTAAAAAGCAGAGACATTATTTTGCCAACAAAGTTCCATCTAATCAAACTATTGTTTTCCAGTGATCATGTATGGATGTGAGAGTTGGACTATAAAGAAAGCTGAGCGCAGAAGAACTGATGCTTTTGAACTATGGTGTTGGAGAAGACTCCTGAGATTCCCTTGGACTGCAAGGAGATCCTACCAGTCCATCCTAAAGGAAATCAACCCTGAATATTCACTGGAAGGACTGATGTTGAAGCTAAAACTCTAATAATTTGGCCACCTGATGTGAAGAACTGACTCAGTTCTGTGACGACCCTGATGCTGGGAAAGATTGAATGTGGAAAGAGAAGGGGATGACAGAGGATGAGATGGTTGGATAGCATCACCAACTCAATGGACCTGAGTTTGAGTAAACTCTGGGAGTTGGTGATGGACAGGACTGGCATGCTGCAGTCCATGGAGTTGCAAGGAGACAGACATGACTGAGCAACTGAGCTGAACTGAACTGACTGAAGGATTTTGATAATATTTTATAAATAAATAATCACTGTGAATATATGGTGAAAATCAATATTTTAAAGAATGTTATTGGAACAGATAAAAATGTTATATTCAATATGAGGAAAAACAATTTTGCAAATTCTATAAAATTATATTAGCTATAAAAGTGAATAACATATCAGAGACAAAAGACATTTTTTGTAAAGATATCTCTTTACTTTGTCAAATTAAATATTCACATTTAATGACAATACTTAAAGCTCTATTTGCATATTTACTTAGATTCCAGATAGAAAGCTAAATAATTGATCAAAAGAGATTAAGAGGTATTTTGTGCTGACAAGACATGTATGAAAGAAAAATACTCATCTCATGGCTCATAGCCATTGGAAGCTTTCCCTGTGGGTAGAGGAAATCTGAAAAATCCCAGATGTACTTATTCCCAGATTCCTCTAGTGAATGAACTGAACTCAACAGTCCTCCAAATAAGAAAAATTTTAGGTAATTGTGGCTTTTTCAGTGAACCTTTTCATTTTCATATAAACTGTGCACAGAACACATATGGCCTAGGAACTACTGAGTGTGAGACCTGGAGAGCGATAGGAAGGTCTCAGGTAAACCCCCATTTCTGCAGCTATGATGTGAGCTCTACCACAATGAGGCAGAAGATTTCTTCTGTGATGAGAAAACAGATCTGTCATAACAGTATCATTATCATTAATGAGTACCTGTCACCAGTTAATCACTAGAGCAGTAACTCCAGACTTATGAAAGCATAATACAAATATATACGCACATAATATAAATGTTTATTTATTCATAGAATCTTTACAAAATAGCTGAAAAAAGGAGACAAAACATTTTTGAGAAGAGAATAAGAAGAATTTAGAATTGGTAACTTCAAGATGTCATTGAAAAAAAAGTTCACATCATTTTATTCAGGAGATTTAGCTGTGATCCTCATAAGTGAAAGGAAAAACCAGAAGTAGATGATGTTAAAAGTTCCCAGCATTTGAAGGACTGGATGAGGATGGCTCACATTTCTCTTTAGCTTGAATTTCTTCCCACTAACCTTCTTAGCGCCCACTTAGCTTCTTTGTTTCTCAAGGTGTAGATCAAAGGATTAAGTGAGGGTGTCACTACAGTGTAGAAGAGGGTGAGGAATTTACTGTACTTCTGTGTGTACTTGCTTTTGGGTTGGATGTAGACAGAAATTATTGTCCCAAAAAACAAAACCACAACAATTAGGTGGGACCCACAAGTCCCAAATGCTTTCCTCCTGCCTTCAGTGGATTTTATCCTCAGCACACTCCGAACAATGCAGCCATAGGAGGCCAGAATAAGCCCCAGAGGTATCACCACATAGAGGACAGAAGCTATGCAGAGCTCATTTTCCAGGAAGGTTGTGTTCACACAGGCAATCTTAATCAGGGCAGGCTCTTCACACATGAAGTCATCCACCATGTGATGGCTGCAGAGAGGCAACTGGAAAACAAGGATGGTCTGAACCGTGGACCCCACAAAGCCAGTGATCCAGGCCAGAGCTGCTAGTTGCTGGAGAAGCTTTGGGTGCATGATCACTCCATAGTGGAGGGGTCGACAGATAGCATTGAAGCGGTCATAGGCCATAACAGTCAGCAGGACACACTCCGTGGAGCCCAGCCCCAAAGCAACATACAGCTGGATCACACAACCAGTGTAGCTAATGGTCTTGTCAGGCCCCTTGAGATTCCAAAGCATCTGTGGGACAATACTGGTGGTGAAACAGAGGTCCAGGAAGGAGAAATTGGAGAGGAAGAAATACATGGGTGTGTGGAGTTTGGGGTTAAAGTATGAGAGCAGTATGATCGCTGTGTTCCCCATCAGTGTCAGAATGTATATGATAGAGACAACAAGAAGGAGAAGCATCTCCAGGTGGGGCTGGTCAGAAAAGCCCAGTAGGATGAAACCTGCCAGAGTGCTAGCATTTGCTCTTTTCATGGCTTAATTGTGAGTCACCGTTCTTGGTCATTCTTATTTTCTTCCTGTGGGAAAGAAAGTCAGATATCATAACCAAAAAAATATAACAAACTAAGTAAAATGAGCACTTTGACATTGATTTTTTAATATAGAGAAATGACAGAGTAAACTTATGCAAAATAAATAGTATAATAGGTTGCCTTGTTACAAAGAGACACACAGAGTCGGAAAACACCAAATGCATTGCAAGGAAATATATAAACATAGAATAGACTTTAGAGAATAACCCAGAACAGAAGTGAGAAGAATCCCAAATTCTCTGAAGACAAATTACACAGGCCATCAATGTGCATAGTGTGAAAAACCAAAGAAATGGAAAGTAAGATGATTGTTACACATACACATACATGATAGATCATAGATATAAAAGAAAAATATTGACAAATACACTGAGTGAGCAAGAGTCTTAGAAACAAGGCATATAGAATTTGAAACATAGAACAAAATAGGAATTGTTAGAATTTTCAAAAATGAAGGGTTAGAGAGAATTATCATTAATATTCATTGTTTTTCTCTGAAGCAAATAATTACTGATCTAATAAGTGTGGAGGAAAACTTCTGAAATCTCCCCATTTGAGTCACAGCTCTACTATTTTATGAATATGTTCTCCAGGAAATTCTATTTACAATCCCTAATAAGCAAGCTCTACCCTATATGACATGAATAGTTCATATGCTTTAGTGTAATTATATTACAAGAAGGCGTATTACATATTACATATTCACATATTACAAGAGTATGTGAATGCAGCCACTAATGCAATCCAGTGACCTTCCCTAAAGTCAGTTATGTTGAATTTATCAGTGTCTTTACACTATTAACTTGCAAAGACTAAGAAACACAGTTATGAGAATTTGTACCGCTAAACGGTCAGTTTTGAGGTCTTCAAAACAGGTGCAGTCACTTATCTTGGAGATCGAATCTAAATAAGTTGCTTAAAAACAAACAAATAAACAACAAAATCATCCAATGACAATACTGATCTCCCTTAAGTATCCTAGCAAGAAAATTAAACTTACTTCTAAGAATCCTTCACCTTGATAGAACCTCTCAGGCAATTATTGCACAGTCCAGTTTAGAGAGAATAAGTGGCTTATTTTCTTTGGCATCCGTAGTAATAATCAGTTGCATTTTAAATTTTGGCCAAGACAAAACTCTCATGTGTTTTGCATAGAGAATGATAATTATTTCCAGAATTATAGCAAAAGAAAGAAACTGATCTTGCTGGTCACATTGGTTAGCACTTTTGTATCCACCCATGCATTTTGGTGGTAAAATTAAAACCCTGAGTGTTATGATGCACCAAAATTGACATTGACCTTACCTGCCTAAATTTCCTCTATTATTCAGTAAAGTGTAAAACAACTGTGTTTTTGAGAGATCCAACATCTCCTGGGGAAAAGACAGCACATGAACGGCCTCACTTTGCTTGATGTAACTCTACATTGTCACCATTTTTTCTTGTGTATTTATGTTACAAGAAAACCCAACAATCTCCAGGCAGACACCACACTTAAACTGGTCTCACTCCCTTTCATATTTCTGTTCTTAATCAAAAGAAAGATAAAGGGATTTATATCTGCAAAGAAACAAAGCTGGAAGGCATTCCATAATTTAGAATAAATGTCAGTTTATACATGAAAAACTGCTTTTGTTCACTGCTAAAGACAAGTAGCTCTGGATTTCCTCAATTTTTAAATTTAATTTTCTTTTTTCCCCTAAACAGCACAGTACTACTTTCCAGAAAGAATGACAATCCAGCTGTGGACATTCTTGGGGATTTTGATGAGAAGTTCAATCATGATCACAGATCCTGGACAAGCAGTGGAGGAACCCCATGTGTGCAATTTGTTGGCTCCCTTTTTCCTGTAATCTCATGGCTCAAGTCTCTTCAAATAAATAGCTTGCTTACTCTACACATACTTCTGGAGTTCTTCCTAGTCAACTTCCCATCATTATATTAGCGAGGGAGACAGGTCCCTGGAGAGAGAAGAGCCACGGAGACATGTGCTTCTGTTGCTGCTGGAAGACCGTCAATTGCAAAACAGCTTCTAAACACTCATGTGCAAAATTGTCAGTGTTATTTAGATATTATCTTAAAAGATTTATATTTTAAATTAGTTCATTAAAATTTTTATTAGTTAAACTCAGTTTTGAACATAGTATGGAGACATGCATATATCTGGAAATACATGCTTGAAGTTTATACACAATTAATGAAGATCCAAGAATAGATTTATAGACTTCTGGGTAATAGGAAATGCTGGGGAAGAAGTGGAGTCTAGCATAAAAGGGGAGAGGCTATTGCAAATTCATGAACTTTTCTATGAAGTGGTTAAAAATAAAGTTTTCATATCGGAAAAGATTCATTGCTACGCATATAGCATTGTTATTACTTCCTGAAGAACTGGCATTTTTTTGTAGTTGCTTTTAAAACACATGATGTATATTCTGCTTTGTGTGACATGATCCTCTGGGTGCAGTATTTTTGCAATGGATGTAAGTATATGTATAGAATAATACTTGCATGTAGTATACATGCATAATTATAATACAGTTTGATAATAAAGTTCATATAGTGAAGTTGTCTATCCAAAAATCCAACCTAGTAAATTTGAAGATCTAATTAGTTTTATTGAAAGAGTCATGAATTGGGCAGCATTCCAGTACCAGCTATACAAAACAGGAGGAATTTCTAGGCAGAAGGGGAAAGAGTAGAATGTTTCAGGCTTAAGTCACTTGCATGTGAGGGATGGTCTGGGTCTACATGTCAGATTACCTCACTGGCGCTGACTAGAAAATTGCAGCCTGATTAAAACTACATTCCTCAGAGAGGTTGTATTTAAATTAGGGACTTGGTCTAGTTTTGCTGAAGTGGTCTGAGAACAGCTGCCTCTATTTGGGGTCTTTTGTTTCTTTTTTAACGCCGAGTAAGAGTCTCAGTTCAGTTCAGTCGCTCAGTCATGTCTGACTCTGTGACCCCATGAACCGCAGCATACCAGGCCTCCCTGTCCCATCTCCCATTCCCGGAGTCCACCCAAACTCATGTCCACTGAGTCGGTGATGCCATCCAACCATCTCATCCTCTGTCGTCCCCTTCTCCTCCTGCATTCAATCTTTCCCAACATCAGGGTCTTTTCAAATAAGTCAGCTCTTCTCATCAAGTGGCAAAAATATTAAGACTTTCAGCTTCAACATCAGTCCTTCCAATGAACGCCCAGGACTGATTTCCTTTAGGATGGACTGGTTCGTAGCACCAAATATGATTCTCCATATTCTTACTCTTCTCTTTCACAGTATTCATCTTATGTTCAATCAGTACACACCCAGCAGTTTCCGAATATTTTTTCCTGTCATTAAATTCATGGAAATTACATCGCATCTACTTTTCAAAGTCCAACTTAAATCTCATCTTTCACAAATGTGTTTTTCATGTGCTAATTAATAAAAATATGAGAAAAGAGGATCTTTTAGGAAATTCAAGTACTCTGTTATAAGAGAGTATGTTAGGAAATGACAAGAAATATACTTGGAAGATTTAAAAAAGGACCATATCACAAAGGGATTGATGTATATTATGCTAAGGAGGTAGGACTTCCTACGATCCCAAGGAGAGTATTTCATATTCGATAAGGTCACGGGACTCCAGATTCTGACTAACTTAAGTTCTAATTCCCAGGGCAAGTTATTGAACTTCTAGAAGGTAAAGATTTCTAAACTATAGTGAGTGAAATAACAGTTTCAAGTACCTAGGGTGGAAGGCGATAAGCGAGGTACCACACGTGACATACTTGAGTACCTGGCACCTAGCAAAACCCAGTCCATGTTTACCCACTGATATATTAATGGTGAGGTTACTCATGGGATGTGGTTAAAACACAACAATATTTTTATTCCTTTATTCATCTTACTTGTACCATGTAGCATTCTTTCCTTGGCCTGGTTTATAGCTTCAGAGTGTGCTATAATCTTTTTGGTCATTTACAAATGGTGAAAGTGTCCACTTATAGTAATAAAGTATTTTCACAATAGTAATTAAAATGTGCACTGTCAAGTGACACTTAATTTACACGTAAAGATTCTGTGTTTCCTGAGCTTCAGCCTATTCCCGTCTGAGACCTTGCAGTGAGGATTTGGGTGAGCTGAGTTCCTGCCTTCCATCTTGTGCATCTTCCTCTGTGCCTCTGGGTTGATAAGCACAATTTCCGAACTTGCCAGGGCAAACGTGTGCAGAGGGAAAAGGAGAGGTTATGCAGGAAATTTTAGTTGACTAAATAGATGAAACAAAATTGGCATGATATTGATAATTTTAAAGTGCTTGTTAACATACATGGGTTTATTTTAAATTATTCTATATCCATTTTCCATTATTTGAAAGTTTACAAATTAAGAGCACTAATACTTTGTTCACCGTGTTTCTGATTTCTGGCCTCATTTTAATTTTTTTAGCCAAAATGCTCTTATGCTTTTAAACTTCTGAAATGTATTCATTTATAATTCAATATATGGTCAATGTTTTATAAATGTCCTGTGTGTGCCTGAAAAATTTTTGCATGTCTTTACACCTTCAGTGGTTTCACTATATTTATTTTGTAATTTTTGCTGTGCTCTTTATATTTTCTATATCCTTATTCATTTATGTTTGTATATCTTTTCTACCAATTTTCCATCTAATTCTGGCTGTGAATTTGCCTATTTCCTTTCTTACTCTTAGGTTTTGGTTTATACTTTGAAGTTATTTGATAGAAAGCATATTAACTTAAGATTATTATAGCTTTCAAGTTAACTAAACAGTTTACATTATGCAATGTCTCTCCTTATTCCTAATAATAGTTCTTCCCTTAAAGGCTATCCTTTCTGATACTAGTAAGATCATGCCAGCCTTCTTTTTGGCTAGTATTCACATGATATGTCTTTTTGTATGCTTTACAGTAAATCTTCTTATAGACTTATCTTATTTTTTACTCTACTACATATAAAAAGAATATATGGAAAGTATTAATGTTTTATCCTAATGTGGACATAAGAATATAATTTTCAATAGCTTTAAAAAATTTATTGTATACTTAAAATTATGAGACTTTAAAAAATTTGGGTAATCTTATTGCTTAGTAAGCATTGACCTGTCCTAATCAATCAGTGAAGTTATTTGATTTGAATATAACCAGTTATAGAAAGTTTACTTAGACACCACTTGTTAACCTTATCAATGCCTCTGACTAAATCGTATATTTTCTTCTCCAATATAGTTGCTGTTCTTTACTAATTTATTCAACATCTTAATAGCCAGAAAGAATGTATCTTTGTTAAAATTATCTAGGAATTAATCTCTATTAAAAGAATTAAATTTTTTGGCAGCAGCACACAGCATCTAGGAAATTAGTTCCCCAAACAGAGATCAAACCATGCTTCCTGCTTTGGAAGCATGCAGTCTTAACCACTGGACCACCAGGGAAGTCCCTATTTAAGAAAAAAACAGATTATAGTGATAGCATGTTGCAAGTATATCTAAGCAGGTTCTAGAATTAAAACCAATAAGCTACTGATAATATTTTATAAACAAATAACTATGTGGAAATGCATAAAATAAGGTCAGTATTTTTATACTGAACATATTACCAAAATCTTAAACTACGTTATTGCTGCTGCTGTTAAGTCACTTCAATCCTGTCCAACTCTGTGCGACCCCATGGATGACAGCCCACCAGGCTCCCCCATCCCTGGGATTCTCCGGGCAAGAACACTGGAGTGGATTGCCATTTCCTTCTCCAATTCACGAAAGTGAAAACTGAAAGTGAAGTCGCTCAGTCGTGTCTGATTCCTAGTGACCCCATGGAATGCAGCCTACCAGGCTCCTTCATCCATGGGATTTTCTAGGCAAGAGTACTGGAGTGGGGTGCCATTGCCTTCTCTGAAAGTATCTTATTAGAATAGATAAAACTTTATATTCAATATGAAGAGAATTATTTTCTAAAATTATGATATCCATAAAAATGAATAACACATAGGAGGCCAAACACATGTTTTGGTAAAGAAATCTATATATTGTGACAAATATAGATATTCAGATTAAATGACAATACTTAAAATTCTAATGCATATTTGCTTAGATTCCAGATAGAGAGTTATAGAATTGATCAAAAGAGATTGAGAGCCATTACGTGAGGACAGTTCAGTTCAGTTCAGTCGCTCAAACGTGTCCAACTCTTTGCAACCCCATGAATCACAGCACGCCAGGCCTCCCTGTCCATCACTAACTCCCGGAGTTCACTCAGACTCACGTCCATCGAGTCAGTGATGACATCCAGCCATCTCATCCTCTGTCGTCCCCTTCTCCTCCTACCCTCAATCCCTCCCAGCATCAGAGACTTTTCCAATGAGTCAGCTCTTCGCATGAGGACAAGAGACGTATAAATGGGAAATATTCAGTCTCATGGCTCATATCTCTTGGAAGCTTTCTCTGTGGGTGGGAGAGATCAGAAAACTCCCTGGATGTACTTAGTCCCAGATGCCTCTAGTAAATGAACAAGAATCAATAATCACCTGAAGGAAAAACTGTTAGGTAATTGTTGATTTTCCAGTGGACCTTTATGCTTGTATGTAAACAATGGACACAACAGTTACAGCCTGTGGAAATACTGAATGAGAGATCTGGAGAACAATAGAAAGTTCTCAAGAAAGTTCTATCTCTATGAGGCAGGTGATTTCATCTGTGATGAGAAAATAGATCTGTCATGAACATATCCGCCCTGCCATTAGTTAATCTCTAGAGCAATAACTCCAGGATTTGGAAAATTATAATACCTATATATATGCACTACTATAAATATTTGTTTATTTCTTAATAGGCTCCTTAGAAAACAGCCAAAAGAAAAAGAGACATAACATTTCTGGAAAGCAATATGAGGATTTACAGTAGGCAGCTTCAGGATGTCACTGAAGGAAAACTTCATACCATTTTATTCAGGAGATTTAGCTGCGATCTTTACAAACAAAAGGAAAAACCAAAATTAGATGATGCTAAAAGTCCTTAATATCTGAGGGATTGTATGAGGATATTTCACATTTCTCCCTAACTTGGGTCTCATCCCAGCAACCTTCTTAGCGCCCACTTAGTTTCTTTGTTTCTCAAGGTGTAGATCAAAGGATTAAGTGAGGGTGTCACTACAGTGTAGAAGAGGGTGAGGAATTTACTGTACTTCTGTATGTATTTGCTCTTGGGTTGAATGTAAATGGAAGCTAGAGTCCCGAAAAACAAAACCACAACAATTAGGTGGGACCCGCAAGTCCCAAATGCTTTCCTCCTGCCTCCAGTGGATTTTATCCTCAGCACACTCCGAACAATGCAGCCATAGGAGGCCAGAATAAGCCCCAGAGGTATCACCACATAGAGGACAGAAGCTATGCAGAGCTCATTTTCCAGGAAGGTTGTGTTCACACAGGCAATCTTAATCAGGGCAGGCTCCTCACACATGAAGTCATCCACCATGTGATGGCTGCAGAGAGGCAACTGGAAAACAAGGATGGTCTGAACCATGGACCCCACAAAGCCAGTGATCCAGGCCAGAGCTGCTAGTTGCTGGAGAAGCTTTGGGTGCATGATCACTCCATAGTGGAGGGGTCGACAGATAGCATTGAAGCGGTCATAGGCCATAACAGTCAGCAGGACACACTCCGTGGAGCCCAGCCCCAGAGCAACATACAGCTGGATCACACAACCAGTGTAGCTAATGGTCTTGTCAGGCCCCTTGAGATTCCAAAGCATCTGTGGGACAACACTGGTGGTGAAACAGAGGTCCAGGAAGGAGAGATTGGAGAGGAAGAAATACATGGGTGTGTGGAGTTTGGGGTTAAAGTATGAGAGCAGTATGATCGCTGTGTTCCCCATCAGTGTCAGAATGTATATGATAGAGATGACAAGAAGGAGAAGCATCTCCAGGTGGGGCTGGTCAGAAAAGCCCAGTAGGATAAAACCTGCCGGAGTGCTAGCATTTGCTCCTCTCATTGCTTAATTGTGAGTCACCATTCTTGGTCATTCTTATTTTCTTCCTGTGGGAAAGAAAGTCAGATATCATAACCAAAAAAATACAACAAACTAAGTAAAATGAGCACTTTGACACTGATTTTTTAATATAGAGAAATGACAGAGTAAAATTACACAAAATAAATTGTATAGCAAGTTTTCTTTCTGCGTAAAGAAACACACAGAGTCTGAAAGCACCAAATTCATTGCAAGGATATATAAACATAGAATTGAGTTAGATATACAAGCTGGATTTAGAAAAGGCAGAGAAACCAGAGATCAAATGACCAACGTCTGCTGGATCACTGAAAAAGCAAGAAAACATCTACTTTTCCTCTCTTGACTATGCCAAAGCGTTTGGCTGTGTGGATCACAACAAAGTGTGGAAAATTCTTAAAGAGATGGGAATACCAGCACACATGACCTGCCTCCTGAGAAATCTGTATGCAGGTCAAGAAGCAGGTTAGAAGTGGACATGGAACAACAGACTGGTTCCAAATCGGGAAAGGAGTACATCAAGGCTGTATATTGTCATCCTGCTTATTTAACTTATATGAAGAGTACATCATGCGGAATGCTGGGCTGCATGAAGCACAAGCTGGAATCAAGATTGCTGGCAGCAAATCAATAACCTCAGATATGCAGATGACACCACCCTTAGGGGAGAAAGTGAAGAAGAACAAAAGAGCCCCTGGATGAAGGTGAAAGAGGAGAATGAAAATGTTGGCCAAATTTAACATTCGTAAACTAAGATCGTGGCATCCGGTCCCATCACTTTATGGCAAACAGATGTGGAAACAATGGAAACTGAGAGACTATTTTTCTGGGCTCCAAAATCACTGCAGATGGTGACTGTATCCATGAAATTAAAAGACGCTTGTTCCTTGAAAGAAAAGCTATGACCAACTTAGACAGCATATTAAAAAGCAGAGATATTACTTTACCAACAAAGGCCTGTTTAGTCAAAGCTATGGTTTTTCCAGTAGTCATGTATGGGTGTGAGAGTTGGACTATAAAGACAGTTGAGCCCTAAAGAATTAATGCTTTTGAACTGTGGTGTTGGAGAAGACTCTTGAGAGTCCCTTGGACTGCAAGGAGATCAAACCAGTTAATCCTAAAGGAAATCAGTCCTGAATATTCATTGGAAGGAGTGATGCTGAAGCTGAAACTCCAATACTTTGGCCACTTGATCTGAAGAACTGACTCATTGGAAAAGACCCTGATGCTGGGAAAGATTGAAGGCGTAAGGAAAGGGGATGACAGAAGATGAGATGGTTGGATGGACATGAGTTTGAGCAAGCTCTGGGAGTTGGTAATGGACAGGGAAGCCTGGCATGCTGCAGTTCATGGTGTCACAAAAAATCTGACATGACTGATTGACTGAACTGAATTGAACTGAGAATAGACGTTAAAGCATAACCCAGAACAGATGTGAGAACTTTCTCAAATTCTCTGAAAACGAAATACACGGGCCATCAACTTGCATAGTGTGAAAAACCAAAGAAATGGAATTTATGATGATTGTTACATGTATTCGTACAGGATAGATGATAGATATAAAAGAAAAATATTGACAAATATACTGAGTGAGCAAGAGTGTGAGAAACAAGGCATATAGAATTCAAAACATGGAACAAATAGAAATTGTTAGAACTTTCAAAAATGAAGGGTTAGAGATAATTACATTAATATTCATTGTTTTTCTCTGAAGCAAATAATTACTGATTTAATAAGTGTGGAGGAAAACTTCTGAAATCTCCACATTTGAATCACAGGTCTGCTATTTTATGAATATGCTCTCCAGGAAATTCTATTTACAATCCCCAATAAGCAAGCTCTACCCTATATGACATGAATAGTTCACATGCACTATTAACTTGCAAAGACGAAGAAACACAGTTATGAGAATTTGTACCTCTAAATGGTCAGTTTTGAGGTCTTCAAAACAGGTGCAGTCACTTATCTTGGAGATCGAATCTAAACAAGTTGCTTAAAAACAAATGAATAAACAACAAAACCATCCAAGGACAATTATTGATTTCCCATTAAGTATCCTAGCAAGAAAATTAAACTTGCTTCTAAGAATCTTTCACCTTTATAGCACCTCTCCGGCAATTATTGCACAGTCCAGTTTAGAGAGAATAAGTGGCTTATTTTCTTTGGCATCCGTAGTAATAATCAGTTGCAGTTTAAATTTTGGCCAAGACAAAACTCTCATATGTTTTGCATAGAGGATGATAATTATTTCCAGAATTATAGCAAAAGAAAGAAACTGATCATGGTGGTCACATTGGTTAGTATTTTCCTATCTGTCCACGCATTTTGGTGGTAAAATTAAAACCCTGAGTGTTAGGATGCACCAAAATTGACATGGACCTTACCTGGCTAAATTTCCTGTATTATTCAGTAAAGTGTAAAACAACTGTGCTTTTGAAAGATCCAACATCTCCTGGGGAAAAGACAGCATGTGAGTGGCCTCACTTTGCTTACTGTAACTCTACAGTGTAATAATATTTCCTTGTGTATTTATGTTACAAGAAAAACCAACTATTTCCAAGCAGACATCACACTGAAACTGGTCTTGCTCATATTTCTGTTCTTAATCAAGATGAGGATAAAAGGATTTATATCTGCAAAGAGACGAAGCTAGGAAGTATTCCATAATTAAGAATCTATGTCAGTTTATATAAGAAAAACTGCTTTTGTTCGAAGCTAAAGGCAAGTAGCTCTGGATTTCTTCAACTTTTAAAATGAATTTTCTTTTTCTTCCCTCACCTAAACACCAAAGTACTACTTTCCAGAAAGAATGACAGTCCAGCTGTGGAGATTCTTGGGGATTTTGATGAGAAGTCCAATCATGATCACAGATCTAGGACAAGCAGTGGAGGAACCCCATGTGTGCAATTTGTTGGCTCCCTTTTTCCTGTAAGCTCATGGTTCAAGTCTCTTCAGATGGATGGTGGTTAGCTTGCTTATTCTGCACACACCTCTGGAGTTCTTCCCAGGCAACTTCCTATCATTATATTAGAGAGGGAGACATTCCCTGGAGAGAGAAGAGCCATGGAGACTGTGCTTCCGTTGCTGTTGACAGACAATCAATAGCACACCACCTTCTAAACACACATGTACAAAGCTGTCAATGTTATTTAGATAGTATCTTAAGAGATTTTTTTAATTAGTTCATCAAAATTTTTATTAGTTAAACTCAGTTTTGAACATAGTACGGAGACATGCATATATCTGGAAATACGTGCTTGAAGTTTACACACAATTAATGAAGATCCAAGAATAGATCTATAGACTTCTGGGTAATAGGAAATGTTGGGGAAGAAGTAGAGTCTAGTATCTAGTATAAAAGGGGAGAGACTATTGCAAATTCATGAACTCTTCTTGCTGCTGCTGCTGCTGCTAAGTCGCTTCAGTCATGTCCGACTCTGTGCAACCCCATAGATGGTAGCCTCCATCACTGGGATTCTCCAGGCAAGAATACTGGAGTGGGTTGCCATTTCCTTCTTAGAAGTGGCTAAAAATAAAGCTTTTATATCAGAAAAGATTTATGCTACACACATAGCATTGTTATTACTTCTCCAAGAATTGACATTTTTTTATAGTTCCTTTTAAAACACATTTGAAAAATGGTTCTGATTAACATAGTAAATTTAGCAAAATTCATGTTATTTCTCTTTTTAAAGCCCTAAATGTCTAAGCACAGGAAAAGCCCAAATTCTTACAGTGGCATCTCCTGACCTCATCTCCCAACTCCCTCCTGACTCACTCAGCTCAGCCTGTTGGCCTCCATGTTGTTATTAAAATACACCAGGTAAGGCCTTTGCCATTCTCTGGCTGGGAAGCTTTATACCTGCTTGGCTCGCTTCTGCTCCTTCAAGTATTTAAGTCTCACCTTCTCAAGGAGAGATCTCTTGACTGCTCCGTTTAATTCTACCATCTGTCCATCTCATCTACTGGATGCTCTCTTCCTACTCTATGGTTTCTTTCACCCAGAGCACTTTTCCTCTTCTGAAATACTCTACAGCATAATTTATTAGGCTTATTTGTTATAATCTTCATCCTTCCCCTTAAATTTTAACTTCAAAGAGATAACTGCTGCTGCTGCTGCTGCTGCTGCTGCTGCTGCTGATGCTGCTGCTGCTGCTGCTGCTGCGTCGCTTCAGTCGTTTCCGACTCTGTGCGACCCCATAGACGGCAGCCCACCAGGCTCCCCCGTCCCTGGGATTCTCCAGGCAAGAATACTGGTGTGGGTTGCCATTTCCTTCTCCAATGCATGAAAGTGAAAAGTGAAAGTGAAGTCGCTCAGTCGTGTCGACTCTTGGCGACCCCATGGATTGCAGCCTATCAGGCTCCTCCGTCCATGGGATTTTCCAGGCAAGAGTGCTGGAGTGGGGTGCCATTGCCTTCTCCGACAACAATCTTTGTTATTTGCTGAAGCATTCCAAGTGCATGGAGTGGTATCCTGCACTCTTAAGCAATGAGTGACTATGTTTGAAAATGTTGAAATAATTTAGAAATATTCAAGAAACTGCCAGATAAAAAATCTAGAAGAGCTGAATATACTGTCTTGTCATAACAGAAAATGGAGTTAGAGAGTATATGGAATACTAGCTGCTGCTGTTTGTTTTTTAACTCTGTAGAAATATTTGACTTCATATTATTTACATATATCTTTGAGAAATCATTGAATAAAAAATCAAGTCTTATGAAAAATAAAGAGATGCATATAAAGGGAATTTGGTTAAGGTAAGATGTTGGTTTATTTAATTTCAAGCTTTGAAAGTGAGTGAAAGTGTTAGTCACTCAGTTGTGTCCAACTCTTTGCAACCTTATGGACTGAAGCCCACCAGGCTCCTCTGTCCACGGGATTCTCCAGGCAAGAATACTGGAGGGGATTGCCATTCCCTTCTCCAGGACATCTTGCCAATCCAGGGATGGAACCCAGGTCTCCTGCATTGCAGGCTTTAAGCACATTTTTTTCACAGCTGTCAACATATTCTCTTTATATCCCTCAGGAAACCTCCCATGAAGGACACCATAGTTGTGTAGAGTTGTTTTATCCTTATTATTGTTAAAAGTTTAAAAAATGTGAAAAACCTGTATTTCTTGAAGACAAGAAATACACATAGTAAGACTATTCATGGGGCAAATGAACTCCTTCACTCCTAACTCCATGATTGCACTCTGCTCTTCCTGATATCTTCTGTATACAAACTAGCACACTTAGGGTATGTGCAAGTGTGTTTTTATACATACGTTTATTTATACATGTATGCTGATAGATAAATAAATAGCATCTTGTGTCATCAGTACCCTCCTGTAACTTTTTTTCTCAAATATATATACTTTAGAGACCATTCTAATTCTATAGCCATAGACTTGCCTCGTTAATTTTAAGAAACACATAATATTACTTTGTAAAGACATATTTAACAACTCTAGGGCTGGTAGTCACTTATGATGTTCGTAGCCTTTTGCTAATGCAAACAGTGCTGCAGTAAAGGTCTTTGCACATCTGTCTCTGCATGCCTATGTGAGAATATCTGTCTGGGTGAATTCTAGAAATGGAAATGCTGTGTCAGTAGATGTACATTTTTGCACATAGTATATAGTCTTAAAATACTCTAAAATAAAAGCTAAAGCAAAATGGCTTTTCAATATGATATAAAGTATTTTGCTGTATGCAATTTGATAAGCAAAAATTATTACCCATTTAATATAATTTGCATTTTTGTATGTATAAGAATAAACCACTTTATCATATATTTGAGAGTCAACCAAAAGCCTATGTCCTGTACCTTTGCTGTTGTTTCAGTTGGATCTTTTTTTTTCCATACTGATTTTTTTTTTAATAATTGATGTGTATATGTTGAGTTTAGCCTTCTATAGTCTTTCACATGGGACTTCCCTGGTGGCTCAGACAGTAAAGAATCTGCCTGCAGTGCGGGAGACCTGGATTCATCCCTGGGTTGGGAAGATTCCCTGGAGAAGGCAGTGGCTATGCACTCCAGTGTTCTTGCCTGGAGAATGCTATGGACAGAGAAGATGCTTCACAAATATTTTTGGAAGTTTATTACATTTTCTGTTTCATTTTGTGTATCTTATTCGTCTTTACACAAATATTTATGTAACAAATGCTTCAATCATTTTAAGCTCTGAGTTTTAGTGAATTTTTGAGTGATTGTAGATCTTTTGTATGCTATTATCTTGTTTCCACACTTAAAGTTTTTATTGTTTTGGAGTTAATTTGAAGGTAGGAATTTATGATCTTTTTAAAAAGATTTTAATCAGTTGGCACAATCACATTCTATTAAAAAATTGTCTTGATGACATGAAATCATAATAATATAAAGTTCTACCTTTATTGTAAAATAAACCTTCATGCACATTTGGGTTTATTTCTGAAGCTTAACAGAAATTCCTCTCAAAAAATTAATTTCATATCATAATCTGAAGCCAAGTAAGTCAGGAGTTGAATAACCAGAATTTTTATGATAAAGAAGTACAAAGTCTGGCTTTTGGAGTTATTTGTCCAAAATTACAGATTTAATATTTATAAACAATCACAGCAGCTATATGTCCATTACTTTTCCTACTCCAAATGTATTGTGAAAGAAAAAAAGGAAGGCTAATACAGCAGAGACACTGGATAAAAACATGTTGAATTTTAATTTTGACATTCGAACTGGGGAGTCTGGATTAGTATTACTCAGTAACTTGGAGGAAGAAAACCTAGATCGAATTTAGAGGCACTAGTTTTATTCCTGGTTGAGTCCCTTGGACTTCAAGGAGATCAAACCAGTCAATCCTAAAGGAAATTAGTCCTGAATATTCATTGAAAGGACTAATGCTGAAGCTGAATTTCCACTACTTTGGCCACCTGAGACAAAGAACTGACTCATTGGAAATGATCCAGATGTTGGGAAAGATTGAAGGCAGGAGAAGGAGACGACAGCAGATGGGATAGTTGGATGGCATTACTGGCTTGATGGACATGAGTTTGAGCAAGCTCCAGGAGTCGGTGATGGCCAAGGAAGTCTGGTGTGCTGCAGCCCATGGGGTCACAAAGAGGTGGACATGAATGGGCGACTGAACAGATTCTGATTCTACTTGGCTGTATATTTTGGGCAAGTTATTTTATTTTTCTGAGTTTTAGAATTATCATTAGCTAAACCTAAATTTTGGAGAAGGAAATGGCAACCCACTCCAGTAGTCTTGCCTGGAAAATCCCATGGATGCAGGAGCCTGGTCTGGTGGCCTACAGTCCACAGGGTCGCAAAGAGTTGGACACGACTGAGCGACTTCACTTTCAAACCTAAATAATCAAAATGTATACCCCTAATTTATACAGTGACTATGACTACCAAATAAATAGACATCTTATGTTGATTAAATAGCTTTTATAATAAACACAAATATAGAATGAGAATGAGGAGCCACTATGGTGGTGAAACATGAAAAGAATCATAATTTAGAAAGGTTACTTTTGCAACTATACCTAGTTATCCTATTTTTCTCAGAATAGTAAGCATATGTAAAGTATGGTTTTACCTATTTAATATTGCATATTATTAATGTAGTTATTAATATATTGACATACATTAATGTATTAATATAATATATAATATATAAATTAATCTATAATATATAAAATTATATGTGATGTCTATATACCATATACTCTATCTTAATGTAATTATCAATATGTTTTAATATAATTATTAATATAAAATATCAACAACCACTAAATCTTATTGGAATTAATTTGGTTTCCTCTTAGATGACTCTCCATACTGATATGCCCAATGTTTGGGTATCATTAGAAACATTTCCCTGGTTGTCTTTGCGGTTGTCTCAACTTCTAGTCCCTCTGGTTTTTTCTCCTGGACATGCTGGTGGTATAAATGTTAATTATGATGAATCTCAGAGGTTTAAATGGAAGGATGAGCCAAGATAGGAATAGCATGACAACTCCTGGGAGAGCTTCCTGTGGATCTATGAATTCTATGGATAACCTTAAATTGAACTTAGCTTCTTAAAGTTGACCCTTCAGTAGGTCAGAGAGAGCCTGGCTGAAACTCTGCAGAACTGAGAAGAAATGCAAACAGAAAACCAAGGTCTGGGTATTATGGTATTGTTTCAGCCACAGGTCAGTCTCCCATAACTCCCCCACTCTGTCATGCACTGAACAACTGATGAATTACAGCTCAACATCAAGTAAGTGCAGAAGGAATTTGGGGAGGTAAGGATAGTAAAAAATCAAGTCACCTTGCTCTGTCATTGGTTGCTTTATAAGATGGAGCAAAGGACCATTCAGCAGTAGAATGCTAAGTGATTTTCTTTAAATTTTAAAAGGTTGATTCCACAGATGCATATATTTTTGTTTGAGAGGAGAACAATGAAATTAGGAAAAGTGTACAGACCTAGGATTCAAAATCTTATTTTATTCAAATTTTTGCTTCTGAATTTTCTAGGTTTATATACTTGGGTAAGTCCTGTAACTTCTTGCTGTTCGAGTTTCTTCTCTTCTATCATTAAAAAAAAAATCGTTTTTTTTAATTTAGAAGGTTACTATGATAAGAAAACAAATATACATGTGAGGAAGATTGCTACATGAGTACCAAAGCAAATATATATATATGTGTGTGTGTATATATATATATATATGGTTACATATATATTTATGGGAAATTTGATATATTTTGGTGTTTCTAAATCCTAGGTATACATTATTTTATTATGAGGAAAGCTATGGAAAAATATAAATTTACTATTAGTGTTAGGTACCTTTGGGACTTTATATTTTCATTTAAATATTTTTAGGTGTACTTTTTTTAATCACTTCTCTAGATTAAAACTGCTATTTGTATTACAAAGTTTGTGAACAGCAAGATATTGATTTTGTCTAGATAGCAATTAAGCTCTGAAGGTCCTACTATTCAAACAAATCAAACTGTTTAAATCTATGACAATTTAGAACAAAGGAATCCAGTAGGCAGAGAGCATGGCATTGAGATCACAGCAAAGATCCTCAGATAATATCTGAAATAAATTAGAGGTGAAATGAATTGTTTTATTTTGTCATAACATATTATATTCGAATCCTGCTTATGAAGTTGTTAAAGAGTATATTAGGATGCAAACATCTATAAAAATGGCCAATGTTTCCTTAAGCCATGTTTTAAGATACTTCTTTCTTGCTGCCCTTTCATTCCTTTGCAGGTCCTATTTGTGGAGAAGCACAGATTCTTCTGTCTTCCCAGCTGCATTTTCTCATCCTCTGGGGGGTTCATCAGCATTTCCTTTAACTTCCTATTTAGACAAATTAAGCTCTACTAATCCCATAATTTTCATACACAACCAGAAAGGCAAAAACTCCCCACAGCCCTTTCCAGGCAAATTAACAACTGCTGGATTTGGACTCACCCCTGTAATCTTTGCATTCTATTTTTTTGTTTCTCTCTCCTGTTGCATATTCAGAAGACACATTTAACTGATTATCTGCAATGTGCTGGACAAAACAGTATGCTCTTTCTGTCTATGTATATCTTTTCTCTCTCATTCCCATTTTTCTTTCTTTTTCCTAAATAATTCTATCGATTCCTTTTTTTTTTCTTTCTGTCCTTGCCACATAGCATGAGAGATCTTAGCTCCCTGACCAGGGATCCAACCCATACCCCCTGCAGTGGAAGCACAGAATCTTAACCACTGGACCACCAGGAAACTCCCTCTCTCCCTATTTTCTTTCTTCATTTTCCCCCCTCTTTCCTTATCTGTTGCTATCATTTTATCATCACTTATTTTGTCACTATGTTTCAATATGCCTTCAATGTTTAGGAATGCTGTCATGTATTCTGAAAACCAATGAAACATGCTACATATTTTCCTTTAAAATTTTTTACTCTTCCTGGAGTAAATATGTGATTTGATTTTATTCATAACAGTCCAAGCTTATCTCAGGAACTTAAAGGCATGCTGGATCCATTTAGAGGGATATAAGAGAAAATAATAAAGATTGGGAAAATAGCATAGCAGTAATCTGTGAAAGGTAGGAGAAAATTTTCAGCTTTCTTTAGATTTGAAAATAGTGTCTGAGTGCACGTAACTACAAAATGAGATCCTGAGTCTTTATTTAGCAAGAAAGCAATTCAGAGAGGGTGAATTCTATAATTGTATCTTTTATGATTCTAATTGGAAATACTCATGTGCTCATTGAGGGTCATCCTTCTATAAAGTAACCCTGCAACACGTGAGTGATTTTTCTTTGATCAAAATGGATGAGGCAAAATTTGGTTCAGACATTATGTATCAAGATAAAAATGTTTCTCAATGTTGAATCAGGATCCTATGTTTTATTTCTATAATTCTCTAATCAACTGGCAATGATATCTGTGCCATCTCTTTGCAAATAAAATATAATGCCAAGCATAATCATATTTCCAAGATTCTATTTCTAAAGTCCCACTATCATATGATAAGAAATGGGAGAAGAAAAGACAGTGGATAAGACCAGTTTAAAATGAAGAGTGTTATTCTGTATATAAGGATAGGATTTATAAGGGGGAGTCTCAGAAGATAATCAACTTGACTTTCCATAGAAGTTCACAGGCACTTGAAAATTTCCAGAAACATCTTTATATAATTTTACCATGTAAGTAGTCCTACTAATATTTCACCTACTGCTTATATTTCCCTTAACATTATAGTTTTTTTCTTGATCCAATTATCATGCAGCAGTATGGAGTTTGAAGTGGCAATCAAAATCCATTTATTTTGAAAGTAAAATAAACGTATTTATTGATTGACTAGTTGCATTATTTTGGGAATGAGCAGAAAAGCCTTAAAATATTTGCTTTAAGGGTAAAACAAGGTATATTTAAACTCTGCTTTCGTTTTGTGGTATGAAATGAAAAAGTAAAGCTGTATATTGGTTCTGTTGTGACAAAATAGCAATGAAATGGATTGAGGTCATAAATTCAAGAGTGTTAACATAATTTAACATATAGGAAATCCAAAGGGAATAGGTTCACAGTTGTTGGTTTCAATTGAATTAAAGTTAATTCAGTTCAGTTGCTCAGTCGTGTCCGACTCTTTGTGACCCCATGAATCACAGCACACCAGGCCTCCCTGTCCATTACTAACTCCCAAAGTTTACCCAAATCCATGTTCATTGAGTCATTGATGTCATCCAACCATCTCATCCTCTGTCATCCCCTTCTCCTCCTGCCTTCAATTTTTCCCTGTATCAGGGTCTTTTCAAATCAGTCAGCTCTTCACATGAGGTGGTCAAAGTATTGGTGTTTCAGATTCAACATCAGTCTTTCCAATGAACAACTAGGACCGATCTCTTTTAGGATGGACTAGTTGGATCTCCTTGCAGTCCAAGGGACTCTCAAGAGTTTTCCCCAAACCACAGTTCATAAGCATTAATTCTTCGGCACTCAGTTTTCTGTACAGTCCAACTCTCACGTCCATAAATGACCACTGGAAAAACCATAGCCTTGACTAGACGGACCTTAGTCGGCAAAGCAATGTCTCTGCTTTTGAATATACTATCTAGGTTGGTCATAACTTTTCTTCCAAGGAGTAAGCGTCTTTTAATTTCATGGCTGCAATCACCATCTGTATTGATTTTGGAGCCCCCAAAAATAAAGTCTGCCACTGTTTCCACTGTTTCCCCATCTATTTGCCATGAAGTGATGGGACCAAATGCCATGATCTTCATTTTGTGAATGTTGAGTTTTAAGCCATTATTTTCACTCTCCTCTTTCACTTTCATCAAGAGGCAATTAAAATGTAGTAAACGCTTGTTATGTTTAACATACACTCTTACCTCTATCACATGTTCACTCTTTAAGAGTAGACAATCCATCTGGTCAGGAAAATAGGACAGGTACAGAAACAAAAACAAATTGCATATATATATATATATAATTTTTATAAAATATGGAGTGTACCAAAAGAGAATTACAAGTAAAGTGCTCTAGAGAATTAGAAAAGGAGTGCGTAGTCATCCAGTTGTGTCCAACTCTTTGTGATCCCATGGACTCTAGCCCACCAGGCTCCTCTGTCCACGGGATTTTTCAGGCAAGAAATATTGTAGTGGATTGCCATTTCCTTCTCCAGGAGATCTTCCCAAGTCAGGGACAGAAAAAAAGGAGAGTGGGGAATAATTTGGAACACTTTAGAACTGAAATGGCCCTTACAGGATGGAAAGCAACAACAGTGTCTCATATCAGCATAAACGCCAGTGAGAGAATACAAAGTTTGGATAAAATGGAATGGTTTGAGCCATGATTATAAGAGGCATTGAATCAAGTCTGCATTTTAATAAAAGGTGTTACAATGTGGAGATTCACTGCTGAATTTTGAGCTGAGATGTGTGTGCATGATCAGATTTGAACTAAGGAAAGATTGTTCTACAAACATGTTAAGATGCTTTGAAGATGAGAGAGCCATTGTAAGTGAGGAGATCACTTTGAAAGCTAGAAGCCATGGAACATTTAATTATTTTCACTGTGTCTGTTTTAACTTTTCTGTGTAGATATTAATTTAATGGATAGATGCAAGAGACAATGTTAAAGAATAGTTGGTTCAGTCTGACAACTTGGATGACACATCGGCAATTGTAATTCAAAGATGACAATAAGGATCCCCCCAAAATTGTGATTTTATAACCAGATCAAAGAAATCAGAAGTGTGAGACAGATGGGTAAGAAGCTCTGTTTTAGAGTTAACAATTCTGAGCTTTGGTCTATGAAGCAAGCCCTTCTTCCTATGATTTCTCACTGTCACTCACCCCCCCACACACACTGTCTAATTCCACAGCTCAATGACACCAATGTGAAAAAAAAAAAAAAACCTGACCAACTAAATCCAATAATTCTACCATGTTAAGGACACAAGAAGATTATAATGTAAGGCCAATTAAGAGAATCAGAAAAATAAGTATCAGAGGTTCCAGGGCTATTTTCCTAGTAGTCACATCATATTTATTATCTGTCAGTATTTATTAATTATCTGTTACAAATACCTTTCTACACTGTTTATAGATGCACAAAAATAAGGAAAGTCCAATGTTTTAGGGAATTCATAATTTTGGAAAGAAATCAGTTATTGAATTATTAACATATGAAAATAACTGAGTTTACACTAAATCACTTAGTCCTGTGAGATGCATATACTGCTACTGTTAAGTCACTCCAGTCGTGTCCGACTCTGTGTGACCCCATAGACGGCAGCCCAGCAGGCTTCCCCGTCCCTGGGATTCTCCAGGCAAGAACACTGGAGTGGGTTGTCATTTCCTTCTCCAATGCATGAACGTGAATAGTGAAAGTGAATTCGCTCATTCGTGTCCGACGCCTAGCGACTCCATGGACTGCAGCCCACCAGGCTCCTCCACCCATGGGACTTTCCAGGCAAGAGTACTGGAGTGGGGTGCCATTGCCTTCTCTAAGTAGATGCATATAATTATGCTCATTTTAGAGAAAAGAAGATTGAACTACAAAAGGATTAAATGACATTTCTAAAATCACTCATCTAGTAAAAGGAATCACTGGGATTTGAAGGAAGAAAGAAAATGTCTTTTATAAAGTAACTTATAATGCAAAATTTGCCATAACCAGTGAATCAAACCTAAAGAGATTTTACAGAATAAAAAATTAATCATCAGAATTTCCTTCAGAAATCTATAATAAAGGAATCGTGTGATTTCGATGAGGGAAGAGTGAGATAGTGGCACCTCAAATGGTAGAAATATTATAATTAGTAAGTAAGAAAACAAAATAAAGAAGGAAGGGAGAGGGGGAAGTGTTTAATGTGCTCTTATTTATCTTGAGGAGTTAGAAATTTGTATATAAAAATAAGAGAAGTTTACTTAAAGGAGCCAAGTATTTGAAACTCTTTCAGGTGTTTTCACTCAGGTTAGAAATTGATCAAATTTATTTAGATATCTGTTGAGTAGCATTTCAGAGAAAACAAGTTTCCTATGCTTGATTGTTTTGTATGTTATCTTGTTTGAATTATTTGTTTCTTCCTCCTACTTTCAAGTTTTCTTAATAGGATCAGCACTAATGCTTGGAAGAGGTAAAAGGAGCCCCGATATGCCATATTTTCACTGTGCCAAATCTATGACATGCTCCAGTTCCCATGATGTTTCTGACTAGGATCAGTTTGAGGAAGATGAAGATACCAAAATGCCTTGGCTCCCCCTGGACTGCTGATCCACCTGCCTTCTTCATGCTGTCCTTTGCTCAACCTATATTTGGGAAACTCTGCCTTCTTACAATCTGTTTTCATCTATATTCTGATGTTTTTGTTAAATATTTATGACAAGTAAGGTTGGTGGTAGTTCTATTGAAACTTTTTAGAAGAGAAGATAACAAAATCCAAAGGAATGATAACTAACTAGAAGACACTCATCACATAAGGAAAATTTCCCAATTACTTTGCTGGTTCTTTTTATTCTTTTATTAATAATCTTTCAATATTACACTGATAATGTTGGCTTGATATTTCATCATAATTGGAATATAGATGCAGATTAAGGCAGAAATGAGAGTTTCATCTTAGCATCTCTGGTTTTTAGTTTCCAGTGGCTTCCTTTTATCATTGATTCCCATCCTTAGAGAAGTGGGTGTTTAGAAGTCTCAGCTGGAATTTCTCCCATCAGTGCTAATATGTGGGTCAGTAATCAGAGCTCACTAGATGATTTTATCTTATTGGGATTTTCTGATCGATCTTGGCTGGAAACACCACTCTTTGTAATCTTTCTGGTGGCTTACATCTTTGCCCTGTTTGGGAATATCTCTATTATCCTAGTTTCTCGCCTGGATCCCCAGCTGGACAGTCCCATGTACTTTTTTGTCTCTAATCTATCCCTTCTGGATCTCTGCTATACTACCAGTACTGTCCCACAGATGCTAGTCAATCTTCGGGGACCAGAAAAGACCATTAGCTATGGTGGTTGTGTTGCCCAGCTCTACATTTTCTTGGCCTTGGGTTCCTCAGAATGCATACTTCTAGCCATCATGGCCTTTGACCGTTATGCTGCTATTTGCAAGCCCCTTCGCTACCCAATCATCATGAACCAGAGACGCTGTATCCACATGGCCACTGGGACCTGGATTAGTGGCTTTGCTAACTCCCTTGTTCAGTCCACTCTCACCGTGTTGACCCCAAGATGTGGACAGAGGGTGATGGACCATTTCTTCTGTGAAGTTCCTGCTCTTCTGAAACTAGCTTGTACAGATACCCATGTGAATGAGGCGGAGCTCAGTGTGCTAGGGGCTTTGCTACTTCTGGTGCCCCTCTCCCTCATCCTGGGCATTTATGTGTTCATTGCCCAGGCAGTAATAAGAATCCGCTCTGCTGAAAGTCGCTGGAAGGCCTTTAATACCTGTGCTTCACATTTGCTGGTGGTCTCTCTCTTCTACTTTACAGCCATCACTATGTATGTCCAGCCTCCCTCTAGCTATTCACGGGACAGAGGGAAGATCATGGCGCTCTTCTATGGAATCGTCACACCCACACTCAATCCTTTTATCTATACACTGAGGAACAAGGATGTCAAAGCTGCCCTTAGAAGGGCACTAACTAAGGAATTTTGGGTCAGGACAAGATGATCTTTGAAGAGAAGACCTGAGAAGTAAGGATGACTGCTTCTGCCTTTCAAAGATTTCAGACATGGAAGTGATGAGAGGACAGTGTCATAAAGTTCACAGGTGAAACAGGACAAAGAAAGAAACCATCAACTCTTAATGATCTCCACACAGCCTTTATCTACTTTTGAGACTGTTTTTGCAATATTGGATCTTACCAAGTCATATAAATTTTTTCCTAACCCTTAAGACTAGTTAACTTAGATTCAGTGGAAAAACCTGGTGTAATAGCTAGAGAAAAGATATTTAGAAAGCTTTAAAAGGTATATTTGGCATATACTGTTCCTAAGTGAATCCCAAGTAAACTGGGAATGATCCCATGTTTTTAAAAAGGCCACTACTATCCTGAGTTAACTTTAACCAACATGTATTGACAGCATTTAGTCATCTTCTAACACTCAATGTCCAATTATGTCATCCATCAAAGGCCCCAGAGGCAAGTGAAATCAAGAAACATTTAGGTCAAAACCATATAAGACAGATAGATACAAAGGGAAATACATAAAAATTTTAGACTCAGTGATTCCAAATGTTACTTTTGCCATAAACCTTAGCCAGTCTTACACTCGTATGATAAACAACAATGAGGTCAGGGCAAATATAAATAGAACTTACTGTGGAGGAGGAGAGAAAAAAGCAGAAAGATGCTTTGAACAGTGAACAATGATGAAAACACCTAAGGCCGAAAATACTCTAACTCAAGAAAACTTACTAGTAATTTATGAGTTTAAAGAGACAACTTCCTTTACCACTTGACTGGGTAAGTTGGGCGTAGTTCAATGTAGGAGTTATGAGAAAATCACATTGAGTTTAAAGCCTTGGTTGACTTCTTAGCTTTACTTGAAACAAAGGTCTTATAGCCAACTGCCTTGCAAATGCGTATTAGTTAAACATGCCTAAAGAAAAGAGTGAGTTCAGTAAAAACTCAACATCATTGCCTGGAGTGCAAATCAAATCTTTTTCTTTTTCTTCATTAATGAGTATATTTAGCCCCATAGATAAAGTGATAAACATATGTGTGCCTTTCAGGGAAAACCATTCATTATCTTTGACTATAGTTTTTTGCCACCAAATAGGGACATTAACACTTGCCTTAATTCAAAGGTGCTTGAAATTGCCTTTCTTAGCAAACTTTAAATTTAATATGTAATACTATAGTTCTGTGGCCTATAAAACAAATTTAATTCTAAATTTTAATTCTAAATTCATAGAACTGTACATAATTCTTTTCCCATATGAGTCATTACAGAGTATTATTCTGAGGATCAGTAGAATTTCTGCCAATCTCTCTTTTCTAGTACACATACCCAAACTTTCTTTATAAACTCATCCTTTCCAAAATCATTTAACCATTTTTACTTATTTTAGTCCTCTAGTTATTTCAAAGTAATGAATCACAGTCCCTTTATAAAGTAATCTCTAAGGTCTTAATAAACATGAATTTCTCAAAATCCATCAGTGTTTCATCAGATTCCTTAATTTTGGAGAATAAATACACTGGATGGTATGAATTCTGGAATCTGAATTAAACTGGTATATGACTAAGAACAATAACAATCTATGTGCATTCGACACTGCCAAAAATCATGTAAAATTTTGAATTGCAAATACTGAAGATAGGATGTAATTAAAATATGCAAAAATTCTCCCTCCCAAAGATAAAATATTCCAGTAAATCAAGGTCACCTCTTATAATGGAATATTTCCTATGAATTTCTCTTTTCTCCCCACATAGCAGTAAGAATCTTGGCGTTTTCCTACTCAGTATATTTCACTGCATTTAGAATTTGTTTTTCTGAAATCACTGGTTAACGCCAATCACATGAGGTGTCCTTCTCTCAAATGGGTTCTATTTGAACACTTTATCAACTCATTGCCTTTCAATATAAATACTTCCCAAGCCCGTATAACATTCATATTTGTAATCTCTCAGATTTCTGCAGATTTCTCTTTCGTGCTTTGGACAGGATAAATGTTTAGTAAATGCACACAACATGATTGAATCTAGAACTGTTCCTTTTTCTCTTTTTTTCCACTGCAACCCTCCATTCTCCTCCTAAAAAGAACAGTGCAAAGATCTACTTTGTGTCAGTTAAGTTCAGTGAACACTTCCGCTTTCTGTGGTCCAACTGGGAGACAGATGAAGCCAAAATACAAGGAAATGGATTTTAAAGAAATGAAGGTTCCTAGCTCTATTAGCGGAAAAGGCAATGGCAACCCACTCCAGTACTCTTGCCTGGAAAATCCCATGGACGGAGGAGCCTGTAGGGCTCCATGGGGTCGCAAAGAGTCGGACATGACTGTGAGACTTCACTTTCACTTTTCACTTTGATGCATTGGAGAGGGAAACGGCAACCCACTCCAGTGTTCTTGCCTTGAGAATCCCAAGGAAGAGGGAGCCTGGTGGGCTGCGGTCTATGGGGTCGCACAGAGTCAGACATGACTGAAGCGACTTAGCAGCAGCAGCAGCAGCTATATTAGAGAAAGAAAATCTGTTTCCTCAATTCTAACATAATGTGGAAAAGCATACTAAACTTTAAAAAAATTTGATAAGTGTTTGTCACAATTCATGATCAATTTTTACACAGGACTTCATGTCACTATATTAATAATATAATATCTATGCTAATATTTATATTAAAATGTTTATAATATTAATTTATTCATTCTTGATAAAGCAGAGTATCAGAGCTTGTATGTTGTACTTCTCAGAAGGTATTTGAGCTTATTAAATAAAAATGCTACATCTTCTTGAGTTTATTAGTTTTGCTTGACAGTCTAGATAAAATTTAAATAAATGAACATTGGAACTACTATTTTGTATTGGAACAAACATGGATCTATTATGCTGTGGAAGTTGCATACGTTTTTAAGCAAAAACATGGGACCACAAAAAAAGTTAGTGCTGCTGTCGGAGGTTGCTTCCGATATGCCCTCCCAAATCCTAATGGTATGTTTCGATTTACCTTCAGTATTACCGACATACCACAGTAAAACCTTGAGACTTAAAAAATTCTGAATTTTTGATATTTTTAAATAAATGATATCTGATATTTTAGAATTTTATATATTAAAATACAGTTAAATGAATTACAGTACAGGTACTGTCAAGCAGGTAAATAAATATAGTGCAATGTTGAAAACACAATTAATGAAAAAATTTAAATATATTTACAAGTATTACTAAAACATCAGTAAATTTATTAAATTTTATATTAGTAAATTTTACAAATATCAGTAAGTCATTACACTGAAAAATATTTTGTGATATAGAAAGAGCAGTAGTGAAGCATAGTCAACAAGGTAAAATTATCTACTTCAAAACAAAGTCTAGTGTCTATTTATTAGAGGAGCACTAGAAAATTCCCAACGATGTTAAAAACAAATCAAGTGTTGGATAATGTGGCACTACACAGATTCCTCTTTCCTACCATGTGTGATATATCCCCTTTTTAACATCTACCTTCTAATTCCTTTGGGACCACATAATTCAGGAAAATAAAATGTGAGTCTAACAGATACATGTCTTTTCTGGATTGACAGTTTTAAAAAAAAACAATTTTTTTAAGGAATCTCCACACTGTTTTCCATAGTGGCTGTACTAGTTTGCATTCCCACCAACAGTGTAAGAGGGTTCCCTTTTCTCCACATCCTCTCCAGCATTTATTGCTTGTAGACTTTTGGATCACAGCCATTCTGACTGGTGTGAAATGGTACCTCATTGTGGTCTTGATTTGCATTTCTCTGATAATGAGTGATGTTGAGCATCTTTTCATGTGTTTGTTAGCCATCCGTATGTCTTCTTTGGAGAACTGCCTATTTAGTTCTTTGGCCCATTTTTTGATTGGGTCGTTTATTTTTCTGGAGTTGAGCTGCATAAATTGCTTGTATATTTTTGAGATTAGTTGTTTGTCAGTTGCTTCATTTGCTATTGTTTTCTCCCATTCAGAAGGCTGTCTTTTCACCTTACTTATAGTTTCCTTTGTTGTGCAGAAGCTTTTAATTTTAATTAGATCCCATTTGTTTATTTTTGCTTTTATTTCCAGAATTCTGGGAGGTGGATCATAGAGGATCCTGCTGTGATTTATGTCTGAGAGTGTTTTGCCTATGTTTTCCTCTAGGAGTTTTATAGTTTCTGGTCTTACATTTAGATCTTTAATCCACTGCTGGGCATACACACCAAGGAAACCAGAATTGAAAGAGACACATGTACCCCAATGTTCATCACAGCACTGTTAATAATAGCCAGGACATGGAAACTACCTAGATGTCCATCAGCAGATGAATGGATAAGAAAGCTGTGGTACATATACACAATGGAGTATTACTCAGCCATTAAAAACAATACATTTGAATCAGTTCTAATGAGATGGATGAAACGGGAGCTGATTATACAGAGTGAAGTAAACCAGAAAGAAAAACACCAATACAGTATACTGACACATATATACGGAATTTAGAAAGATGGTAATGATGACCCTGTATGCGAGACAGCAAAAGAGACACAGATGTATAGAACAGACTTTTGGACTCTGAGGGAGAGGAGAGGGTGGGATGATTCGGGAGAATGACATTGAAACATGTATACTATCATGTAAGAAACGAAGTGCCAGTCTATGTTCAATACAGGATACAGGATGCTTGGGGCTGGTGCATGGGGATGACCCAGAGAGATGATATGGGGTGGGAGGTGGGAGGGGCATTCAGGATTGGGAGCTTGTATACACCCATGGTGGACTCATGTCAATGTATGGCAAAACCAATACAGTATTGTAAAGTAAAATAAAGTAAAAATAAAATTTAAAAAATAAAAATAAAAAAACAATTTTTCCTACTTCTTGCATTCTTCGTCTAAGCCATATTTTGAGATGACTGGATCCCAAGATAGATAAAATCTGGATCCCCCAATTATTGGAAAGAAGGAAGCATCAACTTCCCAAGTCAGATTTTATGTGCATAAGAAATACAGTGGTGGTGGTGGTGGTTTAGTCACTATGTCGTGTCCAACTCTTGTGACCCCATGGACTGTAGCCCACCAGGCTCCTCTGTCCATGGGATTTTCCAGGCAAGGATACTGGAGTGGATGGCCATTTCCTTCTCCATGGGATCTTCCTGACCCAGAAATCGAACCCAGGAATCTAACCCATGTCTCCTGCATTGCAAGCAGATTCTTTACCGATTGAGCTACGAGGGAAGCCCAAGTATTTTGTTTAAAATCACTGGGATTTGGAATTGATTTATTACTGCAGCAAAACCTATGTTACTTTGACTAATATAAGTACCATACACATAAAATCCCAAATGTAAGAAATTGTATTACTTAAATATAATTGTAAAAAAAAATGCTTAAAACTGATACCTGCAGTAAATATTGCAGTTAGGTAAAATATCAGCATTCCTATTATGAATCATGTAAAATTACTAGAAATATAAGCCACTTTTGTTCATGCTGCCCCTTACAACAATAGTCCTGTTTATAAACATAAGCCAGCACATGATTGTCTGAGCTAGAATTATAAAATTTAAAATCTCTAAATTTCTTTCTAAATCTACAGCTTGATTGGTGAGAGTGTTATATAAAGAACGCAAACCAGCGAGCAGGTTTAAAGTCATATTTCTTACATTAGTTGAACTTGTACAAAAAGATGGCACGACTACTATAAAGGTATCCAACTGAAACTTTATCACTCTTTTTACCACAAATACTTGGATTTTTCATAAACTAAATTCTGGGGGAAATTTTCAGTTAATAACTACATTGGACCATAGCCTTAGGACCACTCACTTATGGCAATAATTCTACATGAATCAATCTTACTAGTTACTTTAATTTTCTAGATTAAGGAGTAGCAGAAGAAAAAAGAAACATGTTAAACAAGTTCTAGTATTTACAGCACTAGGTTCTAAGTCAGCAAATCCTTGAAACTAAAAGGTGAATGAGATTTCAGGTCTTAAATTCCTCACTTATCTATCTGTGACATGTTCTCAGACCATAATGAAATTAAACTAGAAATCAGCAACAGAAAGATAACAGAATATCCAAGCCTTTGAAACCTAAGTAATATTCCTCTAAGTAATCCATGGATCAAAGAGAAAATCAAAGGAAATTAGATAGTATTGGGAAGTAAGTGAAAATAAAAATGCCACATATCAAAATTTGTAGGATGCAGTGCTTAAAGGGTAATACTTATTATTAAATGTTCATTTTAAAAAAAGAATAAAGATCTTGAGTCAATAATCTAAAATTTTACCTTAAATAAAAAACTAAAAAAGAGAAACAAAATGAACCCACATAAAGTAGAAACAAGGAAATACTAAAGAAAAGTATAGAACTCTGATTTAACCCTCCCTGCAACATTTCCCCTTTGGTAACCACAAATTTGCTTTTGGTACTTATAAGTATGTTTCTGTTTTGTAGATATGTCCATTTATTATCTTTTAAAAATGAAATTCTATCATATGATATCATATGATATTTTTCATTCTCTGAGTTACTTAGTATAAAAATCTCTAGGTCCATCATATTTCTGCAAATAGCATTATTTTGCTTTTTTTAATATGTAGGAGTAGATGCAAGATTAAACATTTAAAAATTTTTATCTTATTGTTTAAAAGGTAGATCTCATCATGTTCAATGTTGGTACCACGATTTTTTTTAAATGCCTTTCCCAGTGTCATAGGATTTGAAAACAGAATACGTTCATTTTTGGATATATTACCCATCTGTGGTAGCCTTTTGTTAAAATGGTGAGTGGATGATCAGGTTCAGAGTTATTTTAGAAAAGATATAGTATTTGAATGAAGCCTAGACTCAGTGACACAGAAGTCGTCTTTTAACTCTAATTTCCTTTGATTCTGTAATTTTGTACGTCTTTATGTAACAATTACTGAACATTCTCTTTTTAAATGAGGTCCACACAAACATGCATGACTTCATGGGTGACCAGTAAAGTTAAAATTGATCATTCTTACTAGAGAAACTGAAGTCTGAACTTATACTATAGAAAATAAATTATATATGTTGTATATTTTTCACTCTCTGGAATGCAGAATCTAAGATTCAGTTCAACCCAGATGATAATTAACTACTTTTCACTGAAGCAGTCCTTGAGGGACAGGTCCATGAAGTCCCATGCTTGAACTCATAGTGTTTACGTGAAACGTCAACCACGCTGAACAAGTTTGTTCCCTAGTGCCAAGGCAGTAGGGACTTCATGGGCTGTCCATAGGCTCATGGGTATCAAGGGCTCAGTGGAAAGTTAAAATGTCTCTGGGTCTATGCTCACTGTTTAATCTTATATGAAAACATCTCAGTCCTGTCCCTACATGAAAATTACAAAGATCAAGCCACCAGCTCAATTCTAGAATAAAGATGTTCAATTTTAGGATTAAAAGAGATTGGTTCCTACTGACGAAGATCAGCTCTGGTGAGTGAAACTTCTCTATATTTTATGAAACATTTTATAGGTGTACTCCAAAATTTTTATATTTCCTTTCACATTTCATTTGTTTTTAAAACCGCATTTTTCATACTTTTGTACCCATTAGTCCTCCCAAATGCTTCTAGCAAATCCACAAATGACCCTCACAATGGTAAATTCAATACTTTTATTGTTATTTTACATTTCCTTTCTTACATTAATGAATCTACTGTACATGGGGGCTTCTCTGGTGGCTCAGTGTTAAAAAAAAATCTGCCTGCAATGCAGGAGGTGCAGGAGATGCGGGTTTGATCCCTGGGTTGGGAAGATCCCCTGGAGAAGGACATGGCAACCCACTCCAGTATTCTTGCCTGGAGAATCCCTTAGACAGAGGAACCTGGTAGACTACAGTCCAAAGGGTCACAAAGAGTCAGACACAACTGAAGCAACTTAGCAAAAATTGTACATTTTTTTTTCTTTTAAAACATCTGTTTTGCATTGGCTCTATGATGTTACTCCTTACAGATGTTCTTCTTCTGTAAATATTCTTTTTCAGTCTGACTCAGTCCTCTTCTCTACATCTATTTAAATTTGATGGTATCTAAAAGTCTATCCTCAGACCTCTTTTCCATCTGTGTTTTAACTCAAAAGTATTCTTGTAAGAGCACTCTTACTGAATTGGCGGTGTTTCAAGCACTGCCATAGTCTACTGAGTTCCAAATCCTCATATCCAACTTTATGGTTGGCACACCTCCAACTGGGCTTCTCCCATCAGAACTCATTTCTTCTCCCAATCATCTCCCTGTCACTGTTATCCGTTTCAAAAAATAGGAAAATTTATCTTTCATCTGCACATTCATCAACCTTCAAGACTTTATCTGCTTATTATCTCTCCAGAAAATTCTCATAACTTTTTTTAACCTATGTAAAGCTGTTGATCACATTTAGAAGTTCAATTTTTGAAAAAGGGCTGAAGATTTTTCTGAATTAAATGTTGCCACATTCCCATGAAGATAAATTTGTCTTGATTTTAGTAGCTCCTTGCTGAGTACACTTAGTTACTTGACTAATAGCTATATCAATATCATACATTCTTTCCTGCTGTTCCTTGGCTTCCTAAACAGAGTCATCCCTGCTACCTTCAGAGTGATCATGGCCAACCTGACCTCAGCGAGTGGATTCCTCCTCGTGGGGTTTTCTGCTGACCGTAAGCTTCAGATTTTACATGCACTGCTGTTTTTGGTGACATACCTGCTGGCCTTGACAGGCAACCTCCTCATTATCACCATAACTACCTTGGACCGTCACCTCCATTCCCCCATGTATTACTTCTTGAAGCACCTCTCTCTTCTGGACCTGTGTTTCATCTCTGTCACAGTCCCCCAGTCCATTGCAAATTCGCTTATGAACAATGGTTACATTTCCCTTGGTCAGTGCATTCTTCAAGTTTTCTTCTTCATAGCTCTGGCCTCGTCAGAAGTGGCCATCCTCACAGTGATGTCTTATGACCAGTATGTAGCCATCTGTCAACCACTGCAATATGAGGCCATCATGGACCCCTGTGCCTGTAGGCATGCAGTGATAGCTGTGTGGGTTGCTGGGGGCCTCTCTGGGCTCATGCACACAGCTGTTAACTTCTCCATACCACTCTGTGGGGAGAGAGTCATTCACCAATTCTTCTGTGATGTTCCTCAGATGCTGAAACTAGCCTGCTCTTATGAATTCATTAATGAGATTGCAGTGGCTGCATTCACAACCTCAACAGCATTTATCTGTTTGACCTCTATTGTGCTTTCCTACATTCGCATCTTCTCTGCAGTGCTGAGAATTCCATCAGCTGAGGGAAGAACCAAAGTCTTCTCTACCTGCCTACCCCACCTATTTGTAGTCACCTTCTTCCTCTCAGCTGCAGGCTTTGAGTTTCTAAGGCCCCCTTCTGATTCCCAGTCAGCTATGGATCTCATGTTCTCCATTTTCTATACTGTGATACCTCCAACGCTCAATCCAGTTATCTATAGTTTACGGAATGAAGCCATGAAGGCAGCTCTGAGGAAGATACTGTCAAAAGAAGAATTTACTCAGAGAAAGATGCATTTAAAAGCCATTTTTAAACTCTAAAGTACCATACAAATAAAAGGTACTGTTATTATGTTTCAGATTGTAGCAGGAAAACATCTGATTTCTTTCTGGAACTCCCTCCTAACTTTTCTGTTCTTTATAGTCTTCTCAAAACATAATTCTTCAGAATTTAAGATGTTATGGTTTTAGGGATATTGGCCTTCTTTCTACAAATTCAATTTTTATTTTTAGGCATCTTATAGGATTTTTTTCTGAAATAAAAGAGAAAAGGTAATTAGTCTGGGACATGGTGAGCACAATTTAAAGCTGGCTTTTATAGATATATGTGTATACCTGAGTCCCTTCGTTGTTCACCTGAAACTATCACGACATTGTTTGTTAATGAGCTCTACCCCAATAAAAAATAGAAAGGCTTGACAAAAATAAAGTTGGCTTTTAACAAATAGATTCCAGACTGCTGCCACATAAGTTGATTGTGTTCATGAGATAGTATATCTGTGGTGTATTATGTGAATTCCAATAGATCTCCAGGTTTCTTATGTGCATTAAGTACCCATATAATTTTCCCTTCCTTTTATGTATTATAATAGCTTTCCCCATACCTATTTATTCAGTCTCTAATAAATGTCAGGTACAGTATACACATTTGTCTTTTAATTTTATCAAGCAACTGTTCTCAGTTCAGTTCAGTCGCTCAGTTGTGTCTGACTCTGCAACCCCAGGAATTGCAGCACGCCAGGCCTCCCTGTCCATCACCAACTCCCTGAGTTCACTCAAACTCTCATCCATCGAGTCGGTGATGCCATCCAGCCATCTCATCCTCTGTCGTCCCCTTTTTGTCCTGCCCCAAGTCCCTCCCAGCATCAGAGTCTTTTCCAATGAGTCAACTCTTCACATGACATGGCCAAAGTACTGGAGTTTCAGCTTTAGCATCATTCCTTCCAAAGAAATCCCAGGGCTGATCTCCTTCAGAATGGACTGGTTGGCTCTCCTTGCAGTCCAAGGGACTCTCAAGAGTCTTCTCCAACACCACAGTTCAAAAGCATCAATTCTTCGGCACTCAGCTTTCTTCACAGTCCAACTCTCACATCCATACATGACCACTGGAAAAACCATAGCCTTGACTAGATGGACCTTTGTTGGCAAAGTAATGTCTCTGCTTTTCAATATGCCATCTAGGTTGGTCATAGCTTTCCTTCCAAGGAGTAAGCGTTTTTTAATTTCATGGCTGCAGTCACCATATGCAGTGATTTTGGAGCCCAAAAAACCAAAGTCTGACATTGTTTCCACTGCTTCTCTATCTATTTATTTCCCATGAAGTGATGGGACCAGATGCCATGATCTTAGTTTTCTGAATGTTAAGCTTTAAGCCAACTTTTTCACTCTCCACCTTCACTTTCATCAAGAGGCTCTTTAGTTCCTCTTCACTTTCTGCCATAAGGGTGGTGTTATTTGCATATCTGAGATTATTGATATTTCTCCCGGCAAACTTGATTCCAGCCTGTGCTTCTTCCAGCCTAGCGTTTCTCATGATGTACTCTGCATAGAAGTTAAATAAGCAGGGTGACAATATACAGCCTTGACGTACTACTTTTCCTATTTGGAACCAGTCTTTTGTTCCATGTCCAGTTCTAATTGTTGCTTCCTGACTGGAGAATGAAATGGCAATCCACTCCAGTGTTCTTGCCTGGAGAATCCCAGGGACAGGGGAGCCTGATGGGCTGCCGTCTATGAGGTCGCACAGAGTCGGACACAACTGAAGTGACTTAGCAGCAGCAGCAGCAGCAGACCTGTTCTACCTATGCCCCATTCTATCAATTAGGACACTAAATTTAGAACAGATTAATTTCTTGAGACTTCTCCAAGAATAGTAAATAGTGATTCAAAGTTATATTTGTCTGATTCCAAGCTCACTTACTTTCCTCGGCTGCTGCTGCTTCTAAGTTGCTTCTGCTGCTGCTAAGTCGCTTCAGTCGTGTCTGACTCTGTGCAACCCCAGAGACAGCAGCCCACCAGGCTCCCCCGTCCCTGGGATTCTCCAGGCAAGAACACTGGAGTGGGTTGCCATTTCCTTCTCCAATGCATGAAAGTGAAAAGTGAAAGTGAAGTCGCTCAGTAGTGTGCGACTCTTCACGACCCCATGGACTGCAGCCCACCAGGCTCCTCCGTCCATGGGATTTTCCAGGCAAGATTACTGGAGTGGGGTGCCATTGCCTTCTCCGTATTTGCCTCTACTCATTGCAAATGATTTGTTTCTCCACGTGTGTGCATGCTAAGTCGTATACGTGTTTTTGTATCATCTGTAAAAATAAGCGTATTCTACTATTATACTCTAATGAGATAGCCTTCAGCAGAATGCTGTGTAGCTTTTAAAACAGTAAATCTATGTCCTTACAGCTTCAGAAGAAGCCTTTGTAATATAAATTGAATAAATTTATAGTCATATGATTATTACTGAAAAATATTAATAATGTATATAAAAGATGGTAAGAGAATTCAGAAATTACAAAACAACATCATGGATTTACATTCATTTTTAAGTATATTTATAAAGTAGTTGCATATATTTAAACAATAAATTTTAATGGACTGAACCTCTTTATGAGATTCTCAGGTACTATTGCTAAATTTGTTTCAAGATCTTTTAGTAGATAGTTTTATGTTTATTAGAGACCACAATGGTTGCCCAAATTAGCTGTTCCAAATCTGAGATGCAATTCATAGACTTCAATTTCTATAAACACTGATTTCTAGTTTCCAAGGATACCTGACATTAAAAATTTCTTTTAATGTTTAAAATTTTGTTTGCCTTTCTGGACTGCATGATTTAGCTATTACAGTGGTTCTCTAAATATGGCATTCAGTCCATCAGCAGCAGCATCAGGCAGTTTGTTAGGCATTCAAATGTATAGAGGTAATATTAAACCTTCTGAATCAGAATTACTACGTGTGAGGTTTAGGTACCTGTTTTATCAAGCTCTCCAGGTGATCCATACCTCTGCTAAAGTTTGCAAACCTTTGAACTAGGAAGATAATCCCCACAGTTTACCAACTCACTCCCCCTCTGTGTGAAAAGTTTCAAGTCCCAGGTGACAGAGAAGGAGAGAAAATGAAATAGTCTCATCATTCAGTTCAGGCTTCCATTACAAAAGATGCGGGGAAAAAAGATCCCAAAAGCAACAGAAACCTTGGGTTCTCAAGGGAAACAACATGTTTTAAAGCATGTCATTATAGATGAGAAAGGCCAAAATTTTTTGATCAACTTTCATAACTACCCACGCACCAATAGTGGCTGTGGTAAGTTTTACAATCTTGAGTGAGGAAAGAGAAAAATGTTTTATGGAAATTGACAGAACGCTATATTCTTCAAACTGAATTTAAAAAAGCAAGACTATTCATTCTAACAAGGAAAATGAGCTGTTAACAAAGGTCATAGATTTACTTCACATGAATATATTATAAAATGAGCAATTTAAGAAAAGTCAATCAATTAAGAAAGGTTAATATTTTATATGTTTATATAAACATTTAGTAAAGTAATTGCACTATACCATGTATAGTACTTATACTGTACTATAACAGGAGAGTAACTCTACTATAGTGATATCATAGTCTCTGATATCACCATGAAAGACAAAGCCTTGAATAGATAAATGTTCAGTGTAATTTTGGCTTTTTTCCCAATGTTTCCGCATGTCTTCCATAAATACTCAGAGATTTTAGATGTAAGACAGTGGTATGAATTGCAGAGGAAAAGGTTTGGTGCTTAGATTCAATTCTGTCACTTAAAAGTATTCTGAATCTTATTTTTTTCTTTTAAAAATAGAGATTAAAATGCTTAGGCCATAGAAGATTAAAAAAATAAAACTTGAGGCATATTTTATGACAAACTCTAGCATGGTGTCTGTCTCATGAAAATGAATGCTCAAAATTTTTCAGTTTATTTCCCAGACTGTTGATAATCACTGGTGGAAATTTGGCAGACTAAAGTACTTAATGTACCAATATCAAAATTAACTATGGATAATGATGTCATTTATTATTTTATTAGTTCAAGGAAAAGAGAGACAAAAAAACAGGCAGCAACTGCTTCTCCAATGCAGAAAGGGAGAAACTGTTGAAAGCGTAGCCTTTACTCTTTAATTCTTTCTGTTTTCTATTAGCTGTGTGAGGCTTTAATAAAAATGGAGTAAGAGGGTGATATTCTAGATTAACTTTGCAATTCACATGCATAGAGAAAGAGAAAGACTTTTAATTTGGCAGCCAAAACAAAAGTTTAAAAATTTAAATTTAATGTAAAATTGTAAATCTAATACTACTGACCCCTGCTGGTATAAGGAGGGGGGCGGATGTTGAGTTCATTCTTCACGGAGGAGATTGATTTCCAAGAACCTAAATTAATGAGACACACACACACACAAAAATTTCTGGTGAGATTTCACATCTCTTAATCATATCTAATTCGTTAATGATATTTAAGAAAATCTTCTTTAGATCATCACCCCACCCCCATTTCTCATCAGTCTGAGAGGCTTTTGTTAGTTCAATAGCCTTTCTCATTTACTTTCTTTTTCTCTTCTCTAATGTCAAACTTTCCTGTTCATAGTTCAGATTTATTCTGTCTCCCTCATGTCTCCTCTGACAACTCTTTCCTTCCTGCCCTCAATTTTGCACATGGTTCAGAATAAAACTCAAAGAGATTGTTTCATTCAGCAGTTTTCCATTCTATTTTTTTTCCCCCAGCTGCTGCCTAGAACTCACAGGCAGAGAAAAAAATTAAGGAATATGAGAGGCTCATGACTAAGTGACTGGTCAGTTCTCATATACTGAGGTATATTTTAATGAATGGAGACCTTTTGTTTATCTCCATCCTGCAAAGCCCAAAACACTACACAATGGCCTAAAACTTGATTTATTTCTTTTCTGAATTGTAGATCACTTTATACCTTTTTAGAGTGTCTTTCTGAAGTTGTATATTGGGTTTTTGAAAGTTTTCATTCCACATTGAAAGCCACCTCAGAGCAATCACTCTTTCTTCCTCTTCTTTGCAAATGCCTTTGCATGTAGTTAATAGTCAATACATACTTAATGACTTTAGCTGAAGACAATGTGAAGAGAAATGAAGTGAAATTTCAGAGAGAAAACTGTTAGGTACCAGAAGAAGCCCTAGACAGATTAAACACTAAATCTGATTGTGAAATGTAAGTAATTCCGTTGTAAAAGCTTTTTTGTTCTTGATTTCAAGATGTGTTTATTAAATAAAATGTTAGCTGGAAAGGCAGTAACACTGCATAATTTGGTTGTTGGCCTCACAATTATAAGAATTTTCTCTTTATTAGAATGGCTTGCCAGGGAAGAACCTTAGATATCATCCCATCCAACCACAATTCCTCTAAAGGGCCCTTCAGAATACTAAAATAGAGCAATATAATCTATCCAATTTTGTGAAACCCCTAATTAAGAACTGGTCACTTAATTTCTGTTCTTGACTTAAAGCAAAGCAACAAGTTTCACTTTGTGGAGATGGAATAGTGTTTTTAGTGGCGGAAATGCAACCATTTTTCTGCGACAGGACCAGTGACTCTGATCACATCTGCACTCAGGTTAACTTTTGTTTTCTGTAAGCTCCCTGCACACAAGATATACATATCTCCGCCTTCGAGTCCCCAACATCTAGGGCACAGCCGATGAATGACAGGTACTCAAAAAGTAATTGTCGAAAGAAGCATTGATGAATAAATGAATATTTTAACATCTTTCTATTGCATTTCCTCCATCCTCTTTATCTTCCAGCTGCCAACACAATTTGTACCTTCAAAATGATTATGGCAAATGTAACCACAATGAGCGGATTCCTCCTCATGGTGTTTTCCAACAACCGTGAGCTGCAGATCTTACACGCGTTGCTTTTCTTGTTAATATACTTATTAACCTTAGCAGAAAACCTCCTGATTATCGCCATCACAACTCTGGACCGACATCTCCAAACCCCAATGTATTACTTTTTGAAACACCTTTCACTCCTGGACCTCGCCTTCATTTCTGTCACGGTCCCCCAGTCCATTGAAAACTCACTGACAGGCAATGGCTATATTGCCCACGGTCAGTGCATGCTTCAGGTTTTCCTCTTCACGTCTTTGGCCTGGGTTGAGGTGGCCATTCTCACAGTGATGTCTTACGATCGCTATGCCGCCATTTGCCTCCCACTGCACTACGAAGTCATTATGGATCCCAGAGCCTGTAAGCGGGCTATGATAGCTGTATGGCTGAGTGGTGGCATCTCTGGAATCTTGTATACAGCTGCCACATTCTCCATCACATTCTGTAGGGCCAAAATAATCCACCAGTTCTTCTGTGATATCCCCCAGTTGCTGAAGCTCTCCTGCTCCAGTGATTACCTAGGCGTGATTGGAGTGGCCGCTTTCATGACTGTGCTGGCGTTCATCTGCTTCGTCTCCATTGTTCTTTCCTATGCGCACATCTTTTCCACGGTTCTAAGAATACCCTCTGCTGAGGGCCGCTCCAAGGCCTTCTCTACCTGCCTACCCCACTTCTTTGTTGTGTCATTTTTTCTTTCCACCGGCATTTTTGAGTTCCTAAAACCAACTTCAGATTCTCCAACTGCTTCTGACATGATCATATCTATCTTTTATACAGTAGTGCCCCCAACGCTGAACCCTATGATCTACAGCTTGAGGAATGAAGCCATGAAGGGAGCTTTAAGAAAGTTACTGTTGGGTGGTGAATTCACCAGGAAAAAAACATTTTTGTCCTGTTGTCAATGGCTGTCCAATATTACACACAAGGAGCATATTTAATAACTGGAATTCATTATAAATGGTAAATATTGCCAAAGAATCAGACACGACTGAGCAACTGAGCATGCATGTAATATGTATATAGTAATGTTGAGGAATAACACTTTTTTTCCTGTTGCTAAGCCAAATACTATAACCATAATCATAATGAAAATGCTTAATTTGACATCTTCACTTTTTTAGACACTGAAATAAGACTTTTTGTTATTCTTTCAAATTAAGAGAAAATAAACAATTATATATAATATTTTAGTGTAGGTCCACTACTTTCCTTTTCCTCCCAATACGTATAGACATGCAGATACAAACACATATCAGGTCATACCAACAAACATAGCGCTTTTGGAAAAATGGCATAGACAAAATAATAGTGAAAAACAGTGACAATTTATCCACAGTTCCACTCACCAATTGTTTAATTCCAAATGTCCATTTAAATTTTTGTCTTTTAAATGCCAAGTTTACATGCTGATACAAACATATACAATTATTATGCATATTTAAGTAGTTTCACTAATATAATTTTCTTGAATACACAGAATTCAATGAAATTCATATCATAATACATTTAATCATTCACCTATTTTATACATATATATTTTTTCCAATTATTCATTCATGCTAGAAATTGAATGTCTACTCTTCACAATTCCATGGAATGAGATTGCTGAGTCAAAGCATGTGAAATGTTAAGCTGCTTTGAGTATGTGACTGTATTGTTTTCTAAAAATGTTAAATCATTTTATGTGGCTATTAGGAATTTGTGGCCATGTCAGTTCTACATGTCTCCCATGATTTATGAATTCATACAGCAAACATGCAGAGAGATTCTATTAGGTGACTGAAATCACAACAGGTGCCTGGAACATAAAAGTATATAAAATATACACATATTGGGTAGTGTAGAGATTTTTAATCTTTATAGCTACAATATTTTAACTTTAATTATTTTTATTGTGATAGATGAAGACATTAAATATATTGCAATTTTTATTTTGCTCTCATATTATTCCTTTTAATTTTAAATATTTTTATTCTTTATCCATTATGTAAAAAGTTTTATAAATCTTAGAATTCTGTGTTTTACAACAGCAAAAACCATTTTTTCAGTCCCTCTTTAACTTTATTATTTTAGTTTTCTTTACTATGCAATCTCATATAATTTCATACAAGTTTCTAAACGTTGTAGCAACAAAGCTTAACCAGTCTAAGTTACCAGGGATAGTCTTGAATGACAAATAATTAAATCTTTTTTGTTAGTTATTAGACTCTTCAATCCATCTGCAATAATGTGTAAGTTATATTTTTATGCTACACACCAACTAAATATGTTAATTTATGAAATATTTCTTTTATTGATGTATTATTTAATGAGCCTACTGAATTATAATGTATGTCCATTTTTATCTCCATTTCTATGCTTTCAAATTTTTATTAATCTATGTTTATGTATTTAAGGTAGTTAAGTAATATTGTTTTTTTTTTTACTGTAGTGATTTAGGTAGAGGACTATTCTTTGATTTACAAAGTATTTTTATTGCCTTGTATTCTTATTTTGAACCTCTTCATTCAGTTCAACAAACACTGCATTTGTTCTTGACAGCATTCATTCATTCAAAATTTACAAATTAACTTGAGATATGTACTCTGTTATATAGTTTCCTTTAACCAAGAAACACTAAAATGTTTTACACTAAATAATATTTTGCTAATTCTCTTTATGAAAGTAGTTCACACTTCTCAATAGCCTTTTTCTATGATTTTACATTTGTGTGGTTACTATAAACCTGATTCAATTTCTATTCGTGTTAAACACTCACTGCAGGTACCAAGCATCTGTGAACAATGCCATAAATTGTAGGAATTCCCACGCTACTCTTACCACTAACTCCCAAGGCAGAAAACAAAAACTCACTTTCTTGGTGTTTATTTCAGCTAGAATGTAGACATAGGACCTTGATTCTGAGATTAGATATTTCAGCCTGAGATTTTAACTAAGAAAACAAAAATGTGAGAAGCAAGAACTATGTGGCATCCATTTCTAAAGAAGTTAGTGGTCCAGGCATTCAGTTTTGGGGAGTGGAAGTAGTAGAGTCTATAACCCTGTCCCCCACATCCATGGTAGGAAATGCAGAGTCTGTCTAGCAGTAATAGCAGGGTACTCCCTTCTAGGACAGTGTCATTGTCCTGAGCTCATATCTTCCAAGCTTGATTATCAGACCTTCCAAGAGACTGTGTGGTATAGCTAAATACAGTTAGGATTGGTTCTGTGTGTTGCTACTAAGAAATTTGAGAACTATAACTGTTAAGAATACTACACTGATTCTTAAATCCTGAACTTAAACCTAGCCACTTTATTAATTTCTAATAACTCTAGCAGTAATTAATTCCTGTGAAGGTTAGACTCTTACTCTCCCAGAGATACTAGGAGATCAGAAAGGTTTCTTCCTTGACAATTATATTTCAAAATGATGGTTCCCATCCCTGAGAAAGATATTCATGGGTTGTAAAACTGACAAGAAAGGATGTTCCCTGGTCGCCTAGTGGCTAAGATTCCAGGCTTTCACTGATGCAGCCCTGGGTTCAATCCCTGGTCAGACAACTGAGAACCTACAAGCTTCACAGTGATGCTGAAAAGGGGGGAAAATGATAGGAAGTTTTAAAAAGATTTTTTTAATGTATTTGAATTTCTATTTATTTATTTTTTATTTTACTTTACAATATTTCATTGGTTTTGCCATACATCAACATGGATCTGCCACAGGTATACACATGTTCCCCATCCTGAACCCCCCTCCCTCCTCCCTCCCCGTACCATCCCTCTGGGTCATCTCAGTGCACCAGATTTATATCTCTTTAAAAGGGGACAGAAAAAGAGTTTACAATTTCAAATTTTCTAAAGACAGGAGCCTAGAGTGAGGAAGAAGCCAGTGGGTCGGTTGATCAGTCATTTGATGGTGATATGGCCTTTGAATTACCGCTGTTAACCCAAAATGCAAAACAACAGTTACTACATGAGCAACTGGGAAATACAGAACTTTGTACCATCTAGAGCAGTGATGCGCAGAGAGGGTGATTTCGTCTGTAGGAACATTTGGCAATGTCTGGAGGTATCTTTAGTTGTCACAGTTGCTTGGGAGGATGCTCCTAACATTTAGTGGGAAGAGGCCAGTGGTGCTGCTAAACATCCTACAATGTCTAAAACTCCAGACATAAAGAATTATCCAGCCCCAAATGTCAATGCAGCTGCCACTGAGAAATCCTGATCTAGATGCACTGTGGCTTAAGGAAGCTACTGCATGACGAGCTAAATATGTTTGAACAATTTTTTTTATCCAAGTAAGTACATTACAGCCAAATATAGAAGTAAGAATAAGTTGATAAGATGATGTCAATCATCCAACATCATACGTGAAGAAATGGAAAAGAGGTCATGGGAAAGACTGCATACTGCATTTATGAACAGTCTTTATATGATAGGCTGTGTCCCTTCATGCTGCGTCCTGTAATCAGGCTTTCACTTCTATTACTACACCAAAACTTCCTGCCTATGGCCAGTAATCACTTCCTTGCAATTAGCAACAGTGTCATGGTTGAATAATATTTCTTGACAATAATTGTATTTGGTGATGCCGACATGAGAGAATTTGTGGAAGATGGCTGAGAATATGAAAAATGCCATTAAATGATGCCGCCTAAGGACTTAACGTTCTTCTGTAAAACAGAAGGTGAGGGCACCACCAATAATGAAGAGAGCATAGATAAGTTAAATAAAAATGGTGAATTTTGAAACAATTCCAGAAGGAAATAGGAAAAATTGGGAACAAAGGACAAATCACTGAAAAGTAAGAGTGAGTTCATTATTTTATAAAGATATCAGAGTACATTATTCTGGAATTTTCTCCAGATTTTCTGAGCAATATGAGTGGAAGAGACTGCTGCTTTGGGGTGTGTGGTGGAAATAAGGAAGGAGCATATATACTCTGGGGAGCTAGAAGTCACAGAAAAAAGCAGAAGTTTTCTACTCTCACTCTTAAGAGATGTGAGTGCCGGCTCTAGAGGGTGTGGTCTGAAACTGAAGTTATTTTTTAAGCCAAAGGCATGAAAAAGAAGTAGTGTAAAACACTACATATTATTTGATTCCACTTTTACAATTGTTTATATGATTACTTTCTGGAAAAGCTGAAACTATAAGCACAGAAACAGATCATGGTCACAGTGGCTGCTTGGGGGAGAGGGTTTACTAGAAAGGGGTGTGGGACAATTTTAGGGGGTGATAGGACTTTTCTAGGGGCTTCCCAGCTGGTGCTAGTGGTAAAGAACCTACCTGTCAATATAGGAGACATAAGAGACAGGGGTTCGATTCCTGGGTCAGGAAGATCCCCTGGAGGAAGGCATGGTAACCCACCTCAGTATTCTTGCCTGGAGAATCCAATGGACAGAGGAGCCTAGCAACCTACAGTCCATGGGGTCTCAGAGTCGTACAGGTTGGAAGCAACTTAGCATATATGCAGGGGATCATTTTATGGCTTGAATATGGCTATGACTACATGACTACAAATGTTTGTTTAAAATCACAAAAATATATAGTCAAAGGGTGATTGTTACTATATGTAAATTATACATTAATAAAAATTTTGGAAAAAGAAAAATAGTGGGAGAAAGAGAGAATAGTAATTATATGAGCTTATTCCAAGATCAAGCATGAAGCCTTGAAACAAAGATAGGATAGTTGGTAGATGTGTGGGTTGTAACATGATGAGATCCTAAAATCCTTTAGTCATCTCCTTTGAAATGTCTTTCTAGGACTCGTCTATGTCTTTGTGACATCTTTTCATGTCAACTATTGCATTTACCACATTATATTCTAAACATCTGAAATCAATGTTTTCATCTTTACATGATGAATTATTTGAGGGTGGAGAATTAAGACTTGACTTTTTAAAAATTTCTATTTTCTGATGTCCAGGGGATATCACATCCCTTATATTAAGTTGGTAATCAACAGTCACTTTGAATAAACAATAAATGAATGAAGTCAAAGAGTTCTGAGATTAATGAGGAGGCGCAATCCCAGGGATTGAACCTGTGTCTCTTATGTCTCCTGTATTAGCAGGAGGATTCTTCACCACTAGCCCCACTTGGGAAGCCCCTACTAATACCAAATTTGTTTATATCTTTAAATGCACACCAGACTAGTGGGGAAACACAAAGGTCAGTTTAGATTTTAAGACTTTGACTTATAATTTTTAAACTAAATCAGGTTAAAATTTAAAAAAAAAACAATGCCCATTTGAATTAGATGATATTAACACCATTTTAAAATGTGCTCTCTGCCACTTTGAATGGGATAAAAGTTTATGTCCTGTGCCAGTTAATAACATGAAAACACCCTTGCATAATGTGCTTCTGCCATGCATTCATTTCTTTAATTATGGATGTAGTTTAGTCATTGTAGTTTAGTCATTTAGTCATTGAGTAATCGCCGGGGTCCAGCCCCGGTGGATCCAGGGTGATTCGAAGGTGGGGACGGAGTCAGCGTCTTTGGAAAAATACATATTTAATCACAGATATAGAGAGATTAGAAATGGATAGCGTAGTAGGAAGATTAGTGGAGAAAAGGAGGCTGAATAACTTGGATTACGTGGAATAGCATCCATGCTCCAGATGGGAATTCAGCCAGAAAAACGGGAGCAAGGAAGAAGCGACATGGGGGAATCAGTCTTTCCGGAAACTGATCCGATTTCTTTATTTTGGAGTTTGCTTATATACCTTTTGTTACACATAGGGATGAATACAGAGTCACGTGGGAGTCAGCAGTCCTGACCTTTATCAAAATCAGGTGCTTCACATAAATGTATAAAAAAGGTACATCATCTTTTGGCCATGAGTGAGACCTGCTGACATTTTATGATCCTTTCTTTCTGATAACCAAAAAACATTTCTTCCAAGGGTGTTTTTTCTTAAACCAGGCACCATCCTCCAAATAAAGTTACATTCCTATAGGGTGGGGGTGTAGTGAGTTACAATCAAGAAAGGAATTTATTTAACCTGAGGTTAACATGATTAGTCTTAAAGGTTAATACTTATTTCTCCTATAGTTATATTCATTATAAGGGTAGGGAACATGGAGATTTAACAGCAAACATCAGCCCAACAAATGAAAATCCTTTCACCAATGTTCCCCTTAAGATCTATTTAGTCTTAAGATAGTGATAAAGTTACATTTTTACATAACAAGGACACAGTGATTTATAACAAAATACAGTGATCTATTACAAAAGAGAAAATCCATTAACTCAAAAAGTCTAGTATTGCTAACATCAAAAACTACTATATTTCCTTTGCTATATTCCAAATACATTGATTAATATATTCCCAGGTGCCTAAGGATATGGAGGCCTGTCGGCAATCATTGACTCAACAAGAAGAAAAAGCCCTGTGCTAATTAAGACTCTCAAAATAATCCAAAACTCTCTGTGCTGTTTATGGTTAAGAGATAGTAAACAATCATGTGGCAGGAGTATGGATAATCCTGTCACACAAGCTAGTCTGTCAGCAGAGAGGTTTGACCTGAGACATCCTTGTCCCACCCAGAGCAGGGAATTAGCAGCAATTATTGACACAACAAATGAAAAAACCCTTCACCAATATAATTCCTAACCAACCCATTATACTAATAATTTCTAACTCCCCAAAATAATTTGCCTTTAGTAAGTCTAAAACAACTCATGCCTCTCAGATTGGGAGGCTGTAAACAATCACATGTGGCCGGACTAACCTATGCAGGTGAGCTAGATAAGCTTCAGAGGAGTCCGTAAGCTGAAACACTCTTGTCACGCCCAAGAATTTTTATTGCCTTGGAGCTGCACGTTTACTCCTTCTCCGAGAGAAACGGTTATGGGGGAGAGCCCCCCGTAAAGTCAGAGGTGTAGGTGAGAGCATAAAACAGACTCTGGTTTTGGGGTTAGATGCTCGGGAACAGGGGGTTTCCTGAGGCTTGATCATGCCTTTGCATATGCCAAGCCTCCTTCCTCATGACCTTTGCCATGGGCGGAGTTCCTCACGCTGGCCCCCGGCAAGTAGTCATTAGACATTTATTTTAGAAAATAAAATATAGGAAAGATGTAAGTTCAGTTCAGTAACTCAAGTCGTGTCCAACTCTTTGTGACCCGTAGACTGCAACACGCCAGGCCTCCTTGTCCATCACCAACTCCCAGAGCTTGTTCAGACTCATGTCCATTGATGCCAACCAACCATCTCATCCTCTGTCATCCCCTTCTCCTCCTGCCTTCAATCTTTCCCAGCCCCAAGGTCTTTTCCAATGAGTCAGTTCTTTGCATCAGGTAGCCAGAATATTGGAGTTTCAGATTCAGCATCAGTCTTTCCAATGAATATTCAAGAATGATTTCTCTTAGAATGGACTGGTTGGATTTCCTTGAAGTCCAAGGGACTCTGAAGAGTCTTCTCCAACACCACAGCTCAAAAGCATCAATTCTTTGGCACTCAGCTTTCTTTATGGTACGACTCTCACATCCATACAAGACTACTGGAAAAACCATAGCTTTGACTAGATGGACCTTTTCAGCAAAGTAATGTTTCTGCTTCTTAATATGCAGTCTAGTTTGGTCATAGCTTTTCTTCCAAGGCCAAAGAAAGATATACAATGAGATATATATCCTTTTTCCACATCCATCCATTTCCTTCAAATAAACACTGTTATTAATTTCTTTTTAATTTTATTTTATTATTTTATTGGATAAAGTTGATTTACAACATTGTGCTAATTTCTAATGTACAGCAAAGTGATTTGTTTTATATCTGTCTATATATCTCCTTAGTTATTAATTTATTTAATGCACATAAAAAACAGAAGACTTGAGGGAAGGGAGTAGCGGTGGTTAATTTAACCATTTCAAATGTAGATATAGTCCTTCCTATATCAAGGAAATTTAATGATGAATTAAAATAAAAAGATGCTATAGCAGTAGGAGATAATTTCCATTATCTCTATCCTATTTTTATCTGAAGTTATTCTTCCTTAGCTCAAAATCTCACTTTTTGTAGGTTCTTAATTGTGATAATACATGTTTCATGAGTTGGAATTACCTAATGAAATACTCCAAATACACAATTTTATTAAATGTATCTATATGTATGTATGTTTGTAATATCTGTATGTAGCATTTTATATATAGATATAAAATGTATATAGCTTTCAAAGCTAGGTAAAAAGAATTTATAGACAATCTAGTAATAAATATCAAACATAAGACTGTAATCATGGGACTTCCCTGGCAGACCAGTGGTTAAGACTCTGCACTTCCACTGCAGAGGTTGTGGGTTTGATCCCTCATCCCGGACCTAAGATCCCTGGCCACAAGGCCAGTCTTAAAAAAAAAAAAAAAAAAAGACTGTAATCCTAACAGTAAATGGTGTTCAAATAGGAAAAAGCTAAGGAGAAGGCAATGGCACCCCACTCCAGTACTCTTGCCTGGAAAATCCCATGGACGGAGGAGCCTGGTAGGCTGCAATCCATGGCGTCGCAAAGAGTCCAATATGACTGAGCGACTTCCCTTTCACTTTTCACTTTCATGCATTGGAGAAGGAAATAGCAACCCACTCCAGTGTTCTTGCCTGGAGAATCCCAGGGATGGGGGAGCCTGGTGGGCTGCCGTCTATGGGGTCGCACAGAGTCAAACATGGCTGAAGTGACTTAGCGGTAGCAGCAGGAAAAATCCATACCATGATTCACAAAGAGTAGTAAAACTGTAGAAAAGCAGGAGATTTTATTATAAACTGGATAAATTTATTTTAAATGCTGCAAATAGAAATATCAAGTGGTAAAAAGCTTCCATGCTACAAGGTGAGACACATTCTTTGCAATTATGTTACCTAAATTATTATTCAACTTGGTTTAATTAGAGCTTTGAATATGGGAAGCTATTATAACAATGATCCAGGATATCAGAATAGCTAATTGAATGAACTGAGTGAATAAATGAATGAATGGTTGCATGAATGTAAAGAGAATTGATATTAACAAAGGTCTAGTTCTCATTCATTCTGGAGTTAGTGGCTCTTAGAGAAAATAAAACACCCTGGAGGTTTCCTAAAGTGTCTTCCTTTTTCTATAGTAATGACTCTACTGCTGACTGGTATTCTGTGCTCAGTTACCCATCTCCTTTTCCTTGGGGAAAGCTTTAAACTTTGAATAAAGTTTGTTTCAATATTCTTTGTTAAGAAGCCTGCCCCCAGAGGCCTCTTCCAGGAGTTAAATTGTGAGATTGTTAAAACCTTGAGGCAAAATTGAGATAGAAGCATCAGCGATTGCCTAACAAAGCTGGGGCCTCTGGAGACAACCTCGTGTGCCCTGATAAATCACCTTGCTCTTCAGGGAAAATGGTTCTGAAGCACTTAAACAATTAGCTACTGACTGACTTGGTGTAAACGTTCATATTTTAATAATACAATTATCTGGAAGTTTTCTAATGAGCCCTCTAGTGGCTGTAGTAGAACAAGACCTTGCTTGACAACAGCCAATTTCCAAGGAGGCAAGTTTTAATTGCTTGGAAACTGCAAAATGATGGCTTTCAGCAGCTGCTGCTTGATCTATGTGAAATGAATGGATTGTTTCTTGGGACAAGGTTTTGTGAGCACATGTCTTTAGTACAGGCTAGCAATCGCCATAATCTCAAGTCTTGGTGAGAAAATAAATACTGTAGGGGCCTTCAAAGTTACTCTAGTTACTTCTCTATATTAGAAGGAATTCAAGCTCCATTATTTCAAATTCTTTTTTGCTTTGTGATTAATTAATTTAGTGAAATATCCCAAACAGACTGATTCAATCCCTCTTTCTTTTTAACTATTTCATGAAAGCAATAAACCATGAGGCTCATTCTCAGTGTAGTATATACAACCAAGTCCAAGTGCAAGTCGCTCAGTCATGTTCGACTCTTTGTGCTGTTGCTGCTACTGCTAAGTCTCGTCAGTCGTGTCCGACTCTGTTCGACCCCATAGACCACAGCCCACCAAGCTCCTCTGTCCCTGGGATTCTTCAGGCAAGAATACTGGAGTGGGTAGATTTTCCCTTCTCCAGGGGATCTTCCAAACCCAGGAATCCAACCAGGGTCTTGTGCATTGCAGGTGGATTTTTTACCAACTGAGCTATCAGGGATGCATCAATTAACAGCACAGTTTTTAGATTGAGATTGCTTGAGTTTAAACAATGGTCCAACAGTTGTTAAGTATGTGACCTTAGGAAAGCTAATTAACAATTTTGTGGTTCAATTGTTTGTAAGAAAAAGGTAGTACTAGTACCTCTCTCATGTGGCTGTTGTGAATATCAAATAAGTTAATATACTTAGTCCTCAGTCTCTCAGTCCTGTCCTACTCTTTTCAACCTCATGAGTTGTAGCCCACCAGGCTCCTCTGTCCATGAGGATTCTCCAGACAAGAATACTGGAGTGGGTTGCTATTTCCTCCTCCAGGGGATCTTCCTGACTCACGGATTGCACCTGCATATCTGGTCTCTTATATTGGCAGATGGATTCTTTACCACTGAGCCACTTGGTTAGCCCTCTAATATATACTAATCACATTAAATAGTGTCACAATCGCGTCACATGCAGTAAGCACACAAGAGATGTTAGCTCTCATTAATCTGCTACCCAAATAACAATATGTTGTTTTCTACAGTTTATTTCAAAAGTTACTTTTGCATTTTTTAAAAGACTATGTTCATTTTAACAGAAAAGAAAATTGAAATTAAAGAATAACAGCCTAGAATAAAATTATACTGGTATTTAACAGTAATGTCCAAATTCAAACACAAGTCTACTGGCTAATCTGGTGTGCTTCCACCACCTCACAGCTATTTCTAGACCCATCAGCAAGTGCTGTTAGAGTCAATCCCTTCCAGTACTGACAGAATTGAAAACAGTATGGACAACTAAAACTGGAAGGAAGAAGTCCTCTGACTATTTTGTTTCACCAGGTATCAGTAAAATTTCCAAAATACAGGTTCTAGTTCCCTTGATGATGACATAAACATGCTCGCTCTGTCTCTTCCATGAAACGGCAGCTGTAAAATCTGAGCAGAAAGCAAGGAGAAGCTATTTGAGCATCCTGAAAAATAAATATTAGCAGGTGGGTTGGGGAAGAATACTGGAATTCAAACTGCCACCAAATTGGCAGTGTTTACCATTTTTTCCATCAGCAACATCTCAGCCTGAGTTTAACACAATCAGAAACAGAAGCAAGAATGGGTAACACCATACCACAGTCACAGAGAGCTCTAGGAGAAACCCACTGAGACTCTCTGGCTCAAGGAGCATGAAGTGAATTCCTAATGCTCAGAATGTGGAGTACCAATATCTGTATATGTCTAGATTCTCTACAGAACAGAAGCAATAGGATGTGGATCTTTAGAGAGATTTAAGAAATTGGCTTATGTGATTATAGAGTTGGTAAATCTGAAATCTGCAGTTATGCTGGCCAGCTGGGGATCCAGGGAGAGCTGCAGCTGGTTCTAGTCACATGAAACTGTAACTCCACAGAATGGAAAATCAGGTTCTGCTCCATCAGAAGTTTGACTCTTATGGGTTCTGCTCTCACTGATGTCACTGACCAGAGAAAGTCTCAAGGAAATTAATATATACTTAAATGTAATCAAAATATAACATATTAAGATTTGTGAAATGCAGCTAAAGGAGCGCTTAAATGTTCCTACTAGAAAATTTAAAAAGTTCTCAAATTAGTGATTTGAATTTCAACCTTAACAAAAGAGAAAAAGAATAGGAAAATAACCCAAATTATGTATATACATTAAAATAATAAAGGATAGTAATCAATGAAATTGAAAATTGCAATGCCTTCCTCCAGGGGGTCTTCCTGATTGAACCAAATTTCTTAAGTCCCTTGCATTGGCAGACAGGTTCTTTACCACTAGCATCACTGTCTGAGGCATGAAAATTTTGTAGGAATGGGCTTCTTAGAGGGATGATAATTTTAAAAGACTGAGAGACACTGATCTATGTAAACTCTCCCTTAATTGGTTTATACTTTCAATGCCTTTCTTATCAAAACTCAGCAATCTTTCCAGTGGAAAATGACAAGCTGACTCCAAAATTTATTTGTAAATCAAAGATACTTAGAATACCCAACACATTTGTGAAAAAAAGACCAATTTGAATATTTAAACAACTTTACCTCAAGGCTTACTATAGACCTAGACCTAGAGTAAACCTGAGAGTGTGGTGTTAGCACTAAATAGGTGAATAGACCACAGAATAAAAACAGTAAAATCTTGTCTAAGAGAGAAAGAGTGGAAGTCAGTTTAGCAGAGTAGCAGCCTTGCCATTATCCGTGATGCAAGGACAGATAAAGCAGCTACGCAGGCTAACAGGGGCACATAAGAGTGCTTTGAATGACTACTGCTTTCTTATCAATACCACTCCCAGGTTTTACTTATATTGATTGTGGCGTGTAGCCATATTTCAATCTGTTCACCATGATGCATAGTATAACCTTCAAAAGCTCAGCACTGGAACTCATAGGTCTTCAAAGAGACCCCTCATATGGTACTAAATCCTGAAGGGCTCAGGCTTAGGTGTGCCAGCTCCCGCATCCTATTGTCAGGCTAATTGTATTCTTAGGTAAAATCAGATATTAGCAAGTCAGAGCAGAGAATACTTGTGTTAGTTCACAAACTCAGGAGTTCTGGGGTGAATAAAAACTGACTCTTCTAAATAGAGGGCAGGGGGAGAGAACATAAATAGAGGACACTCCAGATTGGTAGGTGGCAGCTAATTAAAAAGTAAGCAGGGGACTTACAAGACTTCTTCTGGGTGGCTGCCAGAAGAGTAGATCTTGGCATCCACCCTAAGAATCTTAAAGTTTATATACAGGCCTTACCTGGGTTCAGTCGTGCATACCATCCAGATGTCTCAGCAGTACATTGCTCTCTCAAAGCTGCAACCCTGAAATATGGGTCCCACTGTGGAACGATGGGCAGAACTGACATCCAAGGACAGAGGAGGAGGTGAGGAGGCTCTGATTGCTGAGGTCCAGCTCTCGAGTCAACTGCTAGCTCATCATTTCAATTACCTCCTCCAACACCTTGGCAGAAACTCCTCCTGACTGCAGTCAGTCCTGGGGCCAAGTGTCACTTAGAAGTGCTCATCAGCTCCATCTCCTTAAACAGCCATTTAGAACCAGACACTCCAAGAGGCAGACCAGGCTCAAGTAAGATCAAGTCAGACAAAACCCAGGGCCTTTTTTACAATGATTGCGAGATTGGAGTGTGGGGAGGAGTCTAACTTCACCCCTGGAAAAGAAGGCATGGAAAAGAAGGTATGCCCAGCGACCATGGATGCTGCTGGAAGGCAGCCTGAGGATGAAGTTCCATGGATCAGAGCAGATCCAGGAGAATTACAAATGGGGCCAGAGCCATGATGCAACCATATTGGAAGTTGATCCCCTCTGCCAACTTTCTTTGTTACTTTAAAAAACAGCTGACAATATCAAATTGTACTGTGTGCTTAAAAATTTGTGAAGAGGGTAGATCTCAGGTTAAGTGCTCTTACCACAATTAAAAATTTAAAATAATAATTTTTAAAAGTTTAAAAAAGGCTTATTGAGAGAAATAAAAATAAAAGAGAAAGAAGGAAAGAAAAAGAAGGAAGGGAAAGAGGGAGGGAGATTAAAGAGTTAGACCACACTGAGGTAGAAGATGTCCTTTTCATTAAAAAAAAAAAATGTCCTTTTCATTATAGGGGCCTGGAATGCAAAAGTAGGAAGTCAGGAAACACCTGGAGTAACAGGCAAATTCAGCCTTGGAGTACAGAATGAAGCAGGGCAAGGGCTAATAGAGTTTTGCCAAGAGAACACACTGGTCAAAGCAAACACCCTCTTCCAACAACACAAGAGAAGACTCTACACATGGACATCACCAGATGGCCAACACTGAAATTAGATTGATTATATTCTTTGCAGTCAAAGATGGAGAAACTCTGTACAGTCAGTAAAAATAAGACTGGGAGCTGACTGTGGCTCAGATCATGAACTCCTTATTGCCAAATTCAGACTTAAATTGAAGAAAGTGGGGAAAACCAATAAACTATTTAAGTATGACCTAAATTAAGTCCCTTATGATTATACAGTGAAAGTGAGAAATAGATTTAGGGACTACATCTGATACACAGAGCACTTGATGAACTATGGACAAAGGTTCGTGACACTGTACAGGAGACAGGGATCAAGACGATTCCCAAGAAAAAGAAATCCAAAAAAGCAAAATGGCTGTCTGAGGAGGGCTTACAAATACCTGTGAAAAGAAGAGAAGTGAAAAGCAAAGGAGAAGAGGAAAGACATAGCCATTTGAATGCAGAGTTCCAAAGAATAGCAAGGAGAGATAAGAAAGCCTTCTTCGGTGATCAATGCAAAGAAATAGAGGAAAACAATAGAATTGGAAAGACTACAGATCTCTTCAAGAAAATTAGAGATACCAAGGGAACATTTCAGGCAAAGATGGGCTCGATAAAGGACAGAAATGGTATGGACCTGACAGAAGCAGAAGATATTAAGAAGAGGTGGCAAGAATGCACAGAAGAACTGTACAAAAAAGATCTTCATGACCCAGATGACCTTGATGGTGTGACCGCTCACATAGAGCCAGACATCCTGGAATGTGAAGTCAAGTGGGCCTTAGGAAGCACCATTACAAACAAAGCTAGTAGCAGGTAATGGAATTCCAGCTGAGCTATTTCAAATCCTAAAAGATGATGCTGTGAAAGTGCTGCACTCAATATGCCAGCAAATTTGGAAAACTCAGCAGTGGCCACAGGACTGGAAAAGGTCAGTTTTCATTCCAATCCCAAAGAAAAGTAATGCCAAAGAATAATCAAACTGCTGCACAATTGCACTCATCTCACACGCTAGTAGTGTAATATTCAAAATCCTCCAAGCCAGGTTTCAGCAATACATGAACCGTGAACTTCCAGATATTCAAGCTGGTTTTAAAAAAGGCAGAGGAACCAGAGATCAAAGTGCCAACATCCACTGGATCATGGAAAAAGCAAGAGAGTTCCAGAAAAACATCTATTTCTGCTTTATTGACTATGCCAAAGCCTTTGACTGTGTGGATCACAATACACTGTGGAAATGTCTGAAAGATATGGGAATGCCAGACCACCTGACCTGCCTCTTGAGAAATCTATATGCAGGTCAGGAAGCAACAGTTAGAACTGGACATGGAACAACAGACTGGTTCCAAATAGGAAAAGGAGTACATCAAGGCTATATATTGTCACCCTGCTTATTTAACTTATATGCAGAGTACATCATGAGAAACACTAGGCTGGAAGAAGCACAAGCTGGAAACAAGATTGCCTGGAGAAATATCAATAACCTCAGATATGCAGATGACACCACCCTTATGGCAGAAAGTGAAGAACTAAAGAGCCTCTTGATGAAAGTGAAAGAGGAGAGTGAAAAAGTTGGCTTAAAGCTCAACAGTCAGAAAACAAACATCATGGCATCCAGTCCCATCACTTCATGGCAAATAGATGGGAAAACAGTGGAAACAGTGTCAGGCTTTATTTTTCGGGCCTCCAAAATCACTGCAGATGGTGACTGCAGCCATGAAATAAAAAGATTCTTACTCCTTGGAAGGAAAGTTATGACCAACCTGGACAGCATATTAAAAAGCAGAGACATTACTTTGCCAACAAAGGTCCATCTAGTCAAGGCTATGAATTTTCCAATAGTCATGTATGGATGTGAGATTTGGACTATTAAAAAAGCTGAGCACAGAAGAATTGATGCTTTTGAAGTGTGGTGTTGGAGAAGACTCTTGAGAGTCCCTTGGACTGTTAGGAAATCCAACCAGTCCATCAAAAGGAGATCAGTCCTGGGTGTTCATTGGAAGGACTGATGTTGAAGCTGAAACTCCAATACTTTGGCCACCTTATGTGAAGAGCTGACTCATTTGAAAAGACATGATGCTGGGAAAGATTGGGGGAAGGAGGCAAAGGGACAGAGGATGAGATGGTTGGATGGCATCACCAACTCAAAGGACATGACTTTGGGTAGGCTCCGGGAGTTGGTGATGGACAGGGAGGCCTGGCATGCTGCAGTTCATGGGGTCACAAAGAGTCAGACATGACTGAACAACTGAACTGAAATGAACTGAGATAGGAGAGCATATATTCCAAGATTAAGCCTAGGCTCTTTCTTATTTTTATTGTATCTGATTAGAAATACATGCTGACACAAAAACATTATCTGATCAACTGATAAGCAAATGTGAATATAGAGGTTTATTTAAACTTTATAACCAGTTTTACATGGGAAGGGGCACCATCTTTGGAATGAAGAATTCAAGAATGGATATTATCAACAAGAAGAAAATATCCCAAAAGAGCAACATCAATGTCTTTTGCTCAGAACTAACAAAAGCTCAAAATATGTACACTTAGGCTTAAGGGTGCCAACTGTTCAGTATCTGTCCCTACACTGAGTTTCTTATAAATTGAGTGCCATTAGAAATAGCTGGCTGGTGAAAAAGTTAACTTTTAACATGACAATTGACCGCAGATAAGAGGTTTTTTTATACAGTTCATGAGGTTCTTACAGCAAGTATACTGGGGGTGGTTTGCCATTCTCTCCTCCAAGAAGGAGGAGATTTCCTCTTCTTGGGCTCCAAAATCACAGCAGATGATGACTGGAGCCATGAAATCAGAAGACAATTGCTTCTTGGAAGGAAAGTAATGAAAAACCTAGACAGTCTATTGAAAAGCAGAGACATTACTTTGCCAACAGAGGTGCATATAGTCAAGGCTATGGCTTCCCAGCGGTCATATGTAGTTGTGAGAGTTAAACTGTAAAGAATGGAGAACACCAAAGAACTGATGCCTTCAAACTCTGGTGCTGGAGAAGACTCCTGTAAGTCCCTTGAACAGCTAGGAGATCAAATCAGTCAATCTTAAGAAACATCAGCCCTGAATACTCACTGGAAAGACTGATGCTGAAGCTGAAGCTCCAGTATTTTGATCATCTGATGCAAACAGAGGACTCATTGGAAAAACCCCTGATGTTGGGAAGGATTGAGGGCAGAAGGAGAAGAGGGCATCAGAGGATGAGGTGGCTGGATGGCATCAGTGATGTAATGAATGTGAACTTGGGCAAACTCCAGGAGATGGTGAGGGACAGGGAGGCCTGGCATGCTACAGTCCATGGGGTTGCAAAGAGTCAGACATGACTGGGTGACCAAAAAACAACAAAGGGAAGATTATATATCAAAAGAGAATATTGGTGGCTGCCACTTTCTACCCACAACTTTCACAGCCTCTTTAATATCCTTATTCCTCAATGTGTAAATTACAGGGTTTAGCATGGGGGTGACAACGCTATACAATACTGAGATTAGTCTGTCTTTCTCCAGTGAGTAAGTTGAGATGGGCCGCACATATGTGAAGATGGCACTGCCGTAATAGAGCAGGACAATGACCAGGTGGGAGGCACAGGTAGAAAAGGCCTTTTGCCTCCCCTCTGAGGAGCGGATCCTCAAGATGGCGGAGATGATGTAGAGGTAGGAAAGGACAATACACAAGAAGGGAGTCCAACCAATGAAGACCCCAATGGAGAGTAGGGCCAACTCATTGACAGAAGTGTCCCCACAAGACAAAATCAGCAAAGGGGGGATGTCACAGAAGAAATAATTAATCTCGTTGTTGCCACAGAAGGGCAGGCGAAATGTCAGTACTGTGTGCACCACTGAGTTGAGGAAACCACCAGTCCAGCAGGAGGCTGCTAACCGGCTATACAGGACCCTGTTCATAATAACCGAATACCTTAAGGGCTTACAGATTGCAATGTAACGATCATATGCCATAGCTGCCAGGAGGAGACACTCTGATCCTACAAAGAAAATGAAGGCAAAAAGTTGAGCCACACATCCGCCGTAGGAAATGCTCTTCTTCTCTGATAGCAGATGGACCATCATCTGGGGAACATTGGTAGTGGTGTAGCAGATGTCAAGAAAAGCCAAATTCCCTAAAAAATGATACATAGGTGTATGCAGATGTGGATCAAGCACAGACACCAAGATAATGAATACATTTCCTCCTAGAGTACAGACATAAGTCAGAAAGAAGATGGTAAATAGCAAAAACTGCAGTTCATTTAGGTCGGAGAATGCCAAAATTATAAATTCAGACAGAGCTGTTTGATTCTTTCCTTCCATGACATTGCCTGGTTCCCTTTGGTGAATTGGGCAAAGAGAAGCACAGATTAAAATAATCATATGCACAGTAGCAAAGATCTGCACAACAAGAAAAGTATTATGAATAAAAATCATCACCATCTGTACCAGATTCCAACCCTGAGAAGCAGCATCCCTTCACAAACCATACTCATACGTATCATTGAACAGGGCTTTCCTGGTGGCTCAGATGGTAAAAAATCTGCCTGCAATGCAGGAGACCCTGGTTCAATCCCTGGGTCGGGAAGATTCTCCTGGAGAAGGGAATGGTAACCCACTCCAGTATTCTTGCCTGGAGAATTCCCTGGACAGAAGATCCTGGCAGGTTACAGTCCATAGGGTCCCAAAGAGTTGGACACCACTGAGCGACTAACACTTTCACTTTTTCACTTTCTTATCATTGAACACAGCTATAAGTACATCTAGTGTTCTACTTGTAAATAAAATCTCTAAAATACTTTAGAACTGACTCATTAGAAAAGACCCTGATGCTGGGAAAGATCGAAGGCAGGAGGAGAAGGTGACGACAGAGGATGTGATGTTTGGATGGCATCAGTGACTCCATGGACATGAGTTTGAGCAAGTTCTGGGAGTTGGTGATGGACAGGGAAGCCTGTTGTGCTACAGTCCATGGGGTCGCAAAGAGTTGGACATGACTGAACAACTGAACTGACTGAAAATTATACAGTACAGACAATGTTCAATTAGATCGAAACTCATAAAAGGGAACCATACATCCTAAGTATCCCCTGTTAATAAAAGCTAGGTCAGGTCCACCAGAATTTTCTTGGTAATGTGTGAGTATGTGTTGCAGAATAGTTTATAGAAGAAACTCTGGGATTCACTAGTTTCTTTAAAGCCATTCCTGCTCCTCTTTTCCATTCTTGAATACTGATATAAAATTTAATTTGTTATGTTTTATAGAGACTGAAGAGGACATAAGGATAAAAGGCACTAAAAGGCTTTTCCACCTCTTTGTTAGGTCAATCACCCTTTGTTAGGGTCTCCTGACACAAATTGTGGTTCATATCTGCAAGACCAGAAGAAACCGGTAAAAGGCATGGATCCTGGTTTATTGTGACCTCTTCTAAGAACAGAGAAATTTTTAGATTAAAGGGAACATGGTAGCTTTCTAGATGTTATACATTGTGGTAAGATATAGCACATACTTTCTGACCTTTCCTATTCACTACAGCTCTTCAGAATAGGTGTCATCATCTTCATTTTGCAGATGAAGTTTTAAAGTTCAGAGAGGTTAAATAGTGTGTTCGAGATCACTCAGCCAGTGAGAACTAAAGAGGGATCACACTTAGTTCTGTCTAAGTCTGTATCTCCAGCCTGTTTTGGAGACCTAGAATGGCAATCAGGTCTCATCTTCCCTGCCAATTCTTTTGCTGAAGACTGCTTACCTAACTTGTGTATATCCTATGTAAGCTGAGAAAAATATGTCCTGAACTTAGCAATTTCAACTGTGAATCAAGAAAATGGTAGTGATCGCATGTATTCCTTCCAACTGCCAACCTGACTTAAAACTATGCTTTATTTTGCCTTCAGAGATAGATTTTCTAAAGCCTGTTTTTGGAAAACTTTCAAGTATCCTCTCCTTCCCTCCCTCTTTCATCCTGTCTTTCTCTCCCTCTCCTTCCCCACCCCAACTCCACTGCCCATACACTCCCTTTTCTGAAACAGGTTCACATAGGGCAACATTGCACTTTGTATAATAGGGTGTTAGTACACATTCCTCAGACATGTATCTTCTTGCCCTTAACTATGAGATTTCCTGACATTTAGAAAAATTGCAAATTATCATTCTAATTCACATTAGAAAAACTCAGCTCAGTTGTGTAGACTAAGAACAAACTCTTGGTGCCCAGTCCAACAACCATTAGTCACTTCACTTCAGTAACAGTTATCAATGTTTCCATCAAAGATATTTCCTGACTTTCTTAATAAGTTATTGGTGCCAAAGAGAAATAAATAGAGAGAAGTGTCATAAGCTTAACATGATCTAATGTCTCTGCTGCTGCTGCTAAGTCATTTCAGTCGTGTCCAACTCTGTGTGGCAGCCCACCAGGCTCCCCCGTCCATGGGATTCTCCAGGCAAGAACACTGGAGTGGGTTGCCATTTCCTTCTCCGATGCATGAAAGTGAAAAGTGAAAGTGAAGTCGCTCAGTCGTGTCCGACTCTTCACGACCCCATGGACTACAGCCTACCAGGCTCCTCCATCCATGGAATCCTCCAGGCAAGAGTATTGGAGTGGGGTGCCATCTCTACTACACTGATAATTGTGGATAGTTTGAATTTAAATTCCCAGGTCATTCTTTACCAGTGATTTTTCTAGTTCCTAAATTGTTCGACAAATCAAAATCCAAGGAGAATTTTTTTTCACATTGTAGAGTGCTTTAGAGTTATTTTAAAAGATATCGTAGAGAGCATGCCCAATGTTCACCTTTAGATAAATTTTTCCAAAGTTTTTATCATCTACTTTTTTCTGATTAAAATTAATATATTTGTGTTAGAATATTTAGAAAATATTGAAAATAAAATAAAAGCATTAAAAATTAGTATCCTCAACCAAGAAAACCTCTACTAATGGTTCATCTAATCAATTTTCCATGCACAAAATATTCAAAATGGAGGTCAGAAAATACATGTTTTAATCTGCGGTTTTTCCTTAAGCACCATTTTACAATAATTTCTCATGGCAATATATATTCTCCTAAAACATGAAGTTTGAATTATATACAAATATTCATATGAATACAGCAAAGTTTTTATATACCCACCCTTATTAATGGATGATTATGTTTGTTATGATAAAATTCAGTAATAAGCATACTAAATTAGATTCCTTGAACTTGGAGTTAACTGTCCTACATTTTAACAAACTTAACAAAGATCTTTTAACAAATGAATCTTTTAACAAAATTCATCCTAATAAATTAAAGACCCCCTGATGCTGGTCATCATTCTGGAAAATTCAAGAGCCATTTGGCTACTGTAGGATTCAGTGTTTGTTGGACAAATTATTGTAAGTACTGGGTAGAGAAAAGCACTTAAAAGCTTTGAGTACTTTCCACCCAGAATCTAATTTACTCTTTAGACAAATCCTCTGACATAAATAATGCTGTCATTCTGAATTCCAGATGAAAACACTGAGTTTCAGAAAAATAAATATCTGATAGAGTTATGTGGCCATCAGGTGAAAATTGCAAGTTTTATCTGTCCCAAACTAATACACATTTGATTGAGTAGCTAAAAATTAAACTTTATTGCTGACAATAGAATTTTCTTTAAAAATACTTTTACTACCACTTATATTCACATAACTGGATTATTTCAATTTGTTTCCAACTCTAATCGCTTATATTCATGATTGTTAATGGCAGTGGGCTATGCCTGCCATGTCCTGGTAGTTAAATCTATTAATAATTGTTACTAAATATCTGATATTTAATTAAATAATTTTTGAAAAATGGATCCTTATTATAATTTTTTAATTTCCTGGCTCTGCTGTAAATTAATTTAAGTGTTCATGCTTGTATTATTCAAGGATATTGCTCTAGAGCTTGGCTTAGGTGAATTAATAGAAATGTGTGATAAAATTAAAATAATAATACAGAGAATCTCCTAGTTTAAAATGTTCAAATTCTAATTCACGGAGCAAAAAAGAAGCTAACAAGATAAATTAAACATGACTTTCTAAAATGAAGGTGAGGTACTTCCCTGGTGGTTCAGTGGCTAAGACTCTGCACTCCCAATGCAGGGGGCCTGGATTCAATATTTGGTCAGGGGGCTAGATCCTGTATACTGCAACTAAGATCTGGTGCAGCCAAATAAATAAATATTTTAAAAATAAAAAGCAAAAGTAAAAATGAAGGAAAGTATTATATATTAATCAAAACAATAAACTTCATTGATTGCCCTGGTCTGTGCACAAATATATATTTGAATTCTAAGTTTGAAAGGATGTTTATTTGTATTTTTGTTTTAATTTCTGTCTTTTCCCTCTGTGACCTACTGTGGATAATTTCAGTAGAAGGAACAAATATGTTGGATAAAGGGTTAAATTCCCATAATATAGTATTTCACTTTACCAGAATCAAATGAATTCTCTAATGCAAACTGCATTGTCAAGAGAGGGACCCTAAAATCCCATTCTCTAATCCATGTTTTCCATCACTGCTTATCTCTTCCTTCACCTTTTTCAATCTTTCCTTCCATTTTTGAGGTGGTAAGCGACCAACCAACTAGACTAACCCATGCTGCTTTTTATTCAACAAATGTATTTTGAAAACTTGAAATAAAATGATAAATAAAACAGAAATTGACATGTAAGTCAGATTTTGACCATATGTTTCTGTCCTTTATTTAATGAAGAATTAGTAAGCCAGCAGAGGGCCATTGTGAGTGATGCTGAAATGCCTAAAATAACAGCAGCTCCGCGGTTCGCACACACTCAGCCTGCCATTCATAGCGTGGGATGAGAGTTCGATTTCTCCCTCCTTTGGAATCTCACAGCTCATTACACTCCACTTTCCCACTTACGTAGTCTCTCATCTAAAGAACAAGGCATAGAAAATGTATCTCCAAGAGATGTAGAGCTATAGCTAAGCAATTAAAAAGCTACTTACTCATCTGTGATCAAAAATACACCAAAAGTGCAGAGATCACAATTCAAATTGTAGACCCTAATGTAGAAAAACTTTTATAAACACAAGGAAGTGACAGATATTAACTGATCCTGAAAAGTCTGTGCTGAATACAGGGTCTTCCACCTGAATGCCAGGAGCATCCTCAATTTCTGAAAGTCAGTGCAAGGAACTGGAATGGGCAAAGACAATGCTCCCTGGATGCAGAAGGTCCCTGTGTTTTGTGGACTCTTCTAAGGACCCTAGAGACACACCTCTGAGGTCCAGAGACTCGCTCCTTCCGATTCCTGCCTCAGTCCCCAGCAGCTCTGTTGCCACTGCAATTCTGCTTCTGGAAGTCTCATGTGAAATCAAAACTGTTCCAGGTAGACTCTTACCTTTTGGTCCACAACTTGCCAATGAGAATCATCTTGCAGCCTTTCCCCATTATTATAAGAAAAGCCGTTTTCTAGTTTTTTGTTCCTCTACCACATTATTGTATATTGGTCCTTGAACTCTACAATTCCAGTGGTACAGTCAAGCTCTTTAACTTGTTCTCTTTTTTCCTTTCAGCTGAAGTTAAAGGGAAGCACTTTTCTGGGACTGGGGGAGGCTTACCTAACACCACAGTTCTCACTGAAGAAATCCTCTTTAGCCACAGAATCAATTCCCTAACTATGTACTTCTTTAGTGACCTAGCACCTTGTTTTTGGATAGATTTGCTAGTAACCTTCAATGTCTCAGCCAAAATGGAAACATGGTATTTTAACATCCTGCAAGATGTGTAATGTATTGATATGTAGGTTCCAAGAGGTTTGTTGTTGTTGTTTTTTAATGAAACTGATTTTGGAACAAAAACATTCAGAAACCACTTCTGTTACCACTTCTAAAATTCTCCCATCCTATCCATGTTAAGCATTTAAGCCATATTCAAGCAGTTAAGTTCCTCAAGCCACCACGACTTTAGAATATAATTCCATCATCCATCATCTATTCTATCACTATACACTGGAAAGCTTTTCGCTCTGGAAAACTAAAGATAATGCAAAGATTTTTATGGGCTTCCCTAGTGGGTCAGACAGTAAAGCATCTGTCTGCAATGCAGGAGACCCGGGTTTGATCCCTGGGTTGAGAAGATCCCCGGGAGAAGGAAATGGCAGCCCACTCCAGTATTCTTGCCTGGAAAATCCAAGTACCTCAGAATGAGAGGGGACTTCTCTAGAACAAATTACATTTATAGCAAAGTGAAACCAACTTTCCACAGAGTAGAGTTAAATTACACAAGGTTGATCTTCAAAATTCTACCATCTAGCCCAGTTGTACCTGTACCATCCACAGAAGCATACAAGTGTTCCTCACATTGCTTGGAGTTATCAAGTTTTCTAGTTTTTGTCAATCTGATGGGAGTGAGGTGGTGGTTCATTATTATTCTAATTTGAATAACTCAGACTACTAGCAATTTTGAACATCTCCTCTATGAGGAGATTTTTTGTGTGTCAATCATTTGGATTTCCTCTCCTACTAATCTGCTGTTTATTCTTTGCACATATTCTTAATTAAGTTTCCTGGGGTTTTTTTCTCATTCATTTGTAGGAATTCCTTATTTAAGACATCATTGGTCATTTATAAATTTAACTTTTACAAATAATTTATAGAAAGGGGTCATCTGTGCATTAATTTTATACCCTTCCATAGAAAAGAAGTCATTAATTTTGTCATGATAAAATCCATATTTTCTCAGGTTATGGGCTGTGCAATTTAAGATTTATTTAAAATTTCCCCGTGCTAGTTCATAAGTATATTCTTTGAAACTTTTTTATATTAACTTTACAATTTTTAAATTTCAAATTTTGCTTCTTGATCCACTTAAATTTCATCTTTTTACAAAGTGAAGGTTAGAAAGCTAATTTTCTTTTTCTTCATTTAATGATCTGATTTTTCCAAAATATAACTAAGTTTTCATTATTTACTGTAGCACCATACTTAGTATATACTGTTTCCATACAAATTCTTGGATCTGTGTCTAAGACCTCTATCCCATGATATTTTTCTTTTTGGACCAGGAACTTGATTTTCCATTAGTAGGCCTTAGTTTATGTCTTAATGTCAGGTTGAACAAGTCTCTTTTTTAAAATTTTCTCCAAAAATTAACTAGAAATTGTGAAAATAATACCTTCACAAAATCTTTAGATGTTTGTTAAGTTTATTGAATGAATAAAATGTTTGTGGGCCTAGCCATGTGATGGAATATGATACAGCAATGAAAAGTGAATGAGTTACAGTGTGTGCAACAGTATGGATGACTATCACAAGATTTACTGTCAACAGAAAGAAAAAAGGAAAGTCCATGAACAAGTCTAAAACACAGATTACTTGATATGAAATGAAACAAGAGAGATTTATTTCTTCCTAATACACAGTTCATAACCATCTAAAGCACCTTCCCTCTCTCTTTGCTTCATTAACTTCTAACAAATATCTGCTTTGAGTTTAATTCAGACAAAATGTATAAGATTTAGTAAAATAGGATGAAGAATTCACTCAATCGTGTCCGTCTCTTTGTGACCTCATGAATCGCAGCATGCCAGGCCTCCCTGTCCATCACCAACTCCCGGAGTTCACTCAGGCTCACGTCCATCAAGTCAGTGATGCCATCCAGCCATCTCATCCTCGGTCATCCCCTTCTCCTCCTGCCCTGAATCCCTTCCAGCATCAGAGTCTTTTCCAATGAGTCAACTCTTCGTATGAGGGGGCCAAAGTACTGGAGTTTCAGCTTCAGTATCATTCCTTCCAAAGAAATCCCAGGGCTGATCTCCTTCAAAATGGATTGGTTGCATCTCCTTGCAGTCCAAGGGACTCTCAAGGGTCTTCTCCAACACCACACTTCAAAAGTATCAATTCTTCCGTGCTCAGCCTTCTTCCCAGTCCAACTCTCACATCCATACATGACCACAGGAAAAACCATAGCCTTGACTAAATGGACCTTAGTCGGGAAAGTAATGTCTCTGCTTTTGAATATGCTATCTAGGTTGGTCATAACTTGTCTTCCAACGAGTAAGTGTCTTTTAATTTCATGGCTGCAGTCACCATCTGCAGTGATTTTGGAGCCTAAAGAAATAAAGTCTGACACTGTTTCCACTGTTTTCCCATCTATTTCCCATGAAGTGATGGGACCAGATGCCATGATCTTCGTTTTCTGAATGTTGAGCTTTAAGCCAACTTTTTCACTCTTCACTTTCACTTTCATCAAGAGGCTTTTTAGCTCCTCTTCACTTTCTGCCATAAGGGTGGTGTCATCTGCATATCTGAGGTTAGTGATATTTCTCCCAGCAATCTTGATTCCAGCTTGTCTTTCTTCCAGTCCAGCGTTTCTCCTGATGTACTCTGCATAGAAGTTAAATAAGCAGGGTGACAATATACAGCCTTGACGTACTCCTTTTCCTATTTGAAACCAGTCTGTTGTTCCATGTCCAGTCCTAATTGTTGCTTCCTGACCTGCATACAGATTTCTCAAGAGGCAGGTCAGGTGGTCTCGTATTCCCATCTCTTTCAGAATTTTCCACAGTTTCTTGTGATCCACATAGTCAAAGGCTTTGGCATAGTTAATAAAACAGAAATAGATGTTTTTCTGGAACTCTCTTGCTTTTTCCATGATCCAGCAGATGTTGGCAATTTGATCTCTGGTTCCTCTACCTTTTCTAAAACCAGCTTGAACATCAGGAAGTTCATGGTTCATGTATTGCTGAAGCCTGGCTTGGAGAATTTTGAGCATTACTTTACTAGCATGTGAGATGAGTGCAATAGTGCAGTAGTTTGAGCATTCTTTGACATTGCTTTTCTTTGGGATTGGAATGAAAACTGACCCTTTCCAGTCCTGTGGCCACTGCTGAGTTTTCCAAATTTACTGGCATATTGAGTGCAGCACTTTCACAGCATCATCTTTCAGGATTTGAAATAGCTCCACTGGAATTCCATCACCTCCACTAGCTTTGTTTGTAGTGATGCTTTCTAAGGCCCACTTGACTTCACATTCCAGGATGTCTGGCTCTAGGTGAATGATCACACCATGGAAAAGAAATGTAAAAAAGCAAAATGGCTGTCTGGGGAGGCCTTACAAATAACTGAAAAGAAGAAAGGCGAAAAACAAAGGAGAAAAGGAACGATATAAGCATCTGAATGCAGAGTTCCAGAGAATAGCAAGAAGAGATAAGAAAGCCTTCTTCAGCGATCAATGCAAAGAAATAGAGGAAAACAACAGAATAGGAAAGACTAGCGATCTCTTCAAGAAAATTAGAGATATCCAGGGAACATTTCATGCAAAGATGGGCTTGATAAAGGACAGAAATGGTATGGGTGAAGAATGGGGAAACTTAATAGGAGGCTTTAGTATTAGTCTAGAAAACTGAGAAAGAAAAAGAAAATCAATCCCTAAGCAAGAGTAACTTGAGTGGGGGTAGAAAGGAATATATTAATATTTTTAATATTAATTTCCTTTTGACATGTAAAATGTTGGCTTTGTCACTTATTCATCTTGTCTCATATGGTGTCCACAGTGACAGGCCCCTGGAAACTGAGATCAACCCCAGCCACCATGATAATTAACCACAGAGCAGCAGCCCGAGCCATAAAGGGCTGGGCTGAATGGCTACAGGCTGCAGGAAGTGCTGAGGGCTCCACCCACGAGGCCTGGTGTTCTCTAGCCCATAGCCTTTGAGCCCAGGGACTGTTGCCCTTCTTACCAGAGGCCGCAATGTTCCGAAGGAGACTGTGTAGTCTCTGGTCTCTTCTCTGGATTGGAGCTGACAAATTCATATGTGATATTGTAGTACACCCTATATCATTTTCTAAAGGTTTTATTGTTCTTTTATAAATTGAGGTAATGGCACCCCACTCCAGTACTCTTGCCTGGAAAATCCCACGGACAGACGAGCTGGGTAGGCTCCAGTCCATGGTGTCGCGAAGAGTCGGACATGACTGAGCGACTTCACTTTCACTTTTCACTTTCATGCATTGAAGGAAATGGCAACTCACTCCAGTGTCCTGCCTGGAGAATCCCAGGGATGGTGGAGCCTGGTGGGCTACCGTCTCTGGGGTTGCGCAGAGTCGGACACGACTGAAGCGACTTAGCAGTAGCAGCATACATTGAGGTATACAGTATTCTAGAACTGATTTTTGTATAAACTGTAAGGCTGAAATGTAGCGATCATACGCCATGGCTGCCAGAAGCAGGGACTCTGACCCAACAAAAAAAATAAATGCAAAAAGTTGCACTACACAACCCAAATAAGAAATGCTTTTTCTCTCTGATAGTAGATGTACCATCATCTGGGGGACATTGGTGGTGGTGTAGCAGATGTCAAGAAAAGCTAAGTTTTCCAGAAAAAAATACATGGGAGTGTGGAGGCATGGATCAGCCATGGTCACCAAAATTATGAAGGTATTTCCTCCCAAAGCACAGATATATGCTACCAGGAAAATAGTGAAAAGTAAAAATTTTAATTCATTTAAGTTGGAGAATCCCAAGATGATAAACTCAAATAGAACCGTTTGGTTTTCTCTTTTCATATACAGCTCTGGTTTTCTTTCTGAAATTGAGAGCGAGGAAGCATAGATTTCTGTAGTCAGGTATTGCTCCAGAAACAGGCTACAAAACTAGAAAATAAAAGTTTCACAGAGGAAAAGATACTATTTATCAAGAAAATATTAGATGGATCTGTAAAAAATGCACAAGCCCACAGCAAATAAACTGTGTGCTTTAGCACCCAGCATAAACATTATCAGCCTTTTATCTGTTGGTCAAATATTTTAAAATGAACACTACAGACAGATTTGAATTTTCAAGTAAAACACATGCACTAAAGGAAGAAAAGGCCCATTTACTCTGTCTTCCTGGGCTGCAGCAATTTGGAAGCTCATTAAAGACAATGGTCAGTGGGTCAATCAACTATGCTGCCCTGATTGTAAAGCAACTATATCCAATAAAAATTAATTAAACAAAAAACTGTGCTGCCTTGCACACTATTGGAGGCTGACATTTGTGGATTAAATGTAGAAACAGTTGGTCGCAATTAGAGAATTAGGAGAGCAGAAAAAGACATAGTGGTACCACGGGTTGATAATATATTTGAGGGGGAGGGCAGTTCCATAAAATACAGAGGAAATTCACAATTAGTCTTACCATATATATCTTATAGTTCAAGATGCTGGGACTTGGGTATTCAGCTAATGAAAATAAGTTCTGGCTGTTGAAAGCCTTTCTTTAAAAAAAAAGAACTCTTTATAAAGGGAAAATGAATTAATATTTTACTTATCATTTACTGTACAAAGTTTATCCTGTAATTTATGCCACTAGAAATTACTATAGCCAAGATGTACTAGAGCTAGCTATTACTGGTTCAAAAAAGCTTGTTGTTAATGTCCAGAAATTTTGTAGGCAAGATATTAAACACAATCATTATTTAAAATGAAATTACATAAACTTCCAATTGAGTAAATTATATTAAAAACAGAGGTAACTTATATAAGACATCACTCCCTAATCATTTTACCTGTTCCTATTATCTTTGCTTTAGAGATTATTGCTTTTATTGTATGTGTATGATGGAGATGCCATAAAGTGGCTTCTATTGATCATTTATTGCTACTATTCATTTATCAGTGAATCATGTTGATAGCTTGCAACTAGTCAGAGTGGAAGTATTTATGCCAAGGAGCTGGTAATTCTACAAATTATGAGATTGGTTCATGGTTTTGTTGATTGTCTAGGCTTAAGAAAGTGGTGGAAATACGTTAATGAAATCTGCCTGCTAAGTCGCTTCAGTCGTGTTTGACTCTTTGTGATCCCATGGACTATAGCCTGGCCAGGTTCCTCTGTCCATGGGATTCTCCAGGCAAGAATACACAGTGGGTTGCCATTCTCTTCTCCATGGGAACTTCCTGACCCAGGGAGCCGATCCGGGCCTCCTGCGTTAAAGGCAGATTATTTACTATCTGAGCCACTGGGGAGCCCAGTTGGTGATGCAGTTTAAACTTAAAAGTGTGTCGTGTTTGTAGCCATTATATTGTAAATAACATAAAAAGTGGAGGAACATTTCTTCCAGTATTCAAAAGTTTTGTACTTTTAGGAAAACTAATGTCACTGACAAATGAGAGAAATTCAGACATATAACTTCCTTGATTCACTTTCGTCTTACTTATTAATATAGACAAACATATCAAACACTAATAGAATTCATCAATGATGCAAGAGACTTCTTTGTTGAATTGACGTTCACAGAATATTATTGTTGATTTTTGCTAAATGCTTGAATCTATAGCCGCACTATAGCTGAAATTCAAATTCAAGGACTCATTTACAGCTCTCAAGTCCATTCACTCTCACACACTCCTGGATAACCATTTCAAACCTCCAGCTATGCTTTTTCTCTATATTTATTCTCAAATGCTGATCTCGCTTTCTTGTCTATGAGAAATTTGAAGCAATTGAAAAGAACTTCAGACTCAGCATCACGTGTTTGCTTCTATGTACAAATATGCTTTCCCATTTGTGTCTATATTACTAAAGAGTGATTGTGCTTTTTTAAAAATTCAGTTTTAATTGGAGGATAATTGCTTAACAGTGTTGTGTTGCTTTCTGCTGTACAACAATGTGAATCAGCCATAGGTATACATATATCTCGTCCCTTTTGAGCTCCCCCCCCAACCCCCCATCTGTGTGTTTTTTTTTTTTAATATTGTAGTGGTTTCTGCCATACATTGACATGAATCAGCCATGGGTATACATGTGTTCCCCATTCTGAACCCCCCTCCCATCTCCCAAAAGCACAAGCCAACCCTCTCACTTGTGCTTATGATGACACCCCCTCACTTAATCAACTGTGACTCCAGCAATGCTACTCTCTCCTCCGTAATTCTTTTTTCTTTCTCTGAGGAAGCATTCTCTTCAGAGCAAAGGAACAGACTATTATTTCTCCCAACATTAAAAAAAAAAATGTTGTCTTTCTTTTTCACTGTTTTTCTTTACCATCCCATTTTTCTGATATTTATATCAAAACTTCTCAAAAACAATAACTAAACTGATGGTCTCCATTCCTATTCTTTGCCATCTCTCGAACTTACTTTATTAGACCTTTATCTCAATATTCCCCCAATTCCTAGTTGTTGGATCAGTTATGAAATGTTTATACACAGAAGATTACTGCTTATTTTCACTTCTCTAGCTACCAAGTCCTCACTGCTGCTGCTGCTAAGTTGCTTCAGTCATGTCCGACTCTGTGCAACCCCATAGATGGCAGTCCATCAGGCTCCCCCGTCCCTGGGATTCTCCAGGCAAGAACACTGGAGTGGGTTGCCATTTCCTTCTCCAATGCATGAAAGTGAAAAGTGAAAGTGAAGTCACTGAGTCTTGTGCAACTCTCAGCGACCCCATGGACTGCAGCTCACCAGGCTCCTCCATCCATGGGATTTTCCAGGCAAGGGTACTGGAGTGGGGTGCCATTGCCCTCTCCGCCGAGTCCTCACTATGTTTCAGGTAATAGTTATAATCTTATTCTCAGTAGTTTAATGCTGCTAATCTTGCCCAGTTCATGCAGTGCTTAGTCGCTCAGTTGTGTCCAGCTCTTTGTGACCCCATGGACTGTAGCTTGCCAGGCTCTTCTGTCCATGGGGATTCTCCAGGCAAGACTACTGGAGTGGGTTGCCATGCTCTCCTCCAGGGGATCTTCCCCACTGAGGGATCAAACCCAGATCTGCTGCAATGCAAGCAGATTCTTTACTGGCTGAACCACCAGGGAAGCCCAATTATGTGTAAATCACCTTCCATCATCATGGTTCCACTCATACCCCTCCAATCACCCTAGCTCAGATTGTAAATTTAAATCTTTTTTTTTTTTTTTTTTTGCTGCTTTGCCCAGTTTGTGGGAATCTTATTTCCCCCTCCAAGGATAGAACTAGGGCCCACCACAGTGAAAGCAGTGAGTCATAACCACTGGACCACTAGAGAATTCCCCATAAAATCAAATTCTTAAAAAAATGCTACAAGCTCTATAAAATCTTTTTCTTTTCACTCTTCCAGCCTAATTTGCCCTCTTTCTCCCCTTTGTTCACTCAGTCAAGTCACACTGGCCTCTTTGCTATTCCCCTTTGCTCTTCTCCATGACAAGCTGTCTGACAAAAGTCTTAACTTTATTTCAATCTTACCTCAAATAACATTTATTTAATGAAACCACTATGATCATCCTATTGGTGCCCTCCTACACTCTAAACCCCTCTCATCCTCCTTTCATTTCCCCATGATACATAGCACCTTCTGAAATCCCATATATATTATATCTATTTATCTGCTTATTGTGGATTGCCTATTCCCCTAGTTGGATATGGGCTCTCCTAGTGACTCAGTAGGTAAAGAATTTTCCTGCAATGCAGGAGACTCAGGTTTGATGCCTGGGTCAGGAAACTCCTCTGAAGAAGGGAATGGCAACTCACTCCAGTATTCATGCCAGGAGAATTCCCATGGACAGAAGAGCCTGATGGGCTACAGTCCATAGGGTTGCAAAGAGTTGGACACAACTGAGTGACTAACACAAGTTGGATATAAGTTTTACAAAATCAGTGTATTGACTATTAACGATGCATTCTGAGCATCTAGAACAGTCCTTGGCACACAATACATATTTGTTCATTGTTAAATCAGTCTTCCAGATCTCCTTTCATAGAGAATTAACTTAGTTAATTTCTCTTTGCAGAAGACTCATAGGGAAATCTCTTTGTTTTTCCAAGACAACTTATGTTAGCCCCACTTACCCAGTTTGGTTTAATTTTATTTGCTGTCATAATGGTTCAACTAGGAGTTGTCAAGGAGGAAAATGTTACTCTTATAAAGAAGGATTAGCCTCTCCCTCATATTCTTATGTGAATAGGAATGAAATTGTCTCCTTCAGTGTTACCATCTCTGCCCACTTATGTTTGGAACCACCGTAAGTGTGGCAGGAAGCTGCTTCTCTCTTCAAACTCACATGCCTAACACCAGAAACCCTCTTCTTTCCTTCTGTTTATATAATTTCTTTAGAAAACCATACACAGTGTAGTGAAAATCTAATTACTTTTCCCCAAATAGCAATGATGAAGACTTTGGAGACTTTGAATATCTTACTAGTAATTAGGGTATATTATAAAATTGTTTGTGGGCTTCCCCAGGTGGCACTAGTGGTAAATAACCCACCTGCCAATACAGGGGCCATAAGAGACAGGGTTTAATCCCTGGGTCAGGAAGATCCTGGAGGAGGGCATGGCGACCCACTCCGGTTTTCTTGCCTGGAGAATCCCATGGACAAAGAATCCTGGCAGGCTATGGTCCATAAGGTTGGAAAAAGTTGGACATGACTGAAGTGATTCAGCACGGACACATAAAATTGTTTATAGTGGCAGAATTTAAAACAACAATACTGCTATTATTATTTTGCACAAAATAATACTGCCATTATAAATTTTCCATAATGTTATATCCTTATTGCTGATATAGTTGAAAATTATTATGATTGCTATTGTTTTTATTGTACTTAAAGTTCAAGTGACCTTCATTATATAATTATGTAAATTTAAATAGCATGTAATTTCAGAAACTTACATTTTTAATGACTGTATTTTTATACTATTTATCTCATTTGAGTCACATAACAACTTTTAAGATGGGTGTATATGTTGTAGGCAAAATTCCAAAATAAATCCTAACAAACCTAACCTGTGTATAATCTCCTCCCTTTGAGTACAGGTATCATATATGAACATAAGGTGATATTACTTCCATAATTATATTATACGGCAAAATATATATATATATTGCAGATGTAATGATATCCTCAAGTTAATTAGCATTAAAATAGGGAGATTTTCCAGGTGGGTCTGACATAATCACGTGAGCCCTTTAAATCTGAGTTGAAAAGATCAGAGTTAAATTAGAAGAGGAATTTAACTGTGAGACGTTCTCCACTCTTGCTTAAACATGATTAGAAGTGTCGGCAGCCTATAATAATCAACAGTAGTTCCAACTGACATTCAACAAGGAAATGAAGATCTCTTTCTACAACTGTAAGGAATTTGGCCAACAACCTGAATGAGCTTGGATTCCAGAAAGGAATGCAGCCCAGCCAACAGCTTGATTTCAGCCGTTTGATAAACTTAGCAGAAAACCCAGGCATACCACACCTGGAATTCTAACCTACAGAACTGACAACTAAGCTAATAAATGATTGTCATTTTAATAGAAATGACAATAGAAAATAGTACAGTGAAATTATTTCTATATGAGAATTTTACAAATAATAAATAATGCAGAAGGGTCACATAAAATTGCATATTCTCACAGTACACTATTTCTCACTATTCCACATCTATTTCCTTATATCTAAAGTATCAAAATACATTTGTTTGACAATATAAATCTTTATTCCCACATAGAAGTGATGGTTATGTCCTCTCCAACTCCCTGTTATTTTCTATCTGAGAAATTTTGGGCAAGTTCATTGTGATAAAAATAATAGGGAAATAGAGGCAATTGTTCAACAGAGTAAAATCTTAAAAGATAGCATAATATTTAAGTTTTGCTTTTTATCTTCTTCTATAAAATATCATCATAGCCACTGTAATCAATTGACAATATTAGGCATTGCACATTTTTATTCTAGTCATTATGAATATATTTTTCTGTCCCACAAACTTCAGCCAGTTTTCTTGGTGAAGAGATTCACAGAAATTCAGCCATGAAGATTATTCTAGATATCATCTAAATCTACAAGTAAAACATCCAATGTTAATATGGTTAGATTAAGTCAGTGTTCCCTTTTTATCTTCTAAAAATTTTCCTAAAAGAAATAATAGAAGAATAAATCCAAACTTTATTTTTTTTTTAATTAAGAAAAGTCTGAATCCCAGAACAATAAAATAGAAATAAACGCTTAGAAAACAATGGAGATAAAACAAGGGAGTAGATGATGTTAAGAAAGGAAGCCCACTGGTGCAAAGCTAAGAAAAAGCTGCTGAATTTCCCTTTGTTAAGTAAGTTGCATAAACTAAGCTATTAATCAATCAGCAGTAGGAATTTTTCTTGACTTGATTTGGTTTCTAGGAGTAGTCAGCATGGACTCAAAGAATCAAAGAAGTAAGCCACATTTGACAGAATTATTTCAGGAAGGAAGTGATGATGTAGCGAGAAACTCTGTGTATTTGAAGGAAATAGTCTGTTATTAAAGCTGTGAGGAGAACAGATCTACAACTGCAAATCTCAGTTGGTTTACAAAGAAAGAAATCACCTCACTTCAAAAACAAGATCCAAAAAGCTTCAGCTAAATTTACAGTTTTGCCAACAGTTTTACACAAACTGTCAAGAGGAGAACTGAAAGTCAGTCAACATATTAAAAATCCTTCTGAAGGAGTCAGAGAGCTAACCAGGCAGTGAGGGTTTGTAGGACTAAGATCTAGAACAGGAGGGCAGTACAGAAAGGAGGGTCCAGCATTTTTTTAACCATTTTTGTCCTTGAGGTACAAGCATACCTTAATTTTTTGTATTTCAGTTTATTGCAGTCCACAGATACTGTGCTTCTTTTTTTTTACAAATTGAAGATCTGTGGCAGCCCAGCATTGAGTGAGCCTGTCAGCACAGTTTTCCAAACAGCATTTGCCCACTTTGAATCTCCTGTCACATTTTGGTAATTCTCACAATATTTCAAATTTTCCAGTGTTATATTCATTATGGTTATTTGCGATCAGTGATCTTTGATGCTATTACTACAGCTCACTGAAGGTTCAGATGATGGCGAGGAAAAGTGTTTTTAATGAAGGTACATACTTTGTTTTTAGACATAATTTTATTGTACATTTAATAGATTACACACTATGGTATGAACATATTCACTGGGAAAAAAAGTATTCACGTGACTTGCTTTATTGCCACATCTGCTTTAGGGCTGGAAACAAACCCGCAGCATCTCTGAGGTATGCCTGTACTGGCATATTCTGAAAATAAGTCATAAGAAAATATCTGAGAAGATTTCATTTATCCTAACATTAATGATTATTTCTACATCACTAGTATCTTGTGGCGGAGAAGGCAATGGCATCCCACTCCAGTACTCTTGCCTGGAAAATCCCATGGATGGAGGAGCCTGGTGGGCTGAAGTCCATGGGGACACTAAGGGTCGGACACGACTGAGCGACTTCACTTGCACTTTTCACTTTCATGTTGGAGAAGGAAATGGCAACCCACTCCAGTGTTCTTGCCTGGAGAATCCCAGGGCTGGGGGAGCCTGATGGGCTGCCGTCTATGGAGTCACACAGAGTCATACACGACTGAAGTGACTTAGCAGCAGCAGCAGCAGTATCTTGTGGACCACTACTCTTAGACTGTTATAACTTTCTGGTAATTTTATCAAAGATCAAATATAATACGGTTTCTCTTTTAGACAAATGTTCTCTATTCATCCTAGATTTTACCTCGAATTAACATTTAGAATGTCTTTTTCACCTGCCATTTTCTGCCATACTTGTATGTTTATATTCTTACCTGATTCGTTTTAGTTATGTATAAATTCCATAATGGTGAAACTGTTTTTTTTTAATTATTGCTCTTCTTACCAGAAAAATTGAATTAAACCATGCCCAGAAAGAATAAATTGTCACAAATGAAGTTGTCTTTGAAAGCAAAGCCTGAATACTAAACTCATGATTATTTTTTTAATATATTGTTCTTTGCATAAAGAGGATTAGTTAGTAGGAAGGAAAACTCAAAACAATTTTATTATGCAAAAAGCAAATAAAAACTTTTATCATACCCTTGCTCTATTCGTAGCCTAATTCTACACTATAGCTATTTCTTGGTGTTAACATAAATAAATAAAAATGAATGATCATCCTTGATGCTTCTCATCTCCCTACCATTTCTGAAATGAAAATAGAATTCAAGAAATGTATCAGATTTATTAGATATGAGAAAATGAATATCATAAAAAGCACAGTTTTTATTTATTCCTGTGTGGCCAATGATTTTCTTTAGACAGACAGCTTCAGTCTCCTCCCAAAGACTCTCTTCAAAGCCAACTTCACTTCCTTATTCCTAAGGGTGTATATCAATGGATTCAGCAGTGAAGTGACGGTGGTGTGTATGACAGCCACATACCGTCCCTGTGATACAGATGTGGCAGAGGCAGGGGGGATGTAGGTGCGCCCCACAGTTCCATAAAACAGAGATACGACCATGAAATGGGAGGCACATGTGGACAGAGCCTTGTGGAGCCCACGGCAGGTCCGGTTCTTGAACAGAAGGAAGCTGATAATATACAAGTAGGAGAGGAAAGTGAGAAAGCATGCTGCCATAGCTAAGCTGCCAGTGACAATAAAAATGAGCCACTGATTGAGCCGAATGTCACCACAAGCCAACTCTAAGAGGGGCTTCACATCGCAGAAGAAGTAGTTGAGTTTCAGAGAGTGGCAAAAGTTCAGACGTGCAGTCATGACAGAATGCATCAGAGCATAAAAGAAGCTGGTGATCCAGGCCACAGTTGCCAGGAGAATACACGCCTTGAGGTTCATGATAACAGTGTAGCGAAGTGGATAACAGATGGCCACAAAGCGGTCAAAACCCATCATGGCCAGCAAGATGGACTCAGTGCAGCCCAGAAAGTGGAAAAAATGTAGCTGAGTGATGCAGCCCAGGAACGACACGGCCTTGTGAGCAGAGAGGAGGTTTGCCATTAGTATGGGCAGTGTCACTGAAGAATAGCAGATATCCAGACAAGAAAGATTTCCCAGGAAAAAGTACATAGGGGAGTAGAGTCTTGGCTCCGAGATGACAACCACTAATTTGGATCCGTTTCCAAACAGATCGATCATGTATATAATCAGGAGGGTCATAAGGAGAACAGGCTGCAACTCCTGAGTGGAGGTCAGTTCCAGCAGGAGAAACTCATTCACTGTGGTAACGTTCTCCATCGCTCTAAGAAGGATTGATAACAGTGGCATTAGTAAAGCTGCTCTAGTAGACTGTATGGGTTAAATGAAGCAAGTTCATCATCTGAAAGTATATAAGGATGATCTACGGTGAGTAAAATGGTTAGAAATGCTAAAATTAAATTCACTTGCAATATAATTAAGGACAGAAATATATGATAAATTCTGAGTCAGTGTGATATGTGTGATACACAGAACAAAGAAGCATATTTAGGATGCTGAATTAAACCTATAAAGCAACTCATAAAGAATAAAAGCAGATATTTAGTGAATACAGTAAGAGAACAGGACTCAGTTTTAGCCTCATTGTAGCATTAAAATTAGTGTATCTAAAGAGTCTTGTCAGATGTATTTGTAAAAATTTAAATATTTTTAAATGGACATAATAGACATGCTTCTCATTTCTGGTACAAGTAGAAACTTAGCAATAGTCCTAAATATCCGCTTAAAAAAATAAGAGTAGGTTCTCCACAATCTAAACCTTCATGAAACTAGAAGAAAAAAAAAATGTAAACCCCAAAACTTCAAATCATGTGTAGGCAGAGGGAATACAAATCAGCAGATTTGGTGTCAGCATCATAAGAGGGCATCACAGCAGCAGGGTTATTTATGCAGGAAAATCCCAAAGTACTAAGGAGTTTTAGTAGCAAAAGAATATTGAAAACAGCAGAAAATTATCAGTCCCAGTAAGAGAGTGCCTCACATTGAGAGTGAATTTCTCCAGAATACCAGAAAACCAAGCAAGTCAGTGTACACATAATGATGAAGAGAAAACTATGTTACCACAAAGACAGTAAAAATGTTGCAGCTGAAGAGGGGGCCAGTGAGCCAAGAATCTGGGGAAAATATCCTATCCCCCATGCCATATAAACCTCCTGATAACTCGCCCCCCAAATCCAACTTGTTCATATATAAACAATAAATAGATAAACTTCTGTATCCACATGAAAGTATGATAAGAAATAAACAGAAAAATAGGAAATCATGATTTCTCAACAGAATTACATCACCTGAAAGAAATATTTGTAGTGAAACAGAAAAATGGCAGCCCAGCACTCCTAAGTGAAGCCACTAAAACAATAACATACTTTTTAGTGAGGAAAAAATATACAAATATTCAAAACAGAAATTAAAATTAAAATTCAATGATATACTATTTTGACAAAGATTAAAATGTTTGCAACATTTATTTTCTTGAAGGTGGTGAAATACACACAGATAAGAACGTCAATTGATTTAATCTCTAACAGACATTTTAGTAATAATGGATGTGAGAGTTGGACCATAAAGAATGCTGAGCTCCAAAGAACTGCTGCTTTTGAATTATAGTGCTGGAGATGACTCTTGAAAGTCCCTTGGACAGCAAGATCCTAAAGAAAATCAACCCTGGATTTCGTTGAAAGGACTGATGCTAAAGCTGAAGCTCCAGTACTTTAGCCACCTGATGCGAAGAGCCAGCTCAATGGAAAAGACCCTGATGCTGGGGAAGATTGAAAGCAAAAGGAGAAGCAGGTGACAGAGGATGAAATTGTTAGACAGCATGGCCAACTCATTAGACATGAATTTGAGCAAACTCCAGGAGATAGTGAAGGACAGAAACCCGGTGTGCTGCAGTACATGGGGTCACAAAGAGTTAGACACAACTTAGCGACAAAACATGGAGGAGCCTGGTAGGCTGCAGTCCAGGGGGTCGCTAAGAGTCGGACACGACTGAGCAACTTCACTTTTGCTTTTCACTTTCATGCATTGGAGAAGGAAATGGCAACTCACTCCAGTATTCTTGCCTGGAGAATCCCAGGGACGGGGGAGCCTGGTGGGCTGCCGTCTATGGGGTCACACAGAGTCCGACACGACTGAAACGACTTAGCAGCAGCAGGAGCAGCAACTAAACAACAAAATTACACAAACCATCACTCCCTAATCATTTTCGATATTCCTATTATCTGCATTTTAGAGTTTATCACTTTTATTGTATCTGTATGTTGGAGATGCCATAAAATGACCTGTTCATTTATTCCCAAATTCACGTTCAGTGAACCACATTAACAGCTTGCAGTTGATCATGGTGGAAGTATTTATGCCAAGGAATTGGTAAATTCTACAAATTTATGTGTGGTTTATAGCTTTTTGATAGTCTAGGCTTAAGAAAGTGGTGGAAATGATGCAGATTAAACTTAAAAGTGTGTCATATTTGTAGCCATTATATTGTGAATAACACAAAAATGGAGGAACATTTCTTCTGGTATTCAAAAAGTTTTGTACTTCAGGAAAACTAATATCACTGACCAATGAGAGAAATCCAGGCATATAACTTCCTTGATTCACTTTTGTCTTACTTATTAACATAAACATATCAAACCCTAATGGAATTCATCAATGATACAAGAGATTTCTTTGCTGAATTGACATTCACAGAATGCTAATATTGATTGTTGCTAAATACTTGCTGAAATTCAACTATATTTGAAATTCACACCATAGCTGAAATTCAACTTCTATTTGATCAAGTTACAATGCATTCAAGGACTTATTTACAACTGTCAAGTCCATTCACCCTCACACACTCCTTGATAATCATTTCAAACCTCCAGCCAACCTTCTTCTCCATATTGACTGTCCAATGCTGACCTTGCTTCCTTGTCTATGAGAAATTTGAAGCAATTGAAAAGAACTTCCAGACTCACTATCATTTGTGTCTATATTATTAGAAAGTGATTGTACGTTCTTTTTACTTTTACTGGAGGATAATTGCTTTATAATGGTGTGTTGCTGCTCCTGCTGCTAAATCACTTCAATTGTGTCCGACTCTGTGTCACCCCATAGACAGCAGCCTACCAGGGTCCTCCAACCATGGATTTTCCAGGCAAGAGTACTGGAGTGGGGTGCCATTGCCTTCTCCGATAATGGTAGTTTCTGTCACATAACAACGTGAATCACACAGATATCCTCTCCCTCATGAGCCTTTCTCCCTGTCCAATCTGTGCTTTTTTAAAGCCAAAGCTCTTGCTTGTGCTTTCAACGATACCCATTTGCTTAATCAGGTGCACACTCCCCCAATGCCATTCTCTCTTCCATAATTATTTTTCCTTTTTCTAATGTAACATTCTCTTCAGCAAAGGAACAGGCTATTATTTCTTCTATCATAAAACATTTTTTAAAGTCTTCCTTTCTCTCTGTTTTTCTTCACTGTCCATTTTCTCTGATCTTTACATCAAAGTTTCTCACAAAGAATGTTTAAATTGGTCTCCACTCTTATTCTTTCCTGTCTCTCTTCAACCTACCTCATTAGACCTTTACTTCAATATTCCCCTGAACTCTAGTTGTTGGATCAATTATGAAACACATATGCACAGAATCTTCCACTTATTTTCACTTCTCTAGCTAGCGAGTCCGTTTCATGTCTCAGTTATTATTATTAACAGTTGTAGTATTATTTAATAGCTTCTTTCTTCTAACCTTACCCGTAAATCACCTCCCATCATCATGCTTTTTCTTATAACCCTCCTGCCACACTTCAGCTCCGATTGTAAATTCAAACTTATTTACTCATTGCCACACCACACAGCTTGTGTGATCTTAGTCCCCCAACCAGAGATGGAACCTGGACACTTGGCATGAAAGTGTGGAGTCCTAACAACTAGACCACCAGGAAATTCTCCATAAACTCAAATTCTAAGAAAGACTACAAGCTCTGTAATGTCTTTTTCTTTTTACTCTTCCAGCCTAATTTCCTCCCTTTCTCCCCTGAGTTCAATCAGTCAAGTCACACTGGCCTCTTTGCTCTTCTGCTTTGCTCTTCCCTATGATTAGCTGTCTGACAAAAGCCCTAACTTCATTTTAATCTTACCTCAAATGGTATTTATTCAATGGGACCCACTCTGATCATCCTATTGGGGCCCTCATACACTCCATACCCACTTCACTCTCCTTTCATTTCCCCATGACACATAACACCTTCTGAAATCCCATATCATTTATTTATTCTCTTTATTGTATATTACCTGCTCCCCTAGTTGGATATAATCTTTACAAAATCAGTGTATCATCTCTTAATGATGCCTTCTGAACATCTATAACAGTACCTGGCATACAACACATATTTTTTCATTGTTAAATCAATCTTTCTAGTCTTCTTTCATGAGGAATTAACTTAGCTGATTTCCCTTTGCAGAAAACTCATAGGAAGTCTCTTTGTTTTTGCAAGACAACTTATTTTTGCCCCACTTACCCAGTTTGGTTTAATTTGATTTGCTGTGGTATAGGTTCAACCAGGAGTTGTCATGAAGAAAAATGTTAACCTTATAAAGAAATAATAGCCTCTCCCTCATATTATTATGTGAACAGGAGTGAAATTTTCTCCTGTAGTGTTACCATCTGTGCCCACTTAAGTTTGGAACCACTGGAAGTGTGGCTAGAATCTGCTATTCTTTTCCAACTCACATACCCAACACCAGGAACCCTCTTCTTTATAAACCCTCCTGTTTATATGATTTCTTTAAAAAAAAAAAAAAAGCACACATAGCATACTGAGAATCTAATTACTTTTCCCCAAACAGCAATGATGAAGACTTTGGGGACTTTAGGTATCTTACTAGTAATTAAGGTATAGTGTAAAATTGTCTATAGGGGCAAAATAAGAAAAATACCATTATGATCATTTTCCACAAAATAGTACTACCATTATAATTTTCCATAATATTAAATCCCTATAACTGGATAATGTTGAAATTTTTTATTATTGCTGTTGTTTTTATTGTTGTATTTAAATGATGTTAATGTGAACTTCATTACATAACTACATAAATTTAAATACCATACAATTAGAGAAATAAGAGAAGCAATTGTTCAAAAAAGCCTGAAATCTTAAAAGAGCATAATATCTAAAAGTTTTACTTTTAAAATTTTATTTATTTATTTATTTATTTATTCTGCTCTGGGTCTTCACTGCTGCACCAGCTTTTCTCTAGTTGCAGTGAGTGGGGCCCACTCTCTAATTACGGTGCATGGGCTTCTCATTGCAGTAGCTCCTCTTGTTGTGAAGCACTAGCTCTAACACACTTGAGCTTCACTAGTTTCAGCACTTGCACTCAGTAGTTGTGGTTCTTGGGCTCTAGAACAGAGGCTCAGTAGTTGTGTGCCTGGGATTACTTGCTCTGAGCATTTGGATTTTCCTGGCTTGGGGATTGAATCTGTGTCTCCTGCAATGGCAAGCAGATTCTTTTACTCTGAGCCACCAGGGAAGACCTTAAAAGTTTTGCTTTTTATCGCTTTCTATAAAATGTCATCATAATGTAATCAATTAACAATAATATCAAGTGATTCATTTTTTTCTAATCATTCTGCATTTATTTTGCTACCACACAAATTTCAGCCAGCTTTCTTGGTGAAGAGATTCACAGAAATTCAGCCATGAAAATTATTATATAAATCATTTAAATCTACAAATAAAACATCCAGTGCTAATATGGCTGTTATTAAGTCAGTGTTAATAACAGTGTTAATAACATGGTTGGATTAATCACTGTTTCTCTCTTATCTTCTAAAAACTTTCCTGAAAGAAATAAGGAGAGAAAGAAGCATAAATCCAAACTTTATTTCAAAACTAATATTAGAAAAAGTCTGAATCCCAAAACAATAAAATAGAAATAAACATTCAGAAAACAATGGAGGCAAGAGAAGGGAGTAGGAAGATGTTAAGAAAGGAAGTCCATTTCTGCAAAGTTAAGAAAAGCTGCCAAATTTCTCTTTTTAAAGTAAGTAGCACAGGTTAAGATATGAGCCAGACAGCAGCAGGAAATTTTCTTGACCTTATTTGGTTCCTAGAGCAGAGCAGTCAGTGTGGACTAAAAGAAGTAAGCTGAATTAGACAGAAGTTATTTCTGGTTGGGGGCAGTGATGTAGAGAATAATTCTGCATATTTGAAGGAAATAGTCTGTTATTAAAGCTGTGAGAACAGATATAGAGCCGCACATCTCAGCTGTTTTACAAAGGGAGAAATCACCTCACTTCTAAAGTGGGATCAAAAATGCTACAGCCCAGTCTCGATGCATGAGACAGGGCACTCAGGGCCAGTGCACTGAGATGACCCTGAGGGATGGGATGGGGAGGGAGGTAGGAGAGGGCTTCAGGATGGGGGACACATGAACACCCATGGCTGATTCATGTCAATGCATGGCAAAAGCTACTACAATATTGTAAAGTAATTAGCATCCAATTAAAATAAATTAATTAATTTTAAAAAATGCTACAGCTAAACTTATGCTTTTGGCAACAGTAGGTTGCGCTATTTTATATAAACCTCAGGTTGGAAACGAAAGGTTGGTCAATGTATTAAAAATCCTTCTGAAGGAGCCAGAGAGCTAACAAGGCATTGAGGATTTTCAGGACCAAGATCCAGAAGAAAAGGGCAGTATAGGAAACAGCGTCCAGCATTTTTCACCATTTTTCTACTTGAGATACCTACATACTTTGATTTATTGTTTTATTTTATTGCACTCCATGGATACTGTGTTTTTTGTTGTTGTTACAAAATTGTAATGCTGTTACAACCTTGAAAGGTCTGTGACAACCTGGCACAAGGTCTAACTAAGCAAGCCTGTCAGCTCCATTTTCCCAACAGCATTTGAATCACCTGTCACATATTCGTAATTCTCACAGTATTTCAAAATTTTCCAGTACTTTATATTTGTTATGGTGACCTGTGATCAGTGATCTTTGTTGCTATTACTACAGCTCACTGAAGAGTTCAGGTGATAGTTAGCATTTTTTTAGCAATAAAGTATTTTTAATTAAGGTACATGCATTTTTTTAGGCATAATACTATTGTACAATTAATAGATTACAGTAGAGTGTACATATAACATTTACACGCACTGGGAACCAAGTATTCATGTAACTTGCTTTATTGTCATATCATCTTTATGGTGGTGGTCTGGAAACCCACAATATCTCTGAGGTCTGCCTGTATTGGCATGTTCTGAAAAGAAATCAAAAGAAAATACTTGAGAATTTTTCCTTTATCTTAACATTAATGATTATTTTTATATCACTAAGATCTTGTGGACCACCACACTTAAACTGTTATACCTTTGTGGCAATTTTGTGTGTGTGTGCCCTGCTAAGTCATTTCAGTTGTGTCCCACTCTTTGTAAACCTATGGACTATAGCTCACCAGGCTCCTCTGCCCATGGAACTCTCCAGGCAAGAATACTGGAGTAGGTAGCCATTCCCTTCTCCAGCGGATCTTCCTGACCCAGGGATCAGATCCGGGTCTCGTGCATTGCAGGCAGATTGCTTACTGTCTGAGCTATCAGGGAAGCCCAATTAATAGGAAGGAGAACTCAATTCAAAACATTATTATGGTGAGAAAAACAAATCAAAACCTTAATCACACCCTTCTCTGTTCATAGCCTGATTTTTCTACACTATCAACATATCTTGGTGTTAACATAAGTACATAAAAATTAATGATCATCCTTGATGCCTCTCACCTTCCTACCACACAGCTATCAGTAAATAATCAAAGTTGAGTGTTCAAACTACATCCAGAATCTAACTGCTTCTCCTATCCCCACCATTATTACCCTTGTCTAGGCTCCCATCAATTCTCATCCAAAAGATTATAAGGAAATCCATTTCATCCTTGCTCCCCTACTCTCTGTTCTCAATACAGTAACATTGTGATTCCTTCACCACAGAAGTCAAGTCAGTTCTTCCCTCAAATGCCCCCTATAATACTAATCACTCAGAGTAAGTACTGAAAGCATTCAGCCAAACAGAATGCCCATGACATGACTATCACCAACTTTCTGCCTTTATTGCCTGCCGCCCACTTCATGACTCACTGAGTTCCAGGCACATGGGACGTCTTACTGGAACAACACTCTAGACCAATACTCTCTCATTCTCTGTCATTTCTACATAAAAGTATGTAGAAATACTTTCACATACTTGCATGACTCACTTCCCTACTTCCTCTGGCATTCTGCTGAAATGTCATTTCTTGAAGAAGATTTCATAGACCCAATCTTACAAAAGAGTGCCCACTGACACATGCTTATTCTTGCTTATTCTGTGTTTTATCTTCTGAAAAACATATGCATTAACTTGTTCATCTTATCTTTACAAACCTTTTCAAATGAAAAAGATCCAGGTCCTCATGTCAGGTACTCATGGATCTTTTCCAAGGTAGTATCCTCTGCAAATTGAACACTGCTTGCTAAAAAATATATTTCAAGTGAATGAATGACTAATGAAGAGTAATTGGAATCATATATGTGAAGAACACAGTTACTAATGGAACAAATTTCTGATACGAAAAGAAAATTCAAGAAATGAGTCAAAAGTATTAAAATGAGAAATAAATGTCATAAACATAAAATGGAGTTTTGATTTTTTTTCTAGTGCTGCCAATGATTTTCATTAGGCAGCTTCAGTTTCCTCCCAAACACCCTGCTCAGAGCCAACTTCACTTCCTTATTCCTCAGGGTGTATATCAAAGGATTCAGCAGCAAAGTGACAGTGGTGTGTATGACAGCCACATACCGTCCCTGTGATACAGATGTGGCAGAGGCAGGGGGGATGTAGGTGAGCCCCACAGTTCCATAAAACAGAGATACCACCATGAAATGGGAGGCACATGTGGACAGAGCCTTGTGGAGCCCACAGCAGGTCCGGTTCTTGAACAGAAGGAAGCTGATAATATACAAGTAGGAGAGGAAAGTGAAGAAGCATGGTACCATAGCTAAGCTGCCAGTGACAATAAAAATGAGCCACTGATTGAGCCGAATGTCACCACGAGCTAACTCTAAGAGGGGCTTCACATCACAAAAGAAGTGATTGAGTTTCAGAGAGTGGCAAAAGTTCAGACGTGCAGTCATGACAGAATGCATCAGAGCATAGAAGAAGCTGGTGATCCAGGCCACAGTTGCCAGAATACACGCCTTGAGGTTCATGATAACAGTGTAGCGAAGTGGATAACAGGTGGCCACAAAGCGGTCAAAACCCATCATGGCCAGCAAGATGGACTCAGTGCAGCCCAGAAAGTGGAAAAAATGTAGCTGAGTGATGCAGCCCAGGAAAGACACGGCCTTGTGAGCAGAGAGGAGGTTTGCCATTAGTATGGGCAGTGTCACTGAAGAATAGCAGATATCCAGACAAGAAAGATTTCCCAGGAAAAAATACATAGGGGAGTAGAGTCTTGGCTCCGAGATGACAACCACTAATTTGGATCCGTTTCCAAACAGATCGATCATGTATATAATCAGGAGGGTCATAAGGAGAACAGGCTGCAACTCCTGAGTGGAGGTCAGTTCCAGCAGGAGAAACTCATTCACTGTGGTAACGTTCTCCATCGCTCTGAGAAGGATTGATAACAGTGGCATTAGTAAAGCTGCTCTAGCAGACTGTATGGGTTAAATGAAGCAAGTTCATCATCTGAAAGTATATAAGGATGATCTACGGTGAGTAAAATGGTTAGAAATGCTAAAATTAAATTCACTTGCAATATAATTAAGAACAGAAATATATGATAAATTCTGAGTCAGTGTGATATGTGTGATACATAGAACAAAGAAGTATATTTAGGATGCTGAGCTAAGCCTATAAAGCAGCTCATATAGAATAAAGGCAGATATTCAGTGAACACAGTAAGAGAACAGGACTCAGTTTTAGCCTCATTGTAGCATTAAAATTAATGTATCTAAAAAGAGTCTTGTCAGATATATTTATAAAAATTAATTTCTGGGTACAAATAGAAGCTTAGCAATAGTCCTAAATATCTGCTTTTAAAAAAGAGTAGGTTCTCCACAACCTAAAACTTTGTAAAACTAGAAGACATTTTTTAAAATCCACAAATTTCAAGTCATGTGTAGGCAGAGGGAATACAAATCAGCAGAATTGGTGTCAGCGTCAGAAGAGGGCATCACAGCAACAGGGCTATTTATGCAGGAAAATCCCAAAATACCAAGCTGTTTAACAGCAAGAGAATATTGAAAACAGCAAAAAAATGTTCAGTCTCAGAAAAGAGTACCTCACACTGAGAGCGAATTTCTCCAGAATGTAGAAAAGAGCAAGTCAATGTGCTTGTAATGATGGAATGCAGAGAAAAGTACATTACTACAGAGGCACTAAGAATGTTGCAATACAAGAGGGGACCAATTTGCCAAGAATCTGGGGAAAATATCCTATCCCCTTTCCCATAAACCTCCTGCTATAACTTGCCCCACAAATTCAACTTGTTCATAGATAAACAATAAATATGAAAACTTCTGCATCTACATGAAAGTACAATAAGAAAAAAACAGATAAATAGAAAATCATTTCTTAATCAAATATATTTGTTCAGAAAAAAAAAATTTGAAGTGAAACAGAAAACTTCAGCACAACATTCCTAAGTGAAGCTACTAAAACTATAACATAAATTTTAATGAAAAAATATACAAATATTCAAAACAGAATTTCAAATTTAAACACAATGATATGCTCTTTTGATGATGATTAAAATGTTTGAGACATTATATTTGCCCGAGGGTGGTAAAATACACACAGTTAATAGCAATAACTATTAAAAATCTCACACTGAAAGCAATTCCACTTTCTAGATTGTCCTTCAGATGTGTTTGCAAATGTCAAAAATTATGTATTTGCGATGATATTTATTTAAGCATCGCCATATGAAAGATTACAAGCAAACTAAATGACCATACAAGACTAGTTAAATAATTTTCAGTACATAGGAAATAGTAAAACGAGGCAGCTCTTTATATACTGTTTTTCATCTCTTGCATAAAAAAACACTCACAAGTACACAGGTAGAAATGCATATGTGCTGCTATATCTACTTCATACAAAAGACGCATGATTAAACAGATTAAGAAAATCAAAGCTTTTCCAACTAAAAAATTGTGCCATAAACCCACTTGTTCCATCCTATAATTTTGACAAATTATATTCAAAGAGATTCCCCAGCTACTGTCACTCACCCTTTGTAATGGTCTCAATTTCCTTCTATAAAACACACACACATACACGAAACACCAAAAAAAAAAAAAAAAGCCACACATTTGTACACATACAAAAACAAAAACCTTCCTTCTTACCTATTCTCTTATGTTCTACCTACTGATGGTGGCAATCACCCTATTCTTTACTCCTCTGTGTACATACCTTAGAAAAAATATATGGTTTTGGTGCACAAGGAAACCCAAGAATAGGGACTATAATATGTTGATTATCCCTTTGTACAAAATTATCAGAAAGATTTTAGCTGCTCAGAGTCTTATATGACAAATATCGTATCCCTAAGAGTAAATATAAATCACAGAGGACTTGGCCTTCATTCCCATTCTAAGCACAAAATAAGCACATTGAATCCCCTCTGAACTCTCCCTAGAGATGTTCCAAGCATAGATGTCTAGGGATCTCTTCTCAAAGGGTTATTCTCTCTACTTTAATCTTTCAATAAATAGTTATTTTGGTTTTTTAAAATCTATTTGGTAGAACATTTTGCTACATTTAACTAAAAAAAGAATATTATGCAGAGCCAGTGATTTCCACTGAAAGATTAAAGAAATAGTAAATATGACCATTTTTAAACAGTGCAGCTCCTATCACTGGAAACTCTTAATGGCTTGTGGATCCAAAGCGTGTCATTGTTTAGAGAAATATATTAAGAAATTAAAAGATGATAAAGTTTAAATTGAACCATTTTGACAAGACAAGGTGATTGATTTAATCTGAGAAATGTCAGAGCAAAAGAAACCAACAACAAAATAAGGGCTTTATAGTCACCAAAATGAAAAATAAAGTACCCTGTTAGACTCAAAACAGATCCTGTCTATAAATGGAAGAAAAATTGACAGATTTTTCTTAAAATCTGCTTTAGCCAAAAATTTCTTAATAATGATTAATTATAGATGCATACAACAAAACTCTCAGACTCTGGAACAAGATCACCTGGAGTTAGAATCCTGGCTCTGCTCATAGTGTGACCACAGTTAAGTTACTTTTCCTTTCTGGTCTCTCGTTTTCCTCTTCTGTAAACAGATGATAATAATGAAACCAACATGATTTGATTGATGTGATGACTACGGTTAAATAAATTAATATCTGTAAGTGAACAAACTCTGTATAAGTGATTATACACACACATACACACAATCATGGCTACAAAGAATTCTGAATAAGGGTTATAAAGACATTTTGCAAGAAACAGAGAATTTGTGATGTTAAGAATCATAGTCTGGAAACCTCGATCACATATCTAGAATTTTATCCAGTTCTACTACTGCAGGATGACATTTGCCAAAGGATTACTTTTCATCCAATTTAAAATATATTTTCTTTCATGGATATTGACAAGCAGATTCTAAACTAACAAAAAAGAATAACAGAGGTTCTGGTTCAAGATGGCAGAGTAGGAGACCCTGAACTCACCTCTTCCCATGGACACACACAATCTATAGCTACACAGAAAAGAAAATCAGAAACTAGTTGAAGAACTGTTACACATCAAATCAATGAGAAACATTCCACACTGAATCAGGCAGAGAGACCAAGATGCAATCTGGCCAAACACTCTATTCCCAGCATGGCAACCCACAACTCCCAGCTTCTCACTGAGGAGTGAAGAGTTTAGACTCCACATCTGGCACCCCAACTCTAAAGAATTTCACTTGAGGAGCAAACCCCCAGACATCTAACTTTGAAAAACAAGGCTTGCATGTGTGAGACCTACAAAGCTATACAGAACTAAGAGAGAGTTCTTAAAAGGCTCACAGGACCTCACTCTGGCTAACTGACACCCCATTACTCCCCAAAGCTCAGAAAAGAGGCAGCAGATTGCAATTTGTCCAGTCTTAGGGAATTCCCTGGTGATCCAGTGGTTAAGACCGAAGTCCTTCCTAGAGTGACCCTCTCACGTTCTCATGGAAGGACTAGACATAGGAGGTGAAAACAGCAAAGGAAGCCGCAGGAGACTTTCTTGCATCAAAATGCTTTTTTAAAAATCAAGTTGTGGAATTCCATGGTCATCCAGTGGTTAGGTCTTGGAGTTTCCAATGCAGAGGGTGCAGGTTCAATCCCTGGTCAAGGAACTGAGATCCCACATGCCATATGGCACAGTCAAAATAAAAAAATAAAAATAAAAAAAAAAAACAGACAGGGAAAAAAAAAAAAACTCACATAGAATGAAATGTGTCCAGTCTTCACGTGAAGAAGATCTATTTGCTTATTTTAAAGGCTTGACCTAAGTGGTAGGCTTCTTATCTAACACACTTCTAGAGGCCAACTACAAAACTCTCCATAGACAGAGGCCTTAGCAGACACCATCTCTTTTCTATCCCTCTGCCTCATTCAGATTGCCAATATATCCCAACATCCAGGGGACACCCCTTGACCATTTGACTCTAGTGGCCAGCAGGGCTCACGTCTTTTGGCTCCCACAGGTCTGTACCAAACAGAGCAACAATTCTTAACTGGCTATCTCCTTTGGCACAGCACAGAGACAGACAGAAACATCCATTCTTTCTGTGAAATAGGACTATTTGCTTCCCTTAAAAGCTACAGCCTAAGAGGCAGGCTTCTCATTTATCACACAGCTAGGGGGCAAGTACAATCCTTTGCAGAGCTCAGGGAGTCAAACGGATGCAATCTTCAGGCTATAGCTCTGCCCTAGCTCAGAACTCTGGTGTTTCTGAGAAAGAAACATCTTTCTAGTGTTCTGGTTTTTGTTGCTGACACCCAGAGACCACATAACCCAGATAGCCTGCTCTGGTCAGAGGGGCTTGTGTCTTTGGGCTTACCAGGACAGTCACAAACAAAGAAACTGTTCTTAACTGGCTACCACCCCAGGGCTCAGTGAAGGAGAAGCAAACAAACTCACTTCCTACAGACATCCACTGAAGGAAGTCTATAGACATTCATTGAAAACTACTGCCTGGGAGTCTGGCTTCCAATTATCCTGCATCCAGATGCTGATGGAGACATTTATTATAAATCTCAGTTTTAATATGTCTTCCCTTTTCAAGGTATACAACAAGGAATTTACCAATAAATTGAGTACATTTTCTAGCATTTAGATCAGCTGATCTTTTTCCAATTAATAAATTGATATGAGAACATCTGACATATATGATAGTAGAATGGCCAGAATAGAAAAGAAATAGATAAATCATTTATCATGTAGTAAGTGCCTGCTTTCATCCCTCCCTAGCTTTCTTATCTCTTCTTAGTTCTCTGTAGCATCTAATTACCCTGACATGTGTACTTATGAATTTGTGCATTGTGTGAGATTGTAGAATTTATTTTGCTTAGTCTTGCTTCCTACACCTAATATGCTGCCTGACACAATATATATTCAATGACTATCTCTTAAATAAGTGAGTAGGTAAATAAAAACTAAGCAAATAATGACACATAGTTGAGTGCAGAACACGGTTATGGGGCTATAAATTCCTGAGGGAAAACCATGCAGACCATTTATTAGAGTGAAGGGATAAAAATCTTAATTGGAGTCAGATAGAAGCCTCAATCTCAGTGGCGCTGCCAGCAGTCTTTAAATAACTTGCTCCCGAAGGTTTTCTTCAGTGCCAGCCTCACTTCTTTATTCCTAAGAGTGTATATCAGTGGATTCAGCACTGGAGTGACTGCACTATAGACGATGGCCACCATCTGGTCCTGAGTCATGGAAGTGGCTGAGGCAGGACGAATGTACGTGAAGCCTACAGGTCCATAGAAAAGACACACCACTGTGAAATGGGAGGCACAAGTGGACAAAGCTTTGTGGAGTATTCTGCAGGACTTATGCTTGAGCAGAAGGGAGCAAATAATGTACAAGTAGGAGAGAAGCGTCAGGAAGAAAGCTCCCATAGATACGCTGCCTGTGACAACAGAAAGAAGCCATTGGTTGAGCAGTGTGTTACTGCAGGCCAGTTCCAAGAGGGGCTTGACATCACAGAAGAAGTGATTGAGCTCTTGAGAGCGGCAAAAGTTCAGGCGTGCAGTCATGACAGAATGTACCAGAGCGTTAAAGATGCTGGTGATCCAGGCCACGGCTGCCAAGAGAATACATACCTTGGGGTTCATAATGACAGGGTAACGAAGTGGGTTGCAGATGGCAGCGAAGCGATCAAAAGCCATAACAGCTAGTAAGATGGCCTCTGTGCTTCCCAGAAAGTGGAAGAAGTATAGCTGAGTGATACAGCCCAGGAATGATATAGCCCTGCGAGCGGAGAGGAGGTTTATAAGGACTTTGGGCAATGTCACTGAAGAGTAGCAGATATCCAGGCAAGAAAGGTTTCCCAGGAAAAAATACATGGGGGAATGCAGTTTGGGTTCCAAAATCGCAATCACTAATATAGCTCCGTTTCCAACCAAGTTTATCAAGTAAATGATTAAGAAAATCACAAAGAAGAAAGGCTGCAGCTGCTGAACACTGGTCAGGCCAAGTAACAGAAACTCATTTACTGTAGTGACATTCTCCATTGCTTTGGGGAGCAAATGTAATGATGACAGTGAGTTAGTTTTTTGAATTTTACACTGTGGGAATTAAGTGAAGCAAGTTTATTATTTGGAAAAGCCAAACGGTGAGCTCCAGTGTGGAGAATATTTAGAAGTGGTAAGTAAACAGCTTTACCACTCCTAAATATGAGTCAAACATCTTTTTACCACTTCAGAATTTATCATGTACTAATAAAAACAGCTTATAATGAGTAAGTCAGATATAGATAAAAGACACTTTTTTAAAGCATAAAATGTAAAACATGATTATATCTTATTTACAACATTAGAATTAGAGGTTCGAAAAAAATTAGAGGCTAGAAAAATTTAAAACATACAAAGGAAATAATTGTTCAGCTTATGATTCTCAGTTCTGGCAGTAAAAGTGATATAGCCTAGTGAGGATTTCTTCTTTTCTCCTAAGATATTTTAAAGCCTCAGGAAATTAACGCATCCTTCCTAGAAGCCTAAACTTTCAGCAAAACTAAGAAACATAAAATCCAGAATCTTCAAATATTGTGTTTAAGCAGAGGGAATAAAAACAGCATTTAGCATCAGTAGTTACAAGACTGCAGCACAGTGGTGGGTTTGTGTGTGTAGTTGAGAAAAACTTGAAAGAGTAAAAAGTGTTAACAGGAAGAGAATTTTGAAAACATTCCCGATTTTTCAGGCCTAGGAAAAAATGCCCTAACTTTATTGGGAATTTCTACGAGAGGAGGAGAATTAGAACAAGATAAAGCATAAGCATTGAAAGAGAAAGGAAAAATATATATTAAATGCTTTGCCATTTGTAAAAAAATAATCACCACCTTATTAACAGAAGAGGGAGCCCTTGAATTGAGGAATGGAAAAACCACCTGGTATACCCCCTCCCTGGTGGCTCAGATGGTAAAGAATCTGCCTGCAGTGTGGGAAAGATCCCCTAGAGAAGGGAATGGCAACCCACTCCAGTATTCTTGCCTGGAGAGTACCATGGACAGAGGAGCCTGGTGGGCTACAGTCCATGGGGTTGCAAAGAGTCAGACATGACTGAGCGATTAAGCAGGAGCCTACCCACCCTCACCCACACTAACATTCCCCTGCTAACAACTGGTCCAGAATATCACAACCCAATGTAAGCTCCCAATAAAATAGCTTCAAAAGTTGACAGAAATAACAAAGAGTACAATTCACAATCCTAATAGAAGTTTTTCTATGGACTTCCCTCCTAGCTCATTCGGTAAAGAATCTGCCTGCAATGCAGAAGACGTGGGTTTGATTCCTAGATCTGGAAGATCCCCTGGAGAAGGAAATGGCAACCCACTCCGGAATTCTTGCCTGGAGAATCCCATGGACAGAGGAACCTTGCGGGCTACAGTCCATGGGGTTGCAAGAGTCAGACACGACTGAGTGACTTTCACCACTACTTTCACTTCACTCACTAATAGAAGCTTTTAACATCTCTCTCTCTCTCTCTGCCTTATAGAAAAAGCAAAAAAAAAAAAAGTAAGAATATAAAAATCTGAAAAACATAATTTACAAATTTGATTGATATATATAAACAGCTCAGTAAGAAAAGAATTCACACCCACAAAAAAATAGCAAAATACAGATGGAGAGAATTTATCACTACACTAAAATTATACACTAAAGGAAATTCTCTAGTCAGTAAGAAAAGATCCTAAGCAGAAGAACGGAAATGCAAGAAGAAGTGAAGAATATCAGAATGGGTATGTGTCTATATACATGTAAGGAAAAATTGACCCACTAAAAGTGAAAAATTGACCCACTAAAAGTGAAAAATGACTATACAAGGCAATAATGACTATGACTTGTGGATGTTAATACTATGTAGAATAGAATACACAAATGGAAAAAGAAAAGAAGTCACATTATTTTTAATGGCACATTAAACATTTACAAAATCAAGATAGGTTGAGGTTTTTTTTTTTTCAGCATCAAAAATTTTAATAGATTGAGTCATTCAAAGAATACGCTTTGACTATGGTAAATTTTTTAAAAAGTAAGAAAAAGATATCCAGAAATGCACTAAATGCTTGAAATAAAGCAACACACAACTAAATAATTCATAGATAAAGGAAAAATCCAAATAGATTTTTTTAATATTTTAGCCAAATCATAATGAAGATGAGACATAACAAAACTTTTAGTATGTAGCTAAATAAATAGAGATTTTATACCTTGAATTCATATCTTAAAAAGAAGACATATTAAAAATAAGTACTCTAAAGTTGTATTTCAAAAAACTAAATGAATGAATGAATAAAACCAGCACCTCAAATCTAAAGAAAGCAAAAGAAAGGAAATAATGAAAATAATAACATGAACCATTAAAATAGAAACAAAAAGTGCAGTAGAGAAAAGTCAATAAAGTGAAAACTTAGTTATCTGAAAAGATTGTGAAAGTAATAAACTCCTGTAAGACTTAAAGAGAGAGAGCTCAAATTATCAATTTAAAAGGTAATATCGCTATGGATATTATCAATGTCAAAAATTATAGAAGATCTTTATGAGCAAATTTATGCCAATAAATTTAACAATCTGGATGACATTTACAAATTACTTCAAAACAAAAGTAAATTACTAAAACTAACAGTAAAAGAAAGAAAATTTGAATAGTTTGATATCTATATAGGAAACTGTAGCTGCTATTTAAGACCTTCCCCAAAAGAAAATGCCAAATCCAGATTTCTACCAAACAGTTAATGAAGAAATAATAATTTACACATAGTCTCCTAAAGAAAGAAAAAAAGAATACTTCTCAACTTCTTTTATAAGGCTAGCATAACCTTGATGAAAGTAGTGAAAGTCACTCAATCATATCTGACTCTTTGTGACCCTATGGACTATACATTCCATGAAATTCTCCAGGCCAGAATACTGGAGTGGGTAGCAGTTCCCTTTTCCAGGTATCTTCCCAACCCGGGTCTCCCTCATTGCAGGCAGATTCTTTCTTACTTCCCGCAAGGGAAGCCCGAAGCCCCCCGAAAAGAATACTCTCAACTTCTTTTATAAGGCTAGCATGACCTTGATACCAATACTTGAAAAAGGACTTAACAGAAAGGAGATGTGCAGATTACCCTGTTTCATGACTACAGATGCAAAATTCCTTTCTCACTGTCTCTTATGTGACTCTGTGCAAATCACCATCATCACTCATTTGAATTATTGGAATGATCTTATTTCCACTCTTGTCCAGTCTCCTATTCTCAAGGCAGCATCCGGGATTATTCTGTTAAATGTGTCTAATGATTTAAGCTTCCAGTTCTACTCTATCCCTGGATTACTCAGCCACATTGATCTCTATGTTGCTCCTAAAACACTGACTACATTCTCATCTCAAGGTCTGTGCACCAGCTCTCTACTTATATGAAGCATTCTTATAGTTAATAAATTCACGTTTAATTCCCACAGCTCTTTCAGACCTTTGCCCTACAGCTACACCCTCATCGTGAATTTCTCTGATTGTTTTGTTCAGTCACTAAGTCCTGTACAACTCTTTGTGACCTGATGGGCTGCAACATGCCAGGCTCCTCTGTCCTCCACTATCTCCTGGAGCTTGCTCAAATTCAGGTTCATTGAGTCGGTGATTCTATCTAACCTTCTCATCCTCTGTCACCCTCTTCTCTTGCCCTCCATCTTTCCCAGGATCAGGGTCTTTCCCAGTGAGTCAGCTCTTCACATCAGGTGGCCAAAGTATTGTAGCTTTAGCTTCAGCAACAGTCCTTCTAGTGAAGAGTCAGGGTTAATTTCCTTTAGGATTGACTGATTTGATCTCCTTTCTGTCCAAGGGACTCTCAAGAGTCTTCTCCAGATTAAATTACAAAAAAATATAAATAAATAAAAGCATATCCTTTCTTACTATGTTGTTATCAATGGCACTTATCTTAATCTGCTGTACTGGATTTTATTAAATATGTTTTGCAGTGTCAAACACACACACACAAAACTATTGTCTATTTTATTCACTACTGCAACCCAGCACCTAAAACAGTGTCTGGAACATTTTTTTGGTGCTCTCTCTATACTTACTGAATTAGCTACTGGATTGTGATTACCTGTTCAATCATTATCAGCTACAAAAAACTATCCTCAAAAGGTCAGATTTGTCTTCCTTTGAACATTTTCACCTAAAATCTATCCATACTATTCTCCTGAATGTGATGCTACACTCACAAAAGACTCTTTCAGTTTATCAGAGGACATGGCAACATAGAAAGTGAGCAATGAATATTTGTGATTAAGTAAATAACTTTTAGCCATATAGGGCCCATTTTAGCAATTCGTTTTTGTCATGGACTGTTCTCAAAGACACTGGTGATTCTTAATGATTAATTGCTGTCTATAAACTGAAGGGTTAATAAGGTAGCAGAGATGTGCCTGCAAACGGGTCTCTCTGCTCAGGCTGAGCGTCCTTGCATACAAGGCATTCTGCCAAAGAGTCTGGACACAGCCTTGAGTTTAATGGTCCCTTGCAAACGAGGGAGCATTCCCTTCTTGAGATAAGAGGGAGATGAGGGCTTTGTGCAGACTCTGCAGTAGACAGAGATTTCACTCCCCTTTGCTGTACGATAACAGGTATGCACCTGCACTGTACTGAAAAGGCTTATTCTTACAGTCTGGAATTCTGCCTAAGGAGGGCTTTATAATAATAAACGGCAATTAGTTTGCCCAGTTCTGTTCCTCTGGCCAGAGTGGTGTCCTGTCTGTCTCTTGTGTGTCTTGTATGTTCTGTGTCATTTCACAACGTGGGGCTCGAGTGAAACCGAGAGAGGTAAGAAACCCCTGGGGGATTTTAGATCCATAGCAGGGGAGCTTTCGGAAACATGGGGAATTGCTCACCCTAGTGGAAAAAATTGCTAGGTGAATTCTTGTACATAATCATGGGGAATTCTTCACCCTAGCAGATGGGAACTTTCAAAAGTTCATGGTTCAAAAAACCATGGGGAAATCCTGCTAGGAAGAAATGAATGTTCATTACGGGCACAATATGTGAATTTATATATTAAATCACGTGACAAAATTTATGTAATGCTATAACACAGGCTTTGACTTTGCTATCTACTGATAATGAGACTAAATCTAATGCTTTAATGAAGGAAGAGGCAATTTATGAGGATATGCCAAATGTTGGTGGAATTTCTGCATTGCCTAAAAGTAAGGATACAAATAAGCCTCCTCCTGGAAATGGTGAAACATCTGATAGTTCAGAATCAGATTCGGAGGCTTCTTCGGTTTCATCAGAGGAGGGCAAAGAGATTAAAGAAATGACCCATCTATTCCGGGAATAGTGGAAATCCCGTAAGGAGGAGAAAAAATCTACACCTTCTGCTCCTCCTTGTGCTTCTCTTCTCCCCACTGCAGTTGATCGGCCCGATGTGGGCAGGGGACATTGTCCGTTCTCCTTTCCTTTGTCTATGCCCCATGATGATGACTTGTCTGCTCCCCCTGGTGGGTTTATTGATCCTCCACAATTGTTTCCCATTCAGAGACAGCAGGATGGCAATGTGATAAATGTTCAATATGCTCCTTTGGAATATAAATTTTTTAAAGATCTTAAAGCTGCAGTAGCGCAATACGGTCCTCAATCTCCCTTCGTTTTGGCTACGTTGAAATCATTGGAAAAAGGCAAATTAATCATTCTGTTAGATTGAGAATCTATTGCCCAAGCTGTCTTGGAGGGCTCTCAATGGTTGCAACTTCGTAGCTGGTGGGAAGAAGAAGCTAGAAAGCAGGCTCAGATTAATGAGGGACAAAATCCCCCTGGTCCTCTCGAGGATGAAATAATGGGAGAGGGCCAATATTGGGCTTTAAGAGAACAGGCTCAATATTCTGATCAGGACTTACAACAAGTCCGCCAAGTCTTTTTACAAGCATGGCGCCGTGTAGTGCCTACTGGCCAAGCCCAGCCCTCCTTTGTTAAAACAATGCAAGGCCCTAATGGGCCATATACTGATTTTCTAGCAAGATTGAGGGTAGCTGTGGAACAGGCTGTAGGGAGGGATGAAATCTCAGGCATATTATTACAAACTTTGGCATTTGAAAATGCAAATCATAAATGCAAGCATATACTGGGACCTTTAAAGGGACAGGGTGCATCTATAGCTGAATATATCAGAGCCTGTTCGGGAGTAGGAGGAACTGAGCATCAGGCTAATGTCTTTGCTACAGCCTTGGCCAAGGTTATGAGACCACCAAAGGGAGGTAACTGCTTTCATTGTAAAAGACCTGGTCATTAAAAACAAACAAAAAAAAGTGTCAAAAATTAAAAGCTGATCAAGGTGCAATTCGTAAAGACAGATCTCTTGCTGAAAAAAATAAGACTCCTCCTGGACTTTGCCATCGGTGTGGAAAGGGGTTTCATTGGACTAATGAATGCAAATCTAAAACAGATAAAATGGGCAACCCAATACCAGGAAACTATCCTACGGGCCTGAGTCCTTGGGGCCCAGGAACAATACCGGGGACTTCTCCTCCTTGCCCTCCTCCCATTCCATCTGCCCCAACCCTGTTCCTTCTCAACAACCATTACGAGTCAATGCCCCATTAAAAGGACCTCAGATGATGACTTCGGACTTACGGTCTGCTACTTCAGGGAGTGTTACTGCTGATTTGCCACTAGCTGATAATGTTCTTTTGTCACCAGGGGGAGGCATTTATAAATTAAAAACAAATGTATTTGGACCACTGCCTAAAGGCACTTTTGGCTTGATATTAGGCCGTAGCAGCGCGGCTTTGAGAGGTTTAACCATAATTCCTGGGGTAATAGACTCTGACTATGTTGGGGAAATTTTAATTATGGCCTCTACTTCTACCACACTTTCATTGATAGCTGGAGAACATATTGCTCAAATACTTCTCCTACCTTATCACCCCTTTTTGGCTCTTCCTAATGAACGAGCAGGAGGATTTAGAAGTACTGGGCGACATATATTTTGAAAAATGCTTATTAAAGATTCTCACCCTGTTCTCTCTTTGATTATACAAGGAAACAACTTCGAGGGACTAGTAGATACAGGGGCAGATGTTTCAATCATTTCTTCTCAACAATGGCCCCAAGATTGGGGAAAAGAAAAAAAACCCTTTAATGCTGATGGGATTGGTCTCCATTGCAGATGTCTGGAAGAGTACCCATCCCTTGCAGTGTCAATTCCATAATGGAAGATCAGTGTTTGTTATTTTTTATATTGTAAATATACCTATAATATATAGGGGAGAGATCTTCTCTCTCCTTTGGGGCCTTCTGTAACCATTCCATCGGAAAACTAGTGGCCACTGCTCAAATTCCTCGAGCACTCCCATTAAAATGGTTAACTAATACTCCTAAATGGGTTGAGCAGTGGCCATTACCACAAATGAAGCTCGAGGCATTAGAACAAGTAGTACAAGAACAACTCCAACTTGGTCATATAGAGCCCTCTACCTCACCCTGGAATTCTCCTGTTTTCGTTATAAAAAAGAAATCTGGAAAATGGAGAATGTTAACTGATTTATGAGAAGGTAATAAATGTATTGAACCTATAGGAGCCTTGCAATTAGGACTCCCCTCTCCAGCTCTTATTCCTCAGAATTGGTCCTTAATGGTGTTAGATCTTAAAGACTTGTTTTTTTTACCATTCCCCTACAATTGCAAGATAGAGATAAATTTGCTTTTACAGTTCCTGTTCTTAATCATGCTCAGCCTGTTAAGCGTTATCAATGGACAGTCTTACCACAAAAAATTATAAATAGTCCTACCTTATGCCAAAAACTCTTAGCTCACTCTTTACAATCCCTTCGTCAAAAATACCCCAATTATATTCTATATCATTATATAAATGATCTCCTATTGGCAGCTCCTAGTATTGTTAAACGTGATAAATTCTTTTTAAAAGTACAAGAGGCTTTGAGACTATACAATTTACAAATAGCCCCGAAAAAAATTCAAAAAGACTTTCCTATTTCATATTTAGAGACAATATTAAAACAACATAAAATTAGGCCCCAAAAGTTGCAAATTAAAAGAGACCATCTCAAAACCTTAAATGACTTTCAAAAGTTATTGGTAGATATTAATTGGCCACGCCCGGTACTTGGAATTCCTACTTATCAATTACGACATTTGTTTTCTACTTTAAAAGGAAATACAGCTCTGGATAGCGCCCGGACCTTAACCCCATTGACTTTACAGAAACTTCAATTTGTTGAGCAACGACTAAATGACGGCTTTTTTACTTACATGCGTCTCAATCTATTTCTTTTATCATATTTCATACCCCTTATTCCCCATCTGGTGTAATTGCTCAAGAAGAAGGATTAATAGAATGGGTTTTCTTACCTAACAGTTTTTCCAAAAAATTGACTATATATATGGATAAATTAGCCTTCCTTATACAGAAAGGTCACTATCATATTTTACAACTATCAGGATGTGAACCACACCAGATTGTTACTCAGTTAACAACTGCTCAAATATCTCGATGTTTACAATTTAATAAAAACTGACAAATTTCTCTTGCCTCATATCCTGGTTCGTTTTCTAATCATTATCCATCATCTAAATTGATTGATTTTCTCCGGACTAACACTATGATATCTCATTCCCCAATTTCAGATGTTCCAGTTAAGGGACCCACTATTTTTACAGATGCAAATAAAAATGCTGCTGGATATTGGACCCCGAAAAATTCCAAAGTTCTCCCCCACTCATTTTCTTCTGTACAGCCCACTGAATTGTGGGCTACCTATTTAGTTCTGCAAGATTTTCCCCAACTTCCTATTAACATTGTTTCAGATTCTCAATATGCTGTTCCCTTCCCATGTCTCCCTTCCATTGACTCTTAAACAGTTATTGATAAATTGTTTTACCAAGTACAACAATTGTTTTTGCAGCGTTCAGAGTTAATTTTCTTTACTCACATCCATGCACATTCTGCCCTTCCTGGACCCTTATCATTTGGAAATGCTACAATTGATGCCTTACTTTATCCTATAGAAGCAGCAAAACAAGAACATCTCTTACATCATACCAACTCCAAAGGGTTACAAAAATCCCACGCTATTACTCGAAAACAAGCTCAAAATATTGTCCGTTCTTGTTCCATATGTGCACCCTTTGCTTTGCCATTTACCCCACCAGGTGTCAACGTAAGAGGACTACAAGCAAATCAGATATGGCAAATGGATGTAATTTACATTTCTTCCTTTGGACAACAAAAATGTGTGCATCATACTATAGATACTTGCACACATTTTCAATGGGCCACTGCATTACATTCTGAAAAAGCTGACGCTGTTATTACTCATTTGTTATCTTGTTTTGCAGTTATGGGACTACCACTTGAATTGAAAACTGACAATGCACCTGCTTACCAATCCGCAAAATTAGCTCACTTTTTATCTCAATACCATATAACTCATACTTTTGGTATTCCTTATAATAGTCAAGGGCAAGCTATCATTGAAAGAGCTAATCATACCTTGCGTGATTATCTTGAAAAAATAAAAAAGGGGGAACAAGAGAGATTTATGAAACCTAAAGACATTCTGAATAAAACCTTACTTACCCTAAATTTTTTGAATGTTTGGAGCAAGGGAAATCTATCAGCAGCAGAGTTGCATTTTCAAGGGAAAGAAGAAGATAAGAAGATCTTGAATACGCCTATTTGGTATAAAGATAAAGAGAAAGGTTGAATCCCAGCATCCTTAATATATTTGGGACGAGGGTATGCTTTCATTTCTGTTGATAATTACAGGTTTTGGACCCAAGCAAGATTGATCAGAATCAGCAATGGTTAATCGCCTTGTTCAGAAATTTGAAGAGCTTACTATGCAGAGAAGCCTTACCTCCCGTACAAGGGAAGCAACACCTCCTACGTGGGGTCAAATGAAGAGGTTGACCCAGGGAGCAGAGAAGACATTAATGAAGGTGGGGCAACCTCTGAATCCTACCAATCTTTTGCTTGCCATGATGGCGGTGCTGACATGTCAGGTAATCGGCGTATCGGCAAGTAATCATACATATTGGGCATATATACCTAATCCCTCATTAGTAAGAGCAGTTTCCTGGGGGGAACCAGAAGTGCAAGTGTGTACTAATGAGACTGCCTTCTTTCCCCCACCAGCTTGCAGGGGAATAGAACAACTATCTTATCATAAACAACAATATAATATTAGTAATTTGACCATTGCCATGGAAGGTATTCCTTCATGTATGGGGGACACTCCTTTTGTCTGTCCACTAAGGAACATTCTCATCATTCTTATAATACATGGGGGGTAAAATATAATAATTACCATTTTGCTACTTTTACTGTGCTTGTTTCCACTAGGGGATTTAGTACCTCGACAGAACCGATGGATACGCATAATGGAAAACACATGTCGCTACGTCCTGTTAACTTTTTCGTTCCTTCTCTAGAATCTTTGGAGTGGGGATGTTGCTGAGGTCATCAACCCTTTAAGGTCATGAATTACACTGGGGCCATCATTGTAGATTGGAGTCCAGATCATGGGCAATTCTTAGAAAAATGGTCAAATAAATCTCTTAGGTGGCATCGTGCAAATAGCACTTTGATGGGCAATGGTAACGAAACAGTTAAATGGCAGCAATTTGCACTTGTCCCTCCTCAGTTACAATTGCAAGGATATCCGCACATTCAAGGAGATATTTGGAAACTATGGGCAGTTTCTGGTAATCTCACTATCTGCTCAGGAAATTATACTTTGGACAGTGGTGACTCTTTGGGTCCATTCCATGTTAATTTACATGTTAATAAATCTTATTCTGCAATGGCATGTGTAAAATATCCTTTTGCATTGTTATATGGGAATTGGACCTGGAATGATACTGTGGGGTCTGTGTCATGTGATTATTGTAATTTAACTCAGTGTGTAAATGTCTTGGTGGGAAGAATTTGAAAGACAAGCCTTTAACTCCAATTTCTCGCTAGTAATTGTTAAAGCTCGGACAGAAATATGGTTGCCTATAAATCTGGCTCAGCCGTGGTCAGATTCTTTTGCTGTTTCTCATCTAGTAACCGCTGTACAGACTTTGCTACACCGATCTCGATGTATGCTTGGTGTGGTCATTGCTTCGATTCTCGAAGTCGCGTCAGTAACTGCAACAGCAGCTGTAGCAGGCCTTGCGTTACACCAAGGAATTCAAACAGCTGATTTTGTTCGGGACTGGCAAAAAGACTCTCATTTGTTATGGCAACAACAGCGAGATTTGGATGCACAACTTGCTACCAACATGCTCAATCTTCAACCGTTTCCTGGCTTGGAGATCAATTGGCTGTTTTATCTACACGAAGTGTGTTGAAATGTGATTGGAATTCTTCTGTTTTGTATAACACCTGTACCATTTAACAAGAGCCCTTCAAGAGATTAACTGAGACATATAAATAAAAAGAGTTCTAGATGCTCATCATCTAGAGAGATTCCGCCTAGCCCCCAAGAGGTGGCTGGATAGCCAATGAAGGGTAAGACCCTCAGAGGAGGGCAACCTAAGACAGGCACAGCCGCAAGAGGGGCTAGCGAGGCTGGAGGTTGGCCACCTACAGCTTTAAGTCTTGCTCTACAAAACATCAATACAAATGTCTCAAGGGCTTAAATAAAATAAAAAAGGGGGAGATGAAGGGTTAATAGGGTAGCAGAGATGTGCCTGCAAACGGGTCTCTGCTCAGGCTGAGCGTCCTTGCATACAAGGCGTTCTGCCAAAGAGTCTGGACACAGCCTTGAGTTTAATGGTCCCTTGCAAATGAGGGAGCATTCCCTTCTTGAGATAAGAGGGAGATGAGGGCTTTGTGCAGACTCTTCAGTAGACAGAGATTTCACTCCCCTTTGCTGTACGATAACATGTACGCACCTGCACTGTACTGAAAAGGCTTATTCTTACAGTCTGGAATTCTGCCTAAGGAGGGCTTTATAATAATAAACGGCAATTAGTTTGCCCAGTTCTGTTCCTCTGGCCAGAGTGTATGTCTCTTGTGTGTGTCTTGTATGTCTTGTATGTTCTGTGTCATTTCACTCGTAATCACCAGTAATCTACAATAAACAGTATTTAAAATTTAAGAAATTACATTATTGGTGAAAGAAAACAAAAATCTAGGAGCTGCACTCCATGAATATGGATATAGAAGAAATATTCTAAATGGAGTTGGGAGAGAAGATGATTAATCTCTCAATTAAATATAATTGAAGGACATTATTACCTATGCATATATCAGAAACTGGGGATGTACTCAAGTGAAAATATTAATACTTAAGTAAGTACTTTATACAGAGTTTTGAAAATTATTATATTTTTCCTGGATAATAGCACCATCCATCTTCCACTAAAAATCATACTATTGCAAATTTATGTAATTATATAAACAGTAGGTAAAATCTAACATATTGTTTGACTAGAACTAGAATCTGTCATTTTTGTATAATTAATTTTGACATATATTAAGGTATTACTCATGTAATTTTTTCCTCTACTTCACTTTCTTCTTCTCTTTATATTTTCTCTAATTCTTGGTAACACACACACCCACCTACACACACCCACACCCATACCCACACACCACTAAACAGATATAGGCACTCAGACATTTAATTAAAACTTAGAATTAACTTGATTACAATGAGAGTCTACCCTAAAACAAATAACAAACAACCAAAACAAAAAACAAAAATGTACACACACATAGACTGAGAAATTCAAAGCTTTACTTGCTAATGATTTGTGCCGTGAACCCACCTGCTCATCCACTCTGTAATTTTCACAGCTTAGATTCAAAGAATTTTCCCCATTTACTTTCACTTGCTTTTTCCAATTATATTAACGCCTTTTCTTCAGAAAATTATTCCTCTAATCTAAGCTCACTTTTCTTCTGTTTACTCTCAGCCAATTTGTCCTACACATCGGTCTTTACATACTTTATAATAGAATAAAATTTTGGCTCAAAAAGGATATGCAAAAATCAGAGATCAGCTGTGTTTACTGTCTACCTGAATAAGATCATCAGAGATAGTTCCAGCTGTTCAAAACTCTTACACCCATTTTATTGCAAGCAACCTCTATCTAGATGTGACTGAATCTCAGCAAATCCATCTTTTATTTGAGAGAACAAACAGACTAAATCCTGTATAAACCTCCCTGGGGGTATCTGGACATTAATGTCTTGGGATTTTCTCTCTAGAGACTTATTTTCTCCATATTTCTCTTCCATAAGTATCAATTTATACCCTTCTTTGGTGTGCTTGTGAAGTCACTAGGTTAATTCTTTAATAGTAAATTTGGGGCAGAGCCTTTGGTTGATCATGAGCAAAAGGGAGTGATGAGAATATAAAAAAGAGATAGCTCTATCCTTCAAAAGTCTAACACCTTGTAAATGCAAAAAAAAAGTGATATCAGTTAGAGCAATATAATAAAAACTAAAAATATGAATTATAAACTGAATTCCACAGATACAGAAAAGGGAAGGATTTGGGGAAATGATAAACAAACAGGGAAGAATAAACAATGGGAATAAGTTTGTTTAATTTACATTTTTATGTATGGGATCTTTGAAGTATTGCAAAAATTCTAAGGTTATTGTTTGTACTATTATGATAAATATCCTTTCTGAAGACAAGAGAAATTATATATTTTCTGTTTTCTTTCTTTCTCTTTTTTTGGTCACATTATGTGGCTTACAGAATCTTAGTTCCCTGACACCAGGGATTGAACCCAGGCCACAGCAGTGAAAGCGCTGAGTTCTAACCACTGGTGCTATGCTTAGTTGCTAAGTCGTGTCTGACTCTTTGCAACCCCATGGACTGTAGCTTGTCAAGCTCTTCTGTCCATGGAATTGTCCAGGCCAGAATACTGGAGTGGATAGCCTTTCCCTACTCCAGAGGATCTTCCCTACCCAGGGATCAAACCCAGGTCTCCCACATTGCAAGTGGATTCTTTACCAGCTGAGCCACTGAGAAAGTACAATAAATGTAAGAAGGACAGTGACAAAGGAAGACAACTTTTAGACAAATGCTGAAAGTTAGAGAACCACAAGTCAATGGAAAGTTAGTTCACCACAAGACAAAACAAAATTTAAGAACAACAGATTAACTGAAAAATATATTTGATATGTTTGAATATATTTGGGATTCCCTGGTGGCTCAGACGGTAAAGTCTGCCTGCAGTGTGGGAGACCCGAGTTCAATCCCTGGGTTGGGAAGATCCCCTGGAGAAGGAAATGGCAATTCATTCCAGTATGCTTGCCTGGAAAATCCCATGGACAGAGGAGCCTGGCAGGCTAAGTCCTTAGGGTCGCAGAGTTGGACATGACTGAGCAACTTCAGTTCACTATATTTGATATGGAGGTTAAAATACCCAAAAAAAGTGTGCACAAGTAGAGATAAGCACATCGTAGTTTTACTTATGCTCAAAAGATTCAAATTAACTTTTTATTTAGATATAGTTTCAAATGTATAGAATATACAGAAGCATTTCAGGAATAAGAAGAGAACCCCCCAAATCCATTAATCCTTTACCCAGGTTAATCTATTGTTAATATTTTGCCCCATTTATCATTGAAATCAATACTGTTAGCAAGAAAAAACAGATTGCATGGGCAAGACAGATAATTTTCTATATTTATCATGAGAGAAAAAGAAACACTACATTTCATGGGAAATGAAGTTTGAAAGTTGCTACTTTTTCTCCCACAGCTCTCAGGGCCTTTCTAATATCCTTATTCCTCAAAGTATAAATGATGGGGTTTAGCATAGGGGTCACCACACTGTACAGTACTGAGATCAGTCGGTCTTTTGCCAATGAGTAAGATGAGATGGGCCGCACATATGTGAAGATGGAGCTGCCATAGTAGAGAAGGACAATGACCAGGTGGGAGGCACAGGTAGAAAAGGCCTTTTGTCTCCCCTCTGAGGAGCGGATCCTCAAGATGGTGGAGATAATGTAGAGGTAGGAAAGGATGATAGCTAGGAAAGGAGCCCATCCAATGAAGACCCCAACGATGAGTAACACCAACTCATTGACAGAAGTGTCCCCACAAGACAAGATCAGCAAAGGGGGGATGTCACAGAAGAAATAATTAATCTCGTTGTTGCCACAGAAAGGCAGGCGGAACGTCAGTACTGTATGCACCACTGAGTTGAGGAAACCACCAGCCCAGCAGAACGCTGCTAACTGGCTGTATAGGACCTTGTTCATAATAACCGAATACCTTAAAGGTTTACAGATTGCAATGTAACGATCATATGCCATAGCTGCCAGGAGGAGACATTCTACCCCCACAAAGAAAAGGAATGCAAAAAGTTGAGCCACACAGCCTCCATAGGAAATACTTTTCTTCTTTGATAGGAGATGCACCATCATCTGGGGGACATTAGTGGTGGTATAACAGATATCAAGAAAGGCCAGATTCCTTAAAAAAAAATACATGGGGGTATAGAGTCATATATCAACCAGTGTTACCCAAATAATGAAAATATTTCCTCCCAGGGTACAGAGATAGATCATAAGAAATGTGGTAAAGAATAAAAGCTGCACATTGTTTAAGTCAGAGAATCCTAAGATGATAAATTCAGACAGAGTGTAATTTTCTCCTTCCATGATGTTTTCTCTCGGAAATTGAGAAAGAAGCAGTACAGATTGCAGTATTCATGTGCTGCAACAGCAGTAATCTACAAAACAAGAACATATAACTTTATAGATAAAATAATCATCAGAAAATATCAGGAAAAGAACACTCAAATTTAGAATCCATGACAAGTTACAGTGCTGTACTACAATCATCACATAAGCCTTCGACATACACATTTAAACTTTTCCTATAGGACCCATCTCTTACAGACTATCAGCAACACCTTTACAGGAAAAAGTAAATATTTTAAAAGTCTATGTGCAGCATAAGACCTATTTATGTAAATGGGTCTTGGCAAGCCCATTTCCTAACACCTCGTTGTGTCTTAGAGATGACTGGTAAATGACTGTGTCTTAGAGATGACTGGTAAACACATAATTTGTTTCAAGAGTTGTGGGGTTATTTGAGTTTCTCTTTGTGATGCCTCCTTGTCTTCCTTGCACACTTAGAGATTGGTTTTTATGGTTTTTATTTAAGTTATAGTTTAAGAAAATGAAAGTGGAATAGGAAATTCCAAAAACAAGATAGTTCCAGAATGTGATACCATGTACTTTGATAAAACTTTATCTTAAAAAACAATAGTTGACACTAATAAGCATATCCTGGAACAGACTCTTACAAACCATGACACTAAGACTTGAAGATGACACTGTTATCAATGGAATTAGTTATTGAAACCACTCTCCAGTGCTCTAAATTTTGTCATACAATTTCCCTGGTGGTCCAGTGATTAGGACTTGGAGTTTTCACTGCTGTAAAAGTAAGACCAAGCAAATAAATAAAAATTTTAAATAATGTTAACCTCAAATATCGTGATGGTGGTGGTTTAGTTACTAAGTCCTGTATCTGCATTCAGAGCAGGAAATTTAAAAGTCAAACTTCTCTCTCTTTAACTTGTATGGTCACCAACAACAACCTTAGCCAATAAGAGAAAACTTGAAACAAACAAGAGAACAGGTCTCACAACAAGTCAGAATACCTGGGTTCCCTCCTCAGTTCTACAACCCACTCGATGTTTGAACACGGGAAGATCATTTTAATTTTCTGATTCCCTATTGAGTCATATGTGATGTGAAAGTCGCTCAGTCATATCCAACTTTTTGCAACTCTGCGGCCTATACAATCCACAGAATTCTCTAGGCCAGAATACTGGAGTGGGTAGCCGTTCCCTTCTCCAGGGGATCCCATCCTTCCCAACCCAGGGATTGAACCCAGGTCTCTTGCATTGCAGGCAAATTCTTTACCAGCTGAGCCACAGGGGAAGCCCTGAGTCATATGTAAAATTATTATATACTCTCTGTCTCCAAAATTCCAGAAAAATATTTATGTATTATGATGTAAAAGTAACAGTTTTAGTTTGACCAGTGATCCATTCTGATTGCTTAGAATGATGAAGAAACAAAAATGTTTAAAAATCAATTTCTCATCAATGGTTTTGGCAATGTGATATCACAATTAATGATCTCAGTAAATTATCCTATCCTATAGCATACTTAATTTACTGAGATCATTAATTGTGATATCACATTGCCAAAACCATTGATGAGAAATTGATTTTTAAACATATTTTTTTGTTTCTTCATCATTCTAAGCAATCAGCACGGAGAAGGAGATGGCACCCCACTCCAGTACTCTTGCCTGGAAAATCCCATGGATGGAGGAGCCTGGTGGGCTGCAGTCCATGGGGTCATGAAGAGTTGGACACAACTCAGCGACTTCCCTTTCACTTTTCACTTTCATGCATTGGAGAAGGAAATGGCAACCCACTCCAGTGTTCTTGCCTGGAGAATCCCAGGGACGGGGGAGCCTGGTGGGCTGCCGTCTATGGGGTCGCACAGAGTCGGACACGACTGAAGTGACTTAGCAGCAGCAACAGATAAAGAATTTAAATAGCTGCCATAGGGAAAAAAAATGCAGCCAAAGTCACATGCAGTGAAGAACTTTAGAAATATCCTTTTAATATATGAAAGAAAAATAAAAGTTTTCCAGTATTGCATCCCTGCTACTGTAATAGATCTCAGCCAATGTAATTAAATAATAAAATAAATAGGAAATAAAAGAAGGGGAAGGGAAGAGACAAAAATCTTAAATAATGCAGAATATATTATTTCTGACATTATAAAAACTGTAAATTTATCCAAAATGAGTTGAAAACTTCTGTTCACACAAAAACCTGCGCATGGATGTTCATAGCAGCTTTATTTATAACTGTTGAAATTTAGAAGTAAACAAGATATCCTTCAACAGGTGAATAGATACTGGTGCATCCGTACACATGCACGCATGCTCAGTCTCAGCTGTGTCCAACTCTTTGTGACTCCATGGACCATAGCCCACCAGGCTCCTCTGTCCTTGGAGTTTTCCAGGCAAGGATACTGGAACAGGTTGCCATTTCCTCTTCCAGGGGATCATCCCAACCCAGAGACTGAAACTACATCTCTTGCCTCTCTTGCACTGGCAGGCAGATACTTTACTAACTGTGCCACCTGGGAAGCCATATCCATACAATGGACAGGCAAAAAGAAAAAGAAAAAAAAAAACAAGGACAGCTATCAAGCCACAAAAACACATGAAGGCATCTTCAAGGCATATTAATAAGTGAAAGAAGATTCCAAGTACATGTCATTCTGGAAAAGGCGAAACTGAAGACAATCAGTGGTTGCCAGGAGTCTGGGGAGGGAGAGATAAAGAGATCTAACTCGAGATTTTCAGGGCAGGAAAATTATTCTGCGTGCCACTGTAACTGTAGATGCCTGACATTATACATTTGTCCAAACTCATAGAATGTACATCACAGAAAATGAAACACGATGTAAACTGGGGCTAGAGAAGAAAACGGCAACCCACTACAGTGTACTGGTCTGGGAAGTTCTGTGGACAAAGGAGCCTGGCAGGCTACAGTCCATGGGGTCACAAGAGTCAGACATGACTTCACGTATAAACCACCACCACCACATGGGCTTAATCAGGAATGATGTGCCAGTGTTAATTCATTGATTGTAACAAAGGTATTACTCTGGTAGAGATGTTGGTAGTGAGGAGGCTGTGTGGGAAACGAGGAGGGGTTATGGAAGAACTATGAATTTTCTGCTCAATTCTTCTGTGAAACTAAAAGTGCTCTGAAAGTCTGTTAATTTAACACAGCAACAATAAAATCTATGTGAATAAGAAGCAAATGTATAATTAATTTGAAGCTTCAGTAATGGTGCCTAATACAAAACCAACATATAAAATCAAATATTCAGCTATAGCAATAATGATTCTATAGAAAAGTTGGTAGGATATGAAATACAACTAAAAATAGAAATAAATTCACTTTTTAAAAATGAACAAAACTTACAACATTTTTTTCTATCCAAAGATTTAAATTAAAACTGAATAAAAGTAGCAGTATATCACATTTAAATATGAGGTAATTAAATACTATAACAGATCATTTGTACAAAAAAAAATGAATCCAATATACTTTAAAGAAAATTCCAGAATCAGTTCAAAGGGAATAATGAAGGAGACCACACAATTAATGAACAATGTTGCCACCTAGACCATTCACTCTAGAGTCTGAGCAGGTCAGTTCCCTTCAGTTCAGTTCAGTCGCTCGGTCATGTCAGACTCTTTGCAACCACATGGACTGCAACATGCCAGGCCTCCCTGTGCATCACCAACTCCCAGAGTTTACTCAAACTCATATCCATGAGTCAGTGATGCCATCCAACCATCTCATCCTCTGCCGACCCTTTCTCCTCCTGCCTTCAATCTTTCCCAGCATCAGGGTCTTTTCCAATGAGTCAGTTCTTCGCATCAGGTGGCCAAAGTATTGGAGCTTCAGCTTCAGCATCAGTCCTTCCAATGAATACTGAGGACTGATTTGCTTTAGGATGGACTGATTGTATTTCCTTGCAGTACAAGGGGCTCTCAAGATTCTTCTCCAATATCACAGTTCATAAGCATCAATTCTTCAGCACTCAGCTTTCTTTATAGTCCACTTCTCACATCCATACATGGCTACTGGAAAAACCATAGCTTTGACTAGATGGACCTTTGTTGGCAGAGTAATCTCTCTGCTTTTTAATATGCTATCTAAGTTGGTCATAACTTTTCTTCCAAGGAGCAAGCATCTTTTAATTTCATGGCTGCAGTCACCATCTGCAGTGATTTTGGAGCCCCCCCCAAAATTAAATCTCTCACTGTTTCCATTGTTTCCCCATCTGTTTGCCATGAAGTGATGGGACCAGATGCCATGATCTTAGTCTTCTGAATATTGAGCTTTAAGCCAACTTTTTCACTCTCCTCTTTCACTTTCATCAAGAGGCTCTTCAGCTCTTCTTCACTTTCTGCCATAAAGGTGGTGTCATCTACATATCTGAGGTGATTGATATTTCTCCAGGCAATCTTGATTCCAGCTTCTGTTTCATCCAGTCCAGCATTTCTCATGATGTACTCTGCATATAAGTTAAATAAGCAGGGTAACAATATACAGCCTTAACATACTCCTTTCCCTATTTGGAACCAGTCTGTTGCTCCATGTCCAGTTCTAACTGTTGCTTCCTGACCTGCATACAGATTTCTCAAGAGGCAGGTCAGGTAGTCTGGTATTCCCATCTCTTTCAGAATTTTCCACAGTTTATTGTGGTTCACACAGTCAAAGGCTTTGGCATAGTCAATAAAGCAGAAATAGATGTTTTTCTGGAACTCTCTTGCTTTTTCCATGATCCAGCGGATGTTGGCAATTTGATCTCTGGTTCTTCTGCCTTTTCTAAAACCAGCTTGACCATCTGGAAGTTCATGGTTCAGGTACTGTTGAAGCCTGGCTTGAAGAATTTTGAGTATTACTTTACTAGTGTGTGAGATGAGTGCAATTCTGCAGTAGTTTGAGCATTCTTTGGCATTGCCTTTCTTTGGGATTGGAATGAAAACTGACCTTTTCCAGTCTTGTGGCCACTGTTGAGTTTTCAAATTTGCTGGCATATTGAGTGCAGCATTTCACAGCATCATCTTTTAGGATTTGAAATAACTCAACTGGAATTCCATCACCTCCCCTAGCTTTGTTTGTAGTGATGCTTCCTAAGGCCCACTTGACTTCACATTCCAGGATGTCTGATTCTAGGTGAGTGATAACACCATCGTGATTATCTGGGTTGTGAAGATTTTTTTTTATAGTTCTGTGTATTCTTGCCACCTCTTCTAGTATCTTCTGCTTCTGTTAGGTCCCTACTATTTCTGTCCTTTATTGTGCCCATCTTGCATGAAATGTTCCCTTGGTACCTCTAATTTTCTTGAAGAGCTCTCTGGTCCTTCACATTCTATCAAATGGAAATATTGAATGATAAGCAGGTCAGGCTTTTCAAAGGATGGAGTCACAGCAAAAGCAGCTATTTTGGTTGGGCCACAAAACTTCAACTGGCCCCATCAAGGCCACAACCAATCCATCCACCATTAAGCCAGATAGACAGGCTATGTCCACCAGCTCCAAGTACCATCTGGGAGTGGCAGAGAGGGTAATAATTACTAGTAGCGATTATATCCTTTGACAACCACCCAGAAGCATCCAGCTATCCTGGGAGAGTCAAAGATAAAGAACTGGATCAAGCAACCAGTCATAGAAATAAATACCTCCTGCAGGAAGCCCTCTAGCATTTTTGGCATCACTTTAAACATGTAGGGAAAAAAAAAAGAAAAGATGTGGAGATTGTCAATGAAGGACAGAAATACAAATATATGGACTCAGAACAATCATTTACACAATGAGTATACAATAATTCTTATTGATTTGTATTCTATTCATAGCATATCCTAAAACAAGAAATTATTAATGTGATGAATATGTAATGAGTTTCGGCAAAGCAAGAAAAATAAATTGCAGTAGAAAGATACATAAAGTACATGGCATTCATAACTGTAATTAGAAAACTTTGATAGATGTTAGATCACATACAGGTAATCCTTCAATGAATCAGATAAATTATTTTTACCAAAAGGATATACGAAGAAGTGAACATACACATTGGAGAGACAAGCCTCATTCTCCCAGAGAGAAATGTGAGCTCAGTTCAGTTCAGTTCAGTTCATTTCGGTCACTCATTCATGTCCGACTCTTTGCAACCCCATGAATCGCAGCATGCCAGGCCTCCCTGTAAGTCATCAACTCCCGGAGTTCACTCAGACTCACGTCCATTGAGTCTGTGATGCCATCCAGCCATCTCATCCTCTGTTGTCCCCTTCTCCTCCTGCCCCCAATCCCTCCCAGCATCAGAATCTTTTCCAATGAGTCAACTCTTCACATGAGGGGGCCAAAGTACTGGAGTTTCAGCTTCAGCATCATTCCCCCCAAAGAAATCCCAGGGGTGATCTCCTTCAGAATGGACTGGTTGGATCTCCTTGCAGTCCAAGGGACTCTCAAGAGTCTTCTCCAACACCACAGTTCAAAAGCATCAGTTCTTCGGCACTCAGCTTTCTTCACAGTCCAACTCTCACATCCATACATGACCACAGGAAAAACCATAGCCTTGACTAGACGGACCTTTGTTGGCAAAGTAATGTCTCTGCTTTTCAATATGCTATCTAGGTTGGTCATAACTTTTCTTCCAAGGAGTAGGCGTCTTTTAATTTCACGGCTGCAATCACCATCTGCAGTGATTTTAGAGCCCCCAAAAATGAAGTCTGACACTGTTTCCACTGTTTCCCCATCTATTTGCCATGAAGTGATGGGACCAGATGCCATGATCTTCGTTTGAGCCCAAATTTAAAGAAAATATTTTAGTGTTAATACCAACAGTGAAGAATCAGATTTAGAAGAAACAAAAACAATACTACTTCTCCATATTCCTCTTTTTTTTTTTTGTTTTCCATAGAACCACAGTAATAAATGAGCAAAATATTTAAAAGGTATTTAAATACAGAAATCTTTCTGTATGGATCAATGGGATATCACTGGCCCTCATTCTTTAACTGTCATTGCTCAGTTTCCTTCCATTTCATACAGAGTTTTTGAAGGAAAGTGCCCAAGATAAGAAAGTACATCCAAACCTCTGGTCCCAGGAAATGAAAGGTAATTTGAGAAAACACAAGGTCATTGTGAATGGTCTCAAATTCTTTGTGGTTCTAAAACTAAGAAAGAAACACAGTAAACAAAGAAAATAGGAACAACAACAAAAATGGAACTCAAGATAATGAATTCCCCGAGGAGAACTGTTTCATATTGCAAGGAAAGAAAGGTAACATGTTAATTTTTATAATAATCTTCACAAACCCAGGGGACACTCTCTCTTAGGGATGATATGTTTAAAGATCCATGGATCATAAAAACAGGCAGAATTTCAGCAAGAAGAGGTTTTAGAAGATGAAGAGCTTATGCTGTAATCCCAATATAAACCATCACGTCAAATATTTTTCTACTCTTTATTTTTCAAGTATTTTTATACCATTTACTTTTCAGGAGTGTCAACCTGATAATCCTTCTTAACTGTGAATTTGAACACTCAACCAGGTAGGAAAATGAACTAGGAGACAAGCTGGAGAGTTTTGTGTCTTCTTGCCTGTACTAAATTTACAAGCCAAGGATTTAGACTTGTTTCTTATCTTATAATGAACCTTGTGTTTGTAGATTATGAAGGTTCTTTACTGCCTACAATTTTATTTCCATATCTCTAGATAGTCTTAAAAGTAGATATGTAATCTCTAAACATTTATGATGCAGTGAAATAAATCATTTAGTACAGAAAGTTTCATTGTTATTTTTTTAATGTTAGGAAAAGGGTTTTTCTACAAATGAATTTTTGATACTATTATGTTTTGTGTAGAGAACCAAAAATAATATCTGGCATGACAATTATATCTTAAGCAGGAGTGACAGAGTTTAACAATTTACAAAATATACTTGGTTGTTAAGGAAAATTAATAATAATTATTAATTTCCCTGATGCTGGGAAAGATTAAAGGTGGGAGGAGAAGGGGATGACAGAGGATGAGATAGTTGGATGGCATCACCGACTCAATGGACATGAGTTTGAGTAAACTTTGGGAGTTGGTGATGGACAGGGAGGCCTGGCATGCTGCAGTCCATGGGGTCGCAAAGAGCTGGACGTGACTGAGTGACTGAACTGGACTGATTAAGGAAAATTACTCTGAATCCCTTGAAGCCAGTCTTTCAGAAAGGTGTAATAAAAGTTAGATAATTTCTCAAATCTTTATCTAGTTCTAAAGCCTAGAAATCCACAAATCCCTAGAAATGTCCCCTAATTCACCTTCTTATTTTAGTCACTTAAAATCTTTTGTCTCTCCTCTCAGGGATTTTCCAAACTTTAAATGATTTCCTTTTTATAGGGAGCACTTTAATGTTTGCATCTCTATCCAGATTCTTATAGCTCTTATTATTCTCTCATTGTCTATTTTTCTGAAGTGAAACCCTTCAGGTGGTTTCCTACTAAGTCAAGAGACAGCAGTAGGGAGTGCTTAAAAGTTTACCCTCTGTTAGAGCTGACTTGGGATGACAAAAGGGAAGTTGTATCAGAATGTAGAAGTTCACAGCCAGATAAGATGGTAGGCTGGCAACATGCTCTGAACCTCTGGGTGAAGGAAAAATAATAATGATAAACCTAATAAAGAAAAAAGAGGTTAGGGAACAGTCCATTACCAACATGTAACCTTAATATTTATGAAGTTAATGGTCCAAATATTATACAACTTCTGGCGCTGTAAATGTTTAAAATAAAAATACTCTCTCTCAAAATACAGTGTCTAGGTAGGAAAATCCTCAGCAGGAGGCCTTTGGTTCTGATGAAAGTGAAAGTGGCTCAGTCATGTCCAGCTCTTTGAATTCTCCTGGCCAGAATACTGGAGTGGGTAGCTGTTCTCTTCTCCAGGGACTCTTCCCAACCCAGCGATCAAACCCAGGTCTCCCGCATTGCAGGTGGATTCTTTACCAGCTGAGCCACCAGGGAAGCCCATAGGAGATAGCATTTCATTTTTGTTTTGTCTTTTAAGTGATGCTGAATCAAACCTCAGTCACTGAATTTTTCCTCCTGGGAGTGACAGACATCCAAGTACTGCAGCCGGTTCTCTTCGTGGTTTTCCTTACAATTTACTTTCTCAATTTGGCTGGAAATGGAGCCATTCTGATGGTTGTCATCTCTGATTCAAGACTTCATTCTCCTATGTATTTTTTCCTGGGAAACCTGTCATGTCTAGATATCTGCTACTCCACGGTGACTCTGCCAAAGATGCTGGAGAACTTCCTCTCTACACACAAAGCAATTTCTTTCTCAGAATGCATAAGCCAGCTTCATTTCTTCCACTTTCTGGGTAGTACAGAGGCCATGCTGGTGCCCGTGATGGCCTTTGACCGCTTTGTGGCTATCTGTAAACCACTTCATTACACTCTTATCATGAGTCATCAGGTCTGTACCCAGATGGCTGTCACTATCTGGATCATTGGGTTTTTCCATGCCCTGCTGCACTCAGTAATGACATCTCGCTTAAACTTCTGTGGTTCCAACCACATCCATCACTTCTTCTGTGACGTTAAGCCGTTGCTAGAGTTGGCCTGTGGGAACACTGAGCTCAGTGAGTGGCTACTTCATACTGTCACAGAGACCATTGCCATGGGCTCATTCTTTCTAACCCTTCTCTCCTATTTCTACATTATTATCTATCTTTTTCTCAAGACTCATTCTTGTAGCATACTTCATAAAGCACTGTCCACTTGTGCCTCTCACTTCATGGTAGTTGTTCTTTTATTTGGTCCTGTTTTTTTCATTTACATTCGTCCTGCCTTGGTTAGCTCCATGGACCGGGAACGGTACATTGCCATCATGTACAGTGTGGTCACTCCCGTACTAAATCCACTGATCTATACTTTGAGGAACAAGGAAGTGAAGGAGGCATTGAGGAGGATGTTCAGAAGGAACCTCTAACTTGAAGAAGTCTATGATATCTTCTGAAGCATAAACAGGCAATGAAATAGTTGAGATGTGAAATTATATTTCTTCTCAAATTGTTTATCGAATATATAAATACATATAGATAGATAGACATGAATACATATATATATATATGCATACATGCTAAGTCACTCCTGTCATGTCTGACTCTGTGACCCTTTGGACTGTAGCCCTCCAGGCTCCTCTGTCCATGGAATTCTCCAGTCAAGAATGCTGGAGTGGATTGCCATTTCCTCCTCCAGGGGATCTTCCAGACCCACAGACTGAATCCACATCTCTTATATCTCTTGCATTGCCAGGAGGGTTCTTTACCACTAGCGCCACCTGGGAAGCCCATCTATGCATGTGTACCTGGAAAAGGCTTGTCTAGTGTTCAACAATGCATTCTTAGGTAATAGAAAGGAAATGTGAGCAAATGAAACATCAGCCATAGAAGTCTAACGCTGAGTTTGTTTTGGAGATACCAGTGATAAAATAGATTTGCTATATATCTCAACAAACTCTTCTCTGGATTTAGTTGTAGAAATTTGCCTCTATTGCCCATGTAACGTGTACAGTTTTTAAAGCCTGTCTAAATGACCCCTCCAAGTTAGCATGTTTTAATGTGAGAGGTAAAATTATTATGCTTTCAGATTTTGAGAATTTTAATTTAGGACATAATTACTAAGAAAATTACATGTTAACTCACCATTTAACATACTATTTAAGGGGAATTTTTAAGAGGTACATCATTTCTTGTTATCCAAGCAGGGAGACAAAATAATAAATAAAATTATATTGCAATCATGAATGAACAGAAAATAACCAGTAATTTAACTTCAAATAATTTCAATATTTTTAGAACTCAATGGTCAAACTCTCAATTACTATGAAGTGTTATTAAAAATGGAGGCAGGTTGAAAAGACATCTCAAGAACATCTTCTATCTTATTTGTGGTTTATTTCTTTTTCTCAACTTCTGGTCATGGAAAATGTTGATTTACAGAATTTTTTCTAATCTTTTGTTTTGCTTTTATGTTCTACCCTTATTTCAACAAACTGTAAAGCAGTGTGACTTGATGTAATATAAAAGAAATATTAAGAATAAACAAATTATTATATTCTTTCACTTCTCTATTCTTGGTCTTATACTTAGTGGCTTTAACTGGTAACATTTTCATTATCACTGCAGCTTCCATGGATGGCAGTCTCTGTTTACCCGTATATTTCTTCCTGAAACATCTCTCCTTCTTGGACCTATGCTATATTTCTGTGACTGTACCAAGGTTCATTTGCAACTTGACTATGCACAGTAGCAATATTCCCCTCTGAGAATGCATATTGCAGTGCTATGCTTTCACTCTCTGTGGTTCTGCTGAGATGGCCATGCTCACAGTGATGCCTTATGATCGCTACGTGGCCATCTGTCTGCCTTCATCTGCGCTCTGAAATCGTCATGAATGTCAACATCTGTACTCATGAAATCTTAGTCATTTGGATCAGTGAGGTCATCTCTGAAGTTATGCATACATTTGCTACTTTCTCCATCACTTCTATGGTGCCAATATCATTTACAAACTCTTCTGTGATATCTCCCAGCTCCTAAAACTCACTTGTTCCAATGAGTATGTCAGTGAGCTTGGGGTTACTGGCTTCCTGTCCTTGATGGCATTTCTTTGCTTCATTTCCATTTGATTCACACACTCACACACACACACACACACACACACACATATTCTCTGCTGTGTTGAGGATCCTATCTGCTGAGGGCAGAGCAAAGGCCTCTTCCACCTGCCCCCTCCACCAGCTATCATCATACTGTTTTCTCTACTGGTGTCTTTTGAGTTTCTAAAGCCACATACTGACTCTCCGACTGCATTAGACTTTACTTGAAAGTGAAAGTCGTTCAGTCATGTCTGACTTTTTGTGACCCCATGGACTAATGCAGTCATTGGAGTTCTCTAGGCCCGAAAACTGGAGTGGATAGCCTTTCCCTTCTCCGGGGGATCTTCCCAATCCAAGGATCAAACCCCAATCTCCCACATTGCAGGGAGATTCTTTACCAGCTGAACCACAAGGGAAGCCCAAGAATATTGGAGCGAGTAGCCTATCCCTTCTCCAGTGGATCTTCCTGACTCAGGAATCGAACCATTCTCCTTCATTGCAGGCAAATTCTTTACCAACTGAGAGAAGCCTACTATTTTTATATTGTTTTTTATAATATTTTGCTTCCAACACTTAATCTGATGACCTAAAGCCTGAGAAACAAAGCCATGAAGGCAGCTCTAATAAAGTTTTCAAGAAAAGAAAAGCCTACGTCTTTTGCTGAGTCACATCTATTCATTCCTTACTGAGAAACAAATCAAAATATATTGGAAAAATATGGCAGAGTCAGTCAAGAGCTTAAAGCTTAAGCATAACTCATTATAAGGAAAGTCATACCAATGGACTTTCTCTGAGCAATAATAACAATATACATAGAGTTATCTAAAAACTGTTCTTATAAATACAGTAGATTTAAATCTCACTGTACAATGCCAAGGATGATGAAAATATAAATTTTTTTAACTGTGAAGACTCCAACTTAATTATCCTTTCTGACTCATTTCTTTTTTTCTTTTTTCTCTTTTGGTTTTCCTGTTTAATTTTTTTTATTTTCACTTTGACTCATACTTTATCTCAGGTTATTATTATCTCCTGTGCTTTCTTTCCTTGGTACACATCTGTCTTTTCCTTCATTGTTAATTTTTCTGGGTCCCTTTGCTTTAGTCAAGACTCTTATTAAATAATGTATAGACAGACTTTCGTTCTGTCTCAGCTCTGTTTCTGAAGAGGGTCCCTCTTCAGTAATAAGGTAATTCCTTCAAAATTTCTGTACCACATTTTGTCTAATTTTTGTTCCATTGTTTACTGTGCTTCTAATCTCTTATTTTCTTATCATTGTCTTTGTCATATGTCATTCACCTTTGTCATATTTTATCTTTGTCATATGTTCTTTTTCTTCGAGGACAGTGATTGTAAGGGCATCTGTACATTGCTTTCTGGCTCATCTCTGTCAAAGAAAAGAACAACTCATTCTTTTTTCTGAGTTACAATCAAGTTTGGAATATTATATAGTATGTAAACACATAAGAGAACCACCTGGCCCTCAGTGTTTTCTGTTTAAGGGCCCACCTAATGTTCTATTTATCTTCCAGGTCTTCAGCTGGTAACACACATGGTCACCAGGGAAAAGTCTGGTTATATCACTTGTGTTTCATCCTTGTCTTTCATGTGAGTGAGAAGGTGAAAAAATACAAACAATAAATGACTCATGAAATGCTTATAGGAAGAAATACAAACACAGTTAAACTAATATGTTTTTAAAAGGCAGATTTAAAAAATAAGCAAAAAACATCATGTCAATATAATATACAGTGACCAAAATATAAAAGAATGGATAGTATAAGTATAAGCAGCAGATAAAATGCAAGAAAAGGCAGAAGCCAGCTGACAAATCCAAGAATTTCTCACAGAATGAGAAAAAAATTTTTTAAAGCATGAAAAAGAGCTTAGTTTTTATAAGAGATACAAAAAAATATTCTATATCTGTCTAATAATGGTTCCAGAAAGATCTACTTTCCATGCAATTGAGGGAATGTGTGACAGGCAATATTCAGAGAAATAACTTTAAAGGCTTTTTTCCCAGAATTCATAGAAATGTAGATCATCAGGTTTGAGAAGCACAACAAAAATTGGCAAGTACAAGTAAAATGAGTATAAATGTAGTTATATCTTTCTGAACCTATAAAATAGTGAAAACAGAAATTTTAAAAATCTTAAAGCAGAAAAACTGTTTTAAAAATACCAATGTTATATCCTAGAAGCTTTATTATTTTACCTTTTCTATTTAGTCCCATAATCCATTGAAAAACAATTTTTGTGATGGCATAAGGTGGATGTCATTGTTCACTTTACTCATTGATATCCAGTTAACTACAATAATTAATTGGAAACAAACTTTTCCCCCCAAAGAATTGCAGTTGGTGCCTTTGTAAAAAGTTTAGTAATTGTATATGTATGGGAGTCTCTCGTCTGTTCAATGGATTTATGTATTTATGCTTATTCTATTAAGCTCTATTAATTATTGCAGCTATACAGTTTTTTTGGAGAAGGCAATGGCACCTCACTCCAGTACTTTTGCTTGGAAAATCCCAGGGATGGAAGAGCCTGGTAGGCTGTAGTCCATGGGGTCGCTGAGTCAGACACGACTGAGCAACTTCCCTTTCACTTTTCACTTGCATGCATTGGAGAAGGAAATGGCAACCCACTCCAGTGTTTTTGCCTGGAGAATCTCAGGGACGGGAGAGCCTGGTGGGCTGCCGTCTATGGGGTCACGCAGAGTCGGACACGACTGAAGCGACTTAGCAGCAGCAGCAGCATACAGTTTTTTGTATTAAGTCTGTAAGTTTCCTTACTCTGCTCCTTCGGATCTTATGGTCTACTCCAAGTCTTTTGTTTATCCATACGTTTTAGAAACAATCTTTCAATTAAAAAAAAAAAAAAGATGTTGACTGAAGTACATTGAATCCATAGATCAAACTGAACAATCTTCTTTAAAAGTTTGCATCTTCTAATTTATATAAACAGGATAATTTATGAACAGGGTATTTTTCTGCACTTCTTTAGGTTTTTAAAAATTCTGTCAGAAATTATGTATAATTTTGAACAGAGCAGTTTCAGACATCTTTTATTTGATTTATCTCTATGTATTTGATGATATTTTAAGTTGTAATTTTAAAATTTTAATTGTCTAATTTTTGTGATCAGTATGTATAAATCCAATAGATTTTTGTACATTAACCTTATATTCATTGATCTTCCCTATATATATATACTTCCTAATAGATCTTTATAGATTCTTTTAAATTTCTATTATACATTGTTATCTGTGAATAAAGAGCTTTATTTCTTAACGTCCAAAATTTAAAACTTTCATTTTTTGCCCTTGCTATTGGGCTGGCTGGGGTCAGATTAGGATCTAATTATGGTTCAGTTATTCCTAACAATGTAATCATGAGCAAATGGCTTATTTTTTCTGAAACTTTTGTTTTCTCTGTAACACATGAATGTGATACTTACCTTGAGAAACAATTGAAATGATGTTTGTGATGTGTTGCACAGATCTTTGCAAAGATCTACTATTTTGTCCCATAAATAGTAGATTCTAGTGGAAAAAAATATAGTCAAATGCTGAATATTCTAATATTGTAATGGTGATTAAGTCACTTTAATATGAAAAGATACAAGTATTTCAAATTACTATAGAAGAGTGATTTCACCAAGATGGCAACATAGATTTTTCCCAACTCTACTCCCTCTGGCAAAAAGAACAGCTAACAAGTATTCATGGATAGACATCACTGAGAAAATTATGGATCACAGAATTGAGGCCAAAGCACCACAGAGACCAATACAAACTGCATTAGAAGGGTAAGAGGAATGGCTACCTGCTGACTGCATTGACTCTCCCCCAGGTCAGTGGAGAATCACACTGAGAGCCTAGGTTTGAGCAATCTTGAGAAAGAACAACAAAGCTGGACATATTACTCTCCCGGATTTCAGATATTACAAACCTATAGTAGTCAAAGCAATATGATAGTGGCATCAAAATGGATGTATAGATCAATGAAACCAAAGAGAGTATCCAGAAATAAGGGATTAAGTTCTAGACAATTAGATGTGGAAAATTTTCTCCAGGAAAATAGCATGATTACCAAAACTAATACAGCTCCAACCATTGACCTTGAGGATAAAAATCATATGCTAAGGACAGAGAGAGTTTTACTGTATAATGACCCACCACATCCTCACCAGACTACCTACCTTAACTTAATTTACATTAGAGGCAAATGAACTTCTACTTGTTTATAACTCCATATTGATAGTCTTCAATGGCTGAATGTGATTCTTTTATGAACTCAAGAAATGATATACCACAAACCTTGTTATTAAAATGGTAAATATCAGACTCAGTTCAGTTCAGTCGCTCAGTCATGTCCGGCTCTTTGCGACCCCATGAATCGCAGCACGCCAGGCCTCCCTGTCTGTCACCAACTCCCAGAGTTCACTCAGTCTCATGTCCATTGAGTCAGTGATGTCATCCAGCCATCTCATCCTCTGTCGTCCCCTTCTCCTCCTGCCCCCAATCCCTCCCAGCATCAGAGTCTCTTCCAATGAGTCAACTCTTCGCATGAGGTGGCCAAAGTACTGGAGTTTCAGCTTCAGCATCATTCCCTCCAAAGAAATCCCAGGGCTGATCTCCCTCAGAATGGACTGGTTGGATCTCCTTGCAGTCCAAGCAACTCTCAAGAGTCTTCTCCAACACCACAGTTCAAAAGCATCAATTCTTCAGTGCTCAGCTTTCTTCACAGTCCAACTCTCACATCCATACATGACCACAGGAAAAACCATAGCCTTGACTAGACATACCTTTGTTGGCAAAGTAATGTCTCTGCTTTTCAATATGCTATCTAGGTTGGTCATAACTTTCTTTCCAAGGAGTAAGTGTCTTTTAATTCCATGGCTGCAATCACCATCTGCAGTGATTTTAGAGCCCCCCAAAATAAAGTCTGACACTGTTTCCACTGTTTCCCCATCTATTTCCCATGAAGTGATGGGACCAGATGCCATAAGTTTAAGAGACTGGGGCATTCTCATTTAGATAGAATTAAAATTGAGATGCTTGTCAGATGTCCAAAGTAGATGACATATGCACAGTCTTAATATTTCAGTCTCTCAATCTATTTATACAAAAGACAGAAAAAGGATTACTCAAAAAATATATATATGCATGTATATATATATAAATATTAAGGGTTATGAAATGTTATGGTCATATGCTCACCTCTTCAAAATAATCTGACTTAACAAAGCAGAGCAGGAACCAGAGAGAAATTGTGAGTTTTAGATAATCATTCTGATTTTACTTCCGTTATTCTTAGTAACAGACCTCTGTTAATTATCGACTTTATTTCTCAGCACCATTTATAGCCAACTTTTTCTATGGAAAATTCCTCAAAAATTGCCATTAATGAGTAACTCTGGGAACAGTCTCCAAGGACAAGAAAGATTCCTAATGCTAACCAACCCTTTCCAATCCCAAGAGACATGAATATTGTTAATACTCAGCTCCTGAGCTACATCTTTGCTAGCTATGAACATCACCTCACCAATGCAGGCGAAGGATTCTGGAATCTCTGGACTATCCCACTTGCTTAATAATAGCACTGGATAGAAGACATATATCAAATGATAGAACACATAGATCAACTCATGGGTTGAAGATTATGAACGTCAGTAGATAAGTGTGGAAGGTAGCATTTGACAAATAGAGTAACAGGCTCAGACTTCAGAGTGGAACATAGCGGATGAAAGTTCTGTGCTTGAAGTCTACATCTGTATCTGTTTCTAAGAAGTGAAGTGAAGTGAAGTCTCTCTGTCGTGTCCGACTCTTTGCGACCCCATGGACGGATTCTCCAGGCAAGAACACTGGAGTGGTTACCATTTCCTTCTCCAGGGGATCTTCCCAACCCAGGGATTGAACCTGGGTCTCCCACATTGGAGGCAGATGCTTTAACCTCTTAGCCACCAGGGAAGCCCTGTTTCTAAATCCATATGTAAATCAGTTGAGCTGTAAGAAATGTCTGAGACAGTAAAACTTCTAACAGACATTCATAAGGACATATCTAATAGGAAGTTAAATATACGAGTCTAGAATTTAGAAAAGAAAATGGATTGGAAGATATCTAGTTAAAAGTTCTCTTTTAACTAGTTATCTAGTTATGACAGAAAGAGACTCACACATTTAGAGAACAAACTTACGGTTGTTGGAGGGGAGGGATAGTTAGAGTGTTTGGGATGGACATGTATACACTGCTGTATTTAAAATGGATAATTAACAGAGACCTACTGTATAGCACATAGAACTCTGCTCAATGTTATGTGGCAGCCTAGATGGGAGAGGAGTTTGGGGGAGAATGGATACATGTATGTATCTGACCCTCTTCAGTCAGCCTATTGCTCTTAACATTCCATTGAAATCACTCTCATAGATGTCAAAGTTCAATTTTCAGTCCTTAAGTTACTTGATCTCTCAATAAGACTTTTCCCATCTGACTTCTCTTACTTCAAATACTCTTTATTGCTGGCTTTCAGGACATCCTTACAGTCTCCTAGGTATGCCATGATCTCACTGATGGCTCCTTGGTCTCTTTGTCTGGCTCCTCCTCTTTCTTACTATTCATTTTTAGACCTATTCTTTTATTTATAGTTTCAGACTTCAAATGTCTATAAACAAATGGCTTTTTAACTTTTAATTTTGTTTTAGGGTATAGCCAATTAGCAATGTTTCTGATAGTTTCAGGTGAACAGCTTGACTGAAGATGGTTTATAAAAAGCATGGAAGGTGAAATAACAAATTTGGCGGGTAATGGACAATGCGTGATGGAGAAAAGTAGCTTTTTGAAGGATCTGTCATAAAGAGTGGAGAAGTGGAGGAGTAGCTGAAGAAGGCTGAGGGGAAACAGTAGGATATTAGGGCATTGTCCATCTGAGGCTGAGATTTTAGACAATTAGGACGTCACAATTTTAGATAGTTAAGACCTCGTATATTTTTGATGCTGAAATATGATTCTGATAACCTCAGTTTTAAACCACTCCTGGTCTATCTGAGATCCAACACGAATGATTATTTTCAGATGAATTATCAGGAGGTGGATATAAAAGCAGAAAGGTTATTCAAGCAAAAGTATCAGGAAGATTCAACCTGGGAAAGGATGTAAAAATGTGAGAGGTATGGTCAGAGAGAACATGCACTCAACTTCTTGACTGTTGGTTTAAACAAAATGATTCTACTTTCAGTGTATTTATAATATAATTGATATAAGAAAATCTGTATGTTGTAAACATTTAAAAAACATCTTGAGATAATATTCAATTAAGGACTAGATTATCCTGTGTGTATATCAGTGTGTGAAAGCATAAGTGAGAATATTCATGAAGTTATGACATGATCAGCTCAAGGAGAAAGAAGACTAAATAGTGATAAAAAGTAGAAAATCATGTTTATTGGTAAGTGGGTACAAAGATAGAAATTCTCAATAACCAGACACAGATAGGTAGAAGTGATGCATTTTGTATGCATGCTCATTTGCTCAGTCTTGTCCTACTCTTTGTGACCCCGTGGACTATATAGCCTTCCAGGCTCCTCCATCCATGGAATTTTCCAGGCAAGAATACCAGAGCGAGTTGCCATTTCCTTCTCCAGGGGATCTTTCTAACCCAGTGATGGAATCAGCATCTCTTATGTCTCCTGCATTGGCAGGTGGGTTCTTTACCATTAGTACCACCTGGGAAGTGATACATTAGAAAATAAGATATTAGAGATATTCAAGCAAGGGAGCGTCAGGCCAAAACCATAAAGCTACATGATTTCTGGAATCAATAAAGCCGGTAAAGCTGCTGATGAAGTAACTGGGAGCGAGTTGTTGAAAGTACAAAGACGGTAACTGTGAAAAAAGTTGAGAAAAAGACAAAAATGAGGATCATTTTGTAGTTTAAAAAAAAGTGTTATACTACTAATTAGGGATGAAATAAAAAGATGAATCAGTGATTCCAGTCTTATAAGGATAATATTTGGAGGAAAAAACTTTTATTCATAAAATATTGAATTGGAAGGAAGAACATTTCAGCAACTGGGGAAGAACACATATGACCCTCTCCGTTCCTCACTATCAATTATTTTATTTATTATTCATCTTGTGACAAACACTGCTTCATGGATGCTGACACTGGGGACACAAGGAAGAAGAAAACCAGATACACTTTTTGCCTTAATGCACTTTATGGCCCCATGAAAGAGTCCAACACTAACTAAATATCTTAAATAAATATTTTAACAAAATAAATATGAACAACCTTGTCCATATGACACCGATAGCAATTCTATGAAGGTGCTACCTGTGGTAGCATATGAAAAGTAGGTTTGACTCAATCAAAGATACAAGGGAAATTTTTCCTAAGAAAGTCACTAATTGATCTGAGACTGTGAAAGGATGAACAGGAGTTGACTCAGAATGAAGCAAAGGGACATAGTGCACAGGAAGAAAGGCAAGGCAGCCAGAGTGGCTAGCGAGCAGAGAATGAGGGGACTCTAGTGTAAGGTGAAGCTGCTGAGACATCACACGGTCAAGACAGATTGAGCTTTGTTAGATAGGGTGGGGATTTTTGTTCCTTCACAGGCCCAAATGTTCTCCGGACATCTGATTTTAAGCAAATAACAGACGTGATCAGAATTTCTTTTTTGAAAAGATCACTCTGGTGGCAGTGTGGAGAATATATTGAATGAGGCAAGAGTGGGACTATTCAAGCAGCTCAGAAGTTAGCAGGACTCTAGTCAGTAACAATAACTTAAACTAGAGTAGTGACTGTGTAGATGGGTAGGAGTGTTCACCAAGCTCCTATGATGTGCCAAGCACTAAGCTAAGTACTGAGATGCAGTCTTTGCCTTAGTAGGCTCATGTTCTTGTAATAAAAACTGATTCATAAACAAGTACCTATGCCATCCAATAATATGAACTCTTTCACCCTTAAAAGACTCCAAGAAGCTCCGGGTGTTCCCTTCATTCCCTCATCTTTGTGCCTCCTCACTTAGATCATCCTTCAGAAAGTGCAAATTCTGACCCTCTCATTGCTGATTGAGTTTCTTTTCTTCATTCCTCATATTTGTGGTATAAGGAAACCAACTGATAAGAGAACCATCGAGGTTAGCTACAATACATTTCAGTAGCTAACTGTAGTGAATCCTCTTCATGCTGATTCTTTTCCTGTAACCCATCAAGACCTGAAATGAACTGCAGCAAGAACCCTGACTTTGTCCTCTCAGGACTGTCCCCTGACCCAGACAAACCACAGCTCCTCTTTGGTCTCTTCCTGGCCCTCTACTTGCTCAGTCTCTTAGGAAACTCGCTACTGCTGCTGGCTATTGGCGCTGACATCCACCTCCACACCCCCATGTACTTCTTCCTCAGCCAGCTCTCCCTGATCAAACTCTGCTCCACTACCACCACAGCCCCCAAAATGCTGGAGACTTTGTGGACCAGTAATGGACTGACCTCCTCTGAGTGCCTGGCCCAGTTATATTTCTTCACAATTTTGCTGATATGGACAACCTGCTTTTGACAGCCATGGCTATTGACCGCTACGCTGCCATCTGCCATCCCCTGCACTACCCACTCCTAATGACTCCTTGCAGATGTTCACTGCTGGTGGGTGGGTCACGGGGAGTGGCCCACTCTGTCTCTCTTCTCCATGCCCTGTTGCTACCCCAGCTCTGATTCTATACTAATCAAGAAATTCCCCACTTTTTCTGTGATTTTGGACCACTCTTTAGACTTTCCTGCTGTGATATCCACCTCAATGAGGACCTGATGATGGTTCTGACAGGACTCTTAGGAATCAGCCCTCTCCTCTGCATCATAACCTCCTATGCCCATATTTTCCTTGCTGTATCTCAGGTCCCATCAGCACAGGGGAAAAAGAAAGCCCTGGCCACATGCAGCTCCCACCTCTCCATGGTCATCCTCTTCTACAGCTCGGTCTTTGCCACCTACCTGAAGTCCCCGTCAGCTTCTCATGCCTCTGGGGAGCTGGGTGCTGCTATCATGTATGCCCTGGTAACCTCCACTCTCAATCCTTTCATTTATAGTCTAAGAAATAAGGAAGTGAAGAGGTCCCTGAAAAGGATTCTAGGCATAGAGAGTTCATGGCATTAGGAATAATTCCAAAAAACAAGTGTTTGGGGGAAAAAAAAAAAACACTCTTCACTACCACAATGATAAAGTGAGTCAGTTAACACCAAGGCTTTCACATGTCACACTGTATGATAAGGTATATTGGATATAACACTACATAGAAATTTGGAGAACTAGCTTCCAGGTCCCAGTCTAGGGGCAAGCTTGTATATATATTCCAGCTATAGGTATATATATTATTTATTATCTATATTATTATCTCAAAACATTATATCAGTAATATGTGAAAGTGAAAGTGAAGTCATGTCCAACTCTTTGCGTCCCCATGGACTGTAGCCTACCAGGCTTCTCCATCCATGGGATTTTCCAGGCAAAAATACTGGAGTGGGTTGCCATTTCCTTCTCCAGGAGATCTTCCTGACCCAGGGATTGAAACCGGATCTCCCAAATTGTAGGCAGACACTTTAACATCTGAGCCACCAGGGAAGTCAAAGGAAGTATAATACACATTACATTATATTATATAATTAAGTATATTATATATATATATATATATATATATATATAATATTCTTTAGAGTTAATTGGACTAGCTGCTCTTTAAATTTCCTTGTAAAGATAATACTACTGAGACGTGATCATCTATTCCCATCATTACCAACATTTTGATCACTATTGCCATTTCTATCACCAGTTTAATAATGAAGATCATCACCATCAGCTTTAGTCAATATCATCTTTTTGTCAGCAGAGTCACCTTACAAATTACCTTCTTCAGTTCTCTCCCCATCAGTAACACCAGTATCATCATCATAAGTAAGAGAATAGAAACTGGTCCTATGCACTTTTTCCCCTTTTAATGCCTTATTTTTCAGAATGTTCTATTAATTTGTGTTTTTGTGCTATCTTGATAATTGTGGGAAATGTCATCATAGCATGGTGGATAAAAATGTCTTCATAAATTTGAAAGCATAACAAATATTTGCCCTGGGAATATAAGATTACATAACTTACACAGCACAATATATATGGGCTCCCTAGGTGGTGCAGTAGTAAAGAGTCTGCCTGCACAATATATACACAATGTCTAAAATTTTCTTTAAAATTTTCCAGGAAAAAAAAGGAATGGTAGATGGTAGGCACAATATTGGCAAAACATTGACATCAAAGCTGGATGATAGGTACATAAGGGTCTATTACACTACCAACTCTACTTCTCTGAATGTTTGACATTTTCTACAATAAAAAGTTAAAATGACAATCCCAAGCTCCCCATCTATTCCCTTACTTTCCCCCTCTGATAACCATAAATTCATTCTCTAAGTCTGTGAATTTCTTTCTGTTTTGTAAATAAGTTCATTAGCATCCTTTTTAGGCTGTATGAGATATTATATGATATTTGTCTTTGCTGACTTACTTCACTCAGTATGATAATCCCCAGATCCATCCATTTTGCTGCAAATGGCATTATTTCATTCTTTTGAATGGCTGCTAATATTCCATTGAATGTATGTTCCACTTCACCTTTATCCATTCACCAGTCAATGGACAGATGGGGTTGACAATTACACACCGCTATATTTAAAATAGATAACCAACAAAGACCTACAGTAAAAAGATAAAACTAAAGCAAAAAGTTAAAATGAATAAGTGAAGTGCATTCAGCTTTAAATATTTTTAAAATATCTGTATACTTAGACATTGCAATCAAACCATGAAGAGTACATTAAAGTAAATTCTGGAAATAATGCTTGTGAAAGAATGGAATGCAGCTAGTGGAATACAACAGTGAAAGAATGGAATACAACTAAAAAACCCAATGGCAAAGAAATATTTAAGAATGTCATGTTTAGCCATATTATAAAGCCCCAAATAATAAAACATTGAATTGGCCACAAAGTTCATTCAGTTTTTTCCTGCCAAACCAGTATGTATTTGTTGATCGTGAGAAAGAATTGTCCTCAAGGTTTTCACTGGAACATCGGATTATAAACTTAATGATCCAACTGCTGTTATTTATACATATGCATAGAATGCAATTCTGATTCCTCCAGTTCCATTCTTCTTTCTCAAGATTGCTTTGGCTATTCGAGGTTTTTTGTATTTCCATACAAATCTTGAAATTATTTGTTCTAGTTCTGTGAAAAATATGGCTGGTAGCTTGATCGGGAGTGCATTGAATTTGTAAATTGCTTTGGGTAGTATACTCATTTTCACTATATTGATTCTTCCGATCCATGAACATGGTATATTTCTCCATCTATTATTGTCCTCTTTGATTTCTTTCATCAGTGTTTTATAGTTTTCTATATATAGGTCTTTAGTTTCTTTAGGTAGATATATTCCTAAGTATTTTATTCTTTTCGTTGCAATGGTGAATGGAATTATTTCCTTAATTTCTTTTTCTGCTTTCTCATTATTCGTGTATAGGAATGCAAGGGATTCCTGTGTGTTGATTTTATATCCTGCAACTTTACTATATTCATTGATGAGCTCTAGTAATTTTCTGGTGGAGTCTGTAGGGTTTTCCATGTAGAGGATCATGTCATCTGCAAACAGTGAGAGTTTTACTTCTTCTTTTCCAATTTGGATTCCTTTTATTTCTTTTTCTGCTCTGATCGCTGTGGCCAAAACTTCCAGAACTATGTTGAATAGTAGTGGTGAAAGTGGACACCTTTGTCTTGTTCCTGACTTTAGGGGAAATGCTTTCAATTTTTCACCATTGAGGATAATGTTTGCTGTGGGTTTGTCATAGATAGCTTTGATTATGTTGAGGTATGTTCCTTCTATTCCTGCTTTCTGGAGAGTTTTTATCATAAATGGATGTTGAATTTTGTCAAAGGCCTTCTCTGCATCTATTGAGATAATCATATGGTTTTTATTTTTCAATTTGTTAATGTGGTGAATTACATTGATTGATTTGTGGATATTGAAGAATCCTTGCATCCCTGGGATAAAGCCCACTTGGTCATGGTGTATGATCTTTTTAATGTGTTGTTGGGTTCTGATTGCTAGAATTTTGTTGAGGATTTTTGCATCTATGTTCATCAGTGATATTGGCCTGTAGTTTTCTTTTTTTGTGACATCTTTGTCAGGTTTTGGTATTAGGGTAATGGTGGCCTCATAGAATGAGTTTGGAAGTTTACCTTCCTCTGCAATTTTCTGGAAGAGTTTGAGGAGGATATTCAGGCTCTACTACAAAGCCACAGTCATCAAGACAGTATGGTACTGGCACAAAGACAGACATATAGATCAATGGAACAAAATAGAAAGCCCAGAGATAAATCCACACACATATGGACACCTTATCTTTGACAAAGGAGGCAAGAATATACAATGGAGTAAAGACAATCTCTTTAACAAGTGGTGCTGGGAAAACTGGTCAACCACTTGTAAAAGAATGAAACTAGATCACTTTCTAACACCACACACAAAAATAAACTCAAAATGGATTAAAGATCTAAATGTAAGATCAGAAACTATAAAACTCCTAGAGGAGAACATAGGCAAAACACTCTCAGACATAAATCACAGCAGGATCCTCTATGATCCACCTCCCAGAATTCTGGAAATAAAAGCAAAAATAAACAAATGGGATCTAATTAAAATTAAAAGCTTCTGCACAACAAAGGAAACTATAAGCAAGGTGAAAAGACAGCCTTCTGAATGGGAGAAAATAATAGCAAATGAAGCAACTGACAAACAACTAATCTCAAAAATATACAAGCAACTTATGCAGCTCAACTCCAGAAAAATAAACGACCCAATCAAAAAATGGGCCAAAGAACTAAATAGACATTTCTCCAAAGAAGACATACGATGGCTAACAAACACATGAAAAGATGCTCCACATCACTCATTATTAGAGAAATGCAAATCAAAACCACAATGAGGTACCACTTCACACCAGTCAGAATGTCTGCGATCCAAAAATCTGCAAGCAATAAATGCTGGAGGGGGTGTGGAGAAAAGGGAACCCTCCTACACTGTTGGTGGGAATGCAAACTAGTACAGCCACTATGGAGAACAGTGTGGAGATTCCTTAAAAAATTGCAAATAGAACTACCTTATGACCCAGCAATCCCACTTCTGGGCATACGCACCGAGGAAACCAGAATGGAAAGAGACACATGTACCCCAATGTTCATCGCAGCACTGTTTATAATAGCCAGGACATGGAAACAACCTAGATGTCCATCAGCAGATGAATGGATAAGAAAGCTGTGGTACATATATACAATGGAATATTACTCAGCCGTTAAAAAGAATTCATTTGAATCAGTTCTAATGAGATGGATGAAACTGGAGAAGATTATACAGAGTGAAGTAAGCCAGAAAGAAAAACACCAATACAGTATACTAACACATATATATGGAATTTAGGAAGATTGCAATGACGACCCTGTATGCAAGACAGGAAAAAAGACACAGATGTGTATAACGGACTTTTGGACTCAGAGGGAGAGGGAGAGGGTGGGATGATTTGGGAGAATGGCATTCTATCATGTATACTATCATGTAAGAATTGAATCGCCAGTCTATGTCTGACGCAGGATACAGCATGCTTGGGGCTGGTGCATGGGGATGACCCAGAGAGATGTTATGGGGAGGGAGGTGGGAGGGGGGTACATGTTTGGGAACGCATGTAAGAATTAAAGATTTTAAAATTTTAAAAATAAAAAACTAAAAAAATTAAAAAAAAAAGAATGCAATTCTGATGTCATAAAACAATGCTATAAATAAACAGTATTTCTAGGTTTCTTTTAGTGATACTATTTGTCATTGTTTTTCTATATAAAATATTCATGACCTATTTAATAGAGAAATAATAGAATTTAAAATAAAAAAAATTTAATCTAACACAAAAATTACCATACTTGCCTCACTCTTAGAGGAACCATAGAAAGACTAGAGGGGAACAAGAAAATGGACAAAGGTATGTTTTTTTCAAACATTCTTGGAAGTTTTCTCAGTGGAAAAATCTGCACTCCCCCCCCAAAAATATCAACACCCTCCTTTATAAGTCAAGTGTGTGTGTTTCCTTATGCGAGCTGCCTCCTCAGTGCTTAATGAGCCAACTTGCTCCAAATAGGGTAGATCAGAGGATTCAAGATGGTGGTGACCATCAAATAGAGCAGAGTAATACGGTTTTTCCAATGGTCATGTGAGTTGGACTGTGAAGAAAGCTGAGCGCTGAAGAATTGATGCTTTTGAACTGTGGTGTTGGAGAAGACTCTTGAGAGTCCCTTGGACTGCAAAGAGATCCAACCAGTTCATTCTGAAGATCATCCCTGGGATTTCTTTGGAAGGAATGATGCTAATGCTGAAACTCCAGTACTTTGGCCACCTCATGCAAAGAGTTGACTCATTGGAAAAGACCGATGCTGGGAGGGATTGGGGGCAGGAGGAGAAGGGGACGACCGAGGATGAGATGGCTGGATGGCATCACTGACTCGATGGACGTGAGTCTGAGTGAACTCCGGGAGTTGGTGCCGGACAGGGAGGCCTGCGAGCTGCGATTCATGTGGTCGCAAAGAGTCGGACACGACTGAGCCACTGAACTGAACTGAACTGAAAAACTTGAATGGGGACTGAGCAGCAGAGACTGTAGTGTAAACAACCATGAGAATTTCACAGCATGTGAACATTATAGCCAGGTAGGAGGACCATGATGGTGAGCCTTTCTCTTGCTGACCACAGCAAGAACTGCCAATACAATCACTACAATCCAGGCATAAGATATCAGAATCAGTCCAAAAGGAATAATGAGATAACCACACAATGAATGAATGAATGTTGTCACCTGGATCACTCACTCTAGGATCTGAGCAGGCCAGTCTTAACAAAGGCGTGAAGTCACAGTAAAACTGGCTAATGTGATTGGGCCACTGGACCTCTGCTAGGCCATCAGGCCCACAACCTAGCCATATACCATGAAGCCAAAGAGCCAGGCTATGCCCACCAGCCCCAAGTACTGTCTGGGAGTGAGTGGCAGCGAGGGTAACAATTATTCAGTACTGATTATATTCCTTTACCACTAGTCAGGAGCATCCAGTTGTCCCTAGAGAGCCAAAGATAAAGAACTGGGTCAAGCAACCAATCATAGAGATGAATGTCTTCTGCAGGAAGTCCTCCAGCACTTTTGACATCACTTTACACATTTAGAAGGAAGGATGGAAATACAAATACATAGACTCAGAAACATCACTTACACAATGAGCACACAATCATTGCTATTCACTTGTATTATATTCATAGCATATACTAGAGCAAGAAATTATTAATGTGATGAATATACAATGAACTTCTGCATAGCAAAAAAAAATGTGATTTGCAATAGAAAGATGGACAAAGGACATGGCATTTACAATTGGAATTAAAGCTTGGATAGATGTCAGAACACATATAGATATCCTTTGGATAAGGCAGATAGAATATTTTTACCTAAACGGTATAGCAAGAAGTAAAGATACACAATGAGAGATCAGCTTCATTCTCCTAGAGGGAAACGTGAGCTTGGGAATTCCAAAATTAAAGGAAATAATTTAGTGTTAATACCAACAGTGAAAAGTCAGATTGAAAAGAAGCAAAGCACCACTACTTTTCCTTATTCCTCTATTTTCCATAGAGCCACAGTAATAAATGAGGGGAATATTTAAAGATAATCATCTTTCTGTATGGATTAAAGAAATATGACTGACCCTCATGCCTTAAATGTCATAGCCCAATTTCCTTCCATTTTATAGTTTTTCCAAGGAAGGTTCAAAGATGAGAAAGTATATCCATACCTCTGTCCCAGAAAATGAAAGATAATTTAAGAAAATTTGAGGCCACTGAGAATTGTACTGCCTGTGGTTCTGAAACTAAGAAAGAAACAGGAAAGAAAAGAGGAAAAATGAGAAAAATGGAACTCAAGATAGGAATTCCCCAAGGAGAATTCTCTTCTATTGCAGATATAGAAAGGTAACTTGTTTATTCTTACAACACTCCTCTCAAACCCAGGGGACTCCCTCTCTCAGAGTTTATGTATCTGAAGAACCATGGATCAAAAACAAAAGGAAGAATTTCAGAGAGAAGAGGTTTTGGAATATGAAGAGCTTATACTATAATCCCAATATAAACTATCACTTCAACATTTTTCTATTCTTTATTTTTCATAGCTTTCTAATGTTTATTTTTCAGAAGTCAACCTTCTGAAAAAGGTAAGAAGTAAAAAGGTAAGAAGCAAACCTGGTCAACTTTCTTAACTATAGCTTTGAACACTGAATCAGGTAGGAGAATGAAACAGGCTCAAAGTTGCCCATAGTCTCCGATTTCTTGTTAGGGTTAAATTTACATACCAAGGACTTAGAGTTGGTTTCTTATTTAATGATGAACATTGTATTGGTAGATTTGAAGGCAATCTACTGCCTACATTTTAGTGGCATACCTCTAAATATTCATCAAAGTAAATGAGTAATCTCTAAAAGATGCAGTGAAATAAATTACTTAGTACAGAAAGTCTGATTACTGTTTTGTTTAAACGTTAGGAAAAGATTTTTTTCCCCAAATGTATTTTTGATACAATTTTGTTTTGTGGGTAGAGAACCAAAAATAACCTTTGGCATATCATGTGTATCTTAAGCAGGAGTGATAACGTTTAACAATATACAAAATACACATGGTTATTAAGGAAAGCTACTCTGAATTCTTGGTGCCAGCCTTCAGTCAAGGTGTAATAAAGGTGAGATAATTACTCAAAATATTCTCTAGCTATAAAGATGAATGTCCCATGGGATCCCTAGAAATGTTTCCTAGTTAATTCACTCTTTTATTGAGGTCACATCAAATCTTTTTCTTCTCCACTCATGGATTTCCCAGACTTTGTGTATGTGCTCAGTTATGTCCAACTCTTTGCAACCCCATAGACAGTAGCCCTCTAGACTCCCCTGTTCACAGAATTTTCCAGGCAAGAATACTGGAGAGAGTTGCCATTTCCTCCTCCAGGGATTCTTCCTGACCCAGGAGTTGAATCCATGTCCCTTGCATTTATAGGTTGCTTCTTTACCATTGAGCCACCAGGTAAGCCCCAAAACAACAATGTTCTCCCTCAAAATATTGTTGTCTAGATGGGAAGTCCTCAGCTACAGGATTCTGGTTCCCATGAGAGATATCATTTCATATCTTATTTTGTCTTTTCTTTCAAGTGATGCTGAATCAAACCTCAATCACTGAATTTCTCCTCCTAGGAGTGACAGACATCCAAGTACTGCAGCCTGTTCTCTTTGTGGTTTTCCTTGCAATTTACATTGTCAATGTGGCTGGGAATGGAGTCATCCTGATGGTTGTCATCTCTAATTCAAGGCTCCATTCTCCTATGTATTTTTTCCTTGGAAACTTGTCATGTCTAGATATCTGCTACTCCACGGTGACTCTGCCAAAGATGCTGGAGAACTTCCTCTCTACACACAAAACAATTTCTTTCTTGGGATGCATAAGCCAGCTTCATTTCTTCCACTTCTTAGGCAGCACAGAGGCCATGTTGTTGGCCGTGATGGCATTTGACCGCTTTGTGGCTATCTGCAAACCACTTCGTTACACTCTCATCATGAATCATCAGGTCTGTACCCAGATGGCTGTCACTGTCTGGATCATTGGGTTTTCCCATGCCCTACTGCACTCAGTAATGACCTCTCGCTTAAACTTCTGTGGTTCCAACCACATCCATCACTTCTTCTGTGATGTTAAGCCATTGCTAGAGTTGGCCTGTGGAAACACTGACCTCAATGAATGGCTACTTCATTCTGTGACAGGGACCATTGCCATGGGCCCATTTTCTCTAACCCTTCTCTCCTATTTCTATATCATTATCTATCTTCTCTTCAAGACCCATTCTTGCAGCATGCTCCATAAAGCACTGTCCACGTGTGCCTCCCACTTCATGGTAGTTGTTCTTTTCTATGCTCCTGTTGTTTTCACTTACATCCGTCCTGCCTCAGATAGCTCCGTGGACCAGGAACGGATCATTGCCATTATGTACAGTGTGATCACTCCTGTACTAAATCCACTGATCTATACTTTGAGGAACAAGGAAGTAGAGGGGGCTTTGAGGAGGGCGATCAGAAGGAGACTCTGACTCTAAGAAATCTAGAGAATTTTTCCAAGGCATCAGTAAAAAAGCTATGATAAAGTTGGGATGTGAAATTATACTGCTTTTCTAATTGTTTACTGTTTGTGAAGCAGAAGGCATTATATAAAGAAAAATAAACGGGAAAGTCCAGTCTGGTTGTGTTAACAGTGTGTGACTAGGTAATGTAAGGGAAACTTGAACAAATAGGACACTATCCACAAAATCTTTTTTTTTTTTTTGGCTGTGCTGAGTCTTCATCGCTGTGGCAGCCTTTTCTCTGGTTTTGGCGAGTGGGGGCTCCTCTAGACACGGTGCTCAGGTGTCTCCGTGCAGTGGCTTCTCCTGTTGTGGCAAGTGGGCTTAACTGCTCCGTGGAAGGTGGAATCTTCCTGGACCAGGGATCAAACTGGTGTCTCCTGCACTGGCAGGCAGATTCTTTACCACTGGCCACTAGGGAATCCCCCTTGAAATTTTAATGTTGAATTTGTGTGGGGGATATAAGCTGATAAAACTATTTGTTTACATATTCTTGTATGTTCTTAAATAAAATCAGATACAGAAATTTGCCTCAAATATGCATATATTGCATAGTTGGATAGTACTAAGGCTTGTTAATCTGCATGTTTCCTGTAAATTAACATATTGTAAGGTGAAAATAAAGTTATTATGCTGTTTTATTTTAAGAATTTGAGGGTAGAGCTATGGTTACTCAACTAGAAAAACAAATGTTAACTCATATATGAGGTAAGGGAAATTCTTAAGCAGTATATCATGATTTCTTTTTCTCCAAACAAGGAAGCAAGTAAGTAATTAAAACAATAATACTTTGAGTACAAATTAACAGAGATAAATTGTGAACTCTGACTCCAAAGATGCTTTATAATTCAAGTGGACAACCTGTCAAAGATTACCTTAAAATATTGCTAAAAATGGAGGCAGTGTGAAAAAAAATCTCAGGAATATCTTTCTCTCTCACTGATATGTTATTTTCCCCTCAATTTCTGGTCATAGAAAATTGAGCTTCAAAATTCTTCCTTATTATTTATTTTGTTTTTGATTTCTATACTTATTTTCTCAGATTGTAATGTCATAGAATATGATATGATACCAGTGAAATATGAAGAATTCATCAAGTTTGTTTTCCTTACCTATCACCAAATTTATACTAAGTGAAAGCTATCAAATAGTAATTTAGTTCAATTCAATCGCTTAGTTGTATCCAACTCTTTGCGACCCCGTGGACTGCAGCAAGCTAGGCTTCCCTGTCCATCACCAAATCCCGAAGCTTGCTCAAACTCATGTCCATTGGGTCAGTGATACCATCCAACCATCTCATCCTCTGTCGTCCCCTTCTCCTCCTGCCCTCATTCTTTCCCAGCTTCAGGGTCTTTTCTAATGAGTCAGTTCTTCACATCGGGTGGCCAAAGTATTGGACTTTCAGCTTCAGCATCAGTCCTTCCAATGAATATTCAGGGCTGATTTCCTTCAGGATGGACTTGTTGGATCTCCTAGCAGTCCAAGGGACTCTCAAGAGTCTTCTCCAACACAACAGTTCAAAAGTATCAATTCGTCAGTGCCCAGCTTTCTTTGCTGAAGTATTTTTGGAGCTAATAGACAAGAATTACTATGTTCCTCACTTTCTATGTTCCATGAAGTGTCACTGGACCTGAAACCATAATGGATACTGGCATTTCCAACTATTTAAAGATATAGGATTCTCAGGTGTCCAGTGGTTAGCATTCTGCACTTTCGCTGCTAAGGGCCTAGGTTCAAGCCCTTGTCGAGGAACTCTGATCCCACAAGCCACGCAGTGCAACCAACAAATAAATAAATAAGACTACTAAATAAATAATAGAGATACAGACTGAAAAGTTATAAAAGAATATTTTGAGTTCATAAACAGACTATTCAAATTGTTTACATCAACTTTTGTAAAGCAAAGAATTTGATTCTAACTTGGCTCACATAGTTCTTCCATCTCCCGACTCTACTTTCTTTGGTCTCTCTCTCTTTTTTTTTAATATAAATTTATTTAATTGGAGGTTAATTACTTTACAATTTTGTATTGGTTTTGCCACAGTTCCAGTTTTGTTTATAACAAAATGTGTGGGGAGAAAGCATTTTATACCCTGAACTATCTCAGACTAGAATTATTGTTAATCAGATTTTTTAATGTAATCCAACATACATGGATATTGTCACCCTGCCTATTCAACTTATATGCAGAGTACATCATATGAAATGGTGGGCTGGATGAAGCACAAGCTGGAATCAAGATTTCCAGGAGAAATATCAATAACCTCAGATACGTATATGACACCACAATTATAGCAGAAAGTGAAGAAAAACTAAAGAGCCTCTTGATGAAAGTGAAAGAGGAGAGTGAGAAACTTGGTTTAAAACTCAACATTCAAAAAACTAAGATCATGGCATCCGGTCCCATTGCTTCATGGCAAATAGATGGGGAAACAATGGAAACAGTAAAAGATTTTATTTTGTGGGCCTCCAAAATCACTGCAGATGGTGACCACAACCATGAAATTAAAAGACACTTGCTCCTTGCAAGAAAAGCTATGATCAACTTAGGCAGCATATTAAAAATCAGAGACATTACTTTGCCAACAAAGGTCTGTCTAGTCAAAGCTATGGTTTTTCCAGTAGTCATGTATGGATGTGAGAGTTGGAATATAAAGAAAGCTGAGCACCAAAGAATTGATGCTTTTAAACTGTGGCATTGAAGAAGACCCTTGAGAGTCCCTGTGACTGCAGGGAGATCAAGCTTGTCAATCCTAAAGGAAATCAGTCCTGAATATTCATTGGAAGGACTGATGCTGAAGCTGAAACTCCAATACTTTGGTCACTTGATGCAAAGAACTGAGTCATTAGAAAAGACCCTGATGCTGGGAAAGATTGAAGGCAGGAGGAGAAGGGGATGACAGAGAATGAGATGGCTGGATGGCATCACTGACTCATGTAATTGCTTTACAATGTGTTTTAATTAGAATATCATTGCTTTACAATGGACTTCCTTGGTGGCTCAGAGGGTAAAGCTATCCCAGCTCTCATTGTATACTAATCGAGAAATCCCCCACTTTTTCTGTGATTTTGGACCACTCTTTAGACTTTAACTATATATAATATATACATGGCTATCAAGGAAAGTTACTTTTAATTCCTTTAAGCCAGCCTTCAATAAACGTGCATTCACTTCAGTTCAGTCGCTCAGTCGTGTCCGACTCTTTGCGACCCATGAATTGCAGCACACCAGCCCTCCCTGTCCATCACCAACTCCTGGAGTTCACTCAGACCCACACCCATCGAGTCAGTGATGCCATCTAGCCATCTCATCCTCTGTCATCCCCTTCTCCTCCTGCCCCCAATCCCTCCCAGCATCAGAGTCTTTGCCAATGAGTCAACTCTTTGCATGAGGTGGCCAAAGTACTGGAGTTTCAGCTTTAGCATCATTCCTTCCAAAAAAATCCCAGGTCTGATCTCCTTCAGAATGAACTGGTTGGATCTCCTTCCAGTCCAAGGGACTCTCAAGAGTCTTCTCCAACACCATATTAACATTAAATAATTTCTCAAAATCCTCACTACATTTAAAGGTGATAATCTCATGGGATTTCTAGAAATGTTCCCTACTAAATTCACTTTTTTATTCTAGTCACATCATATCTTTGTCTTCTCCTTTCAAGAGTTTCCCAAATGTTGAATGATTCCTTTTAATAGAAAGCACTCTAATGTTCACGTCTCCATTCAGAGTTCTTTATAGCTCTTATTATTCCCTCACAGTCAATTTTTCTTAGGTTAAAAACCCTTCAAATGATTTTTTACTAAGTCACGAGACAGTAGTGTGGTGCAGAGCTTAATAATTTACCCTCTGTTATATCTTAGGATTATAAAAGACAAGTCTTTACCAGATAAGATTGGTAGGCTGGCAATTTGCTCTGAATCCCTGGAAAAAAGAAAAGATTTTCTCTTGAAAAGATGTATATATATATTTGAAAAGATATGTCAAATAAAAACAAAAGTGTTTGAGTAACAGTCCATAAATGGCATATAATGTTAATATTTAATAATCCAGTGGTCCAAATATTGTATAATCTGTGCTGCTGAGACTATTTAAAACACCACTGCTCTACCTCAAAATATTATTATCTAGATGGGAAAATCCTCAGTTGTGGGACACTGGTTCTCATCAGAGATAACATTCCATATGTTATTTTGTTTCTTCTTTCAAGTGATGTTGAAACAAACCTCAGTCACTGAATTTCTTCTCCTGGGAGTGACAGACATGCAAGAACTGCAGCCTGTTCTCTTTGTGATTTTCCTTGCAATTTACATTGTCAGCTTGGCTGGAAAAGGAGCCATCCTGATGGTTGTCATCTCTGATTCAAGACTCCATTCTCCTATGTATTTTTTCCTGGGAAACCTGTCATGTGTGGATATCTGTATTCCAGCTGGAGAAATTCCTCTCTACCCACAAAGCAATTTCTTTCTTGGGAGGTATAAGCCAGCTTCATTTCTCCCATTTCCTAGGCAGCACAGAGTTCATGTTGCTAGCCATGATGGGCTTTGACCGCTTTGTGGCGATCTGCAAACCATTTCATTATATTCTTATCATGAATCATCAAGTCTGTATCCAGATGGCTGTCACTGTCTGGATCATTGGTTTTTTCCATGCCCTGCTGCACTCAGTAATGACCTCTCGCTTAAACTTCTGTGGTTCCAACCGTATTCATCACTGCTTTTGTGATGTTAAGCCATTGCTGGAGTTGGCCTGTGGGAACATTGAGCTCACTGAGTGGCTGCTCAATACTGTCACAGGCACCATTGCCATGGGCTCATTCTTTCTAACATTCCTGTGCTATTTCTATATTATCATCTATCTTAGTTCAAGACCCATTCTTGCAGCATGCTTCATAAAGCGCCGTCTACTTGTGCCTCCCACTTCTTGGTAGTTGTTCTTTTCTGTTGTTTTTGTTTACATTCATCCTGCCTCAAGTAGCTCCATGGACCAGGATCAGATCAGTGCCATTATGTACAATGTGGTCACTCCTATGCAAAATCCACTGATCTATACTTTGAGGAACAAGGAAGTAAAAGGGGCCTTGAGGAGGGTGATGTGAAGGAGGCTCTGACTTAAAGATATCTGAAGAATTCTTCAGAGGCATAAATAAATAGGTAATGAAAACTGGAGATAGCGAGTTTATACTGCTTCTCAAATTGTTTACTCTTTGTAAAACAGAGTGCACATGTGCTAAGTTGCTTCAATCATGTCTGACTCTTTGCAACCCTAGGACTCTAGCTTATCGGGCTCCTTTGTCCATGGGATTCTCCAGGCAAGAATACTGGAGTGGGTAGCCATTTCTTCCTCTGGGGGTCTTCCTCACTCAGGGATTGAACCCACGTCTCTTATGTCTCCTGCATTAGCAGGTGGGTTCTTTACCACTAGCCCCACCTGAGAAGCTTATAAAACAGAGAGAATGGTATAAAGAAAAAATAAATGAAAAAGCCCAGTAAGTTGTGTTCAACAGTTCATTTCTAGGGAATATAAGGGAAATTTGAACAAATGTACACTATTCATGGAATCTTAAAGTTGAATTTGTTTGGGAGATATTGGTTGATACAGCTGATCTGTCATGTTTGTGCTCTTGAATAAAATCAGGTACAGAAATTTGCCTCAGTTACTCATACATTGTATAGCTGGAAAGTGCTTAGGCCAGTTTATCTGTGTGTTTCCTGCAAGTTAACATATTATAATGTGAACAATAAAATTATTATGCCATTATGTTTTAAGGATTTGAATTTAGGATCATGGGCACAAATGGAAAAGTAAATATTAACTCACACATGAGTGAAAGGACATTTTTAATCAGTATGTCGTGATTTCTTTTTCTCTCAGCAGGGAGGCAAGAAATTAAAACAAATATTGCCATTAGTTCTAGTTAACAGAGGTACAGTAACCAATGGTTTATCTAAAGAGTTTTGTGAATTCTGACTGCAAAGATGTATTATAAGTCAACTGACAACCTGTCAAAGATTCCTGTAAAATATTGTCAAAAGTATAGTCAGTTTGAAAAAAATCTCAGGAATACATTTTTAGCTTTAGCATGTTATTTTCCCCTCAAGTTTTGGTCATGAATATTGAGTTTCTAAACTTTCCCTATCATTTATTTTGTTCTTTGGTTTCTATACTTATTTTCACAGTTTGTAATGTGATATGATATGATGTAATTCCAGTGAAATATACAGAATTCCTCAAAAATTTGTCTTGCTTTCCTTACCTGTCACCAAGCTATACTAAGTGAAAGTTATTAAATAATAATTGCTGAAGTATATTTGGAGGCTAACAGAGAATTACTATGTTCCTCACTTTCTAAGAGCCACTGAATCTGAAACCATGGTGGATGCCAATACTTACAACTATTTAGAGATACAGAATTCCCTGGTGTCCAGTGTTTAGGACTCCATATTTTCCCTGCTTAAGCCACAGGTTCAATCCCTGGTTGGGGAACAAATATCCCACAAAACAGGTAACAGTCAATAAATAAAAAGCAGGAATAATAAATAAATAAAAGAGAGATACAGACAGATAAGACAAGACTATAAAAGGATATTTTGAGGTCACAGATGGACTCCTGAAATTTTTTACATTCACTTCTGTAAACCCAAGAAATTTGGTTCTAACCTTACTCACATGGTTCTTCCATCTTCCCACTCTACCTTCTTCGGTCTCTTGATTCCAATTTTGTCTATAAAAGAATGTGTGTGGGAGAAGGCATCTTACATCCTGCACTATCTCAGACAGAATTTCTATTGAACAGAATTTTTGACATAATCCAAGCTTCATAGAGGCTGTAAACTACAGAGGAGCACATGGTTACCTATTGCTTTATGACATGCTGTCACCCTAAACACAGATGGTTAAATTCCTATTTAATTAAACTGTATGGATGCTGATGGCATGGGCATTAGTAACAGAGGGTAGAGACAGTGAGCCTGTTAAGCTGCTGATGAAATTAATAATTAAGAAATTATTAATGTGATGAATATATTATGAACTTCGGCAAAATGAAACACAGTTGAAAGGTGGACAAAGTAGATTGCATTGTAATGGTAGTTAGAAAGCTTGGATAGACGTTGGATTGCATATAGATATTCCTTGGATGAAGCAGATGCAATACTACTACTAAAGCAGAGAGCAAGAAGTGAAGAAGACACACATTGGAGATATCAGCCTCATTCTCCTAGGGAGAAGTGTGAGGTCTGGGATACCAAAATAAAAGAAAATATTTGAGTGTTAATACCAACAGTAGGAGAGTCCTGGTGGTCCAGTGGTTAAGAATCTGCCTGCCAATGCAGGGGACACAGGTTTGATTACTTGTCCAGGAAGATATATACTGCTGAGCAGCTAATCCCGTGTGCCGCAACTCTTGATCCCAAGCTCTAGAGCCTGCGAACCACAACTACTGAAGCCCCCAGCCTCTAGAGTCCATGCTCTGCAACCCGAGACACCACCACAATGAGAAGCCCGTGCACCACAATTAGGGAGTAGCCTGGGCTCACCACAGCTGGAGAAAGGCTGTGCATAGCAGTGAAGACTCACTGCGGCCAAACATAAATAAATAAATTTTTTTTAAAAAACACCAACAGTGAAGTGTCAGACTCAGGAGGAACAAAGCAATGCCGCTTCTCCTCATTCCTCTCTTTTGCATTCCATAGAACCATAGTAATAAATGAGTAGAATACCTAAATGACAATCATCTTTCTGTGCAGATCAATAGGATGTGACTGGCGCTCATTCTTTAACTGTCATTGCCCAATTTCCTTCCATTTTATATAGAATTTTCGGAGTGCAGTCCCCAAGGTGAGAACTTTGGTATCCACACCTCTGTCCCAGGAAATGAAAGATAATTTTAGAGAGTGCAATACTAAGTGAAGTCAGTCAGAGAAAGAGAAATATCATATGACATCCTTTGTATGTGGACTCTCAAAGGAAATGATACACATGAACTTAATTGTGGGACAGAAAAAGACTCACAGACTTAGAAAATGAACTTATGGGTGCCAGAGGAAGGGCTAGTTCGGGACTTTGGTATGGTCATGTACACACTGCTATATTTAAAATGTATAACCAACAAGAACCCATTGTATAGCACATGGAACTCTCTCAGTGTTATGTGCTGGCCAGGATGCAAGGGGAATTTGGAAGGGAAAAATGGATGCATTTCCATCTATGACCTGAGTCCCTTCACTCTTCATGTGAAACTACCACAACATTGTTAATTGGCTATACTCCAATTAAAAATAGAAAGTTCAAAGTTTGGGGGAAAAACGAAAATGTAGGCCATTGAGACCTATACTGTCTGTGATTCTTAAACTAGGAGAGAAGTACAGTAAGGAAAGAAAATAGGAATGATGGGAAAAACAAAAATAGAACTCAAGATAGGACTTCCCCAAGGAGAATTCTGTCATACTGCAGGTATAGAAAGATCTTCCCTAACCCCAGGGACATTCTCTCTCAGGGTTTGTCTGAAGATCTGTGCAACATAAAAGATGGGCAGAATTTCAGAAAGAAGAGGTTTGGGAAGATGAAGAACTTATATGCTCAGTCCCAATATAAGTTGTCACTTCAAATACATTTTTACTCTTTATTTCTCTTAATGTTTTTCTATTATTTACTTTACAGGAGTGTCCACCTGGTAAGCTTTCTTAGCGGTGAATTTGAACACTCAAACAGGTAGGAGAATGAGCCAGGAGACAAGCTGGGGAGTTGCACTTATTGTCTATCTTCTTGAGGTATTCAAGTTGAATGCCCAGGATTCAGGGCTAGTTTCCTATCTTATGATAGGAAACATTCCCCATTGTGTTTGCGGATTATGAAGGCTCTTTACTACCTACATTTTTATTGCCTTTCTCTAAGTGTTCTCCAGAGTAAATATGTGATTTTTAAATATTCAAGATGCAGTGAAATAAATCATTTGGTATATAAAGTCTGATTACTATTATCTTTAGATGTTAGGAAACGGTTCTCTTCCCCAATGATTTTTTAAACAGTTTTGTTTTGAGGGTAGAGAACCAAAAATGATGTTTGGCATATCATGCCTCTCTTAAGCAGGAGTGATAAAGTTTAATAATATACAAAACATACATGGTTATCCAGGAAAGCTACTCTGAACACCTGGAAGCCAGCCTTCAATAAAGGTGAATTAATGGTTAGATATTTACTCAAAATTTTTTCTAGCTATGAGGGTGAGAATCCCAGGGGATTGCTAGAAATGTTCCCTACTCAATTCACTTTTGAATTCTAGTCACATCAAATGGTTTTCTTCTCCTTTCAAGGATTTCCCAAACTTAAAATGTTTCCTTTTTATAGAAAGCATTCCATGGTTTGCATCTCTGTTTCAATTTCCTTAGAGCTCTTAATGTTCTCTCATTGTTGATTGCTCTTAAGTAAATCAAATGAGTTCTTACTTTGCTAAGTTAAAGCAGTGCAGTGGAGTATTTAAAAATTTACTTTCTGTTAGATCTTAGGATGATAAAACACAAGTGTTATTAGAGAAGATGGTAGGCTGGCAACATGCTCTGAATTCGTGGAAGAAAGAAAAACATTAATTTTTAAAGTGTTTGAGTAACGGTCCACAAACACCATGTAACCTTAATATTTAATAATCTAGTGGTCCAAATATTGTACAACCTGTGATGCTGGGACTATTTAAATAGCAATGCTCTCTCTCAAAATATTATTGTCTGGGTGAGAAAATTCTCAGCAGGAGGACTCCAGATCACATCAAAGATCACATTCCATGTTATTTTGTCTTTTCTTTCAAGTGATGCTGAATCGAACATCAGTCACTGAATTTCTCCTCCTGCCAGTGACAGACATCCAAGTACTGCAGCCTGTTCTCTTTGTGGTTTTCCTTGCAATTTACATTGTCAATCTGGCTGCGAATGGAGCCATCCTGAGAGTTGTCATCTCTGATCCAAGACTCCATTCTCCTATGTATTTTTTCCTGGGAAACCTGTCATGTCTGGATATCTGCTTCTCCACAGCGAGTCTGCCGAAGATGATGGAGAACGTCCTCTCTACACACAGAGCAATTTCTTTCTCGGGATGCATAAGCCAGCTTCATTTCTTCCACTTCATGGGCAGCACAGAGGCCATGTTGCTGGCCGTGATGGGCTTTGATCGCTTTGTGGCTATCTGCAAACCACTTCATTATACTCTGATCATGAATCCTCAAGTCTGTATCCAGATGGCTCTCACTGTCTGGATCATTGGTTTTTTCCATGCCCTGCTGCACTCAGTAATGACCTCTCGCTTAAACTTCTGTGGTTCCAACCATATCCATCACTTCATCTGTGATATGAAGCCGTTGCTGGAGTTGGCCTGTGGGAACACTGAGCTCAACCAGTGGCTGGTCAATACTGTCACAGGCACCATTGCCACGGGTTCATGCTTTCTCACATTCCTGTCCTATTTCTATATTATTATCTATCTTTTCTTCAAGACCCATTCTTGCAGCATGCTTCATAAAGCACTGTCTACGTGTGCCTCCCATTTCTTGGTAGTTGTTCTTTTCCATGTCCCTGGTGTTTTTGTTTACATTCATCCTGCCTCAAGTAGCTCCATGGACCAGGATCAGATCAGTGCCATTATGTACAATGTGGTCACTCCTATGCTAAATCCACTGATCTATACTTTGAGGAACAAGGAAGTAAAGGGGGCCTTGAGGAGGGTGATTTCAAGGAGTCAATGACTTGAAGAAGTCTAGAGAACTCTTCTCAGGCATAAATCAACAAACAATGAGAAACTGGAGATGTGGTATTTTACTGCTTGTCAGAGTGTTTACTATCTGTGAAACTAAAGGAACTGCATAAAAGAATAATAAATGGAAAAGTCCAGTAAGTCATGTTAAACAATGCATTCCTACGTAATATAAGGAAAACTTGAATAATTGGGACACTGCCCATTGAATTTTATTGTTCAATTTGTTTTGGAGATATCAGTTGATAAAAATGTCTTGTTTTCTATTTTTTGTGTTCTTGAATAAAATCAGATACAGAAATTTGCCTCAATTACTCATACATTGTATAGTTGGATAGTACTTAGGTATGTTTACCTATGTGTTCCCTGCAAGTTAACATATCATAATGTGAATAATATAATTATACTGTTTCAGGGACTTCTCTGGTGGCCCAGTGGTTAAGACTTCAAGCTTCTAGTGCAGAAAATACAGGTTCTATCCCTAGTCAGGAAACTACGATCCCACATGTTGCATGGCACAGCCAAAAGACAAATAATTTTTTTAAATTATTGCACTTTACATTAAACTATTTCCTTAAACTGCTACACTTTAAGGATTTTAATTTAGGGCCATGGACTCCACAAGAAAGTCAATGTAAACTCACAAATGAGTTAAAGGACATTATTAAGCAGTATGTCATGATTTCTTTTTCTCTAAGCAGAGAGGCAAGTAATTAAAATAAATAGTAGTCTGAGTTCTAATTAATACAGATAGTGTAACTAATGGTTTAGCTAAAGAGTTTATGAACCCTCACCCCAAAGATATTTAATAATTCAATTGAATAACCTGTCAAGGATTACTGTAAAATATTGTTCAAAGTGGAGTCAGCTTGAGAAAAACTCAGGAATACCTTTCTAGTTCATTATTATGTTATTTTCTCTTCAATTTCTGGTCATGGAAAATTGAGTTTCAAAATTCTTCCTTTTTATTTAGTTTTTTTATTTCTACACTTATTTTCACAGACTGTAACATGATATATTATGATGTAATACCAAAGAAATATGCTGCTGCTAAGTCGCTTGAGTCATTTCCGACTCTGTGTGACCCCATAGACGGTGGCCCACCAGGATCCCCCATCCCTGGGATTCTCCAGGCAAGAACGCTGGAGTGGGTTGCCATTTCCTTCTCCAATGTATGAAAGTGAAAAGGGAAAATGAAGCCGCTCAGTCGTGTTCAACTCTTAGTGACCCCAAGGACTGCAGCCTACCAGGCTCCTCCATCCATGGGATTTTCCAGGCAAGAGTACTGGAGTGGGGCGCCATTGCCTCCTCTGATGAAATATGAAGAATTCATAAACATGTTTTGTCTTGTTTTTATCTGTCACCAAACTTATACCAAGTGAAAACTATTAAATAGTAATTGCAGAAGTATTTTTGGAGCTAACTGACAAGAATTACTATGTTCCTCCCTTTCTAAAGTCCTAGCAATGCCACTGGACCTAAACCACGGTGGGGCAGCACCTAAAACTACTGAGAGATGCAGAATGATGCAGCAGTTCAGCGGTGAGGAGCCTGCACTTTCCCTCTCGAGGGTCTGGGCTCCGTCACTGGTTGGGAAACTAAGATCCCGCAAGCCAGGCAGCACAGCCAATAAGTAAATACAGTAAATAGAGTACAGACAAAAGCCTGTAAAAGAATCTTTTGAGCTGATAGACTATTCAAATTGTTTACATTCACTTTTGTAAATCCAAAGGATTTGGTTCTGATCTTACTCACATGTTTCTTCTATCTTCCAACTCTACCTTCTTTGGCCTCTTAACTTCAGTTTTGTTAAAAGAATGTATGTAGGGAGAAGATATCTTACACTCTGGACTGTCTCAGAATTTCTGTTGAACAAACTTTTTGACATAAGCCAACCTACACAGAGGCTGTAAACTGTAGAGGAACACATAATTACCTATAGCTCCATGATACACTGTCACCCTAAACACAGTTAAACACTTATTTAATTACACTACATTATTTTGTGATCCAGAAACTGGGAAGAGTACAGCAGGGAAGCACTGACTCTGTTTAATGTTACAGGTCTCAACTGAGATGACTCTGTTTATAGATGTATGAAAATAATTTAATCAACTGCAATATATTTTCATGACAGATATTCTCAGAACAATAAAAATAAAAGGACATATATAATAGTTTAGGCCTGTATGTCAGTCTCTTCCAACTATTCTTACTTAAGGAGATAGGGCAGTAATAGGCAGAAATTGTGAACTTTTAAGGAATCTTTCTAATTTTATTTCCAAATCAATATTCAGCTTCTGCTTAATTGTTGATTTTATTCCTCAACCCTATCTATAGGAAATTTTCTCAAGAAAAAATTTCTCCAGGTTTTTCTCTAATGAGTGTGGGAACAACTGAGGTCTAGTTTCTTAGCAAGTTTAATAATTTTTTCTTTTTAAAATTGAATTATGGTTTATTTACAATATTATCCTACTATCAAGTGTACAGCATAGTCACTCATTATTTTTACAGACCATGCACCATTAAAAGTTATTACAGGATAATGGCTATAATTCTATCTGCTATACAGTGTATCCTTGTTGCTTATGTCTTTTCTTTTTTAATGGATAAGCAACGAGGATATATTGTATAGACAGAGAATTATATTATTGTATACCTTTCCTTTTTCTTTTTATTTACTTCTATTCATTTATTATTTTTTTTAAGGCTTCCTTCATAGCTCAGTTGGTAAAGAATGCGCCTGCAATGCAGGAGACCCTGGTTTTATCCCTGGGTTGGGAAGATCTGCTGGAGACCCTTCTCCAGCTACCCACTCCAATATTCTCAGGCTTTGCTTGTAGCTCAGCTGGTAAACAATCTGTCCACAATGCGGGAAACCAGGGTTCAATCTCTGGGTTGGGGAAGATCCCCTGGAGAAGAGAAAGGCTACCCACTCCAGTATTCTGGCCTGGAGAATTCCATGGACTATATAATCCATGGGGTCGCAAAGAGTCAGACACGACTGAGCAACTTTCACTTTTATTTTTTTTAAGTTTTATTTTTATTGGAGTATAGCCGACTAACAATGTTATGTAGGTTTCAGGTAGACAGCAAAGGGACTCAGCCATACATATATCTGTATTCATTCTTCCCCAAACTCACCTCCCATTCAGGCTACCACGTAACACTGAGCAGCGATCCATGTGGTAGAGATCAGTCTCTCTCTCTCTCTGGCCCAGTTATATTTCTCTGCAGTTTGCTGACATGGACAACCTGCTTTTGACTGCCATGGCTATCGACTGCTACGCTGCCATCTGCCATCCTCTGCACTAACACTCCTAATGACTCCTTGCAGATGTGGACTGCTGGTGGGTGGGTCATGGGAGAGGCCCACTCTGACTCTTTGACCCAAAGCTTGATGCTAACTTATCATTCTATAATAATCTAGAGATACCTCACTTGTTGTGTGATTTTAAACCTCTCTTAAGGCTTTCCTTCTCTGATGCCCACCTCAGTGAGGACCTAATGATGGTTCTGACAGGACTCTGAGGAATCAGCCCTCTCTTCTGCATCATAAGCCCTTATGCCCATACTTCCTTTGCTGTAGCTCAGGTCCCATCAGCACAGGGGAAACAGAAAGCCCTGGCCACATGCAGCCCCCACCTCTCCATGGTCATCCTCTTCTATAGCTCGGTCTTTGCCACCTACCTGAAGTCCCCATGCCACTGGGGAGTGGAAGAAATGAAGCTGGCTTATGCATCTGAAGAAACTTTGTGAGTAGAGAGGGAGTCTTCCGGCAATTTTGACATCCCTTTCAACATGCAGAGATTGTCAAGGAAGGACAGAAATACAAACATGTGAAATCAGAACAATAACTTAAACAATGAGTACACAATAATTATTTACTTATATTATATTCATGGCATACTATAACAAGCAATTATGGTGATGAATATATAATGAACTGCAATGCAACAAAAATGAACTGTGATAGATGGACAAAGTACATGGCATTTACGACAATAATTAGAATGCTTGGATCCATGTCAGATTGCATATAGGTATTCTTTGGATGAAGCAGAAAGAATATTGTTACCTAAAGGGTACAGCAATAAGTGAAGACACACATTGGAGAGACCAGCCTCAGTCTCCTAGAGATAAATGTGAGCATTGGGGATCCCAAAATTAAAGAAAATATTTAAATGTTACTACCAGAGGTGAATAGTCAGATTTAGAAGGCACCAAAGCAATACTACTTCTTACTATTCCTCTTTTTTGTTTTCCATAGAATCACAGCAATAAATGAGTATAATATTTTAATGATGATCAATTTTCTGTATGGATCAATGGGATATGACTGGCCCTCATTCCTTAACTGTCATTGCCTGATTTCCTTCCATTTTTCTATGCAAGTTCTCAACATGAGGAAGTGCATCCAAATCTCTGTCCCAGGAAATGAAAGGTAATTAAAGAAATCCTAAGGCCCTTGAGAACTGTACTGTCTGTGGTTATGAAAGTAAGAAAGAAACAGAGTAAGGAAGGAAAATAAAGGAAAACCTGGAACTCAAGATAGAAATTCCCCAAGGAGAATTCTTATATTGCAGGTATAGAAAAGTAACTTCTTTATTCTTTCAGTAATCCTCCCAAACCCCAGGGACACTCTCTCTCAGGCTTTGAATATCTAAAGATCTGTGGATCATAAAAGACAGGCAGAATTTCAGAAAGAAGAGGTTTCAGAAGATGAAGAGCTTATGCTGTAATTCCAGTATAAACTATCACATCAAATATTCTACTCCTTATTTTTCAAAAATTTTTCTGTTGGTTTTAATTATTTATTTATTTTTCCTTCCTGTTATGTTGCCCTCTGTGCTTCCAAGGCTCGGCACAGACTTAGCAGCGAGAATGTTTCCTGGTGTTTGGAAACCTCTCTTCTTATGAGTCTCTTCCCGGGACGGGACTCCCTTCCCGGGACGGAGCTCCCTCCCTACCTCCTTTGTCTCTTTTTTTGTCTTTTGTATTTTTTCCTACCTGTTTTTGAAGCCAATGACCTGCTTACACTGTTGGTAGGAATGCAAACTAGTACAGCCACTATGGAGAACAGTGTGGAGATTCCTTAAAAAATTGCAAATAGAATTGCCTTATGACCCAGCAATCCCACTTCTGGGCGTACACGGAGGAAACCAGAATTGAAAGAGACACATGTACCCCAATGTTCATTGCAGCACTGTTTATAATAGCCAGGACATGGAAACAACCTAGATGTCCATCAGCAGATGAATGGATAAGAAAGCGGTGGTACATATACACAATGGAGTATTACTCAGCCATTAAAAACAATACATTTGAATCAGTTCTAATGAGATGGATGAAACTGGAGAAGATTATACAGAGTGATGTAAGCCAGAAAGAAAAACACCAGTACAGTATACTGACACATATATATGGAATTTAGAAAGATGATAATGATGACCCTGTTTGCGAGACAGCAAAAGAGACACAGATTTATAGAACGGACTTTTGGACTCTGAAGGAGAGGGAGAGGGAGGGATGATTTGGGAGAATGGCATTGAAATATGTATACTATCATGTAAGAAACGAAGCGCCAGTCTATGTTCAATACAGGATACAGGATGCTTGGGGCTGGTGCACAGGGATGATCCAGAGAGAGGGATGGGGTGGGAGGTGGGAGGGGGGTTCAGGATTGGGAGCTCGTATACACCCGTGGCGGATTCATGTCAATGTATGGCAAAACCAATACAGTATTGTAAAGTAAAATAAAATAAAAATAAAATTAAAAATTTTTTTTCTACTATTTACTTTTCAGAAGTGTCAATCTGATAAGCCTTCTTAGCTGTGAATTTGAACACTCAATCAGGTAGGAGAATGAACCAGGAGACAGGCTGGGGAGTTGCCCATATCCTCTGTCTTCTTGCCTGTATTCACAAGTCAAGGATTGAGACCTGTTTCCTATCTTACCATGAACCTTGTCTTTGTGGATTATGAAGACTCTGTTGCCTACATTTTTATTGCCATATCTCTAGGTAGTCTCCAAAGTAAATAAGTTATCAATAAATATTCAAGATGCAATGAAATAAATATTTGGTACAGAAAATCTCATGTTATTTTCTTTAGATGTTAGGGAAAGATTTTGCCCCCAAATGAATTGTTTAATATAATTTTGTTTTGCAAGTAAGGAACCAAAAACGATGTTTGACATATGCGTATCTTGATCAGGAGGGATAAAGTTTGACAGTATACAAAATATACATGGCTATCAAGGAAGGCTACTCAGAATTCCTGAAGCCATCTTTACAAAAAAGATGTGCAGGGTCCAGCACAGCGGGCGAGAAAGACCTGAAACCTGGGGATGGGGAGCCGTGTAATGAAAAGACAGATACATATGATTGGGTAAGTGGGAAGTCAGGGGGCCTTCCTGCTCTCCATGGCAGGAAGACAAAATGGCTCATTTCAGCCCTCACTTTTATTGGCAGAAGTCACATGAGATCATTGGGAAATAGTTATACTAGGGGGGTTGATCAGCGCACCATCAAGAGGGGGTAAAATTAAGGCTCTGCTGTTAATCGGAAAATCTGGATTTGTTTCCATGAGGACGGACACAGGGGCAGTCAGTGAAGCGGAGCAGAGAGCACGTCCAGCTCCACGTATGCCCATTGGGCATGCTTACTAGGACAATCCGGGGGGGGGGGGGGCGGGGGGGGGCGCGGTTTGCCGCACACTCCTGTCATGGGGCAGGTTCTGATCTCTGCCCTGCCAGGCTGCAACAAAGATGTAATAAAGGTTAGATAATTTCTCAAAATTTTCTCTAGCTACCAAAGTGACAATCCCATGGGATCTCTGGAAATGTTCCCTACTTGATACACTTTTTTATTCTAGTCAAATGAAATCTTTCTCCTTTCATAGATTTCCCAGACTTTGAATGATTCCTTTTTATAGCAAGTGCTCCAATGTCTGCATCTCTATTCAGATTTCCTTATAGCTCTTATTATTCTCTCATTGTCTATTTTTCCTAAGTAAAAACTTCAGATGGTTTCTTCCTAGGTCAAGAGATAGCACTGTGGTGGAGTGCTTAAAGAGTTCCCTGCTTTTGGAGTTGATTTAGGATGATAAAGGGCAACTTGTATCAGAGAAGGTGATAATCTGGCTAAATCCTGGAAGAAAGACAAATATTAATGATAAATCTAATTCTTAAAATGTTTGAGTAACAGTCCATAACCAACACGTGACCTTATTTAAATAGCAGTGTTCCTCCAAATATTTTTGTCTAGATGGGAAAATCCTCAGCTGTGGGACTCTGTTCCCATCAGAGATTGCATTCCATATGTTATTTTGTCTTTTCTTTCAAGTGATGCTGAATCAAACCTCAGTCACTGAATTTCTCCTCCTGGGAGTGACAGACATCCAAGTACTGTAGTCTGTTCTCTTTGTGGTTTTCCTTGCAACTTACATTGTCAATGTGGCTGGGAATGAAGCCACCCTGATGGTTGTCATCTCTGATTCAAGACTCCATTCTCCTATGTATTTTTTCCTGGGAAACCTGTCATGTCTAGATATCTGCTACTCCACGGTGACTCTGCCAAAGATGCTGGACAACTTCCTCTCTACACACAAAGCAATTTCTTTCTTGGGATGCATAAGCCAGCTTCATTTCTTCCACTTCCTGGGCAGCACAGAGTCCATGTTGCTGGCCCTGATGGGTTTTGACTGCTTTGTGGCTATCTGCAAACCTCTTGGTTACCCTCTTATCATGAGTCATGAGGTCTGTGTCCAGATGGCTATCTTTGTCTGGATTATTGGGTTTTTCCATGCCCTGTTGTACTCAGTAATGACCTCTCACTTAAACTTCTGTGGTTCCAACCATATCCATCACTTCTTCTGTGATATTAAGCCATTGTTGGAGTTGGCCTGTGGGAGCACTGACCTCAATGAGTGGCTGCTCATACTGTCATGGGGACCTTTGCCATTGGCCCATTTTTTCTAACACTTCTATCTTATTCCTACATTATTATCTATCTTTATTTCAAGACCCACTCTTGCAGCATGCTCCATAAAGCACTGTCTACTTGTGTCTCCCACTTCATGGTAGTTGTTCTTTTCTACGCTCCCGTAGTTTTCACTTATATTCATCCTGCCACAGGGAGCTCTGTGGAGCAGGAACGGATCATTGCCATTATGTACAGCGTGGTCACTCCTGTACTAAATCCACTGATCTATACTCTGAGGAACAAGGAAGTGAAGGGGGCCTTGAGGAGAGGGATCAGTAGAAGACTCTGACCTGAAGTCGAGAGAATTCTTCTGAGGCATAAAGGGGCAAAGAGAAAACTGACATGTGCAGTCATACTGCTTTTCTAATTGTTTACCATTTGTAAAAACAGAAGGAAGTGTATAAAGGAAATGTAGGTGGGTAAGTCCAGTATATTTTGTTAAATAATGCATTTCTAGATAATATAATGAAAACTTGAACAAACTACATGGAATCTTAATGCTGAATCTGTTTGGGGGATATCAATTGATAAAACTGATTTGTTATGTATTCTTTCATGTTCTTGAATAAAATTAGATACAGAAATTTGTCTTAGTTACCCATGAACTCTGTAACTGAATAGTATTTAGGTCTGTTTACCTGTGTGTTCCCTGTAAGTTTATATATCAAAATGTGAACAATAAAATCTTATGCTGTAATATTTTAAGGTATTGAATTAATGGCCCTGATTACTTAATTGGAAAAATAAATGGTAACTCACATATGAGCCAAAGGATATTTTTAAGTGATAAATCAATATGTCATGATTTGTTTTTCTCCAATCTGGAAGCAAGTAAGTAATTAAAGGAAAAAATATTTTGAGTATTAATTAAGAGATAAAATAACCAATGGTTTATCTAAAGAATTTTGTGAACTCTGACTCCAAATATGTTTTATAAGTCAATTGGACCACCTGTCAAAGATAGTTGTAAAATATTCTTATAAGTGGCTGCTGCTAAGTCACTTCAGTCATGTCCGACTCTGTGTGACCCCATAGACGGAAGCCCACCAGGCTCCCCCGTCCCTGGGATTCTCCAGTGGCAAGAACACTGGAGTGGGTTGCCATTTCCTTCTTCAGTGCATGAAAGTGAAAAGTGAAAGTGAAGTCGCTCAGTCGTGTCCAACCCTTAGCATGGACTGCAGCCTACCAGGCTCCTCCATCCATAGGATTTTCCAGGCAAGAGTCCTGGATTGGGGTGACAATTCTTAAAAAAAAAACTCAAGAATACCTTTCTTGCCCATTGGTATATTTTCCCCTCAATTATTGGGATCTTGAAAATTGAGTTTCATGACTTTTCCATTTAATATATTTTCTTTTTTATTTCTTTATTTACTTTCACAGATTACAGTATGATATAATATGATGTAATATCGGTGAAATATGAAGAACTCATCCAAAATTTCTCTTGTTTTCCTTACCTGTCATCAAGCTTATACTAAGTAAAAACTATTAAACAGTAACTGCTGAAGTATTTTTGGAGGTAATAGGCAACAATTACTATGTTCCTCACTTTCTAAGTTCTTAGAAGTGTCACTGGACCTGAAACCATGGGAAGTGCCAGCACGTACAACTATTAGAGATACAGGATGCCCTGGTGTCCCTGCAGTGGTTAAGACTATGCACTTCCACTGCCAAGGGCTGGAGTTCAATCCCTGGTTAGGGAACTAAGATTCCACAAGCTGGGCAGCACAACCACAGATAAATAATAATAATAATAATTAATAAGTAAAATAGAGATATATACAGGTAAGAATATAGGAGGATATTTTGAGGTTATGGACTGATCATTCACACTGTTTACATTCACTTTTGTAGATCCAAAGAATTTGGTCTTAATTTACTCACATGGTTCTCCAACTCTACCTTCTTTGGTCCAGTTTTGTTCTAGTGACAAAACAGTGACAGTTCCAGTTTTGTTTATAAAAGAAAGTGTATGGGAGAAGGCATCTTAACCCTGAACTATCTCAGACCAAAATTTCTATGGATCAGAATTTTTTACATAATCTAACCTTCATAGAGACTAAACTATAGAGGAGCACATGGTTACCTACTGCTGCATGACACACTGTTACCCAAAACACAGATGTTTAGACACATTTAATTAAGCTGCAATATTCTGTGGTTCAGAAATTGGAAAGAGTACAGTAGGGAGGCATTAACTCCATTTAATATATTTCAGGTCTCAACTAAGATGACTTTATCAATAGATGTATGAAAATAATTTTATAAACTTCAATATATTTTATGACAAAAGTTCAGAGCACTGAAAATAAAAGGACACATATGGTATATTGTAGCTGTATATCAGTCTCTTCAAGTTATTCTTACATCAGGAGACAGAGTAGTGAATAGCAGAAGTTTTGCGTTTTAAGTAATTTTTCTAAGTTACTTCCAAATCAATGTTAGGCTTCTGTTTAATTGTTAATTTTCATCCTCAACCCTGTCTATAGGAAACTTTCTCAACAGAAAATTCCTCTAGGTTTTTCACTAATGAGTAACTTTGGGAACTGAGTCTCCAAGGCCAGAAAGATTTATTTTGAGGCAAACTCTTTCTGGTCCCAAGAGAAATGAAGATTGATAATGCTCAGCTCCTAAATGCGTTGTCTTTAGCTGGTACATCAGAATATTCCAAGGCCCTCAAATTCTTTGTTCTTTCCCATCCACCTACCAATAACATTGGATAGAATGAATATTTCTAAGGTCATCATTTACAGAGTAAAGATTAGAGAAACCAGAGGCAGGGGTTGAAGATGTCATGTGCCAAATGGAGCAATGGGATCAGCTTTCAAAGTGGACCATAGAGAGGTCAAGTTCTGTACTTGGTGGGCTATATAACATAGAAAGTCTCTTTTCATTTGTGTATCTGTTTCCAGGACAGTATATAAATCAAACCAGCTGAAAGAGCATATCTTAAATGGTAAAACCACTATGGTAGAAATATTTAGTTGGAAATTAAATATATATGTCTAGAGTTGGAAATATAAGTTGAAATTAAAGGTATAATTTGAGAGCTATGTGTTTATAGATATGTGAAGCATAAAAGACCGAAAGAGGAGAGGTACAAAAGTGAATTAGAAGAAGGAGGAGCAGCAAGCAGCCAATGAGGCTGAAAACAAGTCTGCGCTGGAAAGTGAGAGCTGGGTGCGTATTCTGAAAGCAAGGTGTTTTTGTTTTTGTTTTTAAATATTTAAGGTGAGAAAAAAAAGATCAAGTCTGTTAAGTGTTACTGAGAGGTCAAGTAATTTAAAGACTGAGAATTGAACTTTGACATTGACAAGAATGAATTCAGTGGAATGGTGAGACCAAAAGTTTCATTTAACTCAGTTCAAGAGAAGATTAAAGGCAAACGGTTTGAAAAGTAATTGGCAACAAATAGTGGAGATACTGAGCTTTTAGAAGTGGGCCATCATCTGGAGAAGGCTACAGGAACTCACCAGGTTGAGGGTATGCTCTATCTGAGGCCAAAATTTTAAAGATGGTTAGAAAACCCTCATTACTTTGAGATGTTAAAACAGTATTCAGGTAATTTGTCTTGAGGCCTAAGGTAAACCACATATTCTCTAGAGTTTTAAATATATATACATACATATAATAGTATAATTCTCTCATTTATACTAAAATTGAGAGATGGATACAATATAAACCTACAGGTGGGTATAATAACAGTGAGACTATTCAGTAATAGTCAAGAAGGCATAATCTGAGAGATTTGGAATGTGAGAATTATAGCCCTGTCTGAGCTGAAGAAGTAATATTCTAAAGCAGTAAGTGAAAGAGGGGTCCAAAGATGTCAGAGGAATAGGACGGGAAGACCACTTTCTCCCTCATAAATTCCTCAAAAGAACATTTCAACGCCGAGCAAACTCCACAAAACAACTTCTTTAGGCTGGCAGAGGACATCAGGCAACCAGAAAAGCAGACCATTGTCTTCAAAAACAGGTAGGAAAAAATATAAAAGATGAAAAAGGAGACAAAGGAGGTGGGGAGGGAGCTCTGTCCCGGAAGGGAAGCCCGTCCCAGGAAGGGAATTTTAAGAAGAGAGGTTTCCAAACACCAGGAAACACTCTCCCTGCCGAGTCTGTGGCGAGCCTTGGAAACACAGAGGGCAACATAACAGGAAGGAAAAATAGATAAATAATTAACACCAAGAGATTACAAGCCCAACAGTAACTCCCCCAGCGGAAAAGCAGCACAGACGCCTGCATCCGCCATTGGGAAGTGGGGACAGGGCAGAGACGCGTGGGAGGCGTGGGCTGCAGTGCTTTGCAAGAATCGGGCAGGAACGCCCCACGCGCAACCAGAACGATCTAACTTGGGCTAGCAAACCAGACTGTGGGATAGCTACCACGTGAAAAGCTCGAACATAAGACACCGCCAGGACCGAGCACAGAACAAAGGACGGAACGGAAAAAGCCGGCTGCAGACCATCCCCCGCTGGGGACAGGCAGCCAGAGCCGTAAGGACTGGAAAGGGGCAATTGCAGACCCGGAGAGACTTTACTTACCTAACTGCAAGCAGGCTTCTTTGCTAAGACTTCTGGGGGTGCTGGACAGTCACCATCTGCCTCACGGGGGGCGCCAGCGGTCCACCCAGAAAGCTGAGTAGCAGCGGCAGAAAAGGCGACAAGCCTCGGCGATTGTGCTCGCCAAACTCCTGAGCTACTCGGACCTGGGAAGGGCACAAAGCGCAGTCCCAGCCGAATCTGTGCTTCTGAGGGCTGCCTGAGCGCCGAACCTGAGCGGCTTGGACCGGGGAAGTGCACGCAGCCTAGGGCCGGCTGAGCATCGTAGAGCCGGAGTGGTTTGTGTGCCGCGAGAAGGGACAGGTCAAGCGGGGCTGAGACACTGTGTGCACACGGCAGTGCTATTTGTTTGCAGCATCCCTCCTCCCCACAGCGCGACTGAACTAGTGAGCCTAAAAAACCAGCAAACAGAAGAAGTTAAACAGAGGGAACCACCTTGGAAGTGATCCCACAGGGCCCACAACATCAGAGAAGGGCCAGTATTTTTTTACTATTTTTAAAATCATTCCTTTTGGTTGTTTGTTTGTTTTCTTTTTGTTCTAACTTTTTTTAAATTGTTGTCTTCTATTTCTCCTCTAATTTTTATTTCTATAACCTACTATTACTATTTTTAAAAAAAAGACTTTTTTTTTTTAAGGCAAACACCATATATAGTCTTTGGATGGTTGGTGATGGTTTGTTTTTTTTTTAATAATTCTTTTTTTTTTCTTCCTCTTTCCTTCTGCTTCTTTTCTTTAATATTGTATTTTTGAAAATCCAACCTCTACTCTAGATTTTTAATCTTTGCTCTTAGGTTTTTGTTGTCAATTTTGTACATTTAAAAACCCAAACTTCACTACCCAAGTTTACCTGAGAGCGAGATTACTGGCTTGACCACTCTCTCCTCCTTTGGACTCTCCTTTTTCTCCACCAGGTGGCCTCTGTCTCTTTTCTCCCCCATCTCTTCTCTATCCAACTCTGTGAATCTCTGTGTGTTCCAGACGGTGGAGAACACCTAAGGAACTGGTTACTGGCAGGATTTGTCTCTCTCCTTCTCATTCCTCTCTCTTATCCTCCTGGCCACCGCTGTCTACTTCCTCCCTCTCATCTTCCCTGTATAACTCCGTAAATACCTCTGAGCGGTCCAGACTATAGAGTGCACATAAGGAAGTGACTACTGGCTAGCTTGCTCTCTCCTCTTTTGATCTCACTGCATCTCATTCCAGTCACCTCTAACTACCCCCTCCATCTTCTCTCTTCCATGTAACTCAGTGAACCTCTCTGAGTGTCCCTCAATGTGGAGAAACTTTTCATCTTTAACCTAGATGTTTTATCATCGGTGCTGTATAGATGGAGAAGTCCAGAGGCTACTGTAAAAATAAAACTGAAAACCAGAAGCAGAAGGCTTAAATCCAAAGCCTGAAAGCATTAGAGAACTCTTGAATTCAGGGAACATTAATCAATAGGAGCTCATCAAATGCCTTCATACCTACACCGAAACCAAGCTCCACCCAAGGGCCAACAAGTTCCAAAACAAGACATACCATGCAAATTCTCCAGCAACACAGGAACACTCCCCTAAGCTTCAATATACAGGCAGCTCAAAATTATCCCAAAACCTTTGATGTCTCATAACCCATTATGGGTCACTCCACTGTACTCCAGAGAGAAGAAACCCAGCTCCACCCACCAGAACTCCAACACAAGCCTCCCTAACCAGGAAACCTTGACAAGCCACTGATAGAACCCCACCCAAAGTGAGGAAGCTCCATACTAAAGAGAACTCCACAAATTACCAGAATATAAAAAGGCCACCCAAAACGTACCAATATAACCAAGATGAAGAGACAGAGGAATACTCAGCAGGTTAAGGAACAGGAGAGTTGCCCACCAAACAAAACAAAAGAGGAAGATGTAGGGAATCTACCTGAGAAGGAATTCCGAATATTGATAGTGAAAATGATCCAAAATCTTGAAATAAAAATGGAATCACAGATAAATAGCCTAGAGACAAGGACTGAGAAGATGCAAGAAAGCTTTAACAAGGACCTAGAAGAAATAAAAAAGAGTCAAAATATAATGAATAATGCAATAAATTAGATCAGAAACACTCTGGAGGCAACAAATAGTAAAATAACGGAGGCAGAAGATAGGATTAGTGAAATAGAAGATAGAATGGTAGAAATAAATGAATCAGAGAGGAAACAAGAAAAACGAATTAAAAGAAATAAGGACAATCTCAGAGACCTCCAGGACAATATGAAACACTCCAACATTCGAATTATAGGAGTCCCAGAAGAAGAAGACAGAAAGAAAGATCATGAGAAAATCCTTGAGGAGATAATAATTGAAAACTTCCCTAAAATGGGGAAGGAAATAATCACCCAAGTCCAAGAAACACAGAGAGTTCCAAATAGGATAAACCCAAGGCTAACCACCCCAAGACACATATTAATCAAATTAACAAAGATCAAACACAAAGAACAAATATTAAAAACAGCAAGGGAAAAACAACAAATAACACACAAGGGGATTCCCATAAGGATAACAGCTGATCTTTCAATAGAAACTCATCAGGCCAGGAGGGAATGGCAAGACATACTTAAAGTGATGAAAGACAATAACCTGCAGCCCAGATTACTGGACCCAGCAAAGATCTCATTCAAATACGAAGGAGAAATCAAAAGCTTTACAGACAAGCAAAAGCTGAGAGAATTCAGCACCACCAAACCAGCTCTCCAACAAATTCTAAAGGATATTCTCTAGACAGGAACACAAAAAGGGTGTATAAACCCGAACCCCAAACAATAAAGTAAATGGTAACGGGATCATACTTATCAATAATTACCTTAAACGTAAATGGGTTGAACGCCCCAACCAAAAGGCAAAGACTGGCCAAATGGATACAAAAACAAGACCCCTCTATATGCTGCTTACAAGAGACCCACCTCAAAACAAGGGACACATACAGACTGAAAGTGAAGGGCTGGAAAAAGATATTCCACACAAATAGAGACCAAAAGAAAGCAGGAGTGGCAATACTCATATCTAATAAAAGACTTTAAAACAAAGGCTGTGAAAAGAGACAAAGAAGGCCACTACATAATGATCAAAGGATCGATCCAAGAAGAAGATATAACAATTATAAATATATATGCACCCAATATAGGAGCACAGCAATATGTAAGACAAATGCTAACAAGTATGAAAAGGGAAATCAACAATAACACAATAATAGTGGGAGACTTTAATACCCCACTCACACCTATGGACAGATCAACTAAACAGAAAATTAACAAAGAAACGCAAACTTTAAATGATACATTAGATCAGTTAGACCTAATTGATATCTATAGGACATTTCACCCCAAAACAATGAATTTCACCTTTTTTTCAAGTGCTCATGGAACCTTCTCCAGGATAGATCACATCCTGGGCCATAAATCTAAACTTGATAAATTCAAAAAAATCGAAATCATTCCAACCATCTTTTCTGACCATAATGCATTAAGATTAGATCTCAATTACAGGAGAAAAACTATTAAAAATTCCAACATATGGAGGTTGAACAACACACTTCTGAATAACCAACAAATCACAGAAGAAATCAAAAAAGAAATCAAAATACACATAGAAACGAATGAAAATGAAAACACAACAACCCAAAACCTGTGGGACACTATAAAAGCAGTGCTAAGAGGAAAGTTCATAGCAATACAGGCATACCTCAAGAAACAAGAAAAAAGTCAAATAAATAACCTAACTCTACACCTAAAGCAATAGAAAAGGAAGAATTGGAGAACCCCAGAGTTAGGAGAAGGAAAGAAATCTTAAAAATTAGGGCAGAAATAAATGCAAAAGAAACAAAAGAGACCATAGCAAAAATCAACAAAGCCAAAAGCTGGTTCTTTGAAAGGATAAATAAAATTGACAAACCATTAGCCAGACTCATCAAGAAGCAAAGAGAGAAAAATCAAATCAATAAAATTAGAAATGAAAATGGAGAGATCACAACAGACAACACAGAAATGCAAAGGATCATAAGAGACTACTATCAGCAGTTGTATGCCAATAAAATGGACAACGTGGAAGAAATGGACAAATTCTTAGAAAAGTACAATATTCCAAAACTGAACCAGGAAGAAATAGAAAATCTTAACAGACCCATCACAAGCACGGAAATTGAAACTGTAATCAGAAATCTTCCAGCAAACAAAAGCCCAGGTCCAGATGGCTTCACAGCTGAATTCTACCAAAAATTTCGAGAAGAGCTAGCACCTATCCTCCTCAAACTCTTCCAGAAAATTGCAGAGGAAGGTAAACTTCCAAACTCATTCTATGAGGCCACCATCACCCTAATACCAAAGCCTGACAAAGATGTCACAAAAAAAGAAAACTACAGGCCAATATCACTGATGAACATAGATGCAAAAATCCTCAACAAAATTCTAGCAATCAGAATCCAACAACACATTAAAAAGATCATACACCATGACCAAGTGGGCTTTATCCCAGGGATGCAAGGGTTCTTCAATATCTGCAAATCAATCCATGTAATTCACCACATTAACAAACTGACAAATAAAAACCATATGATTATCTCAATAGATGCAGAGAAGGCCTTTGACAAAATTCAACATCCATTTATGATAAAAAAAAAAAACTCTCCAGAAAGCAGGAATAGAAGGAACATACCTCAACGTAATAAAAGCTGTATATGACAAACCCGCAGCAAACATTATCCTCAATGGTGAAAAATTGAAAGCATTTCCCCTAAAGTCAGGAACAAGACAAGGGTGCCCACTTTCACCGCTACTATTCAACATAGTTCTGGAAGTTTTGGCCACAGCAATCAGAGCAGAAAAAGAAATAAAAGGAATCCAAATTGGAAAAGAAGAAGTAAAACTCTCACTGTTTGCAGATGACATGATCCTCTACATGGAAAACCCTAAAGACTCCACCAGAAAATTACTAGAGCTCATCAATGAATATAGTAAAGTTGCAGGATATAAAATCAACACACAGAAATCCCTTGCATTCCTATACACTAATAATGAGAAAGTAGAAAAAGAAATTAAGGAAACAATTTCATTCACCATTGCAAAGAAAAGAATAAAATACTTAGGAATATATCTACCTAAAGAAACTAAAGACCTCTATATAGAAAACTATAAAACACTGATGAAAGAAATCAAAGAGGACACTAATAGATAGAGAAATATACCATGTTCATGGATTGAAAGAATCAATATAGTGAAAATGAGTACACTACCCAAAGCAATTTACAAATTCAATGCAATCCCTATCAAGCTACCAGCCACATTTTTCACAGAACTAGAACAAATAATTTCAAGATTTGTATGGAAATACAAAAAACCTCGAATTGCCAAAGCAATCTTGAGAAAGAAGAATGGAACTGGAGGAATCAACTTGCCTGACTTCAGGCTCTACTACAAAGCCACAGTCATCAAGACAGTATGGTACTGGCACAAAGACAGACATATAGATCAATGGAACAAAATAGAAAGCCCAGAGATAAATCCACACACATATGGACACCTTATCTTTGACAAAGGAGGCAAGAATATACAATGGAGTAAAGACAATCTCTTTAACAAGTGGTGCTGGGAAAACTGGTCAACCACTTGTAAAAGAATGAAACTAGATCACTTTCTAACACCGCACACAAAAATAAACTCAAAATGGATTAAAGATCTAAATGTAAGACGAGAAACTATAAAACTCCTAGAGGAGAACATAGGCAAAACACTCTCAGACATAAATCACAGCAGAATCCTCTATAATCCACCTCCTAGAATACTGGAAATAAAAGCAAAAATAAACAAGTGGGATCTAATTAAAATTAAAAGCTTCTGCACAACAAAGGAAAATATAAGCAAGGCGAAAAGACAGCCTTCAGAATGAGAGAAAATAATAGCAAATGAAGCAACTGACAAACAACTAATCTCAAAAATATACAAGCAACTTATGCAACTCAATTCCAGAAAAATAAACGACCCAATCAAAAAATGGGGTCAAAGAACTAAATAGACATTTCTCCAAAGAAGACATATGGACGGCTAACAAACACATGAAAAGATGCTCAACATCACTCATTATTAGAGAAATGCAAATCAAAACCACAATGAGGTACCACTTCACACCAATCAGAATGTCTGCAATCCAAAAATCTGCAAGCAATAAATGCTGGAGAGGGTGTGGAGAAAAGGGAACCCTCCTACACTGTTGGTGGGAATACAAACTAGTACAGCCACTTTGGAGAACAGTGTGGAGATTCCTTTAAAAATTGCAAATAGAACTACCTTATGACCCGCAATCCCAGTGCTGGGCATACACACCAAGGAAACCAGAATTGAAAAAGACACATGTACCCCAATGTTCATCGCAGCACTGTTTATAATAGCCAGGACATGGAAACAACCTAGATGTCCATCAGCAGATGAATGGATAAGAAAGCAGTGGTACATATACACAATGGAGTATTACTCAGCCGTTAAAAAGAATTCATTTGAATCAGTTCTGATGAGATGGATGAAACTGGAGCCGATTATACAGAGTGAAGTAAGCCAGAAAGAAAAACACCAATACAGTATACTAACACATATATATGGAATTTAGGAAGATGGCAATGACGACCCTGTATGCAAGACAGGGAAAGAGATACAGATGTGTATAACGGACTTTTGGACTCAGAGGGAGAGGGTGGGATGATTTGGGAGAATGACATTCTAACATGTATACTATCATGTGAATTGAATCGCCAGTCTATGTCTGACGCAGGATGCAGCATGCTTGGGGCTGGTGCATGGGGATGACCCAGAAAGATGTTCTGGGGAGGGAGGTGGGAGGGGGGTTCATGTTTGGGAATGCATGTAAGAATTAAAGATTTTAAAATTTAAAAAATAAAAAACTAAAAATAAAAATAAATAAATAAAAAATAAATAAATCAGTGAACAAAAAAAAAAAAAAAAAAAAAGACTTTCCTTAGTTCAGTTTAAGGTTCAGAGCAAAAAGGAGGGAAAGCACAGAGATTTCCCAGATGCTTCCTCCCCACACGGGCACAACCTCCCTTGTTCACGCCAAAGAGGTCCCGTGTCACAGCTGGAAGACTTGTACTGACGTATCAGGATCCCGAGTTCACGCTTCTGTTGTACATCCTCTGTGTTTGAACTTTCATGTTTTTATTAAAATATCTGTTTTCAATTGAAAAAAAAAAAAAAGAAAGAAAGCGGTGGTACATATACACAATGGAGTATTACTCAGCCATTAAAAAGAATTCATTTGAATCAGTTCTGATGAGGTGGATGAAACTGGAGCCGATTATACAGAGTGAAGTAAGCCAGAAAGAAAAACACCAATACAGTATACTAACACATATATATGGAATTTAGAAAGATGGCAATGACGACCCTGTATGCAAGAAAGCAAAAAAGACACAGATGTGTATAATGGACTTTTGGACTCAGAGGGAGAGGGAAAGGGTGGGATGATTTGGGAGAATGGCATTCTAACATGTATACTATCATGTAAGAATCGAATCGCCAGTCTACGTCTGAAGCAGGATACAGTATGCTTGGGGCTGGTGCATGGGGATGACCCAGAGAGATGTTATGGGGAGGGAGGTGGGAGGGGGGTTCATGTTTGGGAACGCATGAAAGAATTAAATATTTTAAAATTAAAAAAATAAAAATAAAAAATAAAAAACTAAAGCAGTAAGTGGAGAAGGAAATGGAACCCACTCCTGTATTCTTGCCTGGAAAATCCCATGGACAGAGGAACCTGGCCAGGTAGAGTCCATGGGGTCCCAAAGAGTAGGACACAACTGAGTGACTGAGCTGAAAGAGATAAAGGAGTACAGGAAGACTTAATCTTGTAAAAAGTAGGAAATCTTTCAGTCCTCAATAAAAATGATAGAGAAAATGAAAGCAAAAAAGAGCAATACAGATGACAAAAGAATATATTTTGCTATATTTGAATTCTACACAGCACATTAATGATATCCATATCATCTGATGTTGGAGAATGATAGAAAAGCAAATTCTCATGTCCTGCCTCAGAACTCTTAAATCAGAACCTCTGATCCTTAAGCATGCTAAGGTTTCAGAATCTCTGGTGTTACATATTTAAAAATGCTTGGCTTGAAGAAGGAAAGTGTTAAGTCTCTTTATCCTGAGTCAGTGAACATTGGAACATTTAAAGTTTAAATTTAAAGTAACAAGGGAGAAATGATATATCAGTGGAAAAGTCGCTCAGTCATGTCTGACTCTTTGTGATCCCATGGGCTCCTCAGCCCATGGAATTTTCCAGACAAGAGTACTGGAGTGGGTTGCCATTTCCTTCTCCAGGGGATCACCCCAACCCAGGGATTGAACCCGGGTCTCCTGCACTGCAAGCGACGCTTTACCATCTGAGCCACCAGGGAAGCCCCCATTTAAAAATGCTTGGCTTGAAGAAGAAAAGTGTTAAGTCTCTTTATCCTGAGTCAGTTAACACTGGAACATTTAAAGTTTACATTTAAAGAAACAAGGGAGAAATGATATATCAGTGGAAAAGAAAATGTAACTGTGCCTATCACAAGATTCCTAATAAGGCTTTGATTATAGATGCCACAGACTGCAAAAATGTTGAAGAGCATCTGCCTTACACAACTCATTATTAACAGACACAAATAAAACTTTTATTCAGGTGTAATTGATTATTTCCAAGAAAAAGAGTATAGTTCATCTCTTCACAGTGGTTGACACAAAGGGCATTTTCTCCTCTACTCACACATGAGAAAGACATAGATGTCCTCATGTTTTGAGAGCAACTACTGAACAATAATCCTTGGAAACAACCATATACTCATGACCTAGGTGGTGCTTAAAATAGTTTAAAGAACCCTCATCCCTACTGGGCTTCCCAGGGGACACTAGTAGTAAAGAACCTGCCTGCAAATGCAGAAGATATAATGTATCTTCAATCCCTAGATCAGGAAGACCTCCTGGAGGGCATGACAACCCATTCTGGTATTCCTGCCTGGAGAATCCCATGGACAGAGGCATCTGGCAGGCTACAATCCATATGATTGCAAAGAGTCAGACACGACTGAGCGACTTAGCATGCTTGCACTCATGCATGGTCTCTACTCCCAGGAATTTATACTATAATTGAGAAAAGGAGAATGAATGCTGCTGAGTAATAGAAAATCCTATCTTATTGATAGGAGGATAAAGATGCAGAAGTTCTTGATAAAGAGAGGCACCAATGGATATGTGATGCAACACAAAAAAAGATATTAGAAATATGTAAACCAGGGAGAATCAAGCCCAAAGAAGAAAGCCCTAAAATTTACGGCAGATGCTGACAGCTTGGATCTTAGCAACTAGAGGTAGAGACAGTGAAGCCTGTTAGCTGCTGGTGAAACTAACTGGGAATTAGTTGACTAGAGAAAGCTCAAAAAGAATGACAATTTAAAAGTGAGAAACAGTCTGAAATGAAGGATGTTTCATAGGAAATAAAACTTATTGTACTTGGTCTCAACTTGATGAAGGAATTAGATGAATCTATGTTTCCACCCCATGTTACCAGGACAGTTTTTGTAGGAAAGAAATTTTATTCTTGAAATGGAGAAATACTTTTAGGGGAAGACAACCCATTGTCCTCTCCTACCTTCACTTACCATTTATTTCATTTTCTGACATACACCATACTTTGATCTCCAAGCTTTGGAGAGGAAAATCTGATTCAATCTCAGACATAATGATCCTATAATTTTGTTAGAGACAAACATTAACTAAATAACCTAAATATTTAAATAAATGTGATTACATCCTCCATATTACAATTGCAGTAAACTACCATGACACCACCCTTATGGCAGTAAGTGAAGAGGAGCTAAAGAGCCTCTTGATGAAAGTGAAAGAGGAGAGTGAAAAAGTTGGCTTAAAGCTCAACATTCAGAAAACAAAGATCATGGCATCTGGTCCCATCACTTCATGGGAAATAGATGGGGAAACAGTGGAAACAGTGGCAGACTGTATTTTTCTGGGCTCCAAAATTACTGCAGATGGTGACTGCAGCCATGAAATTAAAAGATGCTTGCTCCTGGAAGGAAAGTGATGACCAACCTAGATAGTATATTCAAAAGCAGAGACATTACTTTGCCGACTAAGGTCCATCTAGTCAAGGCTATGGTTTTCCCAGTGGTCATGTATGGATGTGAGAGTTGGACTGTAAAGAAACCTGAGCACTGAAGAATTGATGCTTCTGAACTGTGGTGTTGGAGAAGACTCTTGAGAGTCCCTCAGACTGCAAGGAGATCCAACTACTCTATTCTAAAGGAGATCAGTCCTGGGTGTTCGGGAAGGACCAATGCTAAAGCTGAAACTCCAATACTTTCGCCACCTCATGCGGAGAGTTGACTCATTGGAAGGGAGGCCTGGCGTGTTACGATTCTTGGGTCACAAAGAGTCACGCACGACTGAGCGACTGAACTGAATTGAACTAAATATTCCATTGTGTTCCATGTTTACAACATCTTCTTTCTCCATTCATCTGTCACTAGGTATTTAGGTTTTTCCATGGCTTTGTTATTGTAGATAGCGTTTCTGTGAACATAGGGGTACATGTGACTTTTTTCATCATAGTTTTGTCTGGGTATATGCCCAGAAGTGAAACTGCTGGGTCATATGGCAACTCTACTTTTAGTTTTTGGAGGAACCTCCATACTGTTTTCCACAGTGGATGCAAAAATTTACATTCCCACCAACAGTGTAAGAGGGTTGCTTTTGCTCCATGTTCTACCCAGCATTTATCACTTTGTATACTTTTTAGTGGTGGGCATTCTTACTCATGTAAGGTGGTTCCTCACTGTAGTTTTGATATGCATTTCTCTAATAATTAGCAATGCTGAGCATCTTTTCATGCACCTACTGGCCATTTGTATGTAGAAACCCATTTTTTAAACAATGAAGTGACATGATGAGATCTTCTATTTTGAAAAGATCATAGTATGGAGAATGTATTGGATGGGGGCATGATCCTTGTGAAAACAGTAAGGACGACACTGACTGTGTAGGTGGGTAGGTATTTATTGAGCCCCTTCTATGTGCCAGGCTTTAAGCTAAGTATTGAAACACAGCCTGTGCCTTGAAAGACTCATGGTCTTGTGAAGAAAACAGATTAACAAGCAAGTAGTTAAATCACCAATTATACAAAGTATCATTAAGAAAACTCTTTACACTTTAATACCTCCAGGAAATCTTTGTTTCTCTCATTCTCTTCCCTTGATATTTCCTTAATTTGACCATCTTTTGTGAGGTACACCTCTTGAATTCCCCACTGTTATTTTGTTTATCCATTCTTCCCATTGGTGGTATAAGTAAAACTCATTGCCAAGAGAAAGGATCCAAGGTTTTATCCATCTGTAGCTAACTAAGTGAATCCTATCCATGCTGCTTCTTTTCCTGTAGTCCATCAAGACCTGAAATGAACTGCAGCAAGAACCCTGACTTTGTCCTCTCAGGAATGTCCAGTGACCTGACAAGCCACAGCTCCTCTTTGGTCTCTTCCTGGCCCTCTACTTGCTGTGTCTCTTAGGAAACTTGCTACTGTTGCTGGCTATTGGTGCTGACATCCACCTCCACACCTCCATGTACTTCTTCCTCAGCCAGCTCTCCCTGGTCGACCTCTGCTTCACTACCACCACAGCCCCCCAAATGCTGGAGACGTTGTGGACCAGCAACGTATTGATCTCCTTCTCTGAGTGTCTAGCCCAATTATATTTCTTCGTAGTTTTTGCTAACATGGACAACCTGCTTTTGACTGCCATGGCTATCGACTGCTACGCTACCATCTGCCATCCCCTACACTATGCACTCCTAATGACTCCTTGCAGATGTGCACTGCTGGTGGGTGGGGCATGGGGAGTGGCCCATTCTATCTCTCTTGTCCTTGCCCTGTTGCTATGCCAGCTCTCATTCTATACTAATCAAAAAATTCCCCACTTTTTCTGTGATTTCGGACCACTCTTTGGCCTTTCTGCTCTGATACCCACCTCAGTGAGGACCTGATGATGGTTCTGACAGGACTCTTAGGAATCAGCCCTCACCTCTGCATCATAAGCTCCTATGCCCATATTTTCCTTGCTGTAGCTCAGGATCCAGCAGCACAGGGGAAAAAACAAAGCCCTGGCTACATGCAGCTCCCACCTCTCCACAGTCATCCTCTTCTACAGCTCGGTCTTTTCCACCTACCTGAAGTCCCTGTCAGCTCCTGATGCCTCTGGGGGCTGGGTGCTGCTGTCATGTATGCCCAGGTAACCCCCACTCTCAATCCTTTCATTTATAGTCTAAGAAATAAGGATGTGGAGAGTTCCCTGAACAGGATTCTGGGCATAGAGAGTTCATGGCTGCTGCTACTGCTAAGTTGCTTCAGTCGCGTCCGACTCTGTGTGATCACATAGACGGCAGCCCACCAGGCTCTGCTGTCCCTGGGATTCTCCAGGCAAGAACACCGGAGTGGGTTGCCATCTCCCTCTCCAATGCATGAAAGTGAAAAGTGAAAGTGAGGTCACTGAATCGTGTCCAACTCTCAGCGATCCCATGGACTACAGCTACCAGGCTCCTCCATCCATGGGATTTTCCAGGCAAGAGTACTGGAGTGGGGTGCCATTGCCTTCCTCAAGAGAGTTCATGATATTAGGAATAATTCCAAGAAACAAGTGTTTTAGGGAAAAGAAAAATCACACTCTTCACCACCACACTGATAAAATGAGTCAGTTAACACCAAGGCTTTCACATGTCACACTGTATGATAAGGTACATTGGATATAACATTACATAGAAATTTGGAGAACTAGCTTCCAGGTCCCACTCTAGGTGCAAGCTTGTATACGTATTCCAGCTATAAGTATCTATATTATTTGTTATCTATACTATTATCTCAAAACGTTATATCAGTAATATGTCAAAGTGAAAGTGAAGTCATGTCTGACTCTTTGTGACCCCATGGACTATAGCCTACCAGGCTTCTTCATCCATGGGATTTTCCAGGCAAGAATAATGGAGTGGGTTGCAATTTCCTTCACCAGGAGATCTTCCTGACCCAGGAATTGAAGCCAAGTCTCCCAAATTGTAGGCAGACGCTTTACCATCTGAGCCACCAGGGAAGTCAAAGGAAGTATAATATACATTACATTATATTATATAATTAAGTATATTATATATATATATATAATATTCTTTAGAGTTGATTGGACTAGCTGCTCTTTAAATTGCTTTGTAAATAAAATACTATTGAGACGTCATCATCTATTCCCATCATTACCAACATTTTGATCACTATTGCCATTTCTATCAGCAGTTTAATAATGAAGATCATCACCATCAGCTTTAGTCAATATCATCTTTTTGTCAGCAGAGTCACCTTACAAATTACCTTCTTCAGTTCTCTCCCCATCAGTAACACCAGCATCATCATCATAAGTAAAAGAATAGAAACTGGTCCTATGCACTTTTTCCCCTTTTAATGCCTTATTTTTCAGAATGTTCTATTAATTTGTGTTTTTGCGCTATCTTGATAATTGTGGGAAATATCATCATGGCATGGTGGATAAAAATGTCTTCATAAATTTGAAAGCATAATAAATATTTGCCCTGGGAATACAATATTACATAACTTATACAGCACAATATATATGGGCTCCCTAGGTGGTGCAGTAGTAAAGAATCTGCCTGCACAATATATACACAATGTCTAAAATTTTCTTTAAAATTATCCAGGAAAAAAAAAAAGGAATGGTAGATAGTAGGCACAATATTGGCAAAACATTGACATCAAAGCTGGATGATAGGTACATAAGGGTCTATTACACTACCAACTCTACTTCTCTGAATGTTTGACATTTTCTACAATAAAAAGTTAAAATGACAATCCCAAGCTCCTCATCTATTCCTCCCCCTTACTTGCCCCCTCTGATAACCATAAATTCATTCTCTAAGTCTGTGAGTTCTTTCTGTTTTGTAAATAAGTTCATTAGCATCCTTTTTAGGCTGTATGTGATATTGTATGATATTTGTCTTTGTTGACTTACTTCACTCAGTATGATAATCCCCAGGTCCATCCATTTTGCTGCAATTGGCATTATTTTATTCTTTTGAATGACTGGGTAATATTCCACTGAATGTATGTTCCACTTCACCTTTATCCATTCATCAGTCAATTGACAGATGGGATTGACATGTACATTCCGCTATATTTAAAATAGATAACCAACAAAGACCTACAGTAAAAAGATAAAAAATAAAGCAAAAAGTTAAATTGAATAAGTGAAGTGCATTCAGCTTTAAATATTTTTAAAATATCCGTATACTTAGACATTGCAATCAAACCACAAAGAACACATTAAAGTAAATTCTAGAAATAGACAATGCTTGTGAAAGAATGGACTACAACAGTGAAAGAATGGAATACAACTAAAAATTCCCAGTGACAAAAGAATATTTAAGAATGTCATGTATAGCCATATTATAAAGCCCCAAAGAATAAAACATTGAATTGGCCACAAAGTTCATTCAGGGTTTTTTCTGCCAAGCCAGTATGTATTTGTTGATCTTGAAAAAGAATTGTCCTAAAAGATTTCACTGGAAAATCGGATTATAAACTTAATGATCCAACTTCTGTTATTTATACATATGCATAAAATGCAATTCTGATGTCATAAAACATTGCTATAAATAAACAGTATTTCTAGGTTTCTTTTAGTGACGCTATTTGTGTTTGTTTTTTATATAAAATATTCATGACCTATTTAATACAGAAATAATAGAATTTAAAATAAAAAAATTTAATCTAACACTTAAAATTACCATACTTGCCTCACTTTTAGAGGAACCATAGAAAGATTAGAGGGGAACAAGAGAATAGACAAAGATATGCTTTTTCAAACATTCTTGGAAGACTTCTCACCATGTGGGTGAGCCTTTCTCTTGCTGACCACAGCAAGTACTGCCAATACAATCACTACAATCCAGGCATAAGATATCAGAATCAGTCCAAAAGGAATAGTGAGATAACCACACAATGAATGAATGAGTGTTGTCATCTGGACCACTCACTCCAGGATCTGAGCAGGCCAGTCTTAACAAAGGCTCTAAAGTCACAGTAAAATTGGTTAATGTGGTTGTGCCGCTGGACCTCTGCTGGGCCATCAGGGCCACAACCTAGCCATACACCATGAAGCCAAAGAGCCAGGCTATGCCCACCAGCCCCAAGTACTGTCTGGGAGTGAGTGGCAGCGAGAGTAACAATTATTCAGTACTGATTATATTCCTTGACCACCAGTCAGGAGCATCCAGTTGTCCCCAGAGAGCCAAAGATAAAGAACTGGGTCAAGTAACCAGTCATAGAGATGAATGCCTTCTGCAGGAAGTCCTCCAGCACTTTTGGCATCACTTTAAACATAGAGAAGAAAGGATGGAATTACAAATACATAGACTCAGAAACATCACTTACACAATGAGCACACAATCATTGCTATTCACTTGTATTATATTCATAGCATATACTAGAACAAGAAATTATTAATGTGATGAATATACAATGAACTGCTGCATAGCAAAAATAAAAGTGATTTGCAATAGAAAGATGGACAAAGGACACGGCATTTACTTTGGAATTAAAGCTTGGATAGATGTCAGAACACATATAAATATCCTTTGGATGAGGCAGATAGTATATTTGTACCTAAAGGGTATAGCAAGAAGCAAAGATACACAATGAGAGACAAGCTTCATTCTCCTATAGGGAAATGTGAGCTTGGGAATTCCAAAATTAAAGGAAATAATTTAGTGTTAACACCAACATTGAAAAGTCAGATTGAAAAGAAACAAAGCATGAATATTTTTCCCTAGTCCTCTATTTTCCACAAAGCCGCAGTAATAAAGGAGGGGAATATTGAAAGATAATCATGTTTCCGTATGGATTAAAAAAATATGACTGACCCTCATGCCTTAAATGTCATAGCCCAATTTCCTTCCATTTTATAGTTTTTCCAAGGAAGGTCCCAAGATGAGAAAGTATATCCATACCTCTGCCCCAGGAAATGAAAGATAATTTAAGAAAATTTGAGGCCACTGAGAATTGTACTGCCTGTGGTTCTGAAACTAAGAAAGAAACAGGAAAGAAAAGAGGAAAAATGAGAAAAATGGAACTCAAGATAGGAATTCCCCAAGGTATAGAAAGGTATAGAAAGGTATCTTGCAGGTATAGAAAGGTATCTTGTTTATTCTTGCAATACTCCTCTCAAACCCAGGGGACACCCTCTCTGAGAGTTTATATATCTAGAGAACCATGGATCATAAACAAAAGGAAGAATTTCAGAAAGAAGAGGTTTTGGAATATGAAGAGCTTATACTATAATCCCAATGTAAACTATCACTTCAAACATTTTTCTACTCTTTATTTTTCATAGTTTTCTACTGTTTATTTTTCTTCTGAAAAAGGTAAGAAGTAAATCTGGTCAACTTTCTTTTTTTTTTTTTTTCAAGGTACACTAATGCTTCTTTTAATGGCGGCGCAATAAGGAAGTACAAGATGTTACTAGCTTGAGTTAAGAGAGGTTTTAAAAGATGCCCACTGACACTATCACGTAGCCTGACGGCAGAAATGACTCTCAGGCTGCCACGGTTGCAGAAAATGTGCAGGACGGAGCGAGACTACAGCTTGTGTTTAAGATTAAGGGGGTAGAGGAGTTAACTGCTAACCCAGCACTACGACTGTACTTATTGGGGGGGGGGGGGGGTGGGGAACGGCTCTGTTTCAGCGATGGCTTCGTCTCTCATTTCTCTTAGGCGGGTAGGGAGTTTGCTTCCTCGAGTTTCACCTGTTCTTGTTGATAGACCTTTTGTCTCAGTAGGCTGCCATCTGCTGGGATGGCTGCGGGAGTCCTCCGGGAGTCTCTGAAGTGCGTTGTGTACAAGTGTGTCTGAGAGCTCACACAACTCCTTTCCTTCCAGCGTGTAGTCCTCATTTGCTCTCTGGTTGAATAAAAGTACTCGCAATGTCTCCTTTCCATATTCTCTGCCATCAAACCCAGTCAGGTCCAAAATCCTCAATCAACACCGGGTTTTAAAACTTGAGAGATGGGAATAAGAGGGGGACAAAAAGGTTTGTGCACAAGCCTCCCGCT